>NC_091665.1:7082500-7707500 GCF_042453785.1 Malus domestica | reverse complement strand
GGCATCCCCGAACTCACTGGCATCAACAATCTTCCTCTTCTTCCTCCTACTCCCCCACTGCCCACCCAAGTCCCTCATAAACCCCAACAACTGCTCCTCCGTTTCCAAACCCACCGTCCTCCGCCTCAATTCCTCCCCAAAAGGCTCTTCTGCATTCTCCAAACCCGAAATGTCCACCGCGGCGCCCTCCTTATTCACCATCCCCATACCCGCATATCCCTCATTCTCCAAACCCAAGACTTTCACTTTGGGCTTCCTCCCTCGCTTCCTTTTCTTCACCCCCATTTCACCTCTCCCCTCCAAACCTACGATTCCACTCCCCATGTTGGGATTAGGGCTGAGCACCCTGGAAAACAACGCCGTCTGGGCGGGCTCGAAGTCGATTTGGCCGAATTTGGGGTCCTGGGAAATGAGGTTCTTGAGGTGAGCGATGATCGCATGGTTCTCGTTGCGTTCGGGGTCATCCGGTGGCACTGGAGTGAGCTTAGGAGGGGTGGCAAGCAGGCCGGCAACGCGACGACGGTGGCCAGTGGCGGCGGCGGCAGTGGAGGTATCAGACTGTTGACGGCGGGGACGAGAGTACGTTTGGCGGCGGGAACCAGCGCTCTCGTTGAAGACAGATCGGTCAATTTTGGGGACGATGAGGTCTTGGGTGCGGCAGAGGTTTAAGGCCGAGGAGGAGGAAGAGGAGAAGAGGGAGAGCGCTTGGAGCTCCGATTGAGAGAGTGTGCTGATGTCTATGTGGGTTAAGGAGTCTAAGGGAATGTTTGCTTCTTGTGGCGATTGTGGCCGCGGGACGGTGGCTGTTGTCGCCATTTGGAGTGGCGCTGCTTGACAGAGTGTCTGTGAGACTGTAACAGTGTGAGGAAAATGGCGTGGGACTGTGGAGAGGTTTCGTTGTGGTAAAAAGGTAAAAGCACCCATCAATGTTACTATCCCCATCAAAAAAAGTTTGTCCTCTATCCCATTTTACCCTAAAAGCATGTTAGCTGGACCAACTTTCAATAATAATAAATAACCACATTAACCAATACTTATCTATATATATAAAGTGAGAGCCCCAGTTTGGTGAAACATTCCAAAATGCCTAAAATGCCCTCACTTAGTACCCAAAAAACCAAAAAATAACTGTCTTGAAAATAGGGTTAAAAACGTAATAAAACTGAATTCTCAACAACATTAATTCACAACCAGTGGATAAGATACTCACACTTTAAGTTCATTCTCAGCCTTTGGATCACATCCTGTCTGAAGAAGCACTCAAAGGTAAGACGGAAACCATCTATCGCACGATCAGAGCAACAACTGCAGCGGTTGATGGACCCGACATGGAACAGCCATGTATCGCACGTTCTCGATCCCCACAAAGCATACAAAAGGGAAAATTGGATGATTTCTTCATCTGAAACTGGCAATCCTGAAAATAAATGTGCAGACGATGCGCTGAGGAAGAATGCGCCCTCATTCTTTTAGACTAAAAACCCAGAAATCCTAACTTTCAAGGACGATCCGGTAAGAATTTTCTCTAATACTCACTCTCATATTTTCTGTGCTTTCCTTGGGTTTTTGCGTTTGTTCAAGTTTTTGATGGGTTTTAAGTTTATTGTAGTCAATTTCGGGTTTTGTGGAGTCGGAAAATTGAAGAGTAAGAAGCAGAGGAGGAGATCGGTGAAGAAAAATGGAGCGAAAGTAAAGGGAAAAAATGTGAGTTATTCTTTATTATTCTCTTTTTCCAAAACGTAATTTTTGGATATTGTATATACTGGGAAATTGGGTTACTGAGTAGCAAATAAATTTGATTGTTTTGTGGTTTTTGAGTAGTTGCAGGAAATAAATTTAATTATATTCTATCTACTGGAAGGTTGGAAGAACTGATATGCTTATGTATATGTACACATATGTTCTGATTCCTGTTAAACTTTGTATTATTTTTGTGTTTGTCATTGCCAGGTAGCTTTGAAAACATTAGATAAATTGGATAATTTTCTCGAACAATATTATCCTTATCCTGACCAGATTCTTGAGATGGGTTTTCGCTAGACAATTTCACTTTCTACTTCAATCTAGGTACTCTATGCTTAATTAAATTGTTCATCACGACCTTAGTTTCATATATACTAATTTGGAGTATTGAACTCGATTGTCATTTGAACCATTCGAAATTATTTAGATTTACCAGATTTTTTAAATGGGTTTTGGACCAATTGTAGAAAGCTCTCTGTTTTGCGTATTGGTTATTTAGTTTCTGGCTTAATTTTTGCTTTTGTGGAATGCCAAAGACATTTAAGCAGTTACTGAATTACCAATTGTTGTTTCTGTTTTACTAATGCTTTAGGGTAATGTGTGAATTAAATTCTGTTATTTAAACTAATATGTGTTCATTACTTTTGTGTTGTGTACAGACCCCGCTTCTGTATGATTTCTTCATCTGAAACTTGCAATCCGAAAAATAAACGTTAGGATTTACACAAATCCTCGAGTATTTCTTCAACTATTTACTTCTCTGTCATTAGGTACCTTCCATCTCTCTCTCTCTCTCTCTCTCTCTCTCTCTCTCTCAAATGGGTGAATGAGGAAGAACTCGCACACACTCTGTCAAATTTTTTGTATTTAGAACAAAAACTCTGAAATCGTTAACCTTGAAGAACCATTTGGTAAGCATTTTTCCCGCTACTCTATGTCAATTTTTTTGTATTTTTCTTGGTTTTTGTGGGTCTATTCAAGTTCTTGACGGACCAGAAGTTTCTGCTAAATGACTATCTGGTTTCCATGTTTGATGCCGTTTGGTTCCGACTGTTTTGTTTTCTTCTTCTTTCCTGTTTGGTCTGAATTGTGTTTTCGGATAGTCTAACAAATATTTTTTGGTTAATTTTGAAGTTTTTTATATTTTGAGCCGAGCCCTGGTTTCATAACTGTATGATTTCTTCATCTGAAACTTGCAATCCGAAAAATAAACGTTAGGATTTACACAAATCCTCGAGTATTTCTTCAACTATTTACTTCTCTGTCATTAGGTACCTTCCATCTCTCTCTCTCTCTCTCTCTCTCTCTCTCTCTCTCTCTCTCAAATGGGTGAATGAGGAAGAACTCGCACACACTCTGTCAAATTTTTTGTATTTAGAACAAAAACTCTGAAATCGTTAACCTTGAAGAACCATTTGGTAAGCATTTTTCCCGCTACTCTATGTCAATTTTTTTGTATTTTTCTTGGTTTTTGTGGGTCTATTCAAGTTCTTGACGGACCAGAAGTTTCTGCTAAATGACTATCTGGTTTCCATGTTTGATGCCGTTTGGTTCCAACTGTTTTGTTTTCTTCTTCTTTCCTGTTTGGTCTGAATTGTGTTTTCGGATAGTCTAACAAATATTTTTTGGTTAATTTTGAAGTTTTTTATATTTTGAGCCGAGCCCTGGTTTCAGATGATTTATCGGATTAAAGTTTAGTGTGAGTGGTTTTACAGCGATTCCTTGGTGGTTAATTTCTTGGTTTTGGATTAAAAGTTTTCTGCAAGTGGTTTTGAATTAAAAGTTTTCTGAACGTAATTTCTTGGCAGGTTTTGTGTTTACTGTAATGAATTGTGGGTGATTATGTTAGTGGCGTTTGTATTTGAGCTTGGGCTTGATGGGGTTTGTTCGTCATGATTGGTTGTTAGTTATGATTTATTGATACGTAGGAGTTTTACAGGTAGGTTGGTTTTTGTATACCTCTGTGCCGAAAAAAATATGTATATGTTGTTTGCTGCAAATGAATTGATTTCATTGCATTTCAGGCTTCATGACTTGAAGCAACTTGGTCAATTCTATGTTCTTCGTTTGATTATAGTATATTCTTTTACACTAACCAACTCAACATACAGGTCTACAAAAATAGAGCAAATTATAGTTTAAATCAACTCATCTTTAACAGATTTTGGTAAAATAAAGTGTTCAAAGAGAATCCAATATGTATTGAGCTGTATTTTGTGGTATTGTGAGGATAAGATGATATATATGCCTCCGTTGTTGTCAACAGGAAACTGAGATTGTATGATGCGCTTGAAGACGCGAACATAAATGCAACAGAAAGAAGAAGGACAAATAAAGAATAGAGGGTAAATACATTAGTTCCCTTCGGTACTGTTAGTTGGTACTTTTCTCCTATTTTTTTTGTTTTTTATTTTTTTTTATGGACGAATACATATTCATTATTCCTATATACAATCAGAATAACTATGTATTTCGTGTATCACCATTCTCTTTGCTTGAAATCTTATTTGGATGCTCCTGCTTATGTACCAAGTTCTTTCTTATACGATGAATGATTTCCTAGCCTATTTTGTGTTTTATTGCACTCTAGCGTTAGGTGTAAGAAAACACACAACTTCTTTTTTTCTTTCCACCTCAAGTGACAAATTTGTGAACAACCATTAATTGAAAAAAAAAAAAAAAAAAAAAAGCTGTTTTCATGGCCTGACCTTAAATGAATTTGTATTAAATTAAAAACCAAAATTTGTACACGACTTAAACTGGCACAAATTCAGCATTTGTACTTGGCTTCAATAACCTACTTTGGCCTAATTTTTAAGAGATACCCCGTGTTTTTACAAATGCAAAACATCTTAAAGCAAAACCATTTTTAGGGGCGCGTACCAAACATCTTAACAATAGATAAGATCCCAAAATATCTTAACGCAAAAATTTGGTATGGAAACCATCTTTAAGATATTTTTAAGATGTTTTGTGTAAAAATTTGGTACGGAAACCATTTTTGCGTTAATTTATCTTAACACGTACCATGTTTTAGGAATTTAAGATGTTTTGCGTTAAGATATGTAAAAACCAACCGTAAATATTTTGGCACAAATTTAACACAATCAGTACCTCCCAAATTACCAACATTGACCTCCCCAAGTCACATGCTTAATCAAATCCAAACAAATCCTAACCCCAAAAAATGAAATAATTAAAGCATCACGTCTTTCACATTTCCATTCAAGTCTTAACATCAACCGGCAAGTGTATATAGGCCCATCATTTCCTTGCACGGATAATTATTACACTTCAAAAATATTTTGTCATCATTTTATTTTGTTCTTTTGTATTATAGTGTTGTGTACATAAAGCTTTTGTTTTCATCTGTTCGTAGGCATCTGTATACACCTTTTCGTATTTGTGGAATGTCACAAAATTTGTATTCTATTTAGGTTCATTATGTTTATTAATTTTTTAGATAAATTTTTCCATGGAGTGTGCTCAAAGTCGTACAAGACAGTGGCGTCAATCATTGAGTCCTGAAGAACATCAAAGATATCTAGCTCGACGACGTCTAATAGCACAAGAAAAAAGACAACAAATTCCAACTCCAAGTGATGATCATACTATGACATCCCCCAGTAACATACAGCAAGAAATTCCTGGTATTTATTTCATATTCTTTTTTCTTAAACTCATAATTAAAAAAAATTTAAAAATCTAATTTCTATTTTTTTTAAACTATGCAACAAGTAGGTCCCAGTAATATACAAGAACGAGTTGATTTGGCTAACTATGATGTTGAGGTCAACCCCAGTAATATACAACAACAAATTCCAGGTATTTATTTAAATTTCTTTATTTGTATTTGTTTCACACTTTAAAAATTAGGTAATTTTTAGAACACTATTTTGTGCATTGAAATCTCATTTTATTCTTTTGTTCGTACTCTCATATTGATCTCAATGTTGTAGTTATTTTTATTGGTAGTCTTACAAAATATTAGACCACAACTAAATATATTAAATATTAAACATTAAATTTTTACCTAATCATATTATAATGTGGTGTATTTATTAGAACAAATTGAGCATGAAAGCGCGAGTTCAAGGGTTTTGTCAGATATCACAAATCGTGATGACCAAACTTCTGCTACAATGCGTACTCATATAGGATCATTGACACATTCGAATAGGTCACAAATATATGATGGGATGCTCTCAACTCTTCCCCATAATGGTGAGCTTAGTATATAATTCTATCTATATATAAAACATATATTATTAGTTACAAAGGAAATTCTTATAATGAGTGTTGGATATTCATGTACAAATATCAGAAGAAGAACATGCAACTAGAACCAATCGTCATGTGCGGCAAAGTAGAGGAAGAAGAAACCACAATTGTGCTAGAAATTATAATGAGAATCGAGGTATCCTAGGTTGCCGCTTACCTGCTCCAACCACATGTTCGTACTGCTACGCACGATTGTTTACTCGAGAAACTTTGAATATGTGTTGCTTGAAAGGAAGAGTTGCTTTACCCCCAATACAATCTCCACCAGAAATGGTTGCTCTTTTCTCTGACCAAACAAATGAGGGTAGACACTTCAGGCAAAATATTCGAGCTTACAATCACGCATTTTCATTCACTTCAATGGGAGTACACGTGGATGAAAGAATAAATATTAGTGGCCGTGGGATTTACACATTTCGTGCTCAAGGTGCATTATATCATAAGATTGGTGGACTTTTACCACATGAAGGAAACAGACCGCGATTTTTACAAGCCTATATATATGACACTGAGCATGAAGTTGAAAACCAAATGTGTGAAAGTGAAGTTTTAGATAGACGTGTGGTTGAAAAGATACAACAGATGTTGAACAACCATAATCCTTTTGTTCATACATTGCGAAGCCTCGGACAACGCCAAGATTTGCCGAATTGCAAGTTGATCCTAAAAGAGCAACCAATAGATCGACGTCAGTATAGTCTACCATCAGCATCACAAGTTGCAGCAATTATAATAGATGGAGATGATGCCACCATTGCAAATGGAAGGGATATCGTGGTCGAGACAATTAGTGGAAGACTTTCTCACGTCCGAGACTATGTCGGATTTTATGATCCGTTACAGTATCCACTATTGCTACCTTACGGTACATATGGTTGGGATGTTAATAGTCGCGATGATGGTGGAAGAGCAATAACATGTTGCGACTATTATGCTTATATGTTACAGGTTTGTACCAATAACATAATTTACTTCCCAATATATATAAATGAATGATGATTCCCATATTAAAAGCAATATATGAAATTTGCTTCTGCAGATACGCCATAATGGATCATCACTTTTGCTTCGAGGTGGACGTCTCTTGCAACAATATGCTGTAGATAACTACATTAAAATTGAATCACAAAAACTTCGATGGCTGCGTTCTAATCAAGCCACAGTTAGAGCAGATCTCTATAAAGGACTTCAAGACTCTTTAAATGCAGGTCAACACAATGCAGGTATATATATCATTTCAGTTATCGTTATTTAAAAATATAACTTTGTTCAAAATCTGTACAATATATATAGTTAATTGAAAATAAAAAATTAACAGGGAGCATTGGGCGTAGAATTATTTTACCATCATCATTTGTTGGAAGCCCACGTGACATGTACCAACGATATCAAGATGCAATGACTCTGGTTCAAAGATTCGGAAAGCCAGATCTTTTTATTACCATGACATGTAACCCAAGTTGGGAAGAAATCAAAAGTGAATTACTCGCTGGACAAACTCCACAAGATCGTCCTGACTTACTCACTAGAGTATTTCGTGCAAAACTTGAGCAACTAAAAGAAGACATCATTGAAAATGGGGTATTGGGCAGTGTTGTTGCGTACGCATACGTTATTGAGTTTCAGAAACGTGGTCTTCCACATGTGCATATGCTGGTGGTGTTAGATGAAAATGATAAGATCAATAACCCAGATGAGTATGACCGAATTGTTAGAGCTGAAATACCAAACGAAGACGTAGAGCCTCAACTTTACAATGTGGTGTTAAAGCATATGATTCATGGCCCATGTGGGATTCATAATCCTCAATCTCCATGTATGAAAAATGGGAGCTGTAAGAGAAAGTATCCCAAACCATTTGCACCAGTCACTGTTCAAGGAAATGATTCGTATCCAATTTATCAAAGGCGAGGAAATCGATTGCCCGTTTCTCTTGATCGACAAGGAAACATAATGGTTGATAATAGTTGGGTCATTCCATATAATCCATGGTTGCTGTTAAGGTATGATTGTCACATCAATGTTGAAATTTGTGCAAGCATAAAAAGTGTCAAGTACTTATATAAGTATGTTTACAAAGGCCCAGATAGAGTGACAGTCGAAGTGCAATCAGACCTTGAATACGATGAAATAAAGCAGTTTCAGGATGCAAGATGGGTTTGCGCACCAGAGGCATTATGGAAGATATTCAAGTTCATTATTAATCGAATTTACCCATCTGTTGAGCGATTGCAAATACATCTTCCTAATATGCACCAAGTTCAGTTTCGTGCCGATGAGAGCATAATAAATATTCTACATGATGAGAGTACAAGAAAGACAATGTTAACTGAATTTTTTACACTTAATCATGTGGATGCAGAAGCGCGACGGTACTTATACATGGAAATCCCATCACATTACAGATGGATTCAAGCTCAAAGAAAGTGGTCTAAAAGAATGAATCGTAACAAGGTTATTGGGCGAATATATGCAGTTTCACCTGCTGAAGGTGAAAAATTTTACCTTCGAATTCTTCTTAATCATGTTAGAGGACCAACATCCTTCACAAACTTGAGAACGATTAATGGGGTTTTGCATCCAACATTTAAACAGGCAGCAGAACAACAAGGTTTATTAGAAAGAGATGACAGTATTCGACAATGTTTGCTAGAGGCCTCCACAATTCAAATGCCATCGGCTTTACGAAGATTATTCGTCACCATATTGGTATATTGTGCACCAATTGGTGTTCGAGGGTTATGGGATGAGTTCTATCCATTCATGATAGAAGATTATGTTACCATGACTAACATGACTCCCACACTTGCTACCAACAGACTCTTGCGTGAGTTGAACATACTTTTGGTTCAATTTAATAAGAGTATAAACGAGTTTGATTTCCCCCAAATGACAAGAGGAAATGAATCAAGTTCAGGAATGACAAGATGTATTGAAGATGAGATATCCATAGGTATTCCACAACAAGATCTTGATGCAATTGAACGCTTAAATGATGACCAAAGAAATGCGTTTAACATAATAATGGGTGCGGTTCAACGATCAGAGAATGCAACTTTTTTTGTGGATGGTCCCGGTGGAACTGGAAAAACTTACTTATATCGCGCATTGTTAGCAAGCTTGAGAAGGTTGGGGCACATAGTATTAGCAACAACATCATCTGGAATAGCAGCTACGATATTGCCTGGTGGGAGGACAACACATTCTAAATTCAAGATACCACTTAGTCTCGATGCATCATCGATGTGTTCGATTGGTAAGCAATCTGATTTAGCAAAGCTAATACAAAAGGCAAAGGCAATTATCTGGGATGAAGCAACAATGACGCATCGTCATGCATTTGAAGCACTCGATCGAACATTCAGAGACCTAACGGATATTGACTTACCATTTGGGGGAAAAATAATGATATTTGGGGGAGATTTTCGACAAGTTCTTCCTGTTATCCGGAAAGGAACCAAGTCCGAACTAATCCAAGCAAGTGTTGTTAAGGCATCATTTTGGTCAGAGGTAAACATTTTAAAACTCAAACAAAACATGAGATCCATAAATGATCGTGAATTTTCAGAATTTTTACTTCGTGTTGGTGATGGGAATGAAGATGTTATTATGGATGATATGGTAAAACTACCTGAATGCATGGTGATAGCATGGGAGAGTGAGCATTCCATTAATCAATTAATTGCCAAAATCTTCCCTAACTTAGAGGATCATATGAATGATGCAACCTACATGGTGGAAAGGGCAGTGGTAACTCCTACAAATGAAGACGTTGATATGTTAAATGAAAAGATAATCAATATGTTTCCAGGTTTAGAAGAGACAATGTATTCATTTGATTCAGTTGAGGATGATGAAAGGAATTTGTATCAGCCAGAGTTCTTGAATTCAATCTCACTTGGTGGTGCCTCCGCACAAGTTAACTCTAAAAAGAGGTGCTCCAATCATGCTTTTAAGGAATATCGATCCAAAATTGGGATTGTGTAATGGTACAAGATTATTGTGTCGTGGTTCTTACCGAAATCTTATTGATGCTGAAATTCTAACTGGACAATTTGCCGGATCCAGAGTTTTTTTACCAAGAATCCCTCTTAAAACTACTGATATTGCTGGGCTTCCATTTGAACTTACAAGAAAGCAGTTTCCAGTGAAACTAAGTTTCTCTATCACTATAAACAAATCTCAAGGTCAGACAATACCACATGTAGGCGTTTACCTTCCAGATCACGTCTTCAGTCATGGACAATTATATGTGGCTTTATCGAGGGGGGTCTCAAAGTCAACCACAACTGTGTTAGTAAAAAATGGCTCCATAGTCGGCCAACAAGGTGTATTTACACTGAATGTAGTATACAAAGAAGTCTTGCTTCATTCCAGCTAATTATGGTGATTCCTAATAGGTAACAACTTTATTAACGATAATCTTTCAATATGCATTTCTCACTTATCATTTAACTCTTTTTATTTGATTTTTAATTTTCTCACTATTGTTTGTAGATTGGCAATGAAAATTTGAAGTGTCAATCAGGAACGAATGGATGGAAATTGCAGCATTGATGTCAATTTTCTTTTCAAAAGAAACAATGGCATATAGACTTTATGGGTATTGTGAAAAATGTACATATTGTGATGTCGGTTTTATATTTTGACATTTAAGTTGTTTTGTATTTTGCTACGAGTACTTAATGTTTTCATCTACTTTTTTTTTATTCACATCTACTTACTATTGTTTATGAACACAAGGTAGGAACTTGCTTCCAGATGATGTTGCTTCATTACTGTAGGCAAAGTGAAAACAAAAAATATGACAATTTTTTAAGACGTGCATGATAAAGATAAAGTTCCTCTTTGCTCAATACATCTAAAATATATCTTGACAATCACAATGAAAAAGACTAACCCAATACACCTTTAGGGGCGCGTAGCGCCCGTGATGCAAAAATGCCTCTCGCACGCACGTTAGTGCGTGCGGAGAGGCTATAATAATTTAATCATCAACAATTGTATCATATAGTTTATAAAATGAAAAATGTTGAGGGTACTCTCTCAAAAGTAAAGCTCTCCTGTGTACTCTGTCATCTTAATTCATGTGCTAACATTATAAAATATTGTGTTAAAAACATAACATAACAAAAAACTCGAAGAGAGTCCTACTTTTGAGAGAGTTGTCACATCCCCGCTCGGGCCCCCACCACATCCTGAGAACTCACACGAGAACTTCCCAGTGGGTCACCATCATGGGATTGATCACTCGCTTAACTTCGAAATTCCGATGGAACCCGAAACCAGTGAGCTCCCAAAAGGCCTTGTATTAGGTAGAGATGGGAATATACATATAAGACTTACAGGATCCACTCTCTTGGGTGATGTGGGATGTTACAGAGTTCTCTTAGCATTTCTCTTATAAAATATGATTTAAATATGTGATCACTCTAACATTACTCTTGTTTCAATAAGAGGCTTTTATATATAGCTGTTTGATAACACTTTCATTTTCATTTTTTCACCTTTTTTTTAAATTGAAAACTTGTTGGGTAACTACATTCAATTTATATCTTTGAGAAAATGAAATATTTTTTCCTTATCACCCATAAGTGAGTTTAAATTTCGAGATATGTGTGGTCGATAAACACAAATGTCAAAATTTAAACTCATCAAATGGTAATAACTAATAAGTAGGATGGTGAGCAAGCATTCACCCTTCAAAAAATTGAAAACTTAACCAAAGAGTGAAAACTACTTTCTTGCATTTTTAAATTTTATCTTTGAGTTTTTTGTTTTATTTTTTTGAAAACTGAAATAGTTACAAAATAAGCTTTCATTCGCAAAACTAAAATCGAAAAGTTGAAATAATTATCAAAGAACTTCTAGCATCATAATATAGTTTGTAGGATATCATAAAATCTACCTAAAAGCCAAATGTGAATATGAAGACCTAAAATTATATATTTTGCCAAAAGACATACTGCCTAATTACCTTTACGGGGCTGTAATAATTAGACAAAGACGCACTATTCAACCCAAAAAACAAAAAAGTTTTTTAAGCGATGTTGTGGTCGTAAAATCCGTCGTCTTCAATCTTGACGAATTTGTATCTACAAAACAAGTAACATCTTTGATCAAAGACCAAAGCCTCACGCGCCCACGAGGTTGGGGGAGGGGGGAAAGTTTGGCCAATGAATCTTTGATGCCTAAGTTAGTATCTCTAAAATGAGTGAGTGCTTAGGGCTTGTATGCATAGCAAAAAGCTTACCAAATTTTGGTGGAGATGAAGGTATTTATAGGAGAAGGTGGCTGGCTATAGTGTTAGGGTTTTGCCCTACACATGGCAAAATCATATTGGTCAAGGTGTGTCATCCGTTGGATAATAAGGAAATAATATTCTCAAGATATTAATTAAGAGATAATATATTGGGATAATGGTGGAAGTATCCTTGATTGATTGTAACAGGGATTTCTTACTTGATTGAGTTGATCTTCAATTAGGAATGTATTAAAGATGAGATTTAGTAATTAATCATATCTTTAATACCTTTGATTTTTTCATGCCATGAGCACGGGAGCTTTGAGCAATCGTAGTCCTCTACTTGGACCTTCAGGAATGCTGAGCTGCTCGTGGGAGTATTTGAGAACCATGCCCGTTCAATGAGAGAAATCTTGTCTTTCTTGAGATAAAGTTCATGTGTCGCCTCCAGGATTTTTTGGATTTTTTTTGCTCCACAAATGCCCCTACACCTACTGGGCTGCAAGCATAAAAGGGCAATAGGTGTAGAAATCCCAAGCTGCTTAGGTGTGTAGAGAGTTATTTTGATGTAGATCTTCCACCTTGTTTTGGAAATAGAGTCTTCACTATGAAAGGGAAGTCAATTGCCACCAAGACTTATTTAAGTCTGCCTTAAGCAAAGGACTAAGTAAACTCAAAGAACAATGTTATCCCTATAAAAAGAGAGAGAAAAGGCTAAAGGATATTGTAAACCCTCCAGTAGTTTTCTTCTTTGCTTGCCCTTGCAAAGAGTTGATCGTCATTGTTCTTTTTTTATTTTTTGTGCCACACCAAGATAAGAAAAAGTTGAATTTTTTCTTCTTGGATAGTGTTGTCGCTGGACAACCATGGGGGTAGTCTGGCACATCAGTTGGCAAGGCCCAGGATGGCATGGCTAAGAGCCACGGAGCTGTCGCTAAAGAAGGGCAGTGCCTGGCTAGTAAGTTGGCCTGCTTGTTGGACATTCAGTTGAGAAGAAGTCTTTTTGTTGCTTCCAGAAAACTTGACGTCGAGCTGTTTCCAGCATCTGGGTCTGGAGTTAAAGGTATTGGACCATTTGAGGTATTGGAGAGAGTGGGCGAAGTTGCCTATTGCCTTGCACTACCTCCAGAGTTGTCTACATTCACCCAGTGTTCCATGTATCCTCACTCCGAAGGTATCGTAGTGATCCTTCCCATGTCACTTCTTATGAGCCTATTCAGGTTAAGGAGAATCTCACTTATGAGGAGTACCCCGTTGAAATTATTGATCAAAGAGAGAAAGCTCTCCGCACCAAGACTATTTCATTGGTACGCGTATTATGGAACAATCATGGTGTGGAGGAATCAACTTGGAAACCAGAGGTAAAGATGCGCCAACATTATCCCCATCTATTTGACTCAGGTGCGTTGAGTTTAAGGGTCTAAACTCTTTTTAAGGGGGGAAGGATGTGAAATCTCATCCCCGGAATTTCACCATTTATTACGTATTTCATAATTTAAATTCGTATTTCGCGATTATGTTATCTTTATGAGTTAATTTTAATTCCACTAATTATAAGTTTAGTAATTGATTATTTATCGAGTTGGAAGTTTTATAATCAATCTTTATCTTTCGTTGATATTTCGAAGTTACAACTAGTGTCTTTAAATAGATCTCGAACCCACGAACGCATAGGCAAAAGCTGTTTGCAAGTCCGAATTATAACAGTATATTTACGAACGTTTGACGTTGTGAAACTTTAGGTAGTGGAAATTATTTAAATTCCATTGGAGGATTAAAGGCCCAAATATACATAATTGGGTTAAGGGGCATGTGATGGGGGGTTGAAAAAGGACGAATAGGGGGGAGGGTGGACATTTTTTCTTTCCCCATTTCTAGAACCTGTGTACTCCATTGGCTATTTGGCAAAACCGGCCAACTTCATGCAAATTTCCACCATTTCTCAACTAATTTTCTTATCTCCTTCACCTGCAACCTGCTCAACTACCTTCCTCCTTCCACCTCCACAAAAAATCAAGGGTTTTTAAGGTCTAATTCAGGTAAAACTTCACCGGAGAACTCGGGGATTTTCGATGGCGATTCGTTGTTCTGGTGAGTATCACCATTCACCATCACCCTTAATCAACTTCAATTTGTCACATCCCGGCCCGGGTCCCCCACCACATCCCGGGCTCGACTCCATCATAGCACGATATTGCCCGCTTTGGGCCCCGACCACGTCCTCACGATTTTGTTTCTGGGAACTCACACAAGAACTTCTCAGTGGGTCACCCATCATGAGAGTGCTCTCGTGCGCTACTCGCTTAACTTTGGAGTTCCTACGGAATCTAAAGCCAGTGAACTCCCAAAAAGCCTCGTGCTAGGTAGGGATGGGAATATACATATAAGGATCACTCCCCTAGGTGATGTGGGATCTAACATATCTAGTTGTGGCTAAGTCCAGATTGGCTTCTTAAAAGCTCGCCAATGCAAGAAGTGGGGAGGAAAGTCCGTCACTTGGAAAAGTGGATTCAGCTGTTAAAAAGGCACCAAAGCCTGCTCCTTCTGCTGATGCTACATATGTGCTGCTTGCCAAGAAGGAGAGAATTGCTTGAGTTTGATTTCTCAGATACCGTAGATGGAGCAGTCAAGGACAAAGTAAATATCAGACCTAGTAAAGATGAAGTGTCGAATGAGCAAACTACTGCTGGAAAGCCCAAAGTCATCCAAGCTGCTAAATGGGTAGTCTGCTTTGTTTAGCTTGTGTTAGATTTTGCCAATCTTCGTGCAAGTTTATCACTTTACTAGAATTTTAATAAACTGCTTTCTTCGCTTTATTCTATCTTTATTTTTCTTGAAACTTTGCTTGCTTGAAGAATTTTATTCTTTTGTTTGTGATCAATGGAAGAATTTTGTTAGATATAAACAAGGTTATAAAAAGCGGTTAGTGGTAGTCAGACAGTGGGAAGGGGTCTAGTGCTTAGGGGTTTAGGGTTTATTTTAATTTTTACATCTGTTATATAGTGTATAATATAATTATATATATGTAAAATTTTAGACTCTTTTGGTTGCTTTTGCATCATTTTCTAAGCCCATAAATTTTGTTGGGCTTTTTTATTCACATCAATAAAAGGAAATTTTAACGAAACATTCATGGTACTGTTCACTTTTAATGAAAATGACATTTTTACTCTAAAACGTCACTCCTAGTACTATTCACTTACAACACCTTTTTGTCATTTTGATTAAAACTCAAAGTTTTCAAGTCATTTTCATTAGTTTTCATTTAATAAAATGAAAGGTTAGGCCTTGTATTCCTAGTTTTAATAAAATTGTCAACCGCTAAAAAAACCTAACTAATGCTAGCTAAAGCTGCTAAACCATGGTATCCGTCACCCATATCTACAATTGAATATGCATAATTTCTCCTCTACCACACTCTTTTTCTCCTTCTTGTTGTAGGTCATCATCGACTCCTTGTCTAGCAAACCCTGAGCTGGAGTAGGGGTAGATCAGTCTTTTTGGTGTTGACAATAACTACAAGTTATGATTGGTGGCCTTCTTCTGAAATACACAACGCTCACATGCCCCTGAGACAACGACAACATGTTTGGTGACGTGTTCATCGTTATCTAAGGAGACTAGATATTCTCAAATCTGATTGTCATGTGGCAGACACGCTTCGGAGAGGAATGAGTCTAAGCCCCTGGTTAGTTGAGGTGTGATGGAAAGCAACCCTCCCGAAACCCAAGTTAGGCTTTGGAGTTAATGGGTCGGCATCGCATGACTTTTAAGTAAATAAAAATGTGTTAGCCCATAGCAGGCCTTATTTTTATATATGACCCAAACAATCTTACCAAACCCAGCAACATTGCAAGCTAATAATCTCTCTCTTATTGCATAAGCTTCAGCAACAGTGCCAATCGCACGCATTTGTCGGCTGCTGCTCAATAGCAGACTTGAACTCTGCTTGCTGCTTCATGAAAGCCCAGTCACTGACACACACTTGACATAATATAAGCTGCAAATCGACACCAAATAGATATTTGGTACAACTCTTAGCACTGAATGAAATTTGGGTCATTTGGGTTGAAAAGTTCCTCCAGTGATCTTCAGAACTCACTTCCAGCACAACAATGGAACTTCCAGCACAACAATGGAATTCAACCTCAAAAATGCCGGTGTTCCAAAAAAAAAAGAAAGACATTATTTTTCTAGTGTTTGTGTTTAACAATGTAAGTAACAATCGAAGTGGCGACATTCTTCGACAAAATGCTTAATTGTGTGCGGAGTGTAGAATAGAAACGAACGATGTTTGAACAATATGCTCTCCTCTCTGCGCCAAACTTTGAATTCCCCTTCTAATAGTTTTAAGAAACAATCAACTAAAATGGATCTTGTAGTCTAAATCATTCAAGGAACGTATCCTTGTGCTTAATTATGCAATATAACAAACAAACAGTTCATCGCGTACCCCATTTCTCAACAAATACTATGGTTGAACAATAAACATGACTGACAGGGACGAAGTTTTATTTTCTTCAAAATAATACTAGTTCAACTTTGTTCACCATTGTAGCCCAATTCTCCAAATTTTCCAGTGTGAAATTAAGGCATCTGTAGATTACAGTATATCACTGAACTTGTTTTTTATCAGAAGCTGAGCCCCTTCAACTAACCTCTTTACCACCTCCCCTGCAGGTAAAATTTCCTTGATGAGTCCTACACTTTGGCCGGCATACATCACCATGCTTTCAATGTCACCCGTTGTTGTCGCATTTGGAACAACACCGGCAAGACGGTGAATTTCTATTTCCTGATAGAGAATATAAGTCAAGATTGCTATCCATTACATTCCACTTAGTTATATGCAATGCATGAAAAAATGCAGAAACCGAAATGGCATACTCTTGATTCTAGTGGTAAGCGTTGCTTGTCAAGTATGAGAAAAATTTCATCCTCACCCTATCATGTATTATTGCGCAGCCAATAACAGGTTGACCCGCTTCATTTTGATCAGCAGGAATATATTTACAATCATTGAAGAAAGGTGTATGCAGAACACGATGTGGTGCATCAGGCCACCTTGCACGGCCGAATACATCAGTGTACTCAGTTGCGTCATATTCAACCACCTTTCTCTTGTATGCAGGATGAGCATGACTTTCTTCAGTTGCAAGAAACCTGCAAGGACAAATTTATAGAAAAACCAAATTACCAAAACTTCACTTATAATTGAAAACATCTTGAACGACCACAGTATGAGAAAGTTTCTGGAAATTTGTAACTCAATGATATGAAAATGTCCTGTTTCCGAAACCTTAGTTGCAAGATTGTTTAAATGTGCTCTTTGAAGAGTCTAACAGGTCAAGTATATCAAACCTAGTTCCTAGGCAGATGCCCTGAGCACCAAGGGCCAGAGCAGCAACATATCCACGGGCATCCACAATACCACCAGCAGCAATGAGAGGTATATCTCGATCTCCAACAAGATCAACTACCTTCGGCAACAATGAAATTAAAGCATCCTATAATTTGAACAATAGAAAGCACATGGATGTCAATAATTCTAAGTATCTCAATTGACAAGTATCAGGCAATAGGCACTTAAGGAACGAAGCAAACACAAAACTAAGTATGTGACTAATAAAATCATCAGTGTCAATAAAACAAGATCCAAGAAAGCAGGCTCACCTGACCGATCACATGCCCTCCTGCTTCATGCCCTTGAACAATAATTGCATCTACACCAGCATGTATTGCTTTCTTCGCTTCCTCCAAGCTCCCAACCTTGAACCGAATTATATACAACTCATCAACACGTCCAGGAAAGAAAATAACAATTAACATGCCAGATGCTGTATCATACACATGTATTCTGCCAATAGAATATATAAAAAGAAATGACAAAATATATGTCTGCAACTAATTTTAGCGTGTGCACGAAGATAGATACAAGTTAAACACAATAATTTTGCTAAACAAGATGACATTCATATTTATAATTCAGAACAGTATCGCTCCGAGAACACTTACTTGAGGCACAATCTTAACCCCAGATTGATGAGCTTTCAACACAAGCTCCTCCGAACATTCACCCCAGTAAACCTGCAGCACTGCAACCTTTTCATCCAATATGGCTTGTATATTTTTCTCATGAGGAAATGCTAGAACAACACCAACCCCAAATGGTTTTTTAGTTAAGCTTCGAGTCTTCCTTATCAGCTCTTTCAAGTAATCTGGTGACTCCTGACGATCAATTAAAATTAGTATATCAACGATTCCTTCTTTAATTGAAAATTTAGGAAACTCATATATGTAGTATGTACTCCATTCCACAAAGGTTGAAAATTAACGGTCGAAATTTCAAATATTGATATGCATATGCATTACATGAGAACTCAACATCAACAAGATCCCCTCTCTTGTAGTTGAACAAGCTAAACATGTGGATCAATTCAATTTGGTAATGCAGAGAGGACAATTATGAACAAGGATTTTTCGAGGAACACCCGCCAGCGTGTGAGTGGGAGACTCCCATCTCTAGCGTGGGGGACTGATGGCCCAAGCATTGCTCTTACTAACAATATGAAAGTGCAGAAAGTTAATGGAATGAAGGTAGAAAGGACCTAATTGATAGAGATACAAACTTAGCTGATATTACAATTGTCAGGTAAGAGCTCAACAGGGAGAAATTTTTCATTGTATCCAGAACATAAGCCGGTGCACCACGTGTCATAATACAAGTGGAGGGGACACTAAAAGTATATCCTCTTTTTCCACTTTTATTTCCACACCTGGTATATCGGTACGTTGGTGTTACGGATCCATGAAATAATCACTCATCAACAAGGTTATCAAATTGATCTCCAGGAGGTGAAGTGAAAGTTGAGAACCATGATTGGGAATTGTTTGATCCCTTTCTCCGAGAAGAGGCGAAACATAATGAACTTGAATTCAGGACAGCTATTTGAAATCTTAGTGAGGGATCTGGATTCATTTGGAAAAGCAGTAGGGATATGCAAGAACAAACAATTTTTATTGGAAACATTCCTCTAATGAATTCTCTGGGAACTTATAACAATCATTTATTATCCAATTAAATAAAACTATCAATAAAAATCATTTTCCAACTGGAATTTAAGAAGAAGAAAAAATGGAAACAAAAAAGAAAAAAGGAAAGAAGGGTGACTTACCCAATCAGGAGCTCTGAGGAAACCGAGTCCACCAGCATTCGCAACAGCAGCAACAAGCTCCGGTCCTGAAATATCAGCTCCCAGCGGTGCTTGAACTATTCCGTACTCAAAACCCAATATTCCACGCCAACCCATTCTACTCTCTCAAATCTCTCACTAACTGGGAACTGCTCTAATATCGCCTGTGGGTTTCTAGTTTACTTGAAGTTATGATGATTACTAGTGATCCATGCATTTAAGGATTATTTATTTTATTTGTAATGTTTTATAGTGGGGAGACGGCTGCTGGTGCTGAGTGCTAAAAACTAATGCACCCTTTTGGTTTGTTTATTTTCCAGATAACGTAAGGGAGGACGTCAATTTTCAGTGAAGGATTTGTATGACAAAAGTATATTGGTATTGTGGCATGTCGTGTAAGTATTATAAACGAATAAGTTTTTCTCCAATTTCATTTTTTAGGTTTTCAGAACAATTTTAGACTGATTAACACTCATCACACTAATTTTATGATTCTCAAAATTCTCTAGTATCTATCAAAGAGAATTTTATTTCTTGTAATACATTTTGTGGCGAATTCAGGACGAAATAGATTGAAGCACTTCTATGCACTGCTGCTCCTTATATAATGAACATTGATGGGGAGTTCTAAAGTTGTGGTGTGTTAGCAGTAGACCTGTAAACGGGTCGGGTTTATTGGGTTTGGGTCGGGTTCAACCCGACCCGTTAAGTTAACGGGTCATCCGAACCCAATCCGTTAAGCTAACGGGTCACCCGAACCCGACCCGTTAAGCTTAACAGGTCATCCGTTTCACCCATTAACACCCGTTAACAATTATTATTATTTTTTTTTTTGCATAAAGTTTATTTTTTGTTATTAAGACTTTACTAAAATTACTAAAATATTCTCAACTAACGGGTGTTAACGGGTCCTAACGGGTCTAACGGGTTGACCCAAAGTGACCCGTTATTTAACGGGTTGTTAACGGGTTCACCCGTTAGCGACCCGACCCGTTAAGCATCCACTCAAATACAAATATTAATGGGTTGGGTCGGATCGGGTTAACGGGTTGGGTCCAAAATGCCAGGCCTAGTTAGCAGCGTGCATAAAGACCTCAAATTTATAAAGTCAACAGGCCTAAAATCGTGCTGACTAATGGATTCTAAAAACCCTAGTGAGCCTATCACTCGAATACTAAAGACCATAAAATTGTCTTCCATGCAGGAACCTCTTAACCAATAGAAATTAAGGAAAATTAATGAAAAGTGATTGTAAACTTTGAGTTTTAATGATAAGAACAAAATAAAAGGTAAAGTGAATAGTACTAGGATTGATTTTTTAGTTTAAAAATATGGTTTTTCATTAAAATGAACAATACCGGAAACTTTTCGTTAAAGTTCCCTAGAAATTAATTTGTATTTCACTATTCCTTAATGCTCGAGAAATAGCTAATTAATCAGAACTCTTAACACTAGTTCAATTTGGTTACAACTACGTAAACCAATTAGGTTGGACTTTAATATTTGACTCTAACAAATATATTGATTAGATGTATACTCCTACGGTCCAGTTTTCTTTGTAGAATTGTATTTATATATGTTGTACTTGGTAGTCAATAAAACATGTGAAAATTTTGAGAAATTTGGAAAAATAACCAGAATTTAGATCTCATATAGAATTATAGCCACAATGTTAAATTTATGATAATTATAACCAAAAGTTGATATAAAAGTACTAAAATACCCCTAATGGCTAAAACATTCCTCATTTGCTGCTCTTAACCATGAAAAAATCGACCTTCAAGATAAAAAAGATTTGAAAACAAACCAGAGGGGCTACAAAAATCCTAGTCCCCAGATCGCTGATTTGGGTTCAAATTTATTCCTTTTGGCACCATTTGTGAATCCCCAAATTATTTTCCATCTTGAAATCTGACGAAACAAATAGAATTTGTTAATTTTGATTTATTCCATCATAAACTTGGAAGAAAGCCGATAAAAAGACCCACTTCTAACAATTTTTTTTGTTCAGAACGTTGTTAAGTTTTGGAAGACATAAGTAAAAGAATGGGGAGTAGAAAAAGAAAAAATAGAAGACCAAAATCGTCAATTGGATTCATATACGATTGAAGAAGAACTAAAAGAGCTTGAAATGTGATAGCTTAAATGATTTAGGAATTTTGTGTTCAAAGGCTCTGACTTCGAATCCAATTGAAGGGGAAGGGGAATCCGTTGAATCCGTCTACAGTGGTTTGCATATTTTAATTTTGCGTTTTGGTAATTTTAAGGGTATATTAGTATTTTTATGTCAACTTTTGGTTATAATTATCATAAATTTAAAAGGGTGGCTATAATTCTATATGAGGTCCAAATTGTGGTTATTTTTCCAAATTTCCCGAAAATTTTGGGGAATTAAAAAAAACAGAATAGACAAATAAAATCATTTTTATTAATAAATGTTGGCTTCAAAGTTTAGCTCATCTCAATTTTGGAGTAGCATTCTCTTCCTTTTTTTTTCCCTCCTCTTTCCTCCCCTCTTATTTGAACGGTCATAGTTAAACTACGTCAACATCTTATATTAATTTTTTTATAGAAAGAGAAAGATGAAATAAAGAATGTGAGAGGAAGGGAAAGAATCATAATCCCTCAATTTTACATCTAGTTTTCCATGCATGAAAACAATAATGTCAATATTTCCCAATAATTAGATCCTAAATAAACTGCAGTTGTATGAAATTGACCCTTTTTTTAATATACTTGCCCTATAACTCACATACCGACCTTGTATTTGTATGGAGTAAGCTACTTTCTTTCTTTTTCTATTTTTTTTTAATTTTTTTAGAAGAATCTCGATGATACGAGAGAAATTTTATTAAATCAAAAAGAGAAGTTACACTTAATTAGGGTCGTAATATAAGAAAAAATAATAAAGTAAAATGTACAAGAAAAGAGAGAGAGACATAAACATGTCCCTCTTAAGAAAACAAATAAAACTACAAGAGAGGAGGGGGTGGTTTGACATCTGTTGGGGGACTTTTAGGTCGAAGTGGACTTGGGCTTTGAGAACGTCCTCTTGTCTCTCTTGGTGCAGATTCATAACAAGTCTCATGATATCTCAAAAGAGATAGCTTGTCTTAGAAAATACCCTGGTAATATCAACAACTCGAAGATAGCGTGTAAGATCAAGATAATGACTTGCTCAAGTGAAGCGTGGTGTGAAAGCTAGAAGATTATCAATTTACATGAGAGAGAAGGGATTTGTATGGTTGCATGACATTCTTTGCTAGATAATCTAGGCTTTCCTAGGGTGATAGTTAGGTTTCTAATGGCCGGGATGTTTGATGTAAAGCTACGAAAATTACTAAGGTTGCATGGATGGTGATGCTTGGGGCTTGGAGTATGCTTCTGGGCTAAGTGGAACTTTCTGGGCTTTTTCCTGGGTAGTTCTCTCTCACTACGTTTTCTCTATGTCTCTCTTTGTGTTACTCTAATCTCATCTGTATTTTTCCCTCCAATGGTTTCTCTTCCTCCTTATGTAAGCGTAGGGTTCTTCTTTAGGTTTCAAGGGAGTATCACTTTGTGGCTTGGTCTTCCCTTCCTTTCATTCCCTTCCTTTAGGTTTGAAGTTATGATGATTACTAGGGATCCATGCATTTAAGGATTATTTATTTTATTTGTAATGTTTTATAGTGGGGAGACGGCTGCTGGTGCTGAGTGCTAAAAACTAATGCACCCTTTTGGTTTGTTTATTTTCCAGATAACGTAAGGGAGGACGTCAATTTTCAGTGAAGGATTTGTATGACAAAAGTATATTGGTATTGTGGCATGTCATGTAAATGTTATAAAGGAATAAGTTTTTCTCCAATTTCATTTTTTAGGTTTTCAGAACAATTTTAAACTGATTAACACTCATCACACTAATTTTATGATTCTCAAAATTCTCTAGTATCTATCACCTTCAAGAGAATTTTATTTCTTGTAATACATTTTGTGGCGAATTCAGGACGAAATAGATTGAAGCACTTCTATGCACTGCTGCTCCTTATATAATGAACATTGATGGGGAGTTCTAATAGAGACCTCAAATTTATAAAGTCAACAGGCCCTAAAATCGTGCTGACTAATGGATTCTAAAAACCCTAGTGAGCCTATCACTCGAATACTAAAGACCATAAAATTGTCTTCCATGCAGGAACCTCTTAACCAATAGAAATTAAGAAAACTAATGAAAAGTGAATAGTACTAGGATTGATTTTTTAGTGTAAATGTGGTTTTTCATTAAAATGAACAATACCGGAAACTTTTCGTTAAAGTTCCCTAGAAATTAATTTGTATTTCACTATTCCTTAATGCTCGAGAAATACCTAATTAATCAGAACTCTTAACACTAGTTCAATTTGGTTACAACTACGTAAACCAATTAGGTTGGACTTTAATATTTGACTCTAACAAATATATTGATTAGATGTATACTCTCTACGGTCCAGTTTTGTTTGTAGAATTGTATTTATATATGTTGTACTTGGAAGTCATTAAAACATGTGAAAAATTTGGGGAATTAAAAAAAACAGAATAGACAAATAAAATCATTTTTATTAATAAATGTTGGCTTCAAAGTTTGGCTCATCTCAATTTTGGAGTAGCATTCTCTTCCTTTTTTTTTCCCTCCTCTTTCCTCCCCTCTTATTTGAACGGTCATAGTTAAGTGACGTCAACATCTTATATTAATTTTTTTATAGAAAAAGAAAGATGAAATAGAGAATATGAGAGGAAGGGAAAGAATCATACTCCCTCAATTTTACATCTAGTTTTCCATGCATGAAAACAATAATGTCAATATTTCCCAATAATTAGATCCTAAATAAACTGCAGTTGTATGAAATCGACCGTTTTTTTAATATACTTGCCCTATAACTCACATACCGACCTTGTATTTGTATGGAGTAAGCTACTTTCTTTCTTTTTCTATTTTTTTTTAATTTTTTTTAGAAGAATCTCGATGATACAAGAGAAATTTTATTAAATCAAAAAGAGAAGTTACACTTAATTAGGGTCGTAATATAAGAAAAAATAATAAAGTAAAATGTACAAGAAAAGAGAGAGAGACATAAACATGTCCCTCTTAAGAAAACAAATAAAACTACAAGAGAGGAGGGGGTGGTTTGGACATCTGTTGGGGGACTTTTAGGTCGAAGTGGACTTGGGCTTTGAGAACATCCTCTTGTCTCTCTTGGTGTGGATTCGTAATAAGTCCCAGGATATCTCAAAAGAGATAGCCTGTCTTAGAAAATACCCTGGTAATATCAACGACTCGAAGATAGCGTGAAAGATCAAGATAATGACTTGCTCAAGTGAAGCGTGGTGTGAAAGCTAGAAGATTATCAATTTACATGAGAGAGAAGGGATTTGTATGGTTGCATGACATTCTTTGCTAGATAATCTAGGCTTTCCTAAGGTGATAGTTAGGTTTCTAATGGCTGGGATGTTTGATGTAAAGCTACGAAAATTACTAAGGTTGCATGGATGGTGATGCTTGGGGCTTGGAGTATGCTTCTGGGCTAAGTGGAACTTTCTGGGCTTCTTCCTGGGTAGTTCTCTCTCACTACGTTTTCTCTATGTCTCTCTGTGTGTTACTCTAATCTCATCTGTGTTTTTCCCTCCAATGGTTTCTCCTTCTCCTTATGTAAGCGAAGGGTTCTTCTTTAGGTTTCAAGGGAGTATCACTTTGTGGCTTGGTCTTCCCTTCCTTTCATTCCCTTCTCTTTTTTTGTTTTTTGTTTTTTGTTTTTGTTTTTGTTTTTGTTTTTGTTTTGTTTTTTGGAACGTGGGCTTCCTAATGGGACTTTTCCTCTTTCCGCGTGGCAACGGATCACTCCCTGCCGTTGTGCTCCCTTGCTTCCCGTGCACGTCCAATCATATGGAGAAACTATGGGTATTCCCCCGCCTTCACTTGGTAACTATTACAAACTGCTCTTCTCCTTAGGACAAGTGTTTAATTTGTCCTTGCTCCTCATCTCCTTCTTTAATTCTAATTCCTTCTTCAAATTTTTCATAACTGCTCTTCTCTCCAAAATCTTCTCTGCTCTTTATCCTGTTTGGGCTTTTTTGTGCTTTGTGACAAGGTTTTCTTCAAATAAGGAAATTCTTCCTATTTTTTGAATTTTTTTCTCCTTTTGTCTTATCTGTTTGCCATGGTGATGAAATTAGGCATGCATCTCTCCTTTTAATCATGTGTTTCAAAGATTTTGAAGTTTCAGCATGGACGAACTAAAGGTGCGGGTCTTTCCTTCGGGAAATCAAACTCCACTCCTTGGGTAGTCTTGCGGCTTCGAATTCATGTGTGTTTGCCCTCTGCGATTTCTCTCATGCTTTCCATGTATCTGTGTAATTGTCATTTAGCCTAGCCTTTTTGCATGTTGGTGCACATTTGGTTGGGATCGATTGATCAGTTGCATTGATCTGCTTAGTGTGATTAGCTTGATTGCATACATAACCTATTTTTGCTTGGGTACATGTATAACATACTCTCCCTAGCTAGATTTTTTTAGGGCTTTGATAACATGGCATATGTAGTGAAAGATGCATTTCTTTGGCGTGATAGCATGTAGGGAAAATAGTCCCATGTTAAAGTCCTAGACTTTCGCATAAAAGGCTTGGAATTTTATGAACGTACCCTTTTGCTTTCCTGAGGTGTGTTTGTTTGTTTTCTTGAGGATATATTCGTTATCGTGTTTCACCTTGTATACTTGCACATTTCTTCTTGCATGCTGCACTGGCTTATGGTATCTATGGTTTGGTGCTTGATTTCCATAGGTGCATTATGGCTACGGAATCACCAAAGTGTCCAACTGTGGTTGATGGGTCATTCACTACTGAGGACCGACTTCGACGAGGCAAGCCGCTGCCTCCTCTTGGTTCTCAAAGCAAGGCTTTCAAGAAGGAAGAGCCTTCCTTAGACTCGGTCCCTTCTATTGATCCCAGACGTATTTCTTAGTGCTACATCGAGAGTGGGTTGTTTCTCATCACGCTGATCCACTTCAAGTTCTCCTATGGTAAGGCCATTGGTTGGGCAAATTGGGTGGACACTGGGCTTAGCTTTACGAACCAATGGGCGACCTTGACAAAGGGCCAAGGTTTTGGATGCTTTCTTCATGACCAAGAAGCAGGTTGTTTGCCTCAAGCCCAAATTTCTTCGCCACGTGGTTAGGAGGTGGAGTAAAGAGACCCATATCTTTGTTTATGCTTCAGGAGAATTTACCCTCACTTTAGAGGATGTCGCCAATATTATGCATCTTCCAATTGCGGGTAATTTGGATCTCTTCCATTACGTCATTCCTTTTGCAGACAAGAACATTTTTTATGTTTAGAAAAAGAGTGCTCATACTTCTCCGAGCAAGGCTTTTCGCTTCAATGAATGGATTAAACACTTTTAACAGAATAAACAAGAGCCGAACTACAGGTTCGAGGCCATGTTGTGTTTGTGGCTAGGTCACTTTGTCTTTTGTGATAGCAAGGATACCTTCATTTGCCATGTGATACCTTGGGCAATGACGATAGCACGTGGCCATGTGGTTTCGCTAGCTTCACTATTTCTCGGGCTTCTCTACCATGAGCTAGATCAACTTCACACTCTGAAGGAACAAGTCGAGGGTAGTGCCCCGTTGAAAAGTTTCCTTTGCGTTAGCTTTTTGCAAATCTTCCTATATGAGCGTATCAAGGGTCTGAAGATAACTTCTTGCCCTTCTAATGCAGCGAAGAGCTGATATGTTATTAATTCTTCCTCTACTTGCCTAAAAAGCTCATGTTAGCTTGTCGTTGGTTTGGGAAGATTCCAGCAAATAAACAGAACTTTTTAAAGCTTTTAGACAATGTTTCTAGCTTTGTTTTCCGTCCGTATGTGTCAGTCCCGAAAGGTTTTACGTCCGTGATGTTCTTTATCGATGTTGCTTGTGATGATGATCCAAGTGTGATGTCAATTCTTCTCGCTGAGATTCTGGATTTCCTTTCGCTTACCGAAAAATCGTTGACTTTGCTGGCTTCTTCAATCCCCTTCTAGGGGGAGGATAACGAAGAAAGAAGTGTATCTTATTCTCATTTCCAGGTGCGACTTTAACTGAGTTTTAACCAAGGGGTGCCGATATCTTTCCATGCCAAAATTGAGGCCTTTTTCAATAATTTGTTTTGAAATTCTATGTATGCGCTTCCGAAATGTTTTCGCCATTTCCAGTACATTACCAACTAGACCCGGGTAGGTGGTATCTCTAAAGGTTATGCCGCTTATTAGTTGAAATGTTTCCCTACTATTGCCAAGTTTCATAGTGACAAGCAGCTGCAGTTGTCTCCCAGCGTTGTCAACCATCCCAGGCTAGTGTTAGAGCTTATGACTGCTGCTTTGGGTTCAAAGCATCGATGCCTTACTACAGCAGAAGAAAGCAATGCTTCAGATGACTCTTCTCGGAGCACCAAGAAGTGTGGAGCATCAGGTGCTAGCGAAAGAAAGCCTACAGATCAAGGGAAGAAAGTGGCTTCGAGTATATTTCTTGGTTTGACTTCTCATGCTAATTTTACCTTTGCATGTTCTTCCTCAATGTTTTATATGTTGTGCCTCAGATGATGCAGTGAAACGCTTTAGACCTTGGGTGGTGAGGACGGTCCACCTAGTAGCAAGCCTGACTCTTCTCTTAAGCCGAAGAAATGGAAGAGTGAAGGTTTCGCAATGAAGCCAAAGACTAGTAATAGATCTTGTTCCCTTGTTTCTTACTCCATTTGCTTTGTGGTTGTATGCTAATTATAACTTTGTCACAGCTAAGACTTTTGGCAAAGAAGTAGCTCCTGCTAGCCCTGCCTGTAGGACTAGGAGTGCCCAAGCGTCTACTTCTTCCGGCATCCAAAGCATCCTGAGTTCCTCGATATTACTACCGCGAGTAGGGAAGAACGGAGTGCTAGGGGGAAACTGACGGTGATGAGGCAGCTGTCGAAGGCTTGGCCGTTGAACAAAACAGCAATATACGTGCTGATTCTGACCCTAGGAGTGGTGGACATCCTTAGGCTTTCCTAGGGAAGGACACGGAGGGTGAAGACAATGGCAGAGAAGTAAGCGACAATGATGACATTAAAGCAGCAGAGGATGTTGATCTTGATGAAGTTGACAGATTTTTGAATAATGACGTTCAGGTTAAAGCGAAACATACAAAAGTATTGTCAACCTTCTCTTTATGTCTTTGAATTTTTATCAAGCTTACATGTGCATGTAGGAAGTAGCCAAACTTTGCTTAGCATGTTTTTGCATATGCATGTATAAGCATGTTGATTTGTTGGAATTTCGCCTTGGATACCTTTTGTGGGCTGTGCTACTTTGTGTCTCTGCTTGTTGATATGTTTCTTTACTTGTGCATATTTTCTCTGATGTCCCTGCAAGTGAATACTGGTGTTGTAGGGGCTACAGATGTGTTGAAGCTTCTAGTGGCGTTACTCCTAAGCTTATAGAGGATGTTGCAATGGGTAGCAATGTTCAGCCAACAGAAGTCGTACCTTCTCTAAAGGTTCTTTCCCCTGAGAAGCAGGCTTCGGTGGAAGAGTGAGCATCATAGTACGAGGCCCCCAGGAAGCTTAAGCATAGTATTGCCAAATGGAGCATGGGTGCTAAGCTTGATTAAGGAACTGATTTCTTTTGGTGAGGCTTTCTCTTCACGGGTCAACTTTAGGGAAGTAAAGGTCTGCTTCAGACTAGCTAATGCATTGGGCAAGTTCTTTGAGTGCGTCGATGATGCAGATGTGAGATTGATAGGTTTATTTTCCTTCATGCGAGGAATAATTTTTGAGGAGCTAGAGACTCTGCTTTATGGCATGAAGTATACTTCCCCATGGGAAATCACAGAGCATAGACTACTATGTTGGCAAGATATGAATAGTGATGTGGCAGCTTTGGGCATGCCAATAGGCTCTTTAGTTGAGAAGATATGAGAGTTGCATGATACCATGTTTGAGCTTTGGCTTGAGAAGGAGAATGGCGGCTTGGATCAATTCATCAAAGTAAACAAATTGATGCGTGCTCTCAAACTGCAGCGTGATGAACTAGAGGTGAAAAGCTCAAGTTGAAGAAGTTGGTCCATATAAGCTCCAAAGAAATAGTGGTGTGCCTTCAACTTGCATCGGATCAATTGCATGCTGGCACCTCTAACAGTTCCTCCGAGAAGTGGTGTTCTAAGCTTAACTTCTCCCCTTCCTATTACTGTGCATTTTGCCTGACTGTTTGCATTTTTCTAACCCTCTGCTTCTTTTTCTTGGCAGAGCATAAACCTTGAGATGTTAAAGTAGCAGGCTATGAAGAAAGTTGCATTCCTCACTCCGCCTTTACTTTTAGTTGTAATTTCCTTTTAGATTGCTAGCTTATTCTTTTTTGTACAATGGTCATGGGGCCACTTTGCTTTGTATTTTGCTTATTTGCTTTTGACTCATTCCTTTGGCTTTGGATACTGATGTTGATTTTATCATAATGCTTGTGACGTCTTTAATCTTCTTGCCATGATATTGGCATTTTCTTGCATGAGAATTTGCTGGATAAACTTATATTTAGAGCTTTCTGAGGCACATGTTTAAGCTTTTGCCTGCTTTCCTGGGAGAAATAGTTAATCATGCTGCTTGGCATTTTGCCAGCGAGCTTCTCTAAGGAAAAATGAAAAAAATGTCGTAACTTACATAAGGAAGCAGAACAAGTCTGGAAAGCTTTACTTGCTTAACTTTGATTGGCTTGTTGCTTTTAAAAGCTTTTCCTTGCTTGGCTTGATTTTGCATTAATAGGTTTTGGCATGTTGCATGAGTATAGCTTTTTAGGAAGCTTTATTTGCTTGACTCAATGGTTTTGCATGGCGTATTGGTTTGGCATGTTGCATAAGCATTGAACCATTGAGCAGCTTGCATGGCATTGATAGGCTTGGCATGTTGCATAAGTACTAGCTTTTGGACGAACTTTAGTTGCTTGACTCAATGGTTTTGCATAGCGTGTTAGCTTGGCATGCTGTATGAGCATTGAACCATTGAGCAGCTTGCTTAGCATTGATTTTGCATTGATTGGCTTGGTCTGGGCTTTTATTATAGCCTTGGCATGATTACTGCTTTAACTTGTTTAGAAGAAATCCTTCTAGTTACTCTTTCCAATGTAAAGAAACGAATGTACCAAATCTTTATACAAAATGCTCCTTCCTTTCATTAAAATTTGGGGTACATTAATCGTTGCATAGCCTTACAAGGTCTCATAAAGTAAGCAAAATGATCATTGCATAAAATGAGCTTGTTCTTCTAAAATAAGTAAAAGTTTTTTAGCAGTAATATGGCTTTAGCCACTTTGCATTGATAGGTTCCGTTAACATACCTTTCTTGACCAAAGTCAAGTAGTAGTAACCACTTCGATAAGCTTCCTTGATCACAAAAGGTCTTTCCTAGTGTGGGGCGAACTTCGAAGGTCTGGATATTTGCCTCTTTATGTGTTCGACTGTCTTAAGGACAAGATCTCATTCCTTGAAGTTGCGTGGATTGACTCTGCAGTTGTAAGCTTTGGTAACCTGTTGGGGGTATATGGCTGCTTTCCTAGCTACTTCTACCCTTTTTTCCTCAAGGTCATTCCACCTCCAGCTTGTGCATACTGTAGCATCCCATTCTACGTCGTTGAATGTTGAAACTCTTATTGTGGGCATCATCATTTACACAGGGGAAATAGCTTCAGACCCATACACCAATGAGTAATGAGAGAAACCCATAGCATTTCTTGGAGATGTGCGATAGGCCCATAAGACGTTTGGAAGATGCATACTCCAACCCTCAGAGTAGTTATGTATCATTTTGCTTTGGATTCTCAGCTGTGTCTTGTTTGTGGCTTCGGCTTGACCATTTCCTTAAGAATAGTATGACATGAAGTGGCGGTGCTTGATCCCATCAGCATCAAGTGTGGCACTTGTTTGTTCACAAAAGGTTTGCCGTTACCACTCACTATTTTGTAAGGTATTCTAAATCGGCAAACGATGCATCCCCTGATGAAATTGGGTACTACTGCTCCCATTACTTTCCTCATAGGGATTACCTCTACCTATTTTGTGAAGTACTCAGTGGCTACTAGGATCAATATGTGGCTTTCAGAAGCTGGATTGATTGTTCCTATCAAATCAAACCCTCAAGTATAGAATGGCCATGTAGTGCGCATATCTTAGAGCTTAAGCAGAATGCTTGAAATTGGTGCCTTCATGGTAGGAAGGTTGGTGACTAGCTGCTGGACCTGTTGATAGGCTTCACCACATTCATTGGTCCATACGAATTCCTTCATTTTCCTGATCAATAGGGTGAAGGCTCGTGTTGCTGCTGCTAATCCTGGGATAAAGCGTAGAATATAAGATAGCTTCCCTATCAAGCTTTTCAGCTCTTTTACGTTTGTCGGTGGCATGAGGACTCTTATGGTGCACACTTTGTCTGGATCTACATCGATGTCGCGTTGATGCACCAAGAAGCCTATGAACTTGCTCGAGGAAACATCGAATGACCATTTCTTGGGGTTCATCTTCAACCTATATGCTCGGCATCTCCTCAACACTTTCCTTAGCACTTCCCAATGCCCTTCCCTGGTCTTGGATTTCATGACGAGGTCGTCCACATAGTCTTCCACCTTCTTCCCCATCAGGTCGTGAAAAATTGTTGTCATTGCTCGTTGATATGTAGCACTGGCTTTTTTGAGTCCGAATGGCAAGACAGTGTAGTAAAACTTTCCAAATGGCGTGCAGAAAAAAAAATCTTCTTAGCATTTTTGGCAGACATCTTGATTTGATTGTACCCACTGAAGCCATCCATAAATGACATCAGGCTTTGCCCTGAGGTTGAATCGATCATAATGTCCATGGTGGGCAGTGAAAACTCGTCATTTGGGCATGCTGCATTTAGATCTCGGTAGTCGATGCATATCTGAATTTGAACAATGTTCTTTTTCTTTACTGGGATGATGTTGGCTAGCCAAAAAAGGTGCTTGATAAATTCAACCGCCAAAAGCTTTTCTACCTTAACTTTGATTTTAGCCTCTATTTCTGGATGGAAATTCCTCATTTGTTGTACGATAAGATTGATCCCAAGCTATGTATTTAAAGTGTGGCGCACTAAGTTCGATCAAGGCCTGGCATCTCTTCATAGCTCCAAGCAAAGATGTCCTTGAACTCCTTTAACATGCTAACTAGTTCTTTCTTTTCCTCAACAGTTAAGTAAACGCTAATAGAAATCAATTTTTGCACAGAATGATCATCATTTAGGTTTACATATTCAAGCTTTTCCGCCACTACAGTGGATCCATCCTACATGCATTTTGGCTGGATTCATCCTCAGCATGATTTTCTACACATAATGATCATTATTTAGGCATGATTTTATGCAGGGATTCGTCCTCGACAACATGTGTAGCCATGTCTTCAGTTTCTTTGGGACCTTCACTTGCTTGGCGTGTAGCACTTACATATCGGGGCTTTCTTACACAATATGGTCAAACCCTCCAACCCATCATAAGTTGTAGACGACGCAGCCATCGAGAAACACAACCCTGGAGCATTAAGGTAGAGTGTAGGCAATGACATTGGCCTCTGGTTGTATGCATTTTCCTTTTCCCACAGTGGCTAGGAATTCTTAGTGACTGAGATCTCGAACTTCTTCCCAACAGGGTAAAGGTATCCCTGAGGCCTGTGATATCCTACTTCTGGTACTTGAGAAATCATTATAGAACTCAGCATCGGAATAGTGAACTTTGTCGAGGTTGAATGGCATTTAGTTTCCGGGGATGCAAATAGGCCTCAGGCCAATCCTTCCCTTGACGTACTGGTGGTAGGTAGAGGCTACGAGTCTATGCTTATTTATCCATGGCCTTCCGAGCAGAGCATTGTAAGCCACATTGATATCCATCACATAAAACTTAGTAAAAAACCGGATAGAGGCGATCTTTAAGTCGATCTCGATATATCCAATTGTTTCCTCATTGCTATTCCCAAACCCATTGATAGAGATTTGAGACCTTACCACCTTTGACATTGGGACACCTGTTGCAATGAGCACTACCAAGGGTAGAATGTTGACAAAGAAACCAGTGTCAACCAAAGCTCGCCTGATGAATATGTCATTGATCTATCATTCTAGGTACAGTGGCCTTTGGTGGTCAGGGAAAGCCATTTCCATGTCTTCGTCAGTGAAGATAATTGCATTGTTGTTCTCAATGAAGGCCTTATGCGGTTGGACAACATAGCATTGAGGGCCATAGTCATTGGAAACATGCATGAGAGCTTCAGCAGTAGTGGTCTTTACTTCCGGGCCGTATTCAAGCTAGTCGAAAAAGGATTTAAACTTCGGGTTTTCCTAGAAGACTTGCGCTACAATAGGCCTTTGCCCTTGCGAAAGGTAATGCTCAAATGTTTCCATGTCGAGAAGGTTGTACAAAGTCACAGCTGTCATTTCCTGGCTGAACAATTGCTCTTCCAAGGCTTCCTCGTTGTATTCTTCTGGCATATCGATGGTGAAGACTTCGTCACTTAGGCTTGGGGCAAAATCCACGAGATTTGCATCCTCATCTCCCCATCCCTTAGCTTGAGAACATGGAGTATCATAGCTCTGCGGCTTGGAGTATTTGCACCAGTAAGCCTTCTCTATGTTCTTGGAAGATGACTTCTAGTGGCTTCGGGTCCTTGATCTATGGGTGGTAGACATCATCATCTCCGGAGCATGTGATGACAGCTGCCATCTCTTTCTTTCAGCGTTTTGGCAGATGGTCAATGTCTATGGCTTGCGTCTTACATGGCAGCTTTAGCATTCCTTCACAGATTTTTACATGGAGAATTTTTCGCAAAGTTTGGCATACAATATAGGGATGTCCCACATACTGATGGTATCGACAGTAACTGGGGTTCTTTCTATCTTCCCTAGAAGGGGTTGTGTAAGGACGGGGCAGCTTGATGGCCCCATATGCGAGCATGGTATCAAGGATATTTGGGAATTTTTCATCGCTGCTTGCCAATGGATGATAGGTTCCCTATCGCTTTCCCTTTTCATCATTTTCTGTGAGTTGTAGTTAGATTTGTTATCCACGGCTAGGGCATGATGAGATTTCTTCTTGTCAGTTTTCCAAGATCTCCTTGTAGAAGGCTTGACCAACAAGCTGGTCTTCCACACCGCCTCCAAGAGCCTCGAGAACTGGCTGATACCAATGTTTTCCAAGTACACCTTATAGTCAGCTACAATGTTGCTGATACAGATCTCCACAAGAGCTTTCTCGTCTTTCTTGTCACAGCAGTCAAGGGCAAGGTCTTGGAAATGTTTAACAAAAGTCATCGAATCTTCCACGTGCTTTTGGCATGTATTATTGAGCTGAGTTGTTATGACTCTTTCCTCATGCTAGAAGTATTTTTTTTACAGATTTTACCTGCTAGCTCTTCCCAGGTCCCTATAGAACCTAGTGCGAGGGTGGTGTACCAAGTATAGGCACGATTAATTAGGCTTTTCGAGAACTCCCTAAGACGTAGGTTGTATTCGCCGACATGAGGACCCAAAACATCAATGAAACGGCTTATATGTTCCTCAGGGCTACCATTATTCCCGTCAAAGAAAACAAGGTTGGGAGTCTTGTATCCCTTAGGATATGGGATGTGGAGAACGCTAGTTGGATATGGTGGCTCAGGAACATATTTCCAATCCTTCGAACTCATGTGCAACTCATTTTCAAGCATGGCTATGACGTCTTCCTGAGTGACAAATGATGGTGTTTTCTCAAGACCCTTGCTAACAGCGACAACTAACTCATCCTGATAAGCCTTTTCGAGCATGGCTATCATTGTTTTCTCGATTGGCTTCGGGATTAAGTTTTTCAACTCTTTCACGAACGCAGCAATTTCTTTTTGGGCTTCACCCAAGGCATGAATGGCTGCGATGATGTCCAGCATGTCATATTCATCTAGATTTTCCTAGCTTTCCTGGTGGTGTTGGCCTTCACGTTAAGACTCGTCGAGTCAAGAAGCAACCTCGCCTGCGTCTAAGGTGTTGCCATTCCTGATTGTGTTTCTTTTGGATCTGGGAGCCATTAAATGAAGATTGCAACTTGTCCCCAACAGAGTCGCCAATTTATGTCGGGGAACTTTTAAGTTGAGAATGACTTAGACTTTGAAAACGTCATTTTTTTTCTCCTTTGGTGCGGATTCGCAACAAGTCTCGAAATAGATAGTTTGTCTTAGAAAATACCCCGGTAACATCAACAACTTAAAGATAGCGTGAAAGATCAAGATAATGACTTACTCAAGTGAAGCGTGTTGTGGAAGCTAGAAGATTATTAGTTTACATGAAAGAGAAGGGATTTGCATGGTTGCATGGCATTCTTTGCTAAATAATCTAGGCTTTCCTAAGGTGTTAGTAAGGTTTCTAATAGCTGGGATGTTTGGTGTAAAGTTATGGAAATTACTAACGTTCATAGATGGTGATGCTTGGGGCTTGGAGTATGCTTCTAGGCTAAGTGGAACTTTCTGGGCTTCTTCCTGGGTGGTTCTCTTTCACTACATTTTCTCTATGTCTCTCTGTGTTACTCTAATCTCATCTGTGTTTTCCCCCTTATTGGCTTATCCTCATCCTTATGTAAGTGAAGGGTTCTTCTCTAAGTTTCAAGGGAATATCTCTTTGTGGCTTGGTCTTCCCCTCATTTCTCCCTAGTTATCATATTATTCTCCCTTTTGGTGTAAACTAGTTGCACTGTTGAGACCTGTAGATTGCTTATTCCTGAGACACGACTTTCCAAGGGCAGCCTTCCGCAAGCGCTAAATCTGGTAGCGTGCTTCATGGCTTTTGTGCGTTGGCTATCTGTGCAGGCTAAGAAAGGAAAGTCAGTATTAAATGCCTGACTTGCTGGGCTCAACATGCATTTAATGCAAGAATCTATTTTAATCCTAATAATGGGGTTGACTTGCTAAGGAAATGGATAGACTAGGCAAGTTTTCTCTCAATGATTCTTGCATGAAATACAAAAGGTATGGGCTTGGATCTTTTGGCTCCTAAGCTAGCTCCTAAGCAACCCAAAGTCTTCCATGACCCCGATTCCACATTGGCCGATAATCTTCAGTAACCATCCACACCACAATCCACTTGGCAGGCCCCTAATATGTGACTTGGGCTTAGCATGATTTGTGGCTAAGGGAGCATGGCGTGATGAATGGGCATAAGCATGGCGTGAATATCCAATTTAATCACCGTGGCATGTCATGTTTGTAAATATATTCCTCGTCGATCACGTGCCTTGGCGTGTGTTTGGGCTTGAATGCAGGCTTTGCATGACAATTAGGCCTTAAGACTTCGTTGGGTTGGTGTGTGACATTTTTGAGCCCCAATAATGTCGAGCCTAAACCCATCTAAAGAAAAATCTAAAAGGTCTAAACCAGCGTAACAAGTTTCAAAGCACCAAAAGAAACATGTTAGAAAAAAAAAAGGAAAAACACACATTATGAAGAACATAAGACCATGTTAGAAAAAATTTTGGCAACCACATTCCCTTCTGGATAAATATGTGACCACCAAAAAGTCATCTCATGAATTCAGTTTAAGCAAGCAAGCCATTGAGCCCGAAAAGGCCAAGGAGGAACAAAGTCTTTTGAACGAAGACAAACAAGAGCACTAGTAAAATCACTTTTCACAAAAACAATGTCAAATCATTTATAAGCCAATTCTACGTCAATAATCTGCGAAAAGAATTGTGATGACCAATAACTTGACATAATCCACCAAGAAATCGATCAAGACAGTCAACCAAGTAGAACTAGCTTGACATTGGTCATCCTCACTAGTTTGTCTACTTTTCTTAATCTTAGTTCCAATAAACTTAATTGATTAGTCATCCTCATAGATTTATCTAACTATCTAGATGCAAAATTCCTAAAGGTGATCGGTCATTAGAAATTCGAACCTAGAATAAAATACCCACAAAGATTAAGAATCTAACATGGCATATAATCAGATAATAATCAACAAAGTACTTCACAAATATTCATGTCATGGCTTCATCATAAAACTTAGAAAAGAACTTAGTTACACATAAAAATAAGAATAAAAGAAAGATAGAACCCGGAATCCATGGCAAAGCACGTCCCTTAGCTCTTCTTCACAAATTGCGGAGATGGTGATTGGTAGTATGGTATGGTTTATATGGGGATGCAGGGGTTGTGGTGGATATCTTTGAGAGAGCTTAGGACACTTATTTATACTAGAAAAACCCTAAAAGGTCTAGGAGAAACTCTCCTAAATAAAACAAACTCTTAAACAATTAATGACACAAACTAGGAAAGAATCCTTCTTGACTTGGGAAACACGTCATCTGTCTTGCACGCCAGATTTGGGGTCGATTTATCTTCTAGAAAATTTTGTAAAAATATGGGAAACTTAGCTTTATCTCTTATCTTTCTAGGCCTATATCGCACGCCACTAGGAAAAATCGGGAAAGCCTCCAAATATTCATTCTCCCACAGCTGCACAGTTCTGAAGGGAAAGTTACTTATGCAGGATTAACTTTGAAAACTGGAACGTTTGGCTTCATGAAAAATTATGAAATTTGGTTAAAATGATCTTCCGCCTCTTAGCTTCATTCTCCAATTGGTTTTGCATCAAAACTCTTCCGAAAAGTCCAATTATCACCAAAAACGTTCTAAGTGCGCAGATTGACTGAAACTGAGAAAAGGAAAGTAATAAGGCTCTTTTATATTCAATTCCTTAATAAAAAATAGGGATAAATGATATGAAAATATGATAAATAATGGGGCGTGCGCTCTGCGCCTTTCTCCCTTTCCTCTAAGTTCTAACGGGCCCGAGCCTAGCTCTGTGCCCTTGTGCCCTCGGCCCATACCGAGCCATCACCTGGCCCATGTCAGCCGGTACCCAAGTCGCACCCTCGGCTTAAGCCGAGCCGACCCCCGTGCCATGCCATCAGCAGCCCACGCTACCCAATACAGCATAGCAGTCCCGTGGCACCCTTGCCATGTGTTTCACACTTCCTCGGCCCCCGCCGAGCCAATTTTCAAGAAGAAGGAAAAGTTCAAAATTTTCTTACCTTGGTGCAAGACATAGAAGAAGAACAACAACGATAGACGACTCTTTGTAAAGGCAAGAGAAGAAGAAAGCAAGGGAAGGGGGAAATTTGCCTCTGGCTTCTCTCTTCCTTGTTGGAATTATGATTGTTCTCCAAATTTATTTAATCCCCTGCTTAAGGCAGAATTATGAAGGAAATATTTATGAAAACAAGTTCATTTAAGCAACATCTATGCATGCAATTAACAATTAAAAGGTGGAATCATGCTTGTATGCACTCAAAAACAAAACTTTACTCATGAAATTCAAGGCCTAGTGAGTGTGGTGAACCAAGGCTCAACTCAAGAACAAAGTGACTTGAGAAATATTATACATTTGTAGATTCCTCTTTGCATAAGCAAAGGCTAATCACCCAAGAGATAGGGCCTTCATTCCTTACTTCTTAGCTCCATGGATTTTTTGGATGAGGATGGTAGAATAGATTCTCCAAGTTCCCAAAATAGGGAACTTCTAAGTCTCCACACCAAGGAGAGAATTGATGAAGAGATTAGTGACCTAGAGGAAGTAAAATTGCTAGCTATTTTCTTCTATGGTGGCCGGCCTCTTAGAGAGAAAATGAGAGCTTGTGTTCTCTCCAATTTCCTCAAAGAAAACCCTAATAAATTTTGGCTATAAAGTTCTTTATATAGTTCCTTCACTTAAGTGACAAAAGAACCAAAACCCTTCATTCTCTAATGTGACCGCCTTAAGGCTTCATTGGGCTTTCAAGCCCTTTGTGTTTTCAAGTTGTCATACAACTTGAGTTATTGGACTTGACATTCAAATCCCATTGGACCTTGAGGCCCAAACCTAACCCGAGGTCTAATATGAATTTATTTGTTTGATTAATTAACATATTAATTAATTCTAACCATAAATAATTAAACCATTTAATTATCCTTACAAATCTCCGTTGTTTCTTCAATCTCTACCTTACACGGTGTACGATCCATTAAATTCCTTTTGGCGAGGCAGTGGGCGATTAGAACTCTTCAAATCGATTGTGAATTGAAACATACTTTCAATTTTCCCTTTAGTGATTATATACCTTTAGGGCTTCCACAAACCATATGTGACACCTAGCAGTATGTCATGGCTACCCAAGCTAATCAAAAGTGGTGGAGAACCTATTCAGTTTAGGATTACAATGCAATACGGTATTTCTCCATTACAATACTTTTGACCACATTGTTTGGTTTGATAGTTTATTCATGTCTACTATCCAATGTGATTCATTTACTTATATGATTACCTTGAATGTGATTTAGAACGACTTCCTAAATCTCATTCATACTCTGGTCAGAGATTCTTAATCATATCATAGAGTATTCTCCCTCAAACGGTTTAAAGGTTAAATATCCCTTATTGTGCATTCACTTACCTTCATAGCTAAGTGGCTTAACCCCAACTATGTCGTGGACACCCTCTGACAGAGTGACTTTGACATAGTCAAAGATCAAAGACCTAACCATAAGACAACTATGATGCCTCAGGTCAAATGATTACTTTGCATTATCCTAACCATGAGTTCTCATGTGACATGAGTATAAGAACTCCTCGTTGATTATGTTCAGTGGACTCATTCTCTATTGAGCACCTACATGCTTGTCTTGGTGTCAGTCACACCAATTACTCGAGTCCAATCATTCTCCCTAAGAGAAGACATAGCACATACTGATCTTAACGGACTATCAATGCCAAATTGGCAATCCTATGATCAGGAACGTTTAGGGTATGTATACGAAAGAGAATTGTCTCATGAATCTAATTTCTTTAGATCACATTCTCTCAATTACATATTCCTTGGACTTATCGTTTAAGCATATTACATTTATATTAGACAACTTTAAACAATAATCTTTACCCTTTATATTAAACTAGATTAGTTTAACATGTGAAATGTCCGTAAAGTATCATCATGTGATTGGCCTTTAGGGCACATTTCCAACAAATTAAATAGGTATTGGGGCAACAGGTTTCCTTTTCCTATAAGAAGTCTATCTGCAAATCAAGAAATGAGATCAAGTTCAAATTGGGAAACAACTCTACAAGCCTATGCAGCTTAGATTTCTACACCTACTGCCATTTTCCCACATGCAACCCAGCAGGTGTGAGGGCATTTATGGAGCCTAAAATAATCCCAAATATTATGGAGGTGACACGTGAACTTTTATTCAAGAAAGACAAGATTGCCCTTATTAAATGGACAGGCTCCTCAAATACTCCCACACATAGCTCACACCCCTGAAGGGTCCCAACAACTGAATAAGACTGCCTATAGCTCACATGCCCTTGGCAAGGAAAAGTCAAAGTATTAAAGATAAGGATTTGTCCAAATCTTATCTTTAATACATTCCCAATTGAGGATTGACTCCATTTAAGTAAGTAATTCCTATTTAAATCAATTACGGTAATTACTCCAATATCTCAATATATTATTTCCTATTTAATATCTTTGAGAATATTTCTCCATAAAACCTTGGCTAATAGGATGCCATCATATGTAGGGTAAAACCCTAACACCATGGCCAGCCACTCCCCTATCTATACCCCATATTCTATCTAATTTCGGTAAACTTTTGCTACCCCAAAAAAGCCCTAAACACTTTACTCTTCTCAGAGAAACTAACTTAGGCATCAAAGATCCACTGGCCCAACACCCCCCCTCCCCCCACCTTGTGGGCACGTGAGGCTTAGGTCCTTGATCAAAGGTGTTGACTATTTTGCAAGTGCATTTTCGTCAAACCTAGAGACGGCTAAAATTTGCATCGACAAATATCTCTTTAAACCCAAATTTATTACCTAATCTACCCTCACAAATTAACCCAATTCAATATGTAAATTGATATTTACACCCATTCAAAATAAAAACTCACCTAAATTCATTAAACTTTTAAACTTAGTGGGCTGAAATATTTTCTTATGCAATAACATACGTGGGAAGGGTTTCTTATGCACCGAGTGATATTATCAATCAAAATACCCTCACAAAATGTTTGGTTCTGTTTTTTTTTTCCTTTTGAAAAATGGGGGCAACTGGTGGTAAGCCACGATTATCCACCACTTCTAGGGGTGGAAAAAACTCACAGAGGCATTTCAGCCTCCTCTTGGCCACAAGTCTGGCTTCCACACCAGCAGTGGGTTTCGAACCCGAGAACTCCAGTTTTTAGTTTTAAGGAAGCCTCGTAATCCGCCATTTACCACTAGGCTACCAGCTCATGGTTAGATGTTTGGTTCTGTTGAAACATTTAAAACTGTCTCCAATAGTAAAAGAGCCAAGGGAAGTAAGAACTTCACTTGTAGAATACCAGCTAGAAGTGCATCATGAAATGACTAAGTGAATGTTGTTCTTGCAAAGGTGAAGGATAAAACAAAATTTTCCCTTCTAACAGAAATATATGCAGCACTTTCAGAAGCATTTTATCATTGGGCATCCGTTCTTCGTCAGATATGCATGTACTTTTCAAATAATTACCATTCTAACTGTATAAATTTGCTTTCGTCAAAAACTGTTTTAGCATATATAATTTTCTATTTAAAGTTTTGGAGAAAATTAGAATGTTACAAGCAACTGTATCAAAACTTACAAAAAATATATATATAGCTTAGTTGGAGGATTCAAAACTTCAAAGTCACCACCCATCGCTTAACTAAAGCTTGTTTTTCTCTATGAGAGCTCTTAGGGTTTTAGTCAAAATGAATGGAGGATAAAGATTGTATGAGGCTAAAGTTTGATTATTAGGTGTGGATTTATTGATAAATTGTAGTTTTATGTTTGTACTTGATGGGAATTATGCAATAGGCTACAAAAAGACAAGTTACATTTACAATTTAAGTTTGGTGTAGAGATATGTTATATGGGTTCAAATAAACTTTCCCTAAAGATTTCTTATACCTATGTCCATAGAATTACACTTATTACAATGTTAAGTAAGGTAGGTGATTTTCACATTTCATTTTTAACTTTTCACATGTCCTTTTTATTTGTGGTCATTAAATAAATCAAATGAAAACAACATATCGTACATGTACATATTTCTTAAACAAAATATTTGTTTACCCTACACCGTCTTAATGATTTGTTAAAGTACACATTTGTTTTGAAACTATTGTTTGTACCATAGTTCACCAACCCGAAACTACTAGACATCGATCAATTATATACGTTCGAAGACTTACTAAAGAGTTTGTGTTGAGGCACCTCAGTCGAAGCACATGAGTTTCTTTCTAATTAGGAGACCAATCATAAAGCGACACGTGTCAATACTAGAGTTTCACATCGACCGCGAATGACAATAGAGGACTCTTCTCAATTTTAAAAGGAGATCACTCTTCCATAATTAAGTTTCTTCGGACCTAAGATTCCTTAATCAATAGTTAGATCTTATTAATGATGATTATGTTTAAACCTCAATATCATGTAAACTCTTACATAAATGAAAACTTCTTTACCTTCGTGAATGTAGCCCAACTTAAGGTGAACTCCTTATGCCTTGTGTTTGTTTTCTTATCCCTTATTTCTCTGTTGACTATCTTTATTAGGTAACCGAAGCAACCTTTCAAATATCACTCCTTAGCACCTTACGTTGATTCGAAATTAACTTTTATCTAAAAAAATTATTTCATTTAGAGGAAGATGACAAGGTAAAGATAATAGGTTAGTGGTGATAGAAAATATTAAAGTACAATTTTGCCTAGTCTATATGAGTGACAAATACGAGGCAATTAAATAAGCAACATACCACGTCAACTATTATGGTACCATTTTGTCATTTTGTTTGCGCATACAATTTTTGATCCTCTTAGTAGTTAGGAATCAATCATTAATAAAAATTAATTTAAAAGTATTTTATAACAGATGAAAACGCTTTTGGTGAAAACTATTTTGGAATCAATCATTTATTTTTTAGTTGAGTGGTAATAAGTCTTTTTACATCACTTTTTCTTGAATAATAAAATAAACTTAATTCATACAAAATAAAATCAATTCAATTTACACCCTCAATTTATGTGTTGATTTATTTAATTTTTTTTTTTTTTACAATATGACTTGAATCGAAGAGAGAGGATCTGAGTCGTCGGTGATATAATTTATGTTGTGTATTGACCCGGTCTGGTGGGTGCTGCGGGCTCCAAACTCGAGAAGGCTCTCGGCGACCAGTTTCCGGAAGGCGAGCGATATTTGGGACTCGAGAATTTCGGCAACACTTGCTATTGTAACAGCGTTTTGCAGGTTTCTTTTCCGCATCCTTCAAATTCAATCGTTTTATTAGTAAAATTTTAAAATTAGGGTTTTGATAGAAGTTGATTTGTGGTAGAACGAGAATTACGTGAAGCATATGCAAATTTTGAGCTGTGGTTGTGTCGAAATTGAGCAATGGCGCAAGTTAAGTAAATCGGATTGGATATTGTAGTTCAGCTTGGGGAGTTGCCCAATTAGGTGTCGTTTTGTGGCTGTCTATGGTCGTTTAGCTTTGACTTGTTAGCTAGTTTAGCAAGTGCTTGGTTTGGGGTTGAGATTGTTGTAGCATTCTTTAGTAACATTAACCGTCTGCTTCCCAAGGTTATCATCAATTTCACAATGCGAGCATTTTCTGTTTTTCTATTCAGTTTTCCGGTGGTGCTGAAAAATTTATTCCTGGGTTCCGGGTGAACTTGTTGAAATGCTAGTGCATCGTGCAATGACCAGCTTCTACTTTGTTTTTCTGAATGGATGAGCACTGGGTGAAATGCCTTTTAGACACTCATATATTTCCAATTTACTGCAATTGGGATTCTTTGTCTTGAAACTGAATATTTTATAAAGGAAACTGCGTACCTTTTGAGGAAGATGATGTACTGGGAGTGATGGTGGACGCGTGGTAGAGATGGAAATCTTGAAGTCTGACGTTTGGAGGGACATTCTGGTGATGAATGTGGTGGTGATTGCGTGTCTTGTGAGGTGGCAGTTTGGTCAAGTTCTGGGGCTTATGGTGGAAGGTCTGGGGGTGCAGTATCAGGTGCAGTCATTGGTGGGGGCGTAGGTGGTGCAGCCATGGTGATGGTTTGGTTAGTGATGTTGGTGTGAGGCTGATCAGACTCTGTAAGTTGTGGTGTGGGAAGGACTGCCTCATCTTATTGGTGATGAGGTGTTTGATTTTGAAAAGAAAAGGTATTTTCATAGAGGATAGCCGACAAAAATGCACCCTATAACCCTTTTGACGTAGAGGATAGCCAATAAATATGCAACTGCATGCTCGTGATATTCCAACTAAATAAGCCTATTTTACAATTGGATTCTATGAAAACCTTATTTAAAGTATAAACCAATGCTTTATCCTATTTAGATTGTTGGAAACCATTAGTAACTCAGAAGAGTGTAGAAACTACTCTTTTTATCGTCGAATCCGGAAGGAAGAAGTGGTTGTAGCTTTGAAGAAGATGAAGCATAAAAAAGCAATAGGCCCAGACGATATACCAATCGAAGTGTGGAAACTTTTGGGAGAGACAGGTATAACATGGCTCACTGACCTTTTCAATAGGATTTTGAAAACGAAGAAGATGCCAAATGAGTGGCGAATGAGCACTTTGGTGCCTATCTACAAGAATAAGGGCGACGTACAAAATTGCATGAACTATAGGGGTATTAAGCTAATGAGTCATACAATGAAGCTCTGGGAGAGAGTCATTGAGCATAGATTGAGGCAAGAGACACGGGTTTCGGACAACCAATTCGGGTTCATGCCAGGGCGCTCAACCATGGAGGCAATCTATCTCTTACGAAGATTGATGGAAAGATATAGAGATGGGAAAAAGGATTTACACATGGTCTTTATAGATTTGGAAAAAGCGTATGATAGGGTCCCAAGAGACATTCTTTGGAGGATTTTAGAGAAGAAAGGAGTACGAGTAGCATATATCCAAGCTATAAAGGATATGTATGAAGGAGCAAAGACTGCCGTAAGAACTCATGAAGGACAAACCGAAAGCTTTCCCATAACTGTAGGATTACATCAAGGCTCATCCTTAAGTCCTTACCTTTTTGCGTTGGTAATGGATGAGTTAACACGACATATTCAAGATGATATTCCTTGGTGTATGCTTTTCGCAGACGATATAGTGTTGATAGATGAAACTCAGGAAGGGGTAAATGCAAAGCTTAACCTTTGGAGAGAAGTGTTGGAATCTAAAGGTCTTCGCCTAAGCCGATCAAAGACAGAATATATGGAGTGCAAGTTCAGTGCAAATGGAGGCCAAAACGAGTTAGGGGTGAGGATCGGAGATCAAGAAATACCAAAGAGCGACCGTTTTCGTTACCTAGGATCTATCTTGCAAAAGAACGGAGAATTAGATGGAGATCTCAACCATAGAATACAAGCTGGATGGATGAAGTGGAAGAGTGCATCCGGCGTGTTGTGTGACCGCCGTATGCCACTGAAGCTCAAGGGAAAATTTTATAGGACGGCAATAAGGCCGGCGATGCTGTATGGCACAGAATGTTGGGCGGTGAAACATCAACACGTACACAAAATGGGTGTAGCGGAGATGAGGATGCTTCGTTGGATGTGTGGGCACACGAGAAAGGATAAGATTAGGAATGAGGATATCCGGGGTAAAGTAGGAGTAGCCGAAATTGAAGGAAAGATGAGAGAAAATCGGTTACGGTGGTTTGGACATGTGCAAAGAAGGCCTACTGACGTTCCGATTAGAAGATGCGACTATGGGACAGAGGTTCAGGGCCGAAGGGGTAGAGGAAGACCTAGGAAAACTTTGGAAGAGACTCTAAGAAAAGACTTAGAGTACTTGGATCTAACGAAGGACATGACACAGGATCGAGCACAATGGCGTTCTAAGATTCATATAGCCGATCCCACTCAGTGACTTGGATTTTCCAAGTCTCTAACCGAGAAGTTTTCCTCACTCGGGAAATTAAGGGAACACTACCCTAACCTACACGCTCCACTCAGAAAGCTTCAACATACAAGCTTTAACAAAAGAAAATTCAAAGAACTTAGCGAAGAAGGCTTTGGTGTATTTAACACAATACGTTGAAATGAAGGAAAGCTTATTTATTGATATCCCCGATAAGCTACAAATATGTACATATACATGAGTCAAAATAAGCACACAAGAGGGAGCCTTCACAAAGGTTGCTTAGGAGAAGTCTCAGCAGTCGGTAGAGCCCCAGAAAGAGAAGGCACCGGAGGGGGATTATTTGGAGCCTCAGTACTGGACAGAACCCTAGAAGGAGGAGGCATCAGAGGTTGATCATTTGGAGCTTCATTACGCGGTACAGCCCCAGAAGACGAAGGCAATAAATGCCTTTGGAACAAACCCACAAATCTCTGATGATCAAGTAAAACCTGACCATCAGTTTCCTTCATCTGGTCAAGCTTCCTCTTCATGTTTGTAGCATAGTCATGTGCGAGCCGGTGCAACTGTTTATTCTCATGCTTGAGCCCTCTAATCTCCTGTTTGAGACTCATCACTTCAGCCGCCAATGATTCAACTTGGCGGGTTCGAGCAAATAGGCGTTGGGCCATATTAGACACAGAACCTGCACACTGAACACTGAGAGCCAGCGAATCCTTAACAGCTAACTCATCAGACCGTTTGGAAAGTAGTCTGTTATCTTTGGGAGTGAGAAGGTTCCTGGCCACCACCGCAGCGGTCATATCATTCTTCATCACGGAATCCCCAACGGTAAGAGGACCAGTAGGGGAGACGAAGGATGGGCGCCATATGTTGTCTGGAGAAGGCGGGGCTGCCTCTTCAACAAGGTTCAAGTCAAAACGACGGTCGGAGGGGCCAGACATTTTTAAAGGTGTTGAAGAGAGAAGAGGTCGGACAAATCAAGATCTTAGAAGTGCAAGAATGAAGCTTCTACTGGTGGAGATTCAAGTGTGCTTTGGAACTTAATGTCAGCCCCTATAAAAAATCTGCACTCGACGAAGCTTCAGAAATCGAAGAGGCGCCTGCTCAGAAATCGAAGAGGCGTTTGCTTTCTCAAAAGCTGGGCTGCTTAGAGATCACGAGGGTTGATCTCAGAAATCGAAGAGGCGTTTGCTTTCTCAAAAGTTGGGCTGCTCAAAGACCACGAAGGCCGATCTCAAAAATCGAAGAGGCGCTCGCTTTCTCAAAAGCTGGGCTCCCCAGAGACCACGAGGGCCGATCTCAGAAATCGAAGAGGCACCTACTTTTCCAGCCTTTTCCAGCCTTGTCAGCACCTGTCACACGCACACTCAGTTTTGCGGAAATTATGGGCATTCTGTCAAAGACTTCTGGGGAAGTAGAAAACACATGAATCTTACTGTTCAATCACCCACTTCCCACACGCAACAATAGCTCATGGGTACCACAGATAACTTTGCCAAAGTTCTCTGCCAAAGTTGAGCACGTGAAGCTTGCAGCTCCCACTACATCGCTCTGACCAAGAAGGGTAAAAGAATAGCAAAGAAACAGCACTAACAAAGTTTAGACCCATAAATTTTGAAGGTCTAGCTACCATATTATTACCCACAAGGGTAAAGGAACAGTACCACTGCTGGATAATTGGAAAGTCCCTGTGTGTCAACCTCTGTGCTTCGTGGCAAGGTAGACTAGCAAACATGCCCAACCTTTACTCACATTCGAGAAAACACTCCCAATAAGATTGCTTGCTCCAAAATCGAAGAGGCACCGTCCTCCGAATCTCGAGAGCCAGACTCCCAACATGACTACTTTCTTAAAAATCGAAGAGAGGGTAAAGGAACAGTACCATTGCTGGATAATTGGAAAGTCCCTGTGTGTCAACCTCTGTGCTTCGTGGCAAGGTAGACTAGCAAACATGCCCAACCTTTACTCACATTCGAGAAAACACTCCCAACAAGATTGCTTGCTCCAAAATCGAAGAGGCACCGCCCTCCGAATCTCGAGAGCCAGACTCCCAACATGATTACTTTCTCAAAAATCGAAGAGACACTGCTCCCCGAATCTCGAGAGCCAGACCCCCAGCATGATTGCTTTCTCAAAAATCGATGAGGCATCGTTCTCCGAATCAATCGAAGAGGCGCTCGCTTTCTCAAAAGCTGGGCTGCTCAGAGACCACGAGGGCCGATCTCAGAAATCGAAGAGGCACCTACTTTTCTAGCCTTGTCAGCACCTGTCACACGCACACTCAGCTTTGCAGAAATTATGGGCATTCTGTCGAAGACTTCTGGTGAAGTAGAAAGCACATGAATCTTACTGTTCAATCACCCACTTCCCACACGCAACAATAGCTCATGGGTACCACAAATAACTTTGCCAAAGTTCTCTGCCAAAGTTGAGCACGTGAAGCTTGCAGCTCCCACTACATCGCTCTGACCAAGAAAGGTAAAAGAATAGTAAAGAAACAGCACTAACAAAAGTTTAGACACATAAATTTTGAAGGTCTAGCTACCATATTATTACCCACAACTGTAAAGGAACAGTACCACTGCTGGATAATTGGAAAGTCCCTGTGTGTCAACCTCTGTGCTTCGTGGCAAGGTAGACTAGCAAACATGCCCAACCTTTACTCACATTCGAGAAAACACTCCCAATAAGATTGCTTGCTCCAAAATCGAAGAGGCACCGTCCTCCGAATCTCGAGAGCCAGACTCCCAACATGACTACTTTCTCAAAATCGAAGAGAGGGTAAAGGAACAGTACCATTGCTGGATAATTGGAAAGTCCCTATGTGTCAACCTTTGTGCTTCGTGGCAAGGTAGACTAGCAAACATGCCCAACCTTTACTCACATTCGAGACAACACTCCCAACAAGATTGCTTGCTCCAAAATCGAAGAAGCACCGCCCTCCGAATCTCGAGAGCCAGACTCCCAACATGATTACTTCCTCAAAAATCGAAGAGACACTGCTCTCCGAATCTCGAGAGTCATACCCCCAGCATGATTGCTTTCTCAAAAATCGAAGAGGCATCGTTCTCCGAATCTCGAGAGCCAGATACCACAGACCACTTTTTCAAAGTGCTCTGACAGAGTTAAAACATGTGAAACTGGCAGCTCCCACTACCGTGCTATGACCAAGCAGGGTAAAGGAATAGCATTACTACTTGTTGTTAGGGAGACTCCTATATATGTCGACCTTCATCCGCAACGGACAGGCAGACCTGCAAAAATGCTCAACCCTTCATCATATCTGAGAGGGCACTCCCAACGAAGCCTTTCGAAATACTCAGCTTTCTTTCCCCCCGATAATACCTCTGCAAACAAGCTATACTAGAGCAAGAATATCTCATATCATCAGGGTTAAAAGCAAGAGTATCCCATATCATGCTTTTTCCCTGTCTTTTCTTTTGGCCTTGTTTTTACCTGCAAGACAAGGAGAAAGAGAGCAATCAGTCAGCACTTGGAATCAAGCTTCCAGCCAGGAACTGACTGCCTGGAACCCCTTACCTGGCATTGCTCTCGAGTACTCATCTTCAACATCTTATGTTTCCAGGGAAGATTCCGCATCTGCTTGAGGAACAGATAGGGCAAGTGCGAAGGATACAAGGAAGCATGTGGAGACAAGCGTAACAGCACACGTGCCGATACATTCATTACTCTGTCAAAAGCAAAAGTATCCCATATCAGCAGGGTGGAACGTACTCTAGATTTGATGGACTTGTTTTGACCCTCAAATTCTTCAGTCGGCCTTATACTCTGGAGGAAACCAGAAAACCCTCCAGCTCAGTTCAAGAATAAGCCTGTGGAAAGTTACTTCTTCAAAAGCAAAAGTATCTCATATCATCTCTTCTCATTTTTCTTCTCTTTATCCTTCATGCTGTTGCAAGATGGGGAGAAGGTGAACAATCAGTCGGAGCTCTGATTGCTTACCTTGTCTGTCACCTCTTTCAGCAGACCCCCTAGCTCGGCGACTTGGGGGACTCCTACTACATGGTTTGTATCGCGCTTGACCAAGCCTGAAACTACAAGTAAGCTTCAAGTGAAATTGATACATTACCTTGTGCATCTCCACCAGTTAAAGATACCACCCCTGGATGGAGGAAGAGTACTTCTAGAGAAGATGCCACATCTACCTATGAGACAGATAAGGCAAGTCAAGACGACACCACACTCCGATACTTAGAAGTTTCGTGATTACGAGATCATTCTCCCACAATATTTCCTAATGTCATTTGTACTAAATCATTCACTTGTACTCACTAAATGAGAGCTTGAACCTATGTACTTGTGTAAACCCTTCACAATTAATGAGAACTCTTCTATTCCGTGGACGTAGCCAATCTGGGTGAACCACGTACATCTTGTGTTTGCTTTCCTATCTCTATCCATTTATATACTTATCCACACTAATGACCGGAGCAATCTAGCGAAGATCACAAAAAGCGATCGTTTTCGCTACCTAGGATCTATCTTGCAAGAGAACGGAGAATTAGATGGAGATCTCAACCATAGAATACGAGCTGGATGGAAAGAGTGTATCCGGCGTGTTGTGTGACCGTCGTAGGCCACTGAAGCTCAAGGGAAAATTTTATAGGACGGCAATAAGGCTAGCGATGTTGTATGGCACAGAATGTTGGGTGGTGAAGCATCAACACGTACACAAAATGGGTGTAGCGGAGATGAGGGTGCTTCGTGGGATGTGTGGGCACACGAGAAAGGATAAGATTGGGAATGAGGATATCCGAGGTAAAGTAGGAGTAGCCGAAATTGTAGGAAATATGAGAGAAAATCGGCTCCGGTGATTTTGAACATGTGCAAAGAAGACCGACTGACGCTCCGGTTCGAAGATGTGACTACGGGACAGAGGTTCAGGGCCGAAGGGGTAGAGGAAGACCTAGGACAACTTTGGAAGAGACTCTAAGAAAAGACTTAGAGTACTTGGATCTAACGGAGGACATGACACAAAACCGAGCGCAATGGCGTTCTAGGATTCATATAGCCGACCCCACTTAGTGGGAAAAGGCTTTGTTGTTGTTGTTGTTGTTGTAATCATCACCCGCTTATCCTTTTTTAGATAAACCCCAACAAGAAATTTAGTAATGTGTAATTTTTTTTATTTTCCGGCTTGCTTTCTGATTACACTCTCTTTCTCGGAGGTATAAGCTTTTGCTTCTCTCTCAACATATTTTGCTTGTATATTAATTTTGGAAAAGTTCCCAGCAATTGTGTGTGAGTGTGTATTTTTTTATTAATTTAATTTCTGGATTAAATTGTATTTTTTTGTTAAGTATTTTTGGATTAAAACTAAGAGAGTTGATTTAAGTTTGCAGTTTTGAAATTCAGTTTCGAGTGTGTTCAAATTCAAGATAAGAAAATAGTGATGATCCCCAAGAACATAGGAAGTAAAAAATTTTGATGATTAGATTTTGAAATTTCTTTTTTCCCAAATCCATATCGACATGGGTTTGTGGTTGTTTTAAGGAAGTGGAAGAAGACAATGGCATCTGCTTAACTCAAAGCTTTTCTTTCAATGGTTAATCAGTAATAAGCAAGCGTATACGATATAAATTTCTGATTGAGTAAAGTTTGATGCTTTATGTGTTTTAAGTAGGCGTGTGAATTTTTTTCAAGTCATATCTTAAGCGATTAGTTTTTGTACACAGTATGAGTTAGTAAACATAATGACAGGAAGAAGACTATGGTTTAGATTATTTTTGTTCCTATTCTTTGCTTGAATGGTTTAGATTAAGCTCTTCTTCTGCTCCCTACTTGACTGAAAAAACCGTTAATTACAGTTTTATGGTGAACAAAATATGCTCCATTTATTTTACGCTTGTTTCGTTCTTCTTGCTTGAAATGTTAGTAAATTTTGACTAATTTTGGGAGTTGAAATGGATATTGAAATTGGGTAATGGTTATTTATATTGTATTATTAGTTAAAAAAAAGAAATCATTTTCATATCCTTCAAATAAGGTGAATGTAACTGTGTTGAATGATTACCTTCGTATATTGGCTTCTACAGGGTTGGAAAAGTTGCCTGATAGAGATTTTGGCATAGGTGTGTGTAAGAGGACGGAGTACTTCATCCCCGAGGCAAGTCTTTTTACACAAATTCGTGTGGAATATATAGTTGTATACTGAGTTTTTCATAAACAACGCTAAAAGTACAACTTTCTTTGTGTGCTATTATTTTTAAATGGGATTTTTTGACAATTTTTGGCTTTTGATTTTGGATTGGAATTTGGTTTTCATTGACAAATTCGGCTGCTAGCTTTTGGAAATGAGTTAAATTGCTGTAGAAATACTGATTTAGTAACCTAATATTAGCCCTTTCCTATCTTTACAAGTGACAAAAAAAATGGAAAGAAAAATAACTTACTTATTCAAAACCAAATATAATGGTCCTATGGTATAACACCTGCAAAGAAAAATAACTTATTTATTCAGAAATATGACATTGAAGTGATAGTTTTTAGGGGATCACTAGGTGGGATTGAAAGAGAGGAGGCTACATACATCCCCATTTTCGTGTTCCTTCTACTGTTGTCATTTATTAAAACAATGTTTCTTGCCAGTTGTTTTCTATTTTTTTTTTATTTTCTTTATTGTTGTTTTACAGTTGGGAAATTGATTAATATGGTCAGTTAAAGCCGTTCATTAAAAATTGTTTTGACTTTCTATAAAGAAAGACAAAGAAAATGAAAAAATGGTCATTTATTCATGTTAAGTTTGAGCAGAAAAGGAAAAGAGAATCAGGAATGGCCATCTAGCTAGAGGGAGGACTACTTTTACAAGTGTTTTCTTTTTTTCGTTTTTGTGGATTTTTCCCTTTTCTTTTCTTCTCAACCGTTATGTTGCCTGTTATTCGTAACAATTTCTCACTCTGAGTTAAACAAGATTTCGCTGGTTCCTTATTGTTTCAGTGACAGTTTATTAATCTATGAGCATGTTTGGGAATTGAAGAGAATTGTGAATGTTGGTTCGTTGTGTTTGCTTGACATTTTAGTTATTTGTGTGTAATTTTGGGAGTTGAAATGGGTTGTTAATCTGGGTAGTGGTTGTTTACTTATGTCATTTTGGGATTGCATAATGTTGCCCATTATCTGCACTTGAGATATCCTAACATCACTGTTTCAATTTCTTGCAGGCTTTCCGTTCCAAGTACAGAGGCAGTGTTCCTTTGCTTGCATCAATCTTTTGCAAGTGTTTGACAAAAAAAAAAAACTTTGGAAGTGATAATAACTGCTGTTCTTACAGGTTAGTTATATACTTGAAAAAAAATAAAAAAATAAAAAACTATCCATAGTATTTCAATTTCATAGCATTTTAAAATCCTTGCTTTTGTGAATGTGATATGATTATTATGTATTTCCTTTATTTAATTTAAATTTAGGAGTTATGAATATTTTACAATTTAATTTATGCACGTTTCATTTTATTACTTGCCAGCTATCAGTCTGTTGTTTGGCATTTTAATTTTTTGCACATGATCTAAAAAGAACAAGATATAGCAAAAGAAATCAGGCAACACAAGAAGATCATACTCCTAACTCTTCAAATGGAATAGAAATGTTCAATGAAAATGTTTGTCATGCTGATAATGCACATATGTTGCTTGAAAGCTCTTCCAAGTAAAGTTTGGTCATGCAACAAAAGCGTGACTTTCGCACTTCTGATATGGCTGGCCTTAAAAAAATTTCTCAAGCCCAAAACAAAAGACCAAAAATAAATAAATGAACACGTTTCCCGTAGTGATTTGAATATAGTTGAAACAACTGCAGATGAGATCGAGTTTGACAATTTAAAGACTTATTTTACCATGTGGATTTATCTGCTTCAATTGTTTTTTGAATTATTTAGAAATGGATGTGTTAAATTGTGGTTAAGGTTTCAAAACCCGCTGCGGAGCATGGGCATTTTTGCTAGTTTAATCTACACTAAAACCCAAAACACTCTGAAACATTGTTCATAAGCACAGTGTTCTTCCTGTTTTACCCCTGCTAAGTTTGCATTATTATGTTTTTACACAGACAAAAAGGCCCCGCACTCATCTCTTTCCTCCAGATTTCTTCCTGCCTGGCCGTCGTCCTGTTTTACCCCTGCTCACTTGGTGCGACTTCTCCTCACCAAGCAGCCACTCTACTCCAGATCTTTCAAATTGAAGTTCCTCTGCTTCAACCTTGTGCATGTTGGATTTCACATCAACAACATCTCCCTATAACCTTGGAGCTTTGTTCGGATTCAAGCTTTCCGACGGTAATTGGATGATACCTCCATCGCACGCCATCAAGGTTAGTCTGAAACGATTCCTACCTTATTGACCTATTGCATGTCAAAATCGGCTTCAAATTTGTGATTTAATATAATTGGGCTTCTGAAAAAAAATTTCATGATTTTGTCTAATCCAATTTAACGGTTAGAAATTTCACATGGGGACTACAATTTCATTTGCTCCAAACAAATAGATTCTTTTTATTTTGAATATAGACAATTATATTCGAATTTGTTTTACATCTGATTCAGATGGATTTAGGGATTGTGTTTTAGTGTTTTCTGGCCTGAGTTGTATATAAAGAAAAAGAGTGATTTTTTTGTATCATAAAGAGTTCGTCAAGATCATCGACATGAGTCTGATATTATCAAGTAAGATGTCGAGACCTCCTGCATTCATATAATTACATTTGTGAGCTGCTTTTCTGGGTTTTTGTTGATTTTGTTTGCTTATCTGGTATATATTGTGACACTACCTCCAACATTATCAGTTTATACATGAAAAACGTAACACTTGGGCCAATCTAACCATTTATTTTGAGCACATCACATCAGCAAAATAATAAAACATTTGACAGCGGGGTTTTTCAAGTCAATTTTTTGTTGGCATGTTGTTCATGTAAGTGTTGATTGATAAATGCGAGTGCTTTTGGCATTTTATGTCAAAGAAGAAGAAGAATAGTATGTATGCTATAACATTATGAGTATGAGAATTGAGATATGTGAATTGTACGGACATAAGCAATAATTATGTGATTGTTTTTTCGCTAAAAAGATTGTGTGACCTTTTGATATATTGTTCATTACGAAACAAGGAAGAAAATGATATGATCTCTAACTATTCGACTTTGTGTGGTGAAATAGTTGTGTTAAGATATTGGAGAAAATTAAAAATATTTAAAATTAATTTTGGGGTGTTTCTCATTCTCCAGGTGAAATCCGGATATCAATTCTCAAGATGAATGGTGCCACAAAGTGGCATAAGAAGCAAGGCTCTTGTTAATTTGGCTAAACCCAAATACCAAATTCCCTCATTTTTCTCTCAGATTCTGCACATTTTCGCTTTCTCAAATCAACATTGCTGCCATCAATGGAAAATGAAGAAGAAGTAGCTTTGTCATCAAACCCTAACTCTAACCTCCTAGTTGCAGATCCATCCCTCCAAAAGAAGCGCCAATCAATGCTTGACCGCCTCTCCAACCGCCACCAAACTCGTTTAGACAACTCACTCACCCACAGATCCGCCGAGTCCGACTCGTCCTCTTCCCCTTCCTTCGAGTCCACATCAACTTTCCTCTCCCGCTTTTCCAACTCCAAGAGCTCCATCGAGTCCCAACTCGCCCAATGCCAGCTTTGTGACCCAACTCAAGTCAAGTCCCACCTCGACCAAATCTCCTCCTCCATCTTCGATCTCGAGAAGCTCGTGGCCGAGAACTCGTACTTCTTACCCTCCTATGAAGTTAGGTCCTCGCTCAAGACGACGTCGGATTTGCGGCAGAGTCTTGAGTTTTTGAGCGCCGAGTTGTTACCCAAAAAGAAATTCTCTTTCAGAAACAAACCCACCAGAAAAGACCCAATTGCAGAACCCAAAGGGGAGGAGAAAGAGCAGGAACCTGAGAAGAAATCGGGTTTTCGGGTTCCAGACTCTCCGGGTTTCCGGAACAAGAAAGGAGAGATTTTGGTGCATAATTTTAAGGGATCGGAAGTGGGAGAGTTTTCGATTTCGGACCTTGATTCCTGTGAGGTGAGGCTAATGGGCTCCGTGAGAGCGCTTTTTATTCATAGATTAAGGAATTGCAGGCTTTATACTGGCCCTGTGACGGGTTCAGTTTTGGTTGATGGTGTTGAAGGGTGTGTTTTTGTGATGGCCTCCCATCAAATTCGGATTCACAATGCGAAAATGAGTGATTTTTATCTGAGGGTGAGGAGCCGGCCAATAATTGAGGATAGTTGTGGGGTGAGGTTTGCGCCGTACTGTTTGACCTATAAAGGAATAGAGGAAGAGCTTAGGGAGGCCAGTCTTGACGAAGAGACAGAGAAATGGAGCAACGTGGATGATTTCCTATGGTTGCGGGCAGTTCAGTCGCCCAATTGGTCTGTTTTGCCAGAGAATGAGAGACTTGGTTTGGTTGATATTTCAAGGTCCGTGTAGAGTTAGTCTGTTATCCATTTTGTTTGTCACTAGGGTGTGCTTGGTGTACAAGGGTAACATTCTTTTGTTGTATTTGGTGTCAATATGGATATGGATTACGGAAATGTTGAGTCTATTGGTTTCTCTTGCATTCTGATTACTGACTAGTGTCCTGTTACTTAAGCCTATGGTTATATGAATTTACATTCCTAGTCAGTTTCAATTTTATCTGCGGGGTCTGGATTTATAAGGTATTTTCCTCAGCTGTGAGTTTGATGATATGCGGTGTCTGTGTGGGTTGTTATCGGTTGACATTATAGACATGTAAAAGTGAAGTCTCAAGTTATATAAACTTTTGTTTTCTTGACACAGCACTTGGTGCGATGGCAAGTGCCTTCGTCCATAAGCGGTAGGTCTCGGGTTCGAGACTTGGGAGCAGCCTCTCCATAAAATGGGGGTAAGGCTAGCCGACATTCACCTCTCCCAGACCCTGCGTAAAGCGGGAGCCTTGTGCACTGGGTACGACCTTTTTTTTTTTTTTTTTAGTAAGCTGATAACTAAGGTAAGTTGTAGTTTGAATCCCAAAATTACAAATAGATGTTTAGCAATGGGGAAAGAATTCAGATGATTCATTTAACGTTTTCAATTATATTAGACAATTTTTCTCAAACTGATTGAGGCTGCATGTGTATATTTGCATATTATTTTAAGAGAATGCAATTAGATTGGAATAAAGGGTGTAAAAGACACCCACGTGGTAGTGCTGGACTTCACGGGGGAGCATGAATAGTAAGAGCCCCTTTAGATTTCCTTACCTTCTTGGGATTAATCCCTGTCTCTGTATTTTGTTCTCATTGAAATGGTGCTACATATATGACAGATTTTTACATACTTGATGCGCATGTAACTTGATCTACAATTTATGTTTGCTTGTTAGCATTGACTACACATTTGCTCCCCTTTATGAGCTTTAGCGTACATTTTGTATTCTCCCTTTATTTAAGATTAAAGTTTAACAGAGTGCAAGGAAATCTAGTGGAAAGGAAAACATATTCTTAGATTGCTAGTATTCATGTTTAATAAATCAACACTTTCTTTCGTTTTGTTTTTAAGTTCTCAATTGATTAACCACTTTCAGTTGGTTTTCATGAGTAGAAAGTGAAGTACTTGCGTTATGATTCTGTAAGGTTCTCGTTTAGGAAAATAATTCATTGTTTTCGATTGAGATTTTTATGTTTCCCCTGCCACAACCCTTTCTCTGGGAACTTGCTTTGGCGCTCTTAAGATGGTGAAAATGACTTGATGGTAGTCCGCATCTTGTGAGTTCCTGTTCGAGTCAGTTAACTTCCTTTCTGTAAATGGGTCTTCTTTACTCTGCTAGTTTCAGGAACATATTGCATCTGTTTGCAAATATGAAGTCTCATGTTGTTGGATTGAGATTTCGATAGTACACTTGTTATAAGCAATATTGTTTGGTGAAATAGTTGCGTTAAGATATTGGAGAAAATTAAAAATATTTAAAATTAATTTTGAGGTGTTTCTAATTCTCCAGGTGAAATCCGGATATCAATTCTCAAGATGAATGGTGCCACAAATTGGCATATGAAGCAAGGCTCTTGTTAATTTGGCTAAACCCAAATATCGAATTCCCTCGTTTTTCTCTCAGATTTTGCACATTTTTGTTTTCTCAAATCAACCCCATCGCTGCCATCGATGGAAAATGAAGAAGAAGTAGCTCTGTCATCAAACCCTAACCCTAACCTCCTAGCTGTAGATCCATCCCTAAAAAAAAGCACTAATCAATGCTCGATCGCCTCTCCAACCGCCACCAAACTTGTCTAGACAACTCACTCACCCGCTAATCTACCGAGTCTGACTCGTCCTCTTCCCCTTCCTTCGAGTCCACATCAACTTTCCTCTCCTGCTTTTCCAATTTCAAAAGCTCCATTGAGTCTCAACTCGCCCAATACCAACTCTATGACCCGACTCAAGTCAAATCCCATCTCGACCAATTCTCATCCTCCATCTCTGATCTCGAAAAGCTTGTCGCCTATAACTCGTACTTCTTACCCTCCTATGAAGTTCGTTCCTCGCTTAAGACGATGTCAGATTTGCGGCGGAGTCTTAAGGTTTTGAGCACCGAGTTGTTACCCAAAAAGAAATTCTCTTTTAGAAACAAACCCACTAGAAAAGACCCAATCATCGAACCCAAAGAAGAGCAGAAAGAGCAAGAACCTGAGAAGAAATCGGGTTTTCAAGTTCCAAACTCCCCATGTTTCTGGAACAAGAAATGAGAGATTTTGGTGCATAATTTTAAGGGATCGGAAGTCGGAGAGTTTTCTATTTTGGGCCTTGATTCTTGTGGGGTGACGCTAATGGGCTTGTTTATGACTAAAACCAATCAGCATGGTCATCAGTGATGACACCTCTTTTGTAGTCATTTCAAAAATTGCTATGAAGTAGGCCTTGACAATGGATATCTATATGTTATCCATAGAAGCAACCTTGAGATTAACGACCATCACCATTATACATGATTCTCAATCATATGATTTAATCTCTCATTTGTGTTTGGATCTTGATGAGACTTTGATTCCCTGGCTTGAGCTATCGCCTCATTAGTGTCGTAGTATGGGTACACTAGAGACACTAATAGATTAATTTAAATCAAATTAAACTCGTAAGCGCACAAATCAATTGTAGTAATATATGCAAATACGAGGTCGATCCCACAAGGATTGCTTTAACACCAATTTAATCGATTAAGCACGCTAGACTATATTAAACAAACAAATGATAGATTGAATTGAATAACTAATTAATACTATAATTAACAAGAAAAATGAAAGACAAGTAATTAAAATAAACACACGACACAAGAAAACCTAAGATTATGAATCCACCAACAACAATCCTATTTACTTTTCCTATATCCAACTACTATCCAATTACCATGCCAATGTTAAAGGTTGTTCTTTCTAATATATGAATTAATTTGTGGTCAGGCATCAACTCGTGTATCTTTACATGATAATTATATCCTATTGGTTAGGTATACAACTAAACACATAAAAACCCATTAAGAGCTAATGTTGAGCCCTACACTTGTGAGTCAACTTGAATGCCTTTCTAATTTTATTAAAGCTCAGCTAGCCCCTCAATCTAGGCCACTCACTCTTCTTTCGTTGGCTTCCTCCTCCATCGTATTGGATCAAGATTAAGGTTGACGGCGCTTTCTGTGCTGCTACAAATTATAGGGGTGTCAGTGTGATTTGTCCCAACGAAGTCAGTAGTTATGCTAGAGGTTTTGTTCGTAAAATATCTCATGTGACTAATCTCAGGATGGTTGGGGTTTTAGCTGCACGTGATGATGTTTGTTGGCAGCAAATTATTTTGGAGTATGATGCACTACATGTGGTCTAAGCTGTTGGAAATTTGCATGGTGGCTCCTCCGCTATTGGTTTGTTGATTGATGATATTAAAACTAGCATGTGGGTTGCCTCAAGAATTTGTCATGTTCATAGATCCACCAATGTAGTGGCACATAGAATTGGCAAGTTGGTCTCAATTTTCAATTTTGCTAGTTGTTGGTTTGAGCCTCCAAAGTTAATATAGGACATCCTCCTCAAAAATTGTATACTTTCTTAATGTTATGAATAAGCTTAACTCAAGAAAACAAAGGAGGAGACCAAAGTACAAACGACTAATTAGGACCTTCCGATAGATAGCTTGAATACTCATAGAAGAAATATACAAAGGTCCAAATCAGATGAATGTTTAAGATAACCTTGCCAGCATCAACAATCCTAGAAACAATAGACATGCAAAAGCGATAAAAGGAGATGGGCCGGCAGTAGGCTACTTGCCTTATGATTAATGATCCTTACCAATGTAATTAAATCGTGTTTGTCGGTGCACGCGGAAAATCAATAATATTAGAAGATGGATGGATTGCATCTACATTTTATGTGGGTATATAGTTTGGTCAAATTGGCATCATCTGATACAACTTGTTTATTGGCGATAATTGTCATCAACTATCTAGGATGTGGATATTCAGACCACCTTAATTAATATTCTAATTATTCAACGAGATACTGTTCAAGGGCTTGGAATTGATAAATGCCAGACCCAAGGGCTGAGAGAACTGTGTTTTTTTTATTGACAAATATATTTGTAAGGGTTTTCAACATGTAATGTAGGCCTAGTAATTTTTGACACGACTCATTAATCCAATATGAAATTAACAGGTTTTCGAGTTGACACGATTACGAATCAGGTCGTTATCCGGTAACCCGATAAGCACCTATTAAGATAACGGGTTGGTCCGGGTATACAAGTGGGTAACCTGATACACGATGAGTAAAATATTAATTTAATAATTTTATACACCTAAAAAGGTACTATAATAATTATATATATATTTAAATAATTTTAGAAAATAAATGACCGTTGGATCGACTGAGATTTAATCTCAACTGTCCAATTGTACATTAGGTTGGAGTCCAGACTATCCTCCTCTCTCATTCACTCTTGATCTCTCCAGACTTCAACACTCTGCAACGCTCTCCTCGAATCCGCTCATCTCTCTCGCATCCTCCTCCGTCCACTATCTTCAACTTGACTTCGGTAGCCACAAGAAAATCACACACAGTCAAGCACACGCTAAAAGTATGGATTTTGTATGTTTGGGTATTCTGTGTATTTTTTCAAAAACTAGTGATTTGGGGTTTTCGTAAAACTAATGGCTGAGGATTTTCTAGGTTTGGGGTTTCTGGGGTTTTCTGGGTTTGGAGTTTCTGAGGTTTTTAGGTTTCTGGGTTTGAGCATGCTTGCAAACATTCAAACTTTGTTGTGCACACGAGATTGAGTCTTTGGAAAAGGAGGTAATATATTGTTATATGGTATGGTACTATTGTTTTATTTTTTTTCATAATTATTTTGGTAAACTTCTCATAATTTGAATGGTTTATAATGTTTGGTTTTTCTATACATAGTTTATGCGAAAGAGAGTTCTAATGTGGAAAGCCTTACTAAAAATATCATCAACATAACTCTTGAAGGCAATAGATCAAGCCAAAGTTCTAATACAATTTCTCTAGGACGATTGATGAAAATTGAAGGATTTTGTAAAAGGAATAATATGCAAGCTTTGAGTTTCATTGGAAATGTTTTAACTTCTGAGAACGGTTTCACAACCTTGAAAAGAAAAACTCCATCATTTTGCATATCCTTGCACATTTAATATTTTGTAGTAGACTAGTAGTGTATTGATGTTTTTTTTATAGGGCTTTTATTTTGGAGTGTAGATGTAGTACTTAACGACAAATGTGTTATTATGTTTTGAAGTAATATTGTATGTGCAAATTTAAGAAAAAAATATATTTTTCTTAACGGGTCATAACAGGTCAAGTCATTTACCTATTGGGTAAAGTGACCCGACTTGTTAAGATAACGGGTGTGACACGATACGACCCGTTAAGATAACATGTGTTACATGAAAAAATGACACAAACACGACCCGTTTGCCAAGCCTAATGTAATGTAACTTTATTCGTTTATACATCAAGTCAAAGTAAGACACCTCAATTGCTTTCAATTTTACCAAATTTATTTAAGGAATGATTTACGAGAGAAGACCTAATAAATGAACGGTTCGGATTATGCAAAATATTGTGAAGTGAAATCAAAGGAGTGGCTACTGCTGTATTAAATTACTAACTAGTTAGCACTAGGGAGAGTTAACTAACTAATAATTAAATAACTACAATGAGTAATGGACTACATTAACACCTCATTAACAGTTTATCAATAGTTGTTTTATATTACATATTGTGAAGGCGAAGTTGTTAACGCTCAAAGTTGTAAGGTTAACAAACTAGATTAACTAACCCTTGATGGGTTTATGACAGAGATAGAAGTGGTTTACCCCTCAAAATTGAGCTATGCTCACTGTATTACTCATAATATATTAATTTCAAGCCTAAAAAGCGCTCGGCTAATACATTCATTGTTTTTCTCTCCTTTTCATCTGACCCTTATATTGGAGGTCATTATCTCTTTATATAGGCCATCAGTCTTGGAGCCTCTTAAACTGCCATTTAATGTGTCACCAACTTGTACAAACACAATGATACCTTTCCACCTATTTGGCTAGGCTCCCATCAGTGAAATGGCGTTTTTTGCAGTCGGGGTGGCATGCCTTTTTAGGTTATGCGAGTCGAGCATCCCACTTGTACCTTTGGTTACCCCATCCTGACTACCGTTACATCGCATCTTAGGCCTCTACTGTTGACTATAAGTTGCCACATGGTCCAAATGGCACTTGAGTAGTTATGCTCTTGGAGACCCGTGTCATAAAGTTGTTAGTTTGCCCATGTGTTCCATGCAGTTGGGCAACTCCTTCTTTGTCTTGGTCGGCTTAAGTGCTCGGGATGTTTCTCTTTGAACCTCTTGGGCCTTGGGCTCCTTGGTCTCTTGTTGGGCATGTGCCATTTAGTGGGCCTAAAAGCGCCTAGCGTTAACAAAAGTAATATCTATACTACTCTTCCCACCTTCTGCAATTTTTTTTAAATTTTTGTATAGATATTAAATTGAATAAATCAAAATATAAAATCAAAAGGACTAGAGAAGAAGTACAAAAGGTGACAAGAGAAGTGTTGAAATTCCTCCCCAAATCCCCTCCCTATTAACAAAAAGACATTTAGAAAACAAAAACAATAATATACACTACTTTTGCGTTCCATTGTTGGGCATGAGAAATAAAACAGCTTATATGACACAGATACAATATCATGTAGCATTTTGTATTTATGATATAATAATGTAGATAACAACATTCACATATTTTTAATTCATTAATACAAAATGCTATTGTGACGATATAATTGTGTTATATAAACCTTTTTCCACGAGTAGGTGCAATTAGATGGTCCCCAAGTGGAGCAAGCCAACACGAATAAAATGAAATATGCATTTATGAAAAGAAACAAAGACTTTGAAAAAGCAACCAAATTCCAAATCCTCTCCATGCATTATTTAAAGTTCTTTTGTCGTTTGGTTACGTCGCTATCTTCGCCAGAATATTGGTAGTGTGGGTTCGATTAGAGCGTCTCACTCCCCCTCCCCGACACCCAACAAATGTTGGGTACCTATACATCCACTCAGGCACATACATATGGCGCATCCCTGTCTTACTTTTCTTTTAGTTTGTTTAGCATTTTTTTTTTTAGGAATGTGATATTCATACACTTATTTTTATTTATCACACATCTTCTTAATTATCGATTGTCGGATCGAATGAAATGATGACGATCAAAAGACATAAATTAACAAGTGCACATCCCTTATGTTACTCTGGATTTATTTTTTATTTTTAAATTGAACTCAAAGTGCTGCTCTTTTGAAGGTACGAATTACCCTTGAAACCTGCTCGACGGATTGCCTCGATTGGCAAGGCAGCTTCTATGAAGCTTGTCCCCTCCCAACCCCTGCTTTCTTTTTAACATTGACAAAAAAAATAAAAAATTTCATTCAAAAAACAAAAAGAGCTTCAGGTACTTGTAGAAACATAGCCACAAATCCTAATCCCACTCAGCGAGTCGGGTTGTTTAGGAATGCAAACCCAATCGGACGGTAAATTTTGTCCAAGGTTAAATCCTAAATATAGCAAAAATAATTTCAGGTCTGTTTAAAATTTTCATTTGCTGTTTGTTCGGTTCTTTTATGATTTTTTTATTATTGGTGTGAATTTTCATGTTTTTTGTTTAGTCAAAACTTTGCTCAAATGTCGGATTTCATTGAGCTATTGAAGTTCTACATTGGGCCTTAAATCTACATGCGATTTTTTCTTGAACCTCGAATATTACGTATTTAATTCACTGTTTGAATCTTTTTTTTCCACCTTTAAAAGGCGGAGAGTGTTAGTCAAAAGAGAGAAAAATGAAGGAAATTTCAAATTTACATTATTTTTTATTGGACTGTAAAGTAAAATGCTAATGTTGAAGCGTTTTTTATATTGAAAATATGATTTTAGCCCATAAAATATAATTTTCTCTACATAATACTCGAGGTAAGTTTTTTTTCTTGAATAAAACTTATTGTTTAAATTTCACATCAGCAAATTCATTAATTATGTTTGACTTCACTCATTAAAAAAATTTCGGATGCCTAAAATACCCCTATTTGAATTTTTTTTTTTATAAACCCTATTTGAATGTTTGATGTACATAATTAATGCTATGTAGATGGATGGTAAGGGAGAATTAATGATTTTACAAAAAAAAACATTAATGTTATTTGACTTTTGAGTCTAATCATCTCGATGCACATAACCAAATTGTTAATGAGTTCAATGTTTTTTCTTCTATACAAAAATTCAAATCTTGTCATTTAATACTATGATCTAGTAATATTCCTCTTCATTTATAAGCGAGAAGTCTTAGGTTCGATTCTCGCCAAAGGTAAATTTGAACTAAATTATTGCTAGTCTATTGTGAGGCTTAGCCTACTCCTCCACCTCCTTAATGTAGATAATATTATTTGTTCAACAAATACTCAAATCTTAAAACTCAAAATTAACTTTAAAATTTAGGTTAATGCTAAGTAGGCCAAAATTTTAAACCAAATTGACAAACCAGATAATATGTCACGAATACAAAATAAGAACATTAATTAACGCTTAACTAATAATCCAACTATCAACAATTACATCATTTAATTTTTAAATTTAATTAAAAAAATTAATCTCCTTATCCTAAAATTTATCTTTATATTGAATAAGAAAACCAAAATAAATAAAACTCACCAGCGGTTTGCGATCTAAATATGTCTAGAATTTGAGTTTTTGTGGTGGAGATGCTCTTAGTAGTATGCCGGACAGAGAGACATCTCGTGTCGTGTTTGCACAAAGCTTATCCCATTCATTCGCCCCATTCCATGCATCATTTGATTTTGATGCCACACCACGTCCACAAAACTTCTTGTCAAAAGATTGAAACGTGTCAAATACCAAAACAATATTAAACGTGTGAATTGTAGGGAGTTACCGAAAGGCTAAAGTGAAGGGGGCCCATGACTTCATAGACTCCACCCCAAATTCCCAAATGGTGCTCTTCCGGATCAAGCAAAATATTTAATTGTAATGAGAATACAGGCAATGCATTACGTATTTTATGTAAGTAGTGAGAAATTTTATTTTTTAAGTTATAAACTTTTTAATACATATATTTCATTATTTATATACTGATATATGATGTATGATATATTATTCTATGTGCCGAACATACTGAAAGATCTCTCCCGGCCACTTGACACAGTTGCCACTCACGTGAAACAAAAGGCAATTTTATTAAAGTCACCAACTTTTTCATTTTCTCCATCAATTTCTCTAAAGACTCTTTCAAATTGGAACTTTTTATACTCTCGCCATCTCAACTTTCTAGCACATTATTTTATAATGTTGACAGAAAAATTATGTCACAAAAATAATGTGGCGAAAAGTTCATGAAAAGTTCCAATTTTCAGAGTCTTCTTAGTATTCCTCTTTTTGTTAACATCACAAATTCTGCATTTTTGAATAAACAACTTCAAACTTCCAAGCCTTTGATCTCCAAAGAGCTTTAGTCTCGCGGACGCAGGGCGAAACCCAAAATCAGTAAACTATTAGATGCGCCCTAAAGACCATCATCAAGGGAGGTAACATTTGAGACGCATAGCTAAATTTATTATGTCACATACTCATATCCAACGAAGGTAGAAAATCACATGTTAGGAAGAACAAATTTTTAAACCAAACTTACAAATAAAATGATGTGTCACCAATATAACATAAGCAAGTTATCAACAACCACATCATTTAATTTATAAACACGTTATCAACACTCAAGTAATAATCCAATTATCAATAACCACATCATTTGATTTATAAAATTTGATCTCCTTAGCGTTACTTTTTTTGTGAAAATTACTTTTTTTTAGTATTGTTTTGATTATCAAAACTAAAAGAGTAATGCTAGGGAGACAAAATTTTGAAAACTAAAGAATATATAAGTTGATGATTAGTTTATTACTTAAACATTGATAAACATATTTACTCTTATTGGTAACACATTTTTTAGTTTTCAAATTTAGTTTCTAAATTTAATATCTCTACCATTATCCAAATAAAAAAAAAGAGTATGATTCTCTCTCATCTTATTTCAATAATCTTATCTCCTATCTTCTCACACATTGTTTTGTCTTATTGTTTTTATAAAAAAAATCAATATAAAATATTAGCATAAACCGTAATAGTTTAAAAAAAAAAAAGATTAAGAAGGAAGTCAAAAATGTTAAAATAAGACCCGTGCGAAAACTCACGTAGTCGGCAATTTGGACTGGCGTCTTTAGTCTTTTGCGTGTTGCGTTTCTCCAGCCTGAAAAGAAAAGGGCACTGTTTAAAACCTTTCAAAAACCTACTATTAGGCCACTATGCTAATAGTGTGGACCGCCCCGTAGGTCACAACAATCTATCCTACCTTACCTTGGTTGTCGGTACTTGGTGCTTACCCTCTGCGCATTTCCCAATTATGCCACCCAAATAAAAAACACCACGTTCGTAACGTACCCCATATGCGCCAAACAAAGAGTATGTGGTTCCCACAGTAACTCACTGGGTCCCGCTTCAAGGCATCTAAACTCCACTGTTCTAAAAATTTCTGCTAGCTAGCATTGCCGAGGCTCCGTTTAAACTTTACACTACTGATCATCGTTTCGATTAACTTTTAAATATTTAAAAATTAGTAAATGGATCTTAAATTTATTTAGGTGTCAGTCTAGTCTACTTAGGATCCCACCTAGACTCATCTAGGCATTTACCTAAGTTATGACTCTTATTTACATAGAAAATTGATAACTTTTGTATTATATTTTTTTAAATAAAATGTAAAAGACATAGTGAATACTTAGATAAATATTCATTATATGATTGTTACTCACGTTACCATGCTTTAATACTTCATCATTTATATTTTATTTTCTTTTACAATTTATGTATCAAAATACAATTATATATTTTTTAAAGTATAAGAAGACACTTGTTTATACGATATATAATATTTACTTAAATCTGCTATAGGCCCTCCTGCTACCCTATTAGGCCATTTCCAATCGAAGGGTCTAGAGGGCCAGAGGGCTGAAAATAGCCCGAAAACCGTCTCCAACCTAGGGCTAGGCTAGAGGGTTCTGGAATCTGGCAGGGCCCCACAGAATCGGGGAGGGCTAGAGGGCTGGCCACTTCCAGCCGATTTTTTTTTCTTTGAAGTGTTGGATTTCCTGTCGATTAAAACCGACAAGAATAGTATAGAATATAATGAATTAAAGCTAACGGCTACTGAGATATTTATTAATTAGTATTAGTGTCAGTTATAACCGACACATATAGTTTGAAAAAATTTGAATACAAAGGCTAGCTGGCCGCAGCTAGCCGTTGTATTCAATTTTTTTTTTTTTTGAATTTAAACCTCTTTTTACTTCTATAAATATGGTGAAACTCTTTCAATTCTTCACTTCATCTGCAATATTTCCTTCAATATATTTTTCAATATTTCCTTCATCTGCAATATTTCTTTCAATTTTTCAATAATTTCCTTAAATATTTTTTCAATAATTTCCTTCAATTTTTTCTTCAATTTTTTTCAATAAAAATGGTCTCATCTGCAATGAAAGGTAGGACATGGACCCAAAAAGAAGATTAAGCTCTTTGCAGGGCTTATAAATGGGTCTCGAAAAATAGTGTGGGGGGGGATTTCTCAAACAAGTGAAGATGTTTGGACTCGTGTGTCCAAAAAATACTTAAAGTTCTATGAAGGCACCATCCACCGAATATCCGAAACCACGAGAGTTGTTCTTCAAGATGGAAGAAACATCTTCATCCAAGTTTGAATAAATGGCATCAAGCACTATTAGCAGCCGCACGTAGACATGAAAGCAGCGCCAATTACTACGACGAAGTTAGTGTTTTCACAGTTTATTTTAAATGTTTAAGTATATTACATTTAATTTCATGAATTAATTTCCTTTAATTTTTTTAATTATATTTAATTACATTACGTTTAATTTCATGAATTAATTTCCTTTAATTTTTGTAATTATATTTTCTAGGTACGCCAAGCGGAGGAATTATATATGGATGGCAGCTCAAAACCTTTTCAGTTTCACGGTTGTTTGAAAATTTGTAAAGGGTGGGTGTTATTTGAAGATCTACCTCAACATAGAGTAGATCCTTTGGGAGTGATAGGAGCTGCATCCCCATCTGTAGATATGGATGAAGATGGATCTCTTACCATTCAACAAACAAGGATACAAAATCCGTCTCTGTCCGAAAGTTCTTTACCTAGGGCTATGGGACAAAACAAGGCCCGAAGGTTGAGGGAAAAGGGTAAGGCAAATGATGATTACGCCGCTCAACATGAAGTGGCGGCCTCATTGCAATTACTGGCGGAGCAAAATGCCCTTGAGGCGGAAGAAAGGAAGTGTAGACATGAAGAATGGACCAAACAAATACAAGAATAGATGGATGATAAGAATATGGAAATGAACACTTCGAATTACACTCCAATGAGTAAGGCTTATTTTGATAGGAAAAAAAAGGAAATTATGTCTCGGCGACAATTGTTTATCTTTGACTATACTCCTACAATGGGGGATGATGAAGATGATGTTGATTATGGATATTAAATTTAAGTCGTTGTAATTTTTAAATTTAAGTTAATGTTGTTTTTAAATTTAATTTGTAGTTTTTAAATATCAGTTGCTGTTTTTAAATTTAAGTTGTTATAGTTTTTAAATTTAAATAATAAATTATGTTTGGCCTTATGACTCTTTGGTCCTCGGTTGTAGACGGTTTTTTATGACAGGGCTAAAACGAGCCCTCTGGCCCTCTGGCCCTCGGTTGGAGACAGAGGCAAATATGGTCCTATACTATTTATTAAAATATTAATATTTTGAAGAATCTTGAAAGGCCAGAGGGCTAAAACAAATTATCTGACCAGCCATCGGTTAGAGATGGCCTTAGTGGCCAACATCTTTTAGAATTTTGCTCAACTTTTTTAGAAAGCATTTACCATCATTATATTATCTTAATTTAATAATGCATTGTTACGTGTGATTGAGGCTTCTCGACAAACTAAAGCATTAAGGATCAAAACATTATATGATCGAGAACTCGTTTCAAATAAATCATTATGAGTCTCAAAAGAATGCCGACGTCAGTGCTACTATCGAAATATATTATATTGCAGTGGCAACAATGATGCATGCGGGAGCATAATATTTAAAATAGGACAAGGATTGTCTGCCCTCCTTGTGGTGCCCTTCCATACTCTCCTATTTTGTGCGGTCACGGTTAAGTCACGTCAATATTTTATATTTTTATTATTTTTTGTCTTATTATCTCATTAAAAAATTAATATAAAATATTGACGTGACTTAACCGTGACCGCACAAAATAGGAGGGCATGGAAGGCCACCACAACTAGAGGGAAGACAATCCAAGTCCTTTAAAATAATCCCAAAAGCAGTGAATAAATTAGGTCTCGAAGTCTGCACCAAGGCAAAGCTTCTACTCATTTCTGGCTGGGTGATGTCATCGCTTATCGACACCTGCTCTGACTCTGACTTTCTCCAATTATGCACCAGCTAAGGCAGTCTTCTGTCCACGTCATACCTCTATGTGTCACGAAAGCCTACTAGGTGGGCCCTATCAAATGAAAAATAAGAGGGCATATCTTATTTTATTTTTCACATAATATTTTAATTTTCGACAGTCGGAATAAATGAATTGAATAACATCAAATGATAAAAATTGACAAAATATATGTAAGAAGTAAAATAGATTGTCTGGATAGCACACCTAGATTAAAGGTATCACGAACCCTTTCAATTTTTTTTACCCTCCCCTATTTTTTTTCACTAATATTTTATTGTTGTCCTTTTTACCAACTGCATTGATACGTTTTTTAAAAGTAATTTTTATCTAATTTTTCTTTATTTCTAGTTAGTGAATATATAGATTGGACGAATTTAATATAGTAATTAACAAATATGCGTAGAAGATAAAAAAGGGTACGTAGTTTTTTTTTAATTTATTAAGTTCTTTATTAGAGATAACGAAGATAAGTGTTATCATTTAATATTATGATCTAATAATATTTATTTTTATTTGTAAATGAGAGTTTTTATATTCAATTTTTATAAAAGACGAATTTGAATCACATTATTGTAGTCCTTTTAAGCCACATATTCTGAGACTTAACCCTCTTCCCCACGTTCTATCGTTTATTTAAAAAAAACAAATATAAGTGTTAAAGTACATTATAATTGGACAGATGTCCCGAAATTAGAGATGCCACATTATAATTGGTTTCGAAACCAATACGCATAACAAACAAAAAAGCAAGAGAGTACAAAAAAAAAAGAAAAAAACTTAAATCACACTGTATACTTCAACTTATAAACTAAAAATTGAGAATAGTATTTAGAAACATCATCACATTTTTTCAATTTATTTATCTCAGCTGATATGACAACAGTTCACTTGTTTAGAATTTAACCTCATTAAGGCATCGAAAATAAACGACATTCATGAGTAGGTGTTCAACCTAATTCAAAATTTCTCTTTCAACACTGCTAAGAATTTGTAAATATCATTGAAGGTCGATTCATATTTTTCGTAACCAATAAAAACAAAATTTCACATATATAATATGATATAACTTTGACATAACTATTCGAGAAATGCACTCTTTCAAAAAGGGGCTTTGTATGATCGTTCCGTCATTTCATATTTTTAGTATAATATTTTATAATATTTGATAAAAAATTATGTTAAAAATATATAAGAACAGAGTTTAGAAAGAGACCTACTTTTATAGGAGTCTGCTTAGCACTTATCCAACCATTTTTTTTAAAACATAGTTTTTGTTTTTATTTATTAAATTAAACAAAAATACGGACATATTCCAACATATCTACTTTTTTTTATTAGTTTCCCCGTATAAATAAGAGGGTGAGAGAGGGAGGCATGAATACCTAGGTGCATGCGGGGTCACGAGTCTCTACGGCTTAAAGTCAGCATCAAGTGCCTGGAACAACAAACCTCTCTGCTCTCTATACCACACCACCCACGTCACCTCCTCTATATGAGAAATCTTACAGCCTGGCAAACCCAAACGTCTCCAGAGCCCTCTAGGTCCAATCACCAACTCCCACGTGGACGCCAGAGACTGTGACACCTTTGCTTTCTACAGCTGTCTTCCTTGTCGTCCGGATATAAATACCAACGCAAACCAAATTCACCAAATCGTCATCTCTCTCTCTCTCTCTTTCTACCCCTTCGTCCCACTCCCCCAGAGAAGCCTAAAATCCTCACCCTCCTTCGGAATGTATCCGATTTACCATTTTGCCACTGCTCTCTTGCTCCTTCTTTTGGTGGCGAAGCCCAGTTTTGGCGCTTTAGTGGAGGAGCAGCCACTGGTGCTCAAGTACCACAACGGCGCTCTTCTTAAGGGCAACATCCCTGTCAATCTTATTTGGTACGGCAGCTTCACTCCTATCCAAAGGTCCATCATCGTCGACTTCATCCACTCCCTCGCTCCCCGGCGTTCCCCACTCCCCTCCGCCTCCTCCTGGTGGAAAACCACCGAGAAGTACAGGGGCGGCGCCACCAATCTCCTCGTCGGCAGGCAAATCCTCCACGAGGCCTACTCTCTCGGAAAGTCCCTCCGTAACCGACACCTGGTGGCCCTCGCCGGCAAAGTCAACGCGTTGAACGCCATCAACGTTGTTTTGACTGCCAGTGACGTGGCGGTCGACGGCTTCTGTAGCCGCTGCGGGACCCACGGCTCCAACCGGGATAAAAAGACGGCTTACGTGTGGGTTGGGAACTCGGTGGTCCAGTGCCCCGGCCAATGCGCCTGGCCCTTTCACCAGCCCATTTACGGCCCGCAAACTCCGCCGTTAGTGGCTCCGAACGGCGACGTTGGAGTTGATGGCATGATCATAAACCTCGCCACTCTCTTGGCGGGAGCCGTAACCAATCCATACAATAATGGGTACTTCCAAGGGCCGTCCAGCGCGCCACTCGAGGCCGTTTCTGCCTGCACCGGCGTTTTCGGAACCGGGGCCTACCCCGGGTATCCGGGTCGGGTTCTGGTGGATAAGGCGACCGGGGCGAGCTACAACGCGGTTGGGGTAAACGGGCGTAGGTTCCTATTGCCAGCCATGTGGGACCCGCAAACCTCTGCATGTAAGCCGCTTCTGTGACCGACGTGGCAAGCATCTGTACCGCACGTGATCGTGTAGATATTATTATAATATTATATATTATTATAAAATGTGTTGTACCGGGAAGGTGGACAGGGTTAGGGGGGTTTGGTACACACTTCAAGTTTGTCGTCTTGTAAATCATGTTTCCTGTCGGTAACAAAAAACTTACTGATTTTAAATTTTTGCAAATCTTTTTTCCCGTGTTAGACCAACTTCAAAGGTGGGTTAAAAATTAAAATACCCTCCAAATCCAATCCAATCAAAGGAAAAATTTTGGATTAAATGCTAAACTAAGATTAAGATCAGATTCCTTCAAAATTTAGTCCATAAATCGGAATTTAAAATTTTAAATACTTATTAGAATTTAAATTTTTTATATTAAAATGTTCATAAAATTATTTATGATAGTCTATATATTTATTTATTTAATTTAATTTAACAAAAAAAATAGTCTAAATTCATTCTTTAATAATTCTGGGTTAAAATTGTAGGATAAGAACGGTTAAAGTAGAAAAATTGTTTTTGGGTTAGAAGCTAAATTTTCTAAGTTAAAATATTTGACTTTTAGCCCATTGGAGATGGTATTAGAAGGACTTTAAGATTTTTTTTTTTTGGGGTAAATTACTGTCGACTCTAGGCCTGGCAAACAGATCGTGTTTGTCATGTTTGTGTTGTTTTCGTGAACACCTGTTATCTTAACAGGTATTGTCGTGTCACACTCGTTATCTTAACGGGTCCTTAACAGGTCGGGCCATTTTACCGAACGGGTAAAGTGATCCGACCCGTTATGATCCATTATGACCCATTAAGAAAAATATTATTTTTCTTTTTAAATTTGCATATACCACACATTGCCACATAAATATTACTTCAAAACATTAAAATACGTTTGTCGTTTAAGTACTATATCTACACTCGAAAATAAGAGCCTAATAAACAAACATCCATACACTACTAGTCTATTACAAAATATTAAATGTGCAAGGATATGCAAAATGAAAGAGTTTTTGTTTTTAAGGTTGTGAAACCTTTCTCAAAAGTTTAAACCTTGTCAATGGAACTCAAAGCTTGCATGTTATTCCTTTTACAAAATCCTCAATTTTCATCGATCATCATGACATAAGATTTTGAGGTATCCACTAGTGTAAATATTTTAAATTGAAGATCGAATTCATTCATTGTATTCATATAGGATCAAGGAGAATCATCAAAATCGAAGTTAAAATAACTGTTAAATCGTGATTTTTAGTTGATAACCGTCGAAAAGTTTTATCATGTTATCACTCTGAATGTTTATTTTTTGCGATTTTTTACGTATGCGATATTGAAGCATATATAAAAAAGTTGACGGTTGGATCGTTGAAATTAGTTTCGTAGAATGTGTATCCCATCAAAACGATAGATTTACTAACACTTAGAGTTTATTTATACTTTCATTAAATATAACATAAGATTTTGTGGTATCCACTAGTGTCAATATTTTAAATTGAAGATCGAATTCATTCATTGTATTCATATAGGGTCAAGGAGTAGCTGTAAAAAATCATCAAAATCGAAGTCAAAATAACCATTAAATTCTGATTTTTAATTGATAACCATCGAAAAGTTTTGTCCCGTTACTTGATCTCTGAATGTTTTTTTTTTGCAATTTTTTGCTGATGCGATCTCGAAGCATATACAAACAAATTTGACGGTTGGATAGTTGAAATTAGTTTCGTAGAATTCGTATCTCATCAAGTTCAATGGTATATAAATATTTATTAAGTAAATTTAAATTTATTTATTTTGTACATATAACACTTAAGAAATTGAATGGTATGTATATTTAAACCGATCCAATGATCACCAATTTTTAATATTTAATTTAATATATATATATATATATATATATATATATATATAATTATGATAGTTTTTAGGGGTATAAAATTGTTAAATTAATATATATATATAATTATTATAGTATTTTTTTAGGGTTATAAAATTATTAAATTAATATTTTGCTTATTGTGGATTGTGTTATTCACGTGTATACCCAAACTAACCCGTTATCTTAACAGGTGCTTATCGGGTTACCTGATAACGACCTGATTCGTTATCGTGTTGACCCGAACACATGTTAATTTGGTGTCATGTCGTGTCGGATTATTGAATCGTGTCAGAAATTGTCAGACCTAGTCGACTCTTTGAACCACCAATTGAAATTGATTTTTTAATTGATTTTTTTTTGTAAATTAACTTTTGAATTATTTAAAATCAGTCAATTAATCTCTTATTGTTTGATTGCGAGATTAATTCCGGATGAATTAGTTATTTCATTATTAATTTTTACTTGTTAGTTATAATCACCTATTATAAAGTTTCGACATATGAACACAAATTAGTTCAAAAATATATAGTATAATGAGAAAATATAAAAAATCAATTGTTTACGTAACGGATCATTTCATATTATCCTTGCACATTATTTTGTTTTAACATGTCATAATTATATTGTTTGTTATAATTAACAAGTAAGAATTGATGAAAAAAAAAGATGAATATGATGAAATAGTGGAAATAATCTACTGACAAATGATTAATTGGCTTATTCAAATAGTTCAGAATGTTAATTTATCAAAAAAATAAGTAAGGGGTCAAATGGGGCAATTTACTTTTTTTTTTTGGACAAACGATATAAGCTACATTAAAGAGATGGAAGAGCGCTAAGCCTCATAAGGGGCTAGTAATAATGATTACTTTGTCTTTGACTGGAATTGAATATAAAATTTCTTAATTATAAGTGAAGAAAAATATTATTAAACGAAAAATATTATTAAACTGTAATATTAAATAGTTTACTTTATGATATTTTATACAAAAATCTATTTGATGTGACATGATTGGAGATGAATGTTTTCACCATACTTTTTTACATTTATTTTATATAAATTATTTTATATCGTAGTGAACGATTTGATTGTTTATTTTATAATATAAATTTTTTGAGGTAAGACGAAAAGAAAAAAACACCTACAATTAGATTGTTAAAATTTAGGAAATTGTTATTAGCACTTTAAAAATCTCATTTGACATTTTAAATTTTCTATAATTAGAAAGAAAAATACACTTGTGAGGAGTGTAGAATAAGATTTTTGAAGTGATAATAATAGTTCTCAAAATTTATTATAAATCTATTAGTATGGCATAGATTTTAAAATCGAGTGTCCCTAAAAATGCTATATATTCCTTGTATTATGCATATGCACCAAAGACTAATATTTTGGCATGTGGGTGGCATAATATGAATAAAAACAATGTTTATTACAAAAAGTCTCTGAGATTGATCAATCTTATTATTTTAATTCTTCACTTTAAATGTCAATCAATGTCGTCCCTGACATTCACTACCCCACATCAATTTGGTCATTCTATTAAGATTTCGTTAACTATTCTGTTAGATTGTATGTGAGACCCACAAATCCAATGAAATGGTGACAAACGGATTATACAAAATAAAGGTTTTTATTACAAATGGTCTCTGATATTGATCAAACTCCTCATTTTGGTCCCTGTGTTTCGAATATCATTAAATTTGGTCATTGACTTTCACTACCGTACATCAATTTACCCTTCTGTTAAATTTTCATCAATATTTTTTGTTTGTGTGCTGATGTGGTCTCACTAATTCAATTTATGACTTCATGTGGATTAACTAGAAGAAGCTTTTTTTTTTTTTTTTTTTTAAGAGTGAACCAATGGACGAGTATTTCACGTTGACATTTTTCTCATATCCCACAATCCCAATTGGAAAAGAAATCAATCTAAATTCGATAAAATCGAATCCAAATTCAATTCAAATTTGATTGGACTATAACCAACTAGAGAGAATGAGGAGTGAGTTCAGGAGGCCAAGTACTTTAGTGGTGTCATAGTACCTTCCTTTTCTTTTGTAGCATACTTGATGAACACGATGACGACTTTTTTTTTTTCTTTAGTTTTGGGTTTTAGTTTCTTATTTTACTTTTACTTTTAAATCTTTAAAAAATAGTTTCTCATAACGAATCCACGTGGTGCCATATGATTGGATTAATGGGACAAAAAATATTGACGAAACTTTAACGGAATGATTAAATTGACGTGTGGTATTGAAAGTCAAGGACCAAATTTATCGATTTTTGTAACTCAAGGACCAAAATAAAGAGTTGGATCAATGTCAATGACAATTTGCGATAAAAACCTTTATTTTGTATAATCCACGTGTCGCCATTCCATTGGATTTGTGGGTCCCACATACAAACTAACAGAATAGTTGACAAAATCTTGACGGAAGGACCAAATTGATGTGGGGTAGTGTGTCAGAATGATATTGATAGATTTTGAAAGTAAGAAAACAAAATGATGAGTTTGATCAATTTCAGTGACCATTTATAGTAAAAACCCTAAAAGAAAATTGTGCACATTACGTAAGTACATGATATAAAAATATAGAGTAAATTGTAGCTATCATTCCTTAACTTTAACTCAATTGGAGTAATAGTCCCTCAACTAAAAATTCATTACCATTGGTCCCTCAACTCATCAAAACATGTAGCTATGGTCTCTCAACTAAAAATTCATTACCATTGGTCCATCAACTTTAATTCAACAGGAGAAATGATCCCTTAACTTTAACCCAATTGTAACAATGATCCTTCCAACATAACTTGTTTTGACAAAAAATTTGACGTAGTTGATGAAAATGACCATAATTACACACTTTGATGAGTTGAGGGACCCTAATTGTATAAATGGTTATTCCAACATAACTATTTTGACAAAATTTTGACGAAATTGATGAAAATGACCATAGCTATACATTTTGATAAGTTGAGGGACCAATGATAATGGATTTTTAGTTGATGGACCACTGCTCCAATTTGATTAAAGTTGAGGAACCATTGCTACAATTTACTCAAAAATATATTGTCTCACTTTTCTCTTTTGTAGATTCCAAAAATATAGAAATTTAATGATTTAATTTAGGAAACTTTAACGAAAAGTTCCTGATACTGTTAACTTTAACGAAAAATCACATTTTTACACTAAAAATCAATCTTGGTACTATTTACTTTACCATTTATTTTGTCATTTTCGTTAAAACTCAAAGTTTTCAAGTCATTTTCACTAGTTTCTCTTTTAATTTATTGAAAAATTTTAAATTTATAATGATTGATGTGGAAAGAAGGTGAAGAACTTTATAAAAAATTTGAAACACACCATTTCAATTAATAAAATGTCATCATTAGGAATTAAAACCTAATTTTTCTTATAAAAAACGTGGGAAAAAAAAAATGAAATGGAGATAAAATGCTTATCGGAAAGTAGTTCAACTAAAGAGAAAAATGTTGGGGTAATATTAGGAAGATCAAAATTTTAAAACCACATTTGCAAATTAAATGATGTGGTTGTAGATGGTTGGATTATTAATTAAGTATCGATTAATATGCTTGTTTTTTTTATTTGTAACACTTCATTTGTTTTATAATTTAGTTTAAAAAATTTGATATTCCTAACATTTCACAAAATGTTGTCTTAAAAATAAAAGACGAAAGGATGGTGGGAATGTCATTATGAGCATGTCTTTCGCTTTTGGCGATCAGAGTTTGTATTTTGTAGGGTAAAGGAAAGCTTAATGATGAGTTAGCACCTCGTGGAGAATAATGTAATAAATGATGATTCGGTATATTGTTACGGTGACGTATAATGCAAATAATATCAGGATGTGTAGTACTTTCTCTCCACTTGTCTTAATATTATAAGTACAAGATATCATTACAAGGTGTATTCATGTCAAATAAAATGTTCTCCGCATATAAGCAAAAGAGCAAAAACTTCGTACAATTTACTTTAACTTGTAACTTAGCTCGTGTGACACGTGACTAAAAATGTGACTTCTTACAACAAATGATTACTTTTCTTTTGTTTTCAAAATTTATTTTCTTTTGATGCTCAAGTAATATCCTGAGGGAACACATTCATTCTGTTGTTCCCGACTGCATGTCTCTTTGATATTTTTTTTACGACAATTATACTCTAACTTAACCAAGACTTAACACGTTGTTAAAAAACCAAGACCTAACGCGGTGCTAAAAAAATTATTTTGTGTTGAAGAAAAATTTGAATAGACACGAAAGCTCCCCACCACCAAATCAACAACCACTCTTCTCACCGTAATTGCTAACAAGCCTCCTCTCTCCTCTTTGTCAGTGAAAAAAAGAATAACTATAATTCAATTAGATTCCAATTGTCGACTATTTAAGTAGTAGACGATAAAAAAGATTCGTCGACTCTGATTCAATTCAATTAGATTCTTATATTCCGGTTCAATTCAATTTCTTGATCGTTCATTACTAAAAGAGAACGAATAAATCTGTATTCTTGACAACGACGATCATGATACCTGATGTAATGTAGGAGAAAAGGAGGCTTAGTGCTGGTGTGGTGGGGTGGTTGTTGGGCTGATGTGGTGGAGTGTGGCTATTGTGATCATGGTATGGGAAGGGATGAAGAAGGTTACGGGTGGTGGTGGGTTGTTCTGCTTTGCTGATTTTTTGATTCTTTTATCTTATTCTCTATGTATTACTAGTTAATGTTGGAAATTATGTTATTAGATGATATTATAATTTCTAATATTTAATGAAAAATTGTTATTATTTGCTACCGTCAATTAGTGAAAACGGTTTTCTTGTTTTAAATAGGAGCCATCTTTTGTAAAGCGCGGGCATTATTCTTCAGAGGTAGCAACTTATGTGTAACTTTATGCTGAAAACTTATACTTGTATTCTTAGAATTCAAAGGTGTCAGATGGTTTATAGCCAATAGATACATAACTTATCAAAGGGTGCCTTGAGTTTTATATAAACTCAATCACTCCACTCGTAGTAGAAGGGGCTAGTTTGATATTTTTGTATTAAAAACAAAATTGTTTATGTCGTGTTGTGAGGATAATCAGCTGTTAGGTAAAACAACAGGTGTTTGGTATACTATATTTTCAAAAGCAATTTTAATACGAAAATCAGTGTCAAAGTGTTTGTTAATTTTTTTATGGAGAAGTGCTTTAGGTGTTATAACGACACTAAAGAGTATAATGTTCAAAGTGTTTGTTTGACAAAAATACTAAATTCCTCTACATATATTTTTTTTAGAAAAATATATGTTTGTCATGAATGTCACTAGTTACACGAAATTATACCTCGAGAATAAGGGGTTTGCATGCACTAGTCTCTCCCAACAAGAAAGAAAAAACCCAATACATTCTGGTGTTTATTTTTGCAAACCCATGTCAGTTCCGAGCTTTTTCTCATTTTCTTCAAGCATGTCAAGAATTCGTATATGGCAACGACAAGCCTTCTCTAAGAATTTTCCCAATCCCGGAGAACGGAGGAAGGAGAGGGCGTTAGGTAGTCAACGTATAATAGAAGTTTAGTATATCTGTATCGATGTTTACCACGTATTCCATACCAAGCTCAGCAACTTCTTCCTCCAAAACTACTCGCACAACATGGTAAATTCAAATTTTCAACATTTATATTAAACAGTACACATAATATATCGTGTGAAAAGCATTCTCAGAGGCAAAGTAACCTTCAGTCTATGACTAACTGAAATATGGAACAGTAGAAATCTTTTGAACAAGTTTGTAATGGAGTGGTGATTGATTAAAGCATATAGAAATGCAAGTGGTGATTCAGATGCAGAGCTATGAGCTGTTATATACATGCTTAACACTTCAAACCCATCATACATGACAAAGCTCGGAGTACAAATTCCGGTACAAGCAGGACAAAACAACGAAGCATGCTAGTGAAAAGACAGATGAAAAAGATGATCAAACCGAACGACAAGGATTTTTATGATTTGAGAAACTACGCCTATGGATTCTGTAAACAATTCCAGCAAGTTCATCACTTGTGATTAAATTTCATCGCATTCTAAGTAGTTAAGAATCTACTTCACATTGTGATCAAGTGATTAGACAACATTTCCTTCTCCACATTTGACAATCCTATGATAATTTAACTCAAACAAGTACACCGAGATACACAGTCAAGATAAAATGCTCAATATACATTGATGATCCAAACTACATTTCCAAAGGCGAGAACACACCTCGATCAACCAAAAGCGATGAGAACAATTGTATTAATACTAAAACATAAATCCAGACAATGGAATTCATTACCAATTACAAAAGGAATCTGAAAACCCATTCGATTACCTAACGGGCCTTTTTCTTTCCAGCAACTGTGACCCTCTTACCCTTCAGAGTCCTAGTGTTGTTCTTGGTGCGCTGTCCTCTGCAAGGCAATCCCTGACTGTGGCGTATGCCTCTGTAGCACTGAATCTCCTTGAGTCTCCTTATATTCAAGGCATTGAACCTCCTCTGCAACACCAAAAAAATCCCAATAAAACTTCCATCCAATGGAAACTGTGGCCATATCCCAAATCAGTCATGCAATCCCACGTGTGAAAGTTAGGACGTAATTGATTGACTTGAGATACCGCCACAATGATATCCCATTATATGAAAAAGGAAACCCTAACAAAATAAGGGGGCATTCTGCTCCAACCACCGCAATTGATTGCGGTTAGAGGCGAAGGTGGCCTAATCTATCTGCCACAAAAATATCGAAATTTAAACTCATCTAACGCCAATGGCAGTGAGCAAAAGCATAAAGTTTTGAGGGTTTACCAAATCTCCTTCAATCATGTACTTGGAGACTTCATCTCGGATAATGGTGAGTTCTTCTTCCGACAAATCTTTGGTGATTTTGTTCTCCATGTTGAGGTCGATTAGGATTGTTCGCGCCCTGGTACGCCCAATTCCATGAACGTACTGAAGAGAGTACTCGACCCTTTTGTTGTTGGGGATTTCAACTCCGCCAACACGCACGCATTTGATGCTCAAGCCGCCAACCTGCGCGGAAATCGACAAGACCCATGAACTTTGAGCTCGACCCATGAAATTTTGAGCTCGACCCACAATTTAAAACGTGAAATTTACCTGATTGGGGGGTCTGATTGGGAAGGAGAGGGTGTTGGAGAGGGGATTAAGGTTTCTTCCATTGCAGATTACAGAGAGGGAGGGCGCCAGAGGCATTGCCAGTGTTTGCGCCATGGTTGTGAACTCTGCGTGTGTGTATGAGTTGTGAGAGCGATGAGCTTTGTTGTGTTTGTGTGTGGACGAAGACGATGGGGTCGAGCTTTATCCTCTTCTGGCAAAATCTCAAGTGCGCAACGCTGTATGTGCTGCTGCTTATCAGCGCACCGTTTCGACACCGTTGGATCAAATATGGACAGTTTAGATTATGTTGAGATAAAAAGGTTTAAACGAATTAGGCAGATTTACGTATTTTTATTATTTTATATAAATAAATGTATTTATACTTAAAAAGCACATGTAATGATTGTTCATCCAAGTATTCAACAAGTCTCTTACTTTTATTAAAAAATTAAAATGCAAAATGAAAGTTATCAATTTTCTACCTAAGTGAGAATTGCAACTTAGACGGGTTAGGCGGATGACTAAGTGGGTCTAAGAGCACTTTCTTAAGTTTCAAACGTCTAGGACTAATCAGACGGTAGCTAGCCTCTTAGCGCTTAGACGATGCTAGCCGGAGATTTTTAGAACAATGCTTGTAAGGAATATGAATTTGAATTATTTGGATTCTTCAGTTTTTTGTCAATTAAAATATGGATAAGGATTATTCATTAACTGTTTTCTGTACTTTTTTTTGAAGTCGTTGTATCAAATTTCAATGATCCCGATTGGTAGATCCCTAAGATTAGGATGCATAGATCCGGAGAGGATCCATGTCACAAATGTATTAAATTGGAAACGAATTGAAAGTGGCGAGGTCACCATCTGCTCACGAAATTAAAAGAAATTTTTTTAACAGAAGCGAACATTGAAGTTGACCTTCCCCTCTCCAATAAGTCATTTATTTATGCTTTTTGACACAAGACAAAAATTGAAGTAGGAAACCAACAATTTACACAAACATTTCTACAATCAAGTGAAGAAGTAAGCATAATTTCTAGCTAACTAAGCATGTAATTGAGGTGATATACAAATTGTAGGCAAAAACCTCATTTTTGTTTATTATATTGGATCTAAACGCTTGTCGATCTTTCATCGTGTATTTTCCGAAGCTTTATTTATCTTACACTGTTACTGCATTAGATACATACACCTCCCCATGGTTTTCTAACAAATATACATGCAAGTAAGAAACAAACCAGAACCTGCTATATAACAGCAGAGGCTGAAAGGTGCCTCGATCCAAGCCTTCTCTTCCGTAGACGCTCCGCAATGATAAAGGCCAGTTCAAGAGATTGGGAAGCGTTGAGCCTTGGGTCACAATGGGTGTGGTACCGTGAACTCAGATCATTATACGTTATAGTTCGTGAACCTCCTACACACTCCGTCACGTTTTGCCCTGTCATCTCTAAATGAGCACCTCCTGGGTAGCTTCCTTCTTGATCATGGACATCAAAGAACGCTCTCAACTCAGCCTGAGAGTAAAAAACAATAAGATCATTGCTCCTATTACAGTTGGACGTGTTACTGCAACAAAGAAAACTACCAATGGTGATTGGTGTTCAAGCGCATCGAAAGGGAATTTATTTGTTTTGACCAAATCACGGATTCATTCATTTCATAAGATGTGCAATGATTAGAGCAACTGCTCAAAAATAAATCATTAGGCATTTGACTGGTAGTTTTTCCAGCAAACTAACAATCAATCGGGCCATATATGTGAATGGCCAGCACTTCAAGCATTTTCTTCTCAATGGAGTGAAATAAAATCCTACAAATAAACAAATTATTTTATTTGGAAATGAAATCATACCTTTCACTTCACGGAATGCAGTTATTTTCCATTTTTACTTATATTTTTTTTTTGTGAAAAAACTATTTTCAACTACGGTAGAAATTGGTAGACTTACCTGACTGCAGAAATTGCTAGACTTACTTTACTGTGCACATTTTGACAGAATAGTGAATTTGTGCTATGTCCAAAACCGTTGAGCAAGGAAAACAAGTGGCAAGTGTGAAAGTGTAAATTTATGACATCATACCCGTATTGCATCGAAGGAACGTGTTTTGAGTCCACACGGAGCTTTGATAGTGTTCCCATGCATAGGGTCACTAACCCAAGTGACAATTTGACCAGCTCCACGAACTGCCCTGATCAGATGAGGAAGCTTCACTCTCATGTTCTCAGCTCCCATTCTCACAATTACGGTTATTCTTCCTGGTTTGTTCTTGGGGTTTAGGATCTCTATGAGCCTAACAAGTTCATGTGGATCCATTTTATCACTCGCCTGCATCACAATACAATCTATCATACACCACCTACATTTTCTGGTAGGAGAAACAGAAATATGTCTATCAGATTCACAGTCACAAACCAAGTTATTCAACTAAGACTTCCAAGTTCATCATAAATAACTACATTAATTTTGTTCATACAAAATAACAAATGAAAAGGAATTTAGTATCAGAAATAAAAAAGAAGTATTTTTTAGAGCATAAGTGAAAGCAGAAGTGCAGGATACCTTGACGCCAAGGGGATTAGCAACTCCTCTCAGAAACTCCACATGTGCACCATCGAGTTGACGGGTGCGTTCCCCAACCCAAAGCATGTGAGCAGAACAGTCATAGTAAAGCCCAGAAGTAGAATCCTCCCTAGTAAGTGCTTGTTCATAAGGCAGAAGCAAGCATTCATGAGATGTCCAAAACTCTGTTGAGGTCATGATTGGGTGGTCAACTGTGAGTCCAGCAGCAGCCATAAATCCAAGGACCTCATCCACCCGGTTAGCCAACTCGCGGTATCTATTGAGCCAGGCCAATTTTATGGTTAAGCCTAAACTTTTTCCCTAGTACTGGAAATCGAATATACTCAGTTGAACTCTAAAGCTACTGCAAACTAATCCACATAGAAGTCAAAGTATGTAAGTTTTGGAAATACACATGTTGAAACATTATTCAAGTACGGAACGTACTTCCTCATTGTCATCTCAACTATTTGTTCCCTTCTTCTCCGTTCATAATAAATTCTATTCTATTGAAAAACATCATTAAACTTAAGTGTGATGCTCAAGACAAACTAATAGCATGATCTAGGGCATGTTTGGAATACTAAAGAATGCACTCTCATGTTATCATACACATACGCAGTTAAGCTAGATGTAGAAAAAGGACTCAACCACCTAAATGAGGTCATCAAAACAATCAAGCCCACATCACTAACTGGTTTTCGGGGCCTTCCAGCATGAATTATATTATCCGAAACTTCACTCATATTCAGCACCACTTTAAAATAGAAGTCTATTTAAGATATCATATGTGATGATGTGTGAAACACAAAGTGGTTACTAAATAGTGAGGACAGAAGTTTGAAACTATAAAGGAGCAAGAACCATACCTATCCCCTTGCTCACTATGCTCTGTAAAATCCAAATTCCAGTGGATGACTCTCTGCATGGCTGCATACCCTCCAGTTGAAAATGCCCGCAGGAGGTTCAAAGTTGCCACAGATTGGGAATAAGCCCTAATCATCCTGCTGGGGTCCGGAATTCTTTCTTTTTCATCAAATGCATCACCATTGACATTGTCACCTCTGTAACTAGGCAGCTTCACACCATTTTTCTCTTCAAATTGATCCGATCTTGGCTTTGCAAACTGGCCAGCCATTCTCCCTACCTAAATTATCATAGCCATAATCTATGTCACTCAAACTCACAAACATTAATAATTATTATATCAATCAGTTAAAACTCAATGGCAAATAATTACAGATTAGAAAAGTTTTACCATTACTCATTTCTAAGATTACAGTTCTATCGTAGGGAACCAAAATATCAAAAAAAAAAATGAAAAATAACAAGTTTGGTTCTTTTTATTTTTATTTTTATGAAAGACGATATTGTATTATTGGAGAATAACAAAGTTCAGTACAACGAGGGAGAAAATGTTGGAACCTAACACCCAGAAGAGGGCGAAGGACAAGGCGAGACAAATGAAACATAAAGGCTTGGTTGTTGGACTCCTTTCATAGCCTTACTCTCCTTCCTCTTAGAACGTGTGGAAAGAAGAAAGATCCCAAGACTAAGGTCCTTGAACTACCATAGTATCCCAACTCCCAATAGAGCATCTCTGAAACACGGATGGAACTACGAGTCCTCAATCAAAAACAACAAAGCCTTATCCCAATCCTCAAACAATGTATCATTAACGAGTTTGGTTCTTAAAATTCAATTAGCATTCTACCTACCAATGCAGTCAATATACAAAGTCATATTTGAATATCATTTCTAATTTCATCAATTAATTTTTATTAAAGGACTGAAACAATCATAAGCCCATAACCAAAATTTCAGATAACCCAACGAACATAAATCCCAGCATGCCTCCTAAAAAATTAAAAGAAACGCTAAATATTTGAACAGAAATGATTAAAATACATGTTGGTTTTAGAAGAACAAAAATAATAAAATGGAAGAAAGAAAGAGGGAGGAAAGCAATAACCTTAATAACAGGCATTTGGCCACCAAACATAAGCACCACACCCATCTGAAGAAGCACACGGAAGGTGTCCCTTATATTGTTAGCATTGAATTCCTTGAAGCTCTCTGCGCAATCACCGCCCTGAAGAAGGAAGGCCTGCCCCTTAGCCGCCTGACCCAGTTTCTCTTCCAAGCTCCTCGCCTCTCCGGCGAACACAATCGGCGGGAAGCTCTCGAGGGTGTTGAGGACCGACTGCAGCTCCTGCTGATCTGGGTATTCAGGGAGCTGCATCGCCTTCTTCGCCGTCCAGCTGTCCAGAGTCCATTTGTGTTGTGGTTTGAAGGGTGATTCGGAGGACTTTGAAGGGTCGGCGGCATGGACGGCTGAGATGGGTTTCTGGGTTCGGAGGTGGGGCTGCGAGTGGTGGTGGTTATGAGGTTTGATGGGTTCGGGGATGATGAGGGATTTGAATGAGAGAGCAGTCTGAACAGAGTAAGCTGCAATCGCCATTTTCTTGCACGGCAATTTTGGATGTTGGAACTTGGAAGAGACGACGTTTCTATTATTTTATGTGTTCTCTTTTACTTATTTTATGTTGTCGGGAGTGATTTCTGCGCAATTATTAATCAAAAGATATTGATTGATATAAATAGCAATAAAGTTTGATCGATTTCGTTAATTTAGTTTTTGATATTTGAAATCAATTGAAGTGCACTTTGAATTTTTCAACTGTCAATTATTTTTGTCATTTATTGTAACAACATATCCCTAATTTTACTATTTTATTAAATTTAAAATAGTGAATTGACGAAAATACCCCTAGAGGTGAGATCGTTGACTTTTGTTGACCGTCTTTTCGTGATGCGTGTGAGTTACTATTTTATTGTATTCTCGAAGTACTCGACGGTACGAACGCGTAGGTGCAAGCGGAATTGAAACCAGAGTTATGGTTAAAATTTTACGAACTTACGATGTTCAAGGACATTTTAATATTTTTCGTGTAGGATTTTCTGCATGGTGGGACCCATCCACATGGGTCTCCTATCCTCTTTGTCCCCGTGTCACTTCTTCTCCCATACTCTCTTTGATTCCCTCACCTCTCATTTCAAACTCTCTCTATGCTTTCTGTGCAACGCAGGGCAACTGAGCCCTATCGCTGTATGCTATGTTTTTCGGTGAGCTCAGTTGAACCAGCCATTTGTAGCAGGCCTCGTAAAAAAACACCATCAACGTGGATGCTTCCTCTCAACTCTCTCCTGTTTACCTCTCTCTGCAAGTGCAGAGAATGAATCGTACGCCATCACCGTCGTTAGCCACATACAACCAGTGTACTCTGGTGAGTCCTCAGGTCACCATATCACTCTATCTCTTTCATATGTTTTTTCTCTTTCCCTCTCACCTCTTTCTCAACCTATTTCCTTAACTCTATTTTCTCTCGGTGAAACATCGAGAAGTTGCAGTGGCTAACACCATCGCTAACCACCCAGGACGATGGCCATTTTGGTGAGCAATATCACACAACCTCATCCTTCATCTTGCCATCTTCCCTTACAAACTCTTTGTCTCGTCGTTTTCCTTCTCGGTTCACTGATGCATAGCACCATCGCCACCCAATTTCGCGAACTCTGGTGAGATTTCTAGTTCTCCGATCAAGGTAAGCCTCAGATCACCTATGCCCTTCCTCCTATAATAATTCAGAAGTAATGTTGAGGCTGAATGTCTAATTTGGTGAGGTTTGATACAGAAACATCTCGGGGAAGAACTTCCCCAGATTCTGGAATATTTAGGCTGTGGCCGTCATGCCACTTTCAGGCTATTTTTTTGGCCAATGCCAACCACGACTCGGCCTAATCTTGGTATGGATTTGTTCCTCTCATGCTAAGCTTCATTTCCATATAAATTATGTTGAATTTGGTTAAGTATCAAGCTCGAGATGAGCTCTAAAATTTGGGAAGAAAATATGCAAAATCTAGAAATGGTGAGGAAGGTGCGTGGAACCCAAGGTCCCTCCTTAGGTTTCTCGATGTGTTGAATCCGAATCATCTCTCCGTTTCCCAAAATTTGACAATTTTCAAATAGTTTCTTTATTAGCCGTACTTTGTATGAAAACGCGTTTATACGTTAGTACGTTATATATTTACATAAATGGTCTCGTTTCTAGGTGAAACGCATTGCAAGGATCATCGATGCCCCCGAGGCGAGTTCGACCCGACGACATGATTTGTGAGTGGGTCTTTTCTTTTATAGTATATATATTTGTTAGTTTCCATTAATATATTTGAAAAAGAATTTTCTACATCACACCTAGATTATGGTAATGTATATAAAGTTACCCTATTGAAGAAACTCATGTTATTATACTACGTCCTACGGGATGCACATATATGCATATTAGTATGGATGCTTTAATAGTATTTATGGTTATGAATAATATTTCATTGACTAGGGTTATTGAATTATCGATTTACCATTGCATGCTCATATTTGCATTATCTGCTCATCGTGTGCTGCATTGGTGTTAGTACTTACCAGGACCAGGGCCAGTTTTTCACGTGTATGTTCACATTGCACCGTACGCTTACTTTGGATCCATTGTAGGTACCAGTCATATCCTAGATTGCTATAGGTAATTAGGACTCGTATATGATGCGCATAGTGCTAGTCTTCATGTGATTGTAGTACTATAGCGTAAATCATTATTACACTCAGTCATGTTCATGTTAGAATACCTCTGCATGAACTCGTGTGTCAGCATATGTTAATGAGCACTCTATGTGACATGTTTATTTCTGTGAAATATTGTGATTATTGGAAGTTATAGGCCTATTTACGAATTTGGTGACGTATTGAACTCTTGAGATATTGCAGGCTACGGTAAGTATTTTCATACTATACGTAGTATGTATATTTTGGAAATTATACTTGTTTTACGGCGAGAGGTTAGAATGTTTTCAAAAAGGTTTTTATAAAACTTTATTTTTAGGTCCACTCACCCTTGTTTTTCGCCCCTCCAGGTATTAGTGGCAGGGCTTTCGTGTCGACGAGGATTTCTTGCAAAATGTTGTTGTGGGAATACTACCGATGGTATAACTCTCAATCCACTATGCTGTACTTTACTTATACTCTAACATCACATGTGGAATGAGTTCATTCCCGCTCACTAGCGCACTCTTACATTTAGGCACCTTTAGGTTTAAATTTACTCACATTTCCACATCACAACACTTTATGGCTTCGTCACCCTCTTGGTGTCAGCTAGCAAAGCTCGATTCGGAGTCCAGGTGGACATTCCGGGTTGGGGTGTGTCATTCATGAATACCCTATAATTTTGTCAAATTATTGAGGCCCATTATTTATTAAATTCAAGGTATTTTTGTCATTTTGATCGTTATTTAACAGAGATTTTTCATGGAACGACCAAAATAATTGATGGTAGACAAACTCATGGACCACTTATATCGATTTTAAATTTCAAGGACCAAAGTGAGGAGTTATACCAATCCCAATGACCATTTTGGATAAAAAAAACATTTCACAAAATATGGTCGGTTTTATGAATTCTAAAATGTCATTGTGTTTGGTTTTACGCTAAGCATTTTGTTAGTTCCAAGTACCCTTCTTATCTTATAATCACATTTTCTAACCGAAGTATATGTACGTCTTTGTTTCACATGTCCAAACCACCTTAATCTATTTTTTCTCATCTTATCTTCAATTGCGATCAATCCTACTTTACCTAGCGACAAAAAAAATTGATGTGCACAAATTATTTTCCTTACTTTAAATGTGGACTATAGTTGGCAAATTATTTTCTAACACATTAGTCTTGGTTGTATGATCTTTTATGAACAAAGAAAATTGATTAATTCGGAAAGGGCGCGAAGAGAAGGATTGTAGAGGTTTTGAGTCCATATTGGTTGTAGGGATAGGCATCATACCTTTATTGTGTTTATTACTTTTGCCGTACAAGAAAAATGACAGGGAGTTCATATTTTTTTACATTATTTTGTAGACCACATAATATTGTTGTTCATTGGTAAATACTTTCTTTAATGATTTAAATAAGGAATACAACCGTCAATCACCACATCATATGGTCTAAAAATATGATTCAAGAAGATAGTCTCTCTAACGTTACCCTTTGCACAATCTTGTTAAAAAAATTCAATGATTTATTTCATTTAGAAAGTACGGTTCAAATTCTTTGATTTTGACAAAAAAGAACTTAGAGGTACTTTGGTCATTTTCAATTTAATTCAACTTTATGAAGAAAGATTGTGAGAAAACTTTTTTCTTAGTTCTTTCAAGAGTAATGCTAAGTGAACAAACTTTTTAGACTAAATTTGTAAACCATATGATGTGTCATCAATTGAAAATAAGCACATTAATTAACACTTAAATAATAATCCAATCATGAACAACCACATCAGGTGGTTTATAAAATAGGAAAACTAATGAAAATGGCTTGAAAACTTTGAGTTTTAACGATAAGGACAAAATAAAGGGTAAAGTGAATAGTACCTGGATTGACTTTTTAGTGTAAAAATGTGTTTTTTCGTTAAAGTGAATAGTACCGGGAGCTTTTCGTTAAAGTTTCCTTATAAAATTTGATCTAAAAAAAATTAGTTTCCCTATCATTACCCTTCATTTAAACATGATGATAAAGAAATTAAGGTTCGTTTAGAAGTGTTTTTAAAATGGTTGGAAGTTTTTTGGTGAAAATATTTTTGCAATCTATCCTTAATAAAAATGTAGATGAATCCTAAAAACACGCTTGAATTGCTTTTGGAGTTCAAAAATATTTTCTCTTAAGGCTTGGCAGCCCGACCCAAAGGTTTGGTTTGTTGGATGTGGGTTTGAGGGTTTGGGTCGGGTCGACCCGGTTTCAGGCCGTGGGTCGGCTGGTTTTTGAGCAAAACTTCAAAAGATCATAACTTATTCGATACTCAACCAAATCAAGCGATTCAAAAATGAAAGTTGTAGTTCTCAACAAGATGAAGAGAATGGTATCTTGCACAATGGCTAACTCGTTGTGGTTTGGCCGGAAAACGCCTCGAAAGTGGTTGTGCTCATTGGAAACTGGGAAAAGCTACTTCAAGCTATTTTCTACGTTTAACATGTATGTACAACTTAAAACAAGCTCCGATCTAACCTTAAAACATATTCCAAGAGTTTCTAAAAGCTTACCTAAGTCAGAAAATCCTCAAAAGCCGCTGGAGCTCGTCGGGGGAGTGTGCACCGTGATTGCCACGGTGGAGTTCCACGTTTGGCTTTGGGTTCAAGATCCAATGTCTAGGTTGTGGTGGTTTGGGGTGGTTGTGGTTGTGGTTGTGTGAGTGGAACTCAGAGAAGAGAGTGAGAGCTTGTAGAGAGGGGGAGTCGGGGGACTAAGTAGGAAGAAGAGAAATATGTGAGGGAAAGAGAGAAAGAGAGTTGTGAGGGAAGAGAGAGATGGAGGATTTGGGCCAGGGGAAACCAAAATAAGTGGGCTCCACAAGGCACACAATTGAAGACCCAAAAAGCAACATTTCAAAATATCTAACCCCAACCATAGTGAAATTACAAAATTGTTCTTTCGTTCCGTAAATTCTGGGATGGGTCGTTACAATATACCCCTATTAAGAAAATTTCGTCCCGAAATTTGAAATAACGTAATATACATAAATACTCAAAGATAGGAAATAATATATGTATAAAGATGAAATCAAGTCAGAGTGGTTAAATCAAAGAGAATATGCCACCCGTTGCGATCGGGTTGCAATGATTCCTCTTTCATGCCTCTAAGCTCATACCTTCTTTCCCCATCTGTATAAAAGTAGAATCATACTATATAAAGATATAAAGTAAAAAATATATAATATAAGTTCAAGAATATGTACACATACTAGACAACGTCAAAAAATACAAATATAACTATAATAAGTAAGTTAAAATACTTGCACTGAGAATTAAAACCGAAAATGAAAGCGGGTCACACCCAAGCATTCGTAACGTCATGTACTTCGAGAATAGGTGTGTGTCTTTGGGTCGAGCCCCAACAATAACCAAATAGTAACAACTATCGTCAACCGGTCTACTTACCCACTTGCTCAACGAACCCAACGAATAAGCTATCAATATCACGGTCTGTAGCCCGTAATATCATCAACACATTGTTGTCTCGCTAAACAAGTAGCAATTCTCAAATGTGCAAAATTACCATTTATCCAACACCAAGTCGACAACATCAGAAGCACACAATTCCCAAAACAAAAATTTAAACATTCGAAAACCAATTCGCATAACTATACTATCTATACAGTGCTACTTGTAGAAACCCTCATGCCATGTTAATCGAGACGTCAGTCAAACAAAGTCTAAGATGAAGAATTCTACCAAATGGTCAAAAGTATAGTCCTCATAGACTGGTAGATAATATGCTGAGTGAGTTGACCAATAAGTATCGACACATCATCATAGTCTCCACGTGTACAAGGTGGTTTGTACCAAAAATCTATGGTGACACTCACCCGCCTCCATTCGCATCCCCGATGGGTCATCAACAACCCAAGGACAACCATGGGAATTTCTTCCTATCTCCAAACAAGAATAGAAAGAAAGTGAGAAAAGCTTGATGGTTTCCATCTCACCGTTTCCACTTACCAATAAAACAGATGTTTACTCACATATTTAGTGATATCTCATTCATACAAAACCAGTACTAAAATTGACGGAAACGGTGGTACAATTTAGTACTACCAGCATGCATGACATACACTGAAACGTGAGCCTTATTAAGAATTTTCCTTTTTTATAGCTTCATCGCCCTTAAGCTAAAGCAATTTGTTTCTTATCAACAAAGTTCCAACTTATTGGACTTTCAAATCTCATCTCATGTCAACCGACACTCGCTCATTCAACTCACGTGTTACTGATCAAAATCTTGGGCTTCCTACTTGAAATCCATCGATACATGTTTGACTAAGAAGTGTGCCGACAATACTCACCGTGGATCGGATGCCAAAGTAAGGCCAAATCCTTGAAGGGAAAACAATAATGAGACATGGGTAGCTTAGATGAAGGTAAGAAATCTATGGGATTTCTAACTAAGAGCATTTAGCTATAGCATTTGCCTAACCAATATGGTACTCAAATGTGCAAACAACTTATTGGTCACAAAGGTGCAAACAACTTCTTGGTTGGAAAGGATGCAACATTTCTCGCTGTAGAGAAAATGCCACCAGATTTTACAACAAAGGAAAAAGGTTACCAGCTTAGGTCGTAGATAGAATGGTTTACTCATGCGGTTCCAACCGTCAAGATGAACACGCGTTACTCGATCATGCTGCATCAGTGTGCAACCAAATATTTAATAAAATATCACCGTAGAATTCAAAATTTATCGATGTCTTCGAAAAGTATAAGAACAATTATCAAGTAAGACAATACTTCTGTTGCCAGAAACTACATTCACCCTCAACATCGCAACAAAATTGACTGGTTTCGTAGCTAAAAAGAAAATAGGGCTATGCTCAAAGAATCATTAAGAATTGCTGAACGAAAGTGACAAGACTAAAGGTACATCTCATTTCACAAACACCTTGTGAGGATTTTCAATTTCCAACGGTCGTAACCCTTTTTGGAAATTGATGAGAGTAGCGTCTGCTACAAAAGAGTCTCCCAAGAAAGGATTTAATCTAAACAAAATCAACGTTCGAAGAATTTGGTGTAAAGCTGACTGCCGATGTTTAGTGAACTTGACCTCGAAGTTGGAGAAAGCAAGAAAGTTAACGAAAGAACAATTGTCGAGAATTGTTTTGAGGGTCCACACGAATTCGCTCGATGGCAACAACAAGTCCGAGAATATTGATTCGATCCCACCCAACTAACACTTACTAAACTTCACGACAACTATTGCTTACTTGCCTTCTCCAACACGCACTTTGAATGTTTCGAACAATTTCCATATACATATGACTTTGCCTGCCATTCTTAGGGAATGCATGTCGCAAAGTAAAATCACCGCTTTAGATCTCCAAACTTAAACCATTAAGATTTTTCCGTTTCACAATACTCCTATGTAGATCCGACTCTGCCCACAATTCCTAAGTAATGTATGTCACAGAGTAGCATCGCCATCAGCTAGTCTTAACGAGGCTTCCTTTTACTAAAATTTCTAATTCACGTCACTTCAATGTAAAATCGACTCTGCCCATAATTCCTAAGGAATGCATGTTGCAGAGTATCGGTCCGATGTTGAAAGTCGTCCAACAAACCATTTCGTTACCGATGAGGCACAATCCCAACACGAATTCTTGTATTTCAACCAGAAGGTGACAATTCAAACAGAGAAAAGTTTGCACAACTGCGCCGAATTGCACCAAATTCGGAAGTCGTGACATCCAAATGATGTTATGACCAACACACTACTAAAGTAACAGAAGATCCTAAGTATGCTCTGAACAAACCTCACTCTGATACCAAATTAACACGCCCAACCCTGATATTCTCCAAACATTGAGGTAAGCACATGCTGGCCGACACCCGAAGGTGACGAAGCCATACTAACATGTATGAGAACTATGAAGAAAGAACGAACATAAATAAAACTTGTAAATTTAACTATAGTGAATATGCAATTGTGGAACATATTCAGAGCATATAACTAATCCAAAACATTTAAGGTGGAATATTATACAAATGCATGAACAAAGGAAAGGGTCCTACACCGAGAGGACACAAAGATATTGATGCGAGAATGCCTTGGCATCCGGATTGTACACCTCGATTCTAAGTCCTGAGGGGGCGCAAAACAAAACATGAGTGAACCAAGTTGATATATAAGTAATACTAAAACAGCTATTCTTGAATGTACTAACCCCCAAAGTTTATGAAAACTCAATAGCATAATATGTAATAGGTTTTTCGAAAACCCTAGCATGCCATAAAACTTCATAAAACATATATCATATATAGTGTGCTTAGTAATGGTTTCAAAATTTCCTGAAGGCATTATCATTCACCCGTAAGCCTTACATCATCTGACCGAGCCATATAATGATATCAATCACCAGTAGGCAGAACAAATCTTCATTCGCCCTTTAGGCAGTATCATTTGCTCGTAGACAGATTGTATGAATAACCACTAGATAAGCACATAAAAACATGAACATAACTTTCCAAAATATATCTCATCGGAGCTCAGTAACTCAAACATCATATCATAAAACTTATTCATAATATATAATCATAATTCCTTCAAAGAATGTAACTCTGATAAAGCATGGTATTTGATAAAGCATGAATCCAATTTTCTCATAGACGTTTGATAAAACGTACCATAAAATCATACTTTTCATGTATGCATTTCAAATAGTAAAATCATGCATTTTGGAAGGGGTTCACTCACCTTACACCATTCGTGAAAAGCCGTGCAAATAGGGGTGGATGAAAACACCACTAACAAACGCACCTAAGCACATAAAGTGACCAATTAATAAAAATGTACTATAATGATTGAATTTGGGAAAATGAACATTGTAAACATATTTAGGATGTCGAAAAACCTATAAGGGAACCTCGGGTACCCCCACGTGTCTAGATGGGTTGTCGAAAAGTTGGCCAAAAAAGTAGTCGGCGCTGCCGTGGACGGCGACGGAGCACAATACCTCCGGTGGAGGTGCGTATGCTTAGGGGTGGGCGCGGTTCGGTTTGGTGCGGTTTTGAGTGAAACCAAAACCAAAACCGCAAGTTTTTGCGGTTTGGTTCGGTGCGGTTTTGAAGCCAAAACCAAAATAAAACCAAACCGTTTGGTTCGGTTCGGTGCGGTTTCAAACGGTTTCGGTTTGGTTTTTAAGAAAAAATGTACAATTTGCAATTTAACATATTAAAAAGCATTTCCTAATAGTAATAGGAAAATGACATTTGTTATGTAAACAATTAGCATGTTGCATGTAGTTGTGATGTTAAAACATATTTGTGCAACAAAAAGGTGTCCCTTACAATATTTTTCATAAAACAAGTTGAATAAATTTGAATTCATTAAACGTGAGCGAAATTTTCATACTAGAATATGTGATATCATGCTTCAAATGAGTGGCTTTTAGTAGATCATTGTTCGACTCTTGATAACAAGATTAGTCCACCCTTGTACATATATGTGTGTGTGATGGTATAAAATAACAAAGGTCCTTCAAGTTAATGAACAAAAGAAAGTGATGAATGATGATATTCTAGTGTGGTTGAGTCCATATTAAGTGTATGAATTTTAACAAACGACCAATTAAAACATGAAATCTAATATGGACATTTAATTAAATGTTTATTAATATTTGCGGTGCGGTTCGATTTCGGTGCGGTTTTCAAAAGCCAAAACCGAAACCAAACCGTTTTCTATGTTGCGGTTCGGTTTCAAAACCGAAACCGTTTCAAAACCGCAAAACCAAACCGTTCGGTACGGTTCAATTTGGTTCATGTTTCAGTTTCGGTTTTCGGTTCTAAGTGCCCACCCCTACGTATGCTTCACATGCCAGCCAAATGTGCTAACGTGCAGGCCCGTCCCACAATCTAGGAATTGTCATGTGCCGCGCCGTAAGTAATCACAACTCCTAAGAAAGTGCAATATCTACATCTAGATATCCTCTAGGATTCTCCTAGCTTAGAACGAGGATTCTATCCTTAAAAAGTCTCTCTCCCAAACGGTATAAATACACCCATCTAAGGCTCGTTTATGTAAGTACTTTTATTCTCTTGCCCACTACTTGAGTCTAAAATTGCTTACTAACTTGACCATCAGATACCCATTAGCCAAAACGCCCACCCTCAGTTTAAGGGTTGCTCATGATTGTTCTCTGTTTTACAGGTTGCTTGAGTTTGTGCATCCACCATCTGCGGCTGTGCGCAAATTTGGTCCCAACAATTGGTGCTTTCATTGAAAGATGAACTCATATTCCTTTCGACTAAACCACTCAACCCCTATGAATTTTTTTCCCTAAATCATCATGTTACGAACCTGGCATCCCTACACACGCGACCAACCCTGAGTTAACGGGGCTACCGCCATAGGCGAGATATGGGAAGACGTTTTTGAGATATGTTAGTCCTTGGAGGGAGTCCGACGAAGTTTGTTAGCCAAAGAAACTGCAAGTGAAAGATTTGCAAAAAGCCGTATTTCGCTTCAAAGAGGCATCGACTTGAACAACGCACACCCATGTCCTACATATATTATTGATGAGAAAGAGCTGTTTAAGAAGAGAAAATGTTTTTATGGTGGTCAATGAGGGAATGCAGCTGACTAAACTCCTGGTTCATGTCTGGTCAAGTGATAACTTGGTAGGATGCCTTTAGAAAAAATATCATCATCAGCTCTCATCCCGCTTCGAAATAACTCGTCAAGAGTGTGCCGTGTTTTGATGTGCTCTAAGAGTTGACTCGCTAAGATGAACTGTTGCGCGAGGGCACTAGTCAAGTATGTAACCTACTGGGATAAGTATGGATCACCATTTAGAATGGCGAAGCTCATTTAATGGGCATCTTTGTAAGTGGTAGAATTGTAGTAGACATTGGGTGCCTTGTGTTGGGATCCCAGGCCTTAGGCTTGGGAAGGATAATCTTGTTGGCTAGTGCATGTTCCTAGGAACAAAGGTCAGCATTTGGACTTGGGTTAAAGTTATCGAAAAGTGGGATTGGGTTGCCTGAGCTACAACAAGTACTTCCTTGGTTTAGGCTGGAGCCGCTGCATGATAAGCTTGTGCCTTATGGACCTAGTTTTCCACTTGGCCTTCTGCCCTTGCTTGCTGGGGCTTGCTCGACTTCATTGTAGGCCTGCAAGGCTGCAGGCCGAGCTGTAGCACCTAGATGCCTAGTCTAGGCCGTTGATGGATTGGTCAGCCTAGCCTAAACCGGAACTAATTCGGTTGTCGACCAGTGGTTCAGCTGAACCAGTTTGGGATCTGATTTGTCTAGAGTGGCTCGGGTTGGGTGCATGAACGTAGGCACTAAAGCGGGTTAACCTGCAGAGCGCTGTGCTCGTGAGTGGGAAGCCCTCCTGTCTTCCTGGGCTTGGGCCAACGCCTGAGCTGCGTGTGTCTAGGCTTTTAGACCTTGCTCCTTGATGCTCAGCTGGCATAAAGTTAACTTAATTATCGTTCTTCTATTCTTTGTGTTTTAACTGTATGATCACATAAGGCTAACATGAAGTCAACTTGATATGCTTCTATGCAAAACTAGAGAGAAACATTGACGAAGTGGATCGAAACCCACACCAAATGATTTTGGATCAATCCCAAAATTTCAAATGCATTTCATTGCATAGGGAGGAGCACTTGTGGTTAGTTTTTAACCAAAAAATAGCAACGGCAAGTGTGAATAAAAGAAGCATTAGTGTCAATCCTAACAATGTGGAGAAATTTTTCTAAGTGACGGGTATAGTTGCTGAGTTGGAGTACCATCTATTAACATCTGACACCTAAGATAACTTATGACACCTATTATTCATTTTTAGAATAGAATTCAAATTAATTAAATAAAGAACCCAGATTCATCTTTTTCTTGATAAATAAAAGAAGAACCCAGATTCCTCCCATCATCTTCTGTTAAGCATTAGTGTCAATCCTGACAATGTGGAGAAATTTTTCTAAGTGACGGGTATAGTTGCTGAGCTGGAGTACCACCTATTAACATCTGACACCTAAGATAACTTATGACACCTATTATTCATTTTTAGAATAGAATTCAAATTAATTAAATAAACAACCCAGATTCATCTTTTTCTTGATAAATAAAAGAAGAACCCAGATTCCTCACATCATCTTCTATTACGCCTGACCCCATTCCTTCCTTTTCCATCATCTCTTCATGTTTTGTTTTCCTATCTTAGATAAAACTTGTGATTTTGATTGTTTTTGTTGGGGTTTGATTTGGTTTTTTGATTAATTTGTGGTGAATTTTAATGGGTTTGGATCAGATTTTTACTCCATTGCGTGTTGGGTTCGCCGTGTTCTTATTGCACTTGGCCACCATCCGCATCACTGGAAATGGCATCAACCCAGCTAGGAGTCTTCTGGGTTTTGCGAAAAACAGATGCTTCGAATTTGGAGTGAGTTGTCGCCGTCTGTCGTCTGGGTTTTCGCTCCTTTGTCTTCTGGGTTTTGCGAAAAACAGATGCTTTGAATTTGTATGAGAAATATTTTGCACCATCTGTCGTCGTCGTAGGTCGACAGTGAGTTGCCGTTGGGGGTGGGGATCGGCCGTCGGGGTGGGGAGTCTGGAGACTTTATGCCTTCAACAAGTTTTTTTGTTTTTAATTTTATTTAACTGACTTCTAGTAAACAAAAGTAGGTTTAGTGGGATATGTGGCAACATATAAGTGGAGGGGAATTCCAGCTCAACAACCGTACTCGTCACCTAGAAAAATTTCTCTTTAGATCGAAACCTGCAAAAAATAAATTTGAACCAATCCCAAAAATTGAAATACATTTTTATCACATAAAAACGATAATTTGTGTCAATGTTTATGAGGTTGCATGAAAACATAAAGTCGACTTGATTTGGTTTATACGTACAACTAGAGAGAAACAACGATGAAGAGGATCGGAACCTTCACCAAATCATTTCAGATCAATCTTAAAACTTGAAATTAAAACTTTATTACATAAGGTTATATTACACAAGGAAATGAGAAACATTGTGGTAAGTTCTTCCGATGGTACAACTTTAGTATTCCCAATTTCAATCCACTACCGATTGAAGTACCTATCTCTCTACTCAACACACCTTCATATGACATTATGCTAGTGGTTCTCTCCATGCACGGGGGTAGAGGAGGGATTGGCCAATACTTGCAAGCTTCGCTTAGGAGGCGTTGACAGAAGAGCTGTTTTAATAGTCTTCACCTTCTCTGTAGTCTTGATGATAACCAAGAACAGAATTCGATATAGAACTACCATCCCTAACAACACAGCAACATTCACCCACTTAGAATATCCCATTTCCACTTGCCATCTCTCTCTCAAAATTTGCTCGCCGCTGAGGGTGAACGGCCCTCCGGCTTCACTTGCCGGAAACATTGTTCCTTTGAATTCATTTTTGAACAATCCCTGGTATGCGTACTTGTGGAAGGCAATGTGGTACATTGGGTACTTCCACACCGGTCCTGGAATATCACTTGGTAATTGGAAAAATCCACCAGACAACATCATAAGCCCTTGAATTCCAGCACCAGCTATTATCCCCATTAGGTAATTGGGCACAATACTAGCAACTATCATCATAAGACTCTCAACCAACATCATGCAAGCAAATAACACACAAGAAAAGAAAACAAAGTGTTCGAATCCGGTTTGAAGTCCAGCAAGGTAATAAACTATTGCCCCGGGAATTACCGAAATCATTACCAAGAAAGGAACAGAAGAAAATGTGTTGCCAAAAGCAAATGCACAGACACCGTAGTGCCCGTTTAGTCTTTCTCTTTCAAATACCTGTATTTACAACATCAGAAAGTAGAGTTTAGGAACACTAATTTATAACATCAATTGCTAATGTAGTATTCTAAATTAATTTACCTTCATGTCTTCCACAAAGGAAGGGAATCCACCAATGGCCATGAAAGTTAGAAAAGTAGATATGAACATGAGCAGCGAGCCTCTTGCCTGCAACATATGAATGTTAAGTTCAAATTAACCGTCTACTAAGGGGACATAATTTCCTTTTATTTGTAGTGCAAAAAAGATCTCTCTCTCACTCACCTGAATAGATCTATAACCATGTCCAAGCTCATGATAGACGGTACCGAGGCCTAGAGCGATGGAGATGTATATAGCCAGGCGCAACCAATAGTAGCCTCGATCTCTATGCATGTTCACGAATGATCTTTTTGTAAGTACGAGACATTGTGTAAGAAAGCCAGCACGGTTTCTCTTCTCCAATTTTTCACCGAAGTCCTAAATTTCATGTCAATTAAGGTTAGTCGATGTTTCCCCGTTGATCATGGGGTCACTATTGCAAATTAAGAGTATTTTAAAAAAGGTATGTGCATAATTACTTCTATGAATTTGATTACTAGTTTACCTGTTTACACAGTTCAGCTACTTGTCTTTGAACATGCTGAAAGGTTTCAGATTCTTTATAGGATCTTATTAGAGTATCAATTGCTATTTCTGCTGGTGTGGTTACGCCTTGCTCAATGTCCTGCGATGTGTTACAAAGTTCGATTAGATTTCTAAAGGTTTATCGACATATCATGTGACTTTCCGTTTCCAAAGAGATTTTCGTACCTGCTCAAAATCTTTGTTTATGGTCTTAAGGAAGTGATCCGATGGATTTTGGAGAGTTGGGCATGGGAAACCAGTTAAAGTGAAAAACTGCAATCAATTAAGAACAGCAGTACATAGTTAACAACAAATAACTCAGGTTTTTTCTGAACTTAATTAGAAAATAAGCCAACTAATATACATGGAGCTAGTCTCACCTGATTTGCTGCAGAAGCAGGACCAAAATAAACAGTTCTTCCAGAAGACAGCAGAAAAAGACTATCGAAAAGTTGAAAGACTTCAGAGCTAGGCTGATGGATGGATGTAACAATAGTCCTTGGAGTTCCATCACCTTTATCAAGATTTGCAATTCTGCTCATGACATAATAAGAAGCTGCACTGTCAAGGCCGCTTGTCGGTTCGTCGAGGAATAGAAGTTTAGGCCGTGTGAGAAGCTCAATGCAAATGCTAACTCTTCTCTTTTGGCCACCACTAAGGCCTTTAACTCCCCAACCTCCAATCCTTGTGTTCATGGCATCCTGCAAGCCCATCTCTCTAATTGTAACTTCTGCTCTCTCTTTCTTCTCTGACTTGGTCATGGAGTCTGGCAGTTGCAGCTGAGCAGAGTAATATACTGCTTCTTTAACGGTTAATGTCGTCATTAAAGTATCATCTTGTGTGACATATGCCTGTGTCCGCAGGTAAGTAGATGTGATTTATTAAAAAATAAGGAAATAAAAGTGTGAAAAATTAAGGAAAATTTCTTCAAGACATTGCATATCATTTAATGATATACGAAAATGAATGACTAAGATTGAAAATAGAAGATTTAAATAATTGTGAATTAAATCTAACAGTTAAAACACAAACACATGTAGTATTCAATATACGTATTATTGAAGTCACACTCACCGAAGTTCCATAAGTCAGTGCTTGTTTATGCCCATTGATTAGGATCTTCCCTGTTTGCCTAGTGTTTGAATTCAGTCTCCCTGCAGTGTATTAACATTACTTGTAAGTTAGAGTGCCTTTGCACATAGGGTTGATTTGATCTTTAATATACTTGGTTAAGAACTCAGCAGTCCAACTAGTTAAATAGGAATTAACTTGACTCCTCAATGGATGAGAATGTTTCATCCTTAAGTCATAACATGGCTAATTTTACGAAACCTAATTCACACTTATTATGATCAAAGCAGTTTACATGATAAAACACTTTGTAAAGACCATATTTGCAAGAAATCAATAAAATATGAGACCGTTTAATCATTGGACTGCATAAGAACAGATGGACAAATTCAATAAAAAAATTCAGAATTGTCTTTATATTTGCTTCCATTGATTGACTAAACAATCTTGATTTAAAAGATTTTATAAAAAATGATTTTAGCAGAAATATTTATAATATTAATAATTCCGATTATAAATATAAAATTTTGTTAATTAACCACTAAACAAATTGAGGACAGGAGGAACTCCTCTTCAATCTAGCATTTTTCAATTAATTAACATCATATGACATATATATCTTCTTTTTTAGGTAAAAATATGACATATATATCTTCTTTTTTGGTAAAATGACATATATATATCTTCAATCATGCAACCACACAATTTTGGTACAGGTCTTAATTGTCATGTCTATGAATCATTGGCAGCTTTGGATGAGATTCTCTTCTGATCCTCTTTGTAATAAATTAATTTATTGTGTTTGTTTATTATATAGTGTACAATCAATTTTTATCAAATACTATTTGTGTTTAATTTTAAATTAAAAATATTTAAAAAAATTTATGATCATATGATATACGATGAACGAACAAGATAAAGTAATTCTCAAAATTCTCACAAAGAAAACTAGATAAGATCCTATTCCCGCGGCTTTAGGAACAGAACTTGGCACATGAAACATAGTAGGTCACAAGTGCAACTAAAGTGATATAGGCAAGACAATTTGAAATTCTATTAATAAAATTTGAATTTACATGAGAGGATGTGTCGAAAATTCAACATCAAGAGTCTGACAAAAGTATATACAACTTAATATAATTATATGAATTTAATAATAAAAATGTATTTTGTAATAAAACTCAATATTTGTTAAACTTAATAGAATATTAATTAAATCAAAACAATATCGATATAGTATCGGCCACTAGTTTAACTCAAAAATCTTGACAATTAAATACAAAACTGTCCTTTATATTTGTTTTATTTTGTTAATTCTCCGACACCAGATTCTATATTCTTCACAAGGTTTATTAAACATTGTTTGATTTGACAACCAAAAATAACATCCACATATTAGAGAAATATTTTACTGCGACCGGAATATGGGTGGTACATTACATGTTTTTATATAAGTGGTGAGAAATTTTATTTTTTAAATTACTAACCCTCTAACACATATTTCCTACTATTTGTATAGTAATACCGGTTTTGACATACTGATCTCTATACCTGCATGCAATCGTTAAACCATGCTGAAACTATATTTCGTAGAGTGGGAATTGGAAAGAATTATTAAGGAGGATATCGATTATTACCTCCTAAAGCATCAAGAAGAGTGGACTTGCCACAGCCAGAAGGGCCCATTATAGCCAAGAGCTCCCCAGGCTTGGCATAACCGGTTAGACCTTGCAGGATTGATCTGCTGCTGCTACCAGTACTGTTATTTTTCTTGGAAACTACTGTCACCCACAAGTCTTCCCATGTCAGCAAAACACCCTCCTCCAATATCTTTGCATGGTGGTTGTTTTGGACTCCGGCACCTCCTCCTCCGCCAGCTCTTGGCAGTACTGCTAGATCAATATTATTAACTTCTGTTTCAACCTCCAGTGCTGCTGAACCATATTCATGCTCAGTAGCTTTGTGGTGGACATTAAAATTAATAGTAGAAGCCATATGGATATCGGCAAGTTCTATGTCAGAGAGAGAGAGAGAGAGAGGAGAGATTTTAGGGTGAGTTTGTGTTGGGGAAATGGTTAAGGATTCCCTGTATTTAAAGAATCTTAAAAATGGACGTAACGTGCGCTTCAAATGGGACAAGGATTGTCTGCCCTCCTTATTTCTGTGCCCTTCTGTTTTGTGTGGTCACGGTTAAGCCAGATTAACATTTTATATTAATTTTTTATAAAGATAATAAGAAAAAAATGAATAGTAATATAAAATATTAATGTGGTTTAATCGTGATCACACAAATAAGAAAACATGAAGGAAACATGAGAATAAGGAAGGAAGACAATTCTTGTCCATTCAAATTTTTATCATGAAAAAAAACATGGGAAGAAGAGGACAGGGCTGGGGCCCTCGTCTGGAGAAAATCGCGCATGACCTCAAATACATAGGCCTTAGGATAAAAACAAAAATGATATAAACCTCCCAAATTATTGGACATTCATGCACGGACTCTCTGTCTAAACTCTAAAGCAACCCCTATTTTGTTATAAAAAAATAGAGTCTAGTTGGAGAGTCCATTCTATATCAAACTTTGATGATCTAAATATTTTATTTTTTAAATCATCAAAGTTTGGCCGGATATTTATCTATTTCAATCCGAAAAACTTATCTATTTAATGTCATGATGAAATTTCAATATTTCATAGTATATAGTATTATTTTAAACTTAATTAGATACATAAAATATTTTTAATTTAACTAATATTTTACAAGAATAATATATGAAATACAACTTAAAAAATAGACAATCATTAAAATTCATGCAGAATTCAGCCCCACATGACTAGTACCAATTTTTTTTTTAAAAAAAAATGGGCACATGCATGCAGAGATGTGGAAGTGATTTTCACAAATACCAAATTTTCACTTCACGCCCATGCTTGTTATAATGTAAATGTTGCTAGCTTCCTCTTTAATTTATTCAATCACTAGTAGAAAAAACTATTTGTGTTGCCAAACTTTACGCGATGCACCAAATTTTCTCCCGCAATGGAAATTTGCGTGACAATATTAGGGTATGGTTGCGCGAAAATGTTTTGATCAAAAAAATTATTAAAAACATTATGTGATGAAGCGTTTCGTCGTGCAACATTCTTAATTATTTTTATATAAGTGGTGAGAAATTTTATTTTTTAAGTTATTAACTTTTTAACACATATACCTTACTATTTGTATAATGACATATGATGTATCATCCTGTGTTCCGGTCATATTAAAAAATCTCTCCAAACCTCCCAGTTCCAACCCCCAATTCCCATTCCCTAGCCGACCCTAACCTATAACCTACAGACCACAGCCTTCCCCCGAACACCGACGAACCGGCATCCCACAAAATTCTTACCTATATTTGGTGAGCGAAGAGACATTTGAGTGCAGGCGGCGGGGCACCGTAAATTTAGGTATCGAGGCTATTCTTTTGTCTTACCTAACCACGCTTTATCATGACCATAAAGTCAGCGCAACGACAGTACTTCGTACCCTTGATATCTGGGCCACGACAGGCTTCGTTTTTATGTATATGTTAAAAAGATAGGATCTAATTGATATATTAAATAACATGAAAAATTAATAAATAATGCATGCAATTATATATCAAAATAATGCATGCACATCAATAATTAATGTTAAATGAACATGACATAATGAATTAGAAAAACTTGGAAATACGGTCAAGGCAAGTGTTGGACACTTTGTCTTTAAGACAAGTTTACGCCTCACTACGGTGCTCATGGTTGATCGGCGCTTGTCTCCCAAGATACAACAACCATGTCTTTGTAATAGTAGCACCTCAAATCACAAGGCTCAATGAACCACGATTGTGTTGAAAACCTTCTCATAAGGACTTAATGAGACTCTCTAATACTTAGTGAACTCTATGTATGATTATTCAAAACAATGAAAAGTTATTTTATGTTTATAGGGGGCTTCCCTATTTATAGAATTTGAGATATCTCTTTGGAAATCATGTAACCATTCATGAAAACTCAAAAGCTACTACTCATTACGATAGACATATATTTCTACCAAAATGCATCACTTCTAATTTCCATTCAATTAATTAATTTAATATAATAAAAATAATATTAAATTTTCCAACAATATATATATTCGATGAATGTCTTCTTTGTTGCCCAAGAGCTCTTGCGCAACAAATGCCAGTCGTGCAAACGCTTTCTTCATGAGCTTTCCGTTACAACATGTTTGCGATGAAGCTTTCGGTGTGCTAATGTTTACGCGACAAACTTTGCTTCGTCGCGAAAAGTGTTAAAACGTGAATTATAATCTCATTATGCACTAATGTTTCAAGTTCATAATGGGATTAAAATACTAATAGTTTATTGATCACGTTTCAATGAGATTTTAACGTTGTTGTAACTTTTTTTTGTCTTCCCTATTTTGCTATTCCTGTAAATAAAATTTTGCTAACAATTGATTTATAGTGTTTATAGAGTATATAACAAACTTGAAAAAGGAAAAAAAAAATTTCATCACTAATGTGGTTGTATTCATCCTCAATTGTATGTAGATTACTTTATATTCAATTCTCATGAATAACGAGTTTAAAATAGTTCTATCCCTCACCCCAAATATCGTTGTACTGAAAAAGATTTAATCTGCAAGAGCCTACATTTTTCTTTGTAATTATGAAGAGGTACAAAAATTAAATTCAAGTTTTTTTTCTTTTTTTTTCACATATTTATAGGTTAAAATTTAACTTGTTTGGAGTTAGAATCCGTCTAAGGATCCAAATTGCATGTCTCCATTTCGACTTAAATTTGGAGTTCGTGGGTTCTTTCTAGTACCTGCGTGTTTCTATTCCAGTGCTGGTCTTTGGATGATGATGTGACATTTGTCTTCATCAATTCTGGGTTCTTGATGGTCTGATCTCAGGTGATCGTGGAGGGTGGTCAATCGTGACAAGCGTTATGGGGTTCTCTGACGGCGGCGACGTTGTTTGCAGCTTCAGGAAGCCTAGTTGTCTAGGGTTTTCTATGTGGTTTGGTTGTTTGTGCTGGGCTCCAAGGATGGTCTTGGCCTTTGTTTTATGTGTGTTGTGATCCTTTTTATTTTGCTGTGTTTATATCGTTTTGAGCCTTTGTTGTACTTCTCATGTTGGTAATGAATTTTACCTTTGACCCAAAAAACAGAAAATTGGGGAGCAGTACTAAAACTATAACAGATGCAAAAGGACGACGATAGTTCGTCCACTCGTTTTGTTTGTTAAATAGTAGTGCATCTGCATGTAAATACTAGTCAAGGCTCTTGTTTTATATTTGTGGTTGGTACCTTGTTCCATCAAATTAATGAGAACGTTCTGGAGCCACATATTTTAAATAGTAACAGTTTTCTAGTCACGTTTTCACTGTACATCTTTTTATTCTTGATGTGATTGTGTGTGAATGCATGAATGAGCAAACGTTGTTGTCAATATACATTGTCTGTTTTGAGAAATTTGGTATTATGATCAGAACATAGATGATACATTACGTATTTTTATATAAGTAGTAAAAAATTTTATTTTTTAAATTATTAAATTTATAGTAAACATATTCTATAATTTGTTTAGTAACACATGATGTATTATCCCATATTCTGATTACAATAAAAAATCTCTCATCTGTTTTGTGATGTGGATGCATGAATGAGCAAAACATTAATTGAACACAATCAGGTATTTATATAGGGGTGGGTTAAATAAATAAAAAAATCGAAAACAATTCTATCCATACCGAATCGAAACTAAAAAATTGAAAAAAAAGAAGAAAAAGGAACCAAATTAAGAAATCCTAACCGAATTCTATTGGTTCGGTTTCGGTCTTAAGAGTTCGGAAACCGAACCATAACCCTTGAACGACGGCGTTTTATGTTTACCATTTAACTTAAAACGACTGCTTGCATGAATTGTCATATATGAAAAAATCATGCGAAGAGGAGGACAGGGCCGGGGCCCTTGTTTGGAGAAAGTCGAGCAAGCCATCATAAATTATTGGACATGCATGCACAGATTCTCTCTCTAAAGCGACCCCCACTTTGTCGTAAAAAATAAACCAGTTGTAGTGTTCATTTTACATCGAACTTTAATGATCTAAATATTTTAAATTTTAAACCGCCTTTCATAGAATATTTTTTCAAAAATTCATTTCAATCCAAAACATTTATTCATTTGATTGTCATGACGAAATTTCAATATTTCGTAGTACATAGTGTTCATCAATCTTCTTGAGCTCAATTAGAATCATCAAACATTTTTTATTTGGCTAACATTCTCCAAGAATAATGTATGAAGTGCAACTTGAAAATATATAGTTCCCATTGTTAAAGTTCCTGCAGATTTGAACCCCACAACTAGTCCCAATTATTTTTATTTCTAATTTTTTAAATATCGGCATGCATGCATGCAGAGATGTGGAAGTGATTTCCACAAAAATACCCATTTTTACTTCATGCTTATTATAAAGTTTTTGTTTCTTGCTTCCTCTTTGATTGAGTTAATCACTAGTGAAAAAATTATTTGCGCGACTAAACTTTACACGACACACTAAATTTCGTCATGCAATGGACATTTGCGCGATGAAATTAGGGTATTTTTTGCACGATGAAACCAAATGTTCTTCACGCAAAAGCTGAGAAAAAACACGAGGAACGGGAGAATTGGCACCAAAATGTTGCGCAACGAATTCTTCGTACCTTAGTATTTTGCAACGACAGTCTTTGATTCCCTTGATTAGTCATTTAGCTGGAAGTGGGAGTTGGACTGAAAGAGAGAAGTGAATGGAAGAAGAAAATAGAGACGAACCTAATTGCTGAGAAGCGATGGTGACTTTTCTAAGATTTTCTGGAACGCTACATTTTAATTTCCGAAAAAAAATTCGAGGAATGGTCCATAAACTGTGATTGAATTGTAACTTTGGCCTTGAATTAAAAGTTTCATTACATTCAGTCTTTGAAATTGATAAAACTAGAAAATGATGCCCGCGCATTACTGCAAATTAAAAATTATATGAAAGATTATGTTTGAAAGATTGAAGAATTGCGTGGTAGAAGATTAATATTATTTACATTCAAAAAGTTAGAAAAAATTTATACACAAAATGTTTTTTTTTCTATTTACATGCATTTATGTTTATAGAGAAATTAATTTACCATTCTTTGTCTTAAGCAGCAAAATTCTCATTCCATCGGGTATCAAAATAAATTATATCAAGATAGAAGTGATATTCACCAATTGGAGTCCACGTAGTAAAAAGCCTTGTCAGAAAAAAGGACACAAATTGAAAACATCACATAGTCACCATTTATTATCAAGCAAAAGCCCAGCAAGAGTTTACTTTGAAGTATACATATGTAAGAATAAAGTTTAGTGGATTTATACAGTATAGGTAAAGTTTTACGACATCAAATTCTTAAACTGATTTATATTAGAAATTAGCTACATATTGATCAAATATGAAACGATGATCATTTCAAAATACTACATAAAAAATGGTCACTGCACACAATAAATTATCTGTGCCCTTTGAGGCCAAAGAGCATCAACATATGTGCTCATAGACCAATAGCAACAATGCAGCTACTATCTTAATGTCTGTGGTCTCTATGGGCGTTACCATTGCTAAAAGGATACAATAATGTATGTTGTGCTGAAAAGTGTAAGCACAAATAAAGGTCATTTTTTGCCGAGTTCTGACAAAATTGTCAGATGACTACTGTCACCCATGTTAGCACATTTATTGTTATTGTGCCCAATATATCAACTATTTAAAAAAAAAAATTAAAAACCAAAATCACCTACAAATTGAGATTGAGGCTAAACAAAAAATTATTTTTTCATAAAATTAAAACAGCCCACAACCACAAGCATCTATAATATTACAATTTACAAAGATATTCACAACCATTATATATAAAAACAACTAGAATTTTACATGTTCTATCCCCAACTAAAATAAAACTAAAATTATAGAGGTTTTAAGTGAATATCGGTTCTCTCAGGAATAAGAACATCAAATATTAAGGTTTTAAGTGAACCTGCACAATTCTTTTCTCATGTTCGAGTCGACAACCTGGTCATGGGTGGCTTTGGTGGTTGATGGGTTTCGATGTGGCCATCTCGTATAGAGAGGGAAAAAAATGATTGCCTGCTTCTGAACAACTGGGTCGTTTTGATTGGCCCTGCAAAGTACCCCAAGCATCCATTTTTCTTGTACCAGCATCACCATGATGAAGCTCTTCTATAACCCCAGCAACTCCCCTATTCAAATCTGACCCTAAATCATAAAATAAAATAAAATAAAATTCAACATAAAAAGAAAAGGTCAGTAAGTATGATTCGAGTTCACGCTACTCAGGGTGACCGATGCTGTTAAGTTTATTCATCATTGCTCGATCACTCTTGTTAATTTTCATTTTCGTTTCGTTTTGTTTCGGCTTTTCTTTACATCGTAGGCACACAAAACCAATCAAATTCATTCACCTACGTAAGTCACAAAAGCATGAATATTTTGTTTCAAATTTCAATCCCAAAAAACAGAACCAATCAAATTCATTCACCAATTGATGCACAAAGCACACAACTTTGTAACTCAATCCCTATTATTGCACACAAATTCTTGACTTTTAACACAAAACCCACCTCCAATTCCACATAGCAAAAGCTGGGCAATCAATAATTTCAATCCTAACTAAAATTTTAACACAATTATAACCGAAACAACTCTAATCACTTTAACAAAAAAAAGAAAAAAGGATAGATAGAAAGTGGATGTACCTGCAATACGAAACTGGCTGAAGTGAAGAACACAAAGATTTGTGCTTTACTGCTCAAATTTGTAGAGTGAGAGAAAGTACCCAGAACCAAAATCATATTAGGGTTGAGAAATTGGAATTTATTAGAATTAGGGATTCATTAATACAACTATGCCTCAGCCCAATTCTATTTTTTTTTTCATTTGGCCTAAAATAGAAAAAACCAAAAACTTCAAGTTAAAAAAATTAGAGAAATAAATCTGAAATTTTAGAGAGTCAAAGTGAGGAGAGAGAAATAGGCGGAGGACCTTGGGCGAGGAGTCCATTGACAGCTTCGTTGGGGAGGACCTGAGCGCAGTTTTTCACAATCTCCTTTAAGCTTTGCACCAAAAATTAAAAGCAACATATCATGATTGAAGAACACAACAGCTAAAGAGCACTGCGACAATTCCATCAAGTAACACGACCAGTATAGCCAAGCAAGAGAGAAATATGGAGTTCTCACCTCAGGCTCGTGTGAAGAAGTAGAGCTGGAGGACTCCGCCACAGTTCGAGATGGAGTTGGACGGGTTCAACTGCTCTAAAACTCTCGTGTCTCGTTAACTACAGCAAGTTGAGGTAGGTGGAAAAATGATAAGAATGGCGAAGGAGGTGAGATAAGGGAGACGGCAACGAAACCATTTGTGTCGTGGGTCATCGAGAGAAACGATCGGCTTCATCACCAGCTCGGGCTTTATCACCCATCGACGCCACTACTACTTCTCTCTTCGTCGTCCCGTATGCCGCTCTCATACCTATAAAACACACAAAACCCAAACAAAATCATATGTTTCTTAGATCTGAAATTGAAGAAATTTGGCTATGAATTTGTAGAAACTAACTTGAGGATCGAAAAGATGATGGGAAGAGGATTATGAAGGTATAATTTGACGGTCTGTGTTGACAAGTGGAAGGCGGCGCTATTGCTTGAAATACAAGAAGAAGAGGAAGGATATGGGAAGGAGAGTGAAGGGGAAGGAAGAGGAAGGGAAGAGAGAGAAGACTAATAACCTTTTTTCATCTTCAAGTTTTTCATATTTTTTTATTGTAATTTTGCACAAAAGGCATAATTATTTTTATACGTGCCATTTGAAATCTAAAAAGTATATAGTACAAATAATTCAAAATGTACATTTGATTTAAATATATACCAAATATTAGGGCATAAAATTTAATACTAAACGTTTGGGTCAAAAAAATAACTTTTATTTTGTTTGTACCATACTTAGGGCCTTCGTATTTAGACCTCATATAAATACTCGGGGGACTCAAATGTAATTATGTAATAAATGAAGGGGCAAATATATAATAAATAAAGGGGCAAATATGTAATAAGTGAGGAGCCCTTATTCTATAAAAGGACTCCTCACTCTCCTCATTAGGGGAGGTGAAGGTTTAGGCTATGGGAAGAGAGAAAATAGGTTAGAGAGCACACTGCCTCTAGCCTTCTTGTATATTCACCATTCAGAGTGAAACAATATCAACATCAGTGTGGACGTAGCCCAAACATTGGGGTGAACCAGGATACATCTTGTGTTCTTTACTTTCTTGCAGATTCACGGTCGGATTTACGTTGTTCCAAGACCTCTCCGGTTTATGCATCAACATTTGGCGCCGTCTGTGGGAAACGACACGAAAAACTATGTCGGTTCTCTTTCATTTTTTCATCAAATCTCACGCTGTCCACCGTGAATCTGCAGAAACCCAAGAACCAAAAAGCACCCACCCAGTCAATTTTGAGAAAACAAATATGCTCGTTTGAGTTGTTTGACCAAGCAAACCGTTTTCATGAAAGCTCCAGTGGACAGACAAAGTAGAAGATATATTTTCTCTAGAGAAAGAAGCAACAGCAACACATTCCCGTGCGCCCCCGATTTTCAGTATCATCAGGGTTCGCATGAGGCTCTTCCACTGCAGTACCATCACGACCACCTTGTCTCCACCGACTTCAGCAGCAACTGTAGTAGCGGCTGCAGCAGCCACGGAGCCTCGCCGATCAGCAACAGGGCTCACGAGTTATAAGGAAACCCGGCCCCTCCGCCCTCCAAGCCCTAAACCCGCTTCTCTATCCCGAACCCATTTCACACATTTACATAGTAGAGAGAGAAACAAGAGAGAGAGAGAGAGTTGGAATATTGGGTGTGTTGAGAGGAACGATGGGTGTGCCGGCGGTGATGACGATGGGGAAGGGAGGGAGTCCGAAGAGTCCAGAGGCGAAGCTGGGAATACAGGTAGAGGATTTGTGGGACGATCAAGAGCCACAACTGAGTCCAATTGAGAAGCTCAATTCTTGCTTTGAGGGTGTCCCTGTTTCTGCTTTCCTTCATGCTCTTGAGAATCAAGTGATTGAGATAAAGTCAGACACTAGTTTAGCAGAAGCTGTTAAAATCCTGTCCCAACACAAAATTCTTAGTGCATCGGTGGTGGATGTCGATGCCCCTAAGGACGCTAGCTGGATCGACAGATACATCGGTATTGTTGAGTTTGCCAGAATTGTTATGTGGATCCTGCATCAGTCAGAACCACCGTCCCCAGTTACGAAGCTAGGAATTGACGGGGGGAGGGGCGAAATTTTACATAACAAAAAGTCTTAAAAAATGTTGACAATAAAATCATTTTAGATAGTAGACAATATTAATGTCTGTTATAACTCGTACCTAAAAAAATAAATGTATTCATTGTGAAATGACCAAATACCCTTAGTTAAGATGTGTTGAATAAATATAGACCTCTGAGTTTAAATTCAATTTCTTATGTTTTCTTATTTTATTAATTATTTTTCATACTCACGAATGTATGGACAAAAGCATAATCAAATTCAAAGTTATCGCGGTTGAGTTGTGATTTTTGGGAAGGGCATACTGATATGATACAAAATATGGTGGGTCTTAAATAAGAAAAGAAAGAAATATAACAAAGACAAAAGTATAATAATAAAAAGGAAAACTAATGAAAATGATTTGAAAATTTTGAGTTTTAACGATAAAGAAAAAATAAAGGGTAAAGTGAATTGTACCAGGTTTGACTTTTTAATGTAAAAATGTGATTTTTCATTAAAGTGAACAGTACCACGGACTTTTCGTTAAAACTCTCGTAATAAAATATGGTGGAATACAAATAAATCGTTAAAAAGGAAATAAGGATAATAAAGAGAGTTTGAAGATGGCGGGGTAAGAGAAAAAATGGGGAAATGAGACGAAATGTTAGCAAGATGGTGGGGTCAGTTGAGATAGAGGAAATAAGATGAACAAATGAAAAATAAGCAAAAACCAAATGGCGCCGTGTGGAAATATCAAGACCATCATCTTCTTCGCGTGTTGCAGATGTGTTCTGCAACTACACTTTTCAGATTCCGTTCTAAACATAAACCAAGTTTTGCTGCCCAGCTCCCTCTAGTCCTGCTTAATCTCGCCTAAATCCGATTGACCAGAAGGGCGACTACTCGCTCCTAGACTACTTTTCTGGTGAGAGGAGGGGCTGAACCGCGCTCTAGTCGTGTTTTTCCGGCGAGGGGAGTGGCGGCCGCCAATCCTCACCCTCACGTGGCTTCGCCACTGACCGTCCCCGAGGACCCCGACTAGTCCATCTAGTGCAACTGCTATCGCAGCAGTCACTAGAATTGAAAGGTCTTGATCTTGCAGGACTTGATTTCAACTCTGAATTTGCCGTAACAACTTCAGGAAGTTTTTCAAGGCTTTGACCTCTCCGATTCCGCCTCCTCATCCTCCGACGCTCAGTCCGCCGCAGCGTCCCCAAAGATGACACCCGCAGAGATATGAAGCTACCTCTGGATTCATTTCCTAATTTCCCTGTCCAAAGAGCTAAGCTTGGCCAAAGCCCAGTCTATGATTGTCTTACCAAGTCAACTCAGAACATCTGACTCGTCCTCGACCAAATGTAAGGCGCCCGACCCCAAGCTTAATTACCGGCTGGTGATCGGCATCCTGAGCCACCACGACGTCGTATATCGCAGCTTCATATGTCAAGTTCGTCAAATCGGCTGGCGCTCTTGTTATTCTTCTAATCTATAACGAGCTGCATGATATTCTTTTCCAGAAGCTCGATCTCGTTAATGGCGTGCTTTTCACCAGAGGATGAGCTAAACGTGGGTTGTACAAGTTGTTGAGAGAATATTTCAGAAAAGGAAAAGGGAAGAAATGAATAGAAAGAAGAAGTGACAGGAATAAAAGTAGAAAGCCAATGAACTGGAAATGCAAGTGTGGGAGATCATTGCAAGCATCCAATGCAGTCTTCTCAGATTGCATGGGCATCGACCACCAGTAAAGTGAAAGCAGAAAGCAGAAAGCAAAAGTAGAAAAAGGGAGGAAAATAATGAAAAAGGAAAAGATGTCTGGAGATGGAGAAAAGCCAAGGAAGTGGAAAGCATGGCACACCCATACTTACTATCATTGATGAATATTTTATTAAGTTGTCTTCTGCAAATTGGAGCAATTATTGTATAATTATACTGATGTGTAAAGAAGACAACATAACAAAAAAAAAAGTACGTCCAGTACTCCAAAATTATTCGGCAGCCTACCGTTATTATCACCAACCAAGTGATCACAAGTATGTCCAGTACTCCAAATTATTTGGCAGCCTGCCACTATTATCACCAACCAGGTGATCAAAAGTACGTTCAGTACTCCAAAATTATTCGGCAGCCTACCGCTATTATCACCAACCAGGTGATCAAAAGTATGTCCAGTACACCAAAATTATTCAGCAGCCTGCCGCTATTATCACCAACTAGGTGATCAAAAGTACGTCCAGTACTCTAAAAATTATACATGAGCATCACTCATGTCAATCATACATAAACATTCATGAGCATCACTCATGTCAATCATACATAAACATTCAGGAGCATCACTCATATCAACATTCATGACATCACTCATGTCAACATTCATGAGCATCACTCATGTCAACATCCATGAGCATCACTCATGTCAATCAACATAAACATTCATGAGCATCACTCATGTCAATCAGCTTCAAAAACTTCATTTACAAAAGCTCCAGCTTTAAAGCTTCACTTTCAAAGCTTCACCTACAAAGCTTCAGTGCATGGTATACAAAGACCACCTCCGAACAACCGCCACTTTGGCCCATACATGGATTGAATTTGAAGTCTCCAGACAACAGACTCTATTGACTGAAGACTTAGGGGAATACACTATGTACCATATATTGGGCTTCCGCAACTGGGCCTTATGAAAAATACTTGGGGGACTTAGCCCATCATTTATGTATTGAGAAGCAAACCCTTATTCTATAAAAGGGACTCCCTCACTTTCATTAGAGAGCACCCATTATTCATGTATTGAGGAGCGATCCCTTATTTTATAAAAGGGACTCCTTCACCTTCATTAGAGAGCATCGCCGCTAGCAAAGCAACCGCCTCGCCGCGAGCATCACTCCTAACCCATCACTTATGTATTGAGAAGCGAGCCTTTATTTTGTAAAAGGGACTTCCTCACCATCATTAGAGAGCATCGCCGCATGCTGAGCAACCGCCTCGCCGCGAGCATCCACTCTAGCCCATCATTTATGTATTGAGGAGCGAGCCCTTATTCTATAAAAGGGACTCCCTCACCATCAACATCACAAGCCGAGCCAACTAAGGCAACATAAGCCACAAGCCGAGCAGCCTCGCAACATGTGCTACTTCTAGTTGAGCATTATTTCACATTGAGCACCGTTTAATATCAAGTATCAGTTCTAGACAACATCTAGTTACTTCGGCCCACATATGGACAGAATTTCAAGTCTCCAGCCAAAAGACTCTCTTGACTGAAGACTTGGGGGACTACTGTTTGTACCATACTTAAGGCCTCCATATTTAGACCTCGTATAAATACTCAGGGGACTAAAATGTAATTATGTAATAAATGAAGGGGCAAATATGTAATAAGTGAGGAGCCTTTATTCCATAAAAGGACTCCTCACTTTCTTCATTAGGGGAGGTGAAGGTTTAGGCTATGGAAAGAAAGAAAATAGGCTAGAGAGCACATTGCCTCTAGCCTTCTTGTATATTCACCATTCAGAGTGAAACAATATCAACATCAGTGTGGACGTAGCCAAAACATTGGGGTGAACCACGATACATCTTGTGTTCTTTACTTTCTTGCAGATTCACGGTCGGATTTACGTTGTTCCAAGACCCATCCGGTTTTGTGCATCAACATATTTAAATATATTTAATCATAAAATACAAAACTGGATAGCCATGATCAAGGGATCCCGACGAGGATCATTTTTCCTATATTAAATTGGATAGCCATGATACATGAATAGGTGTTACTCATGACTTGTGGGATCCCTCGAGAAACAATTACATTTGTCTTTAACCAAATGAGAATTAAAAGACGATTTGAATTCACTATTGCATCAGTACTAATTGTATGTCCACTACCTAGCTAATTAGAATCTAATAAATCGCACTAGTATATCCACATAAGTACAATGGGTGATGAGGCTAATTGATTAGATTAATAATTTAAGGGTGGGATTAATTAAATAGTCGTTGATTATTAGTTAATTAAACTAGTACAAATATGTACTGAAGTGGGTATTAATTTAGGTTATTCGGTTACCAAGATCAAATGCATATGTGGATCAATTGAGTTTTCGAGTGAGGTTTGAATATATTTGTAGAAATTTATAAATTAATGTTTTAAAATCGATTCACATATGTTGTCCTATAGTCATTCGTAAGAGTTTCACAGCTTATCGATTTATGGTACCACCCGGTACACAAAATGATATGGTATTTATAGGAAACAACACATTAATCAGATTATTATACAATTTATTATATAGGAAGGAGCATTGCGGCCAGCGTTTATGGGAAAATAGCAATGAGAAGCACGAAAGCTTAAAGTCGACTTGATATATTTATGAAACACCGACAAAGTGGATCGAAACTTACACCAAAATGATTCCAGATTAATCCCAAAAATTGAAATTTGTTTATACCATATTTAGGGCCTCGTATTTAGATCTCGTATAAATACTCGGGGGACTTAAATGTAATTATGTGATAAAGGAAGAGGGCAAATATGTAATAAGTGAGGAGTCATTATTCTATAAAAGAACCCCTCACCCTCACAATTGGGGGAGACCATTTCTTAAGCCTTCTCACCCGTCTCACATCCCCTCTCATATTCAGAGGTTATCTCCCTCACCTCTCAGATAAATACATAATCAGTGTGGACGTAGCCCAAACCTTGGGGTGAACCACGATACATCTTGTGTTATTTACATTTTATGCAGATTCACGGTCGGATTTACGTTGTTCCAAGACCTCCGGTTTTGTGCATCAACATCTGGCGCCGTCTGTGCTTTTGGTTGAACATGTCGAAAGCAAAAGCAGAAAAGCAGAAAGAAAAGTACTCTGATGGGGTTTTACAGCTGGAGTACACCAGCTTGTGTTCAAACAGCAGAAAAAAAAGGAGGAGGCATATATACCAAAGCTGCTTATGTCGGTGTAGATCTTGTCGGCAAGGTTGAAAGAAATATTCCCGAGGATGACCCAAGAAACCCAGCTATGATAGCTGATAATTGCCTGCTTACTTCCTCAACCAATATGGAAGCGTTGTCTGCCATCTGCCAAAAGGGAAAAGAGAAAGCAAAAGAGAAAGCAAAAGCAAGGAATAAACACCCCACCAGAATGATGTGATTTACTTTTCTTAGCAGATGTATGATGTGATTTATTTTTCTTATCCTTCGGAGACATCTGTATAAACCCCATCAGAGGGTAATAAAAAAAAAAAAGGCAAAGCCCAAAATAAATGGGCTAGAATGTTGTGTAGAGAGCGAAGGCCCATAAGCCCAAAATAGCTCCAACCAGGCAATCAAAAGTACGCCCACTACTCCACAATTATTCGACAACCTGCCGCTATTACCACCAACCAGGTGATCAAAAGTACGCCAAGTACTCCACAATTATTCGGCAACCTGCCGCTATTACCACCAACCAACCTGCCGCTATTACCACCAACCAGGAGATCAAAAGTACGCCCAGTACTCCACAATTATTCGGCAACCTGCCGCTATTACCACCAACCAGGTGATCAAAAGTACGTCCAGTACTCCCAAATTATACATGAGCATTACTCATGTCAATCATACATAAACATTCATGAGCATTACTTATATCAATCATACATAAACATTCATGAGCATCACTCATGTCAACATTCATGAGCATCACTCATGTCAACATCTATGAGCATCACTCATATCAATCAACATAAACATTCATGAGCATCACTCATGTCAATCAGCTTCAAAAACTTCATTTACAAAAGCTCTAGCTTCAAAAGCTTTCTTTACAGAGCTCCAGCTTCAAAAGCTTCATTTACAAAAGCTCTAGCTTTAAAAGCTTCATTTACAGAGCTTTAGCTTCAAAAGCTTCATTTACATAGCTCTAGCTTCAAAAGCTTCATTTACAGAGCTCCAACTTCAAAAGCTTCATTTACAAAGCTCTAGCTTCAAAAGCTTCATTTACAGAGCTCTAGCTTTAAAGCTTCACTTGCAAAGCTTTACCTACAAAGCTTCAGTACAGGGTATACAAATACCGCCTCCGAACAACCGCCACTTTGGCCTATACATGGATTCAATTTGAAGTCTCCAGCCAACAGACTCTATTGACCGAAGACTTAGGGGACTACATTATGTACCATTTATTGGGCCTCAACTGGGACTCATGAAAAATACTTGGGGGACTCTAGCCCATCATTCATGTATTGAGTAGCGAGCCCTTATTCTATAAAAGGGATTCCCTCACCACCATTAGAGAACATCAACTCTAGCCCATCATTCATGTATTGAGGAGCGAGCCCTTATTTTATAAAAGGGACTCCCTCACCATCATTAGAGAACATCAACTCTAGCCCATCATTCATGTATTGAGGAGCGAGCCATTATTCTATAAAAGGGACTCCCTCACTTTCATTAGAGAGCATCAACTCTAGCCCATCATTCATGTATTGAGAAGCGAGCCCTTATTCTATAAAAGAGACTCTCTCACCTTCAATGCCACAAGCCGAGCCAACCAAGGCAACATAAGCCATGAGCCGAGCAGCGTCGCAACATGTGTTACTTCTAGTTGAGCATCATTTCAGATTGAGCACCGCCTCATATCGAACATCAGTTCAAGACAACATCTAGTTACTTCGGCCCACACATGGACTGAATTTCAAGTCTTCAGCCAAAAAACTCTCTTGACTGAAGACTTGGGGGACTACTGTTTATACCATATTTAGGGCCTCGTATTTAGATCTTGTACAAATACTCGGGAGACTTAAATGTAATTATGTGATAAAATAAGGGGCAAATATGTAATAAGTGAGGAGTCCTTATTCTATAAAAGGACCCTTCACCCTCACAATTAGGGGAGGCCATTTCTTAAGCCTTCTCACCCCTCTCACATGTCCTCTCATATTCAGAGGTTCTCTCCCTCACCTCTCAGATAAACACATAATCAGTGTGGACGTAGCCCAAACATTGGGATGAACCACGATACATCTTGTGTTATTTACATTTCATGCAGATTCACGGTTGGATTTACGTTGTTCCAAGACCTTTGATTTTGTGCATCAACAAAATTCATTAAATTCATTAAATTGCATAGGAGGAGCACTTGCAGTCAAGTTTTACCTAAAAAATAGCAACGAAAACTGTGAACAAAAGGAGCATTTGTGTCAATCCCAGCGATATGAATCGAAACCTGCACAAAATAATTTTGAATTAGTCTAAAAAATTGCAATACATTTTATTACTGTTTGAGTTAATATTTGAACTTTGGGCTGAAGGAAGAGAAGCCCGAAAAAGAAGCCCAAGAGGCATGGCTCTGCCCGAAGGCCCAGCATCAAACCCATTCACCCAGCCCAAGGCAAAATGATGATTCCACATTAAATGCAAATGCTAGTAGTTTGAAAGAAGTGACACTTGATGGAAATCAGCATACTCTCAGCCCAAAAGCACTTTCTGGATGACAGAGTATGTAAATTACTGATGAGTCACTACCCCTCAATTGCTTTCGGGCATGAACCAAGCTGCAAACAGTTAGGCTAATTCACCTATAAAAGGAGGAAGATGGCCTAGAAACAAGGACACTCAACCAATCAAACAAACAAATACACAAACTCTGCTCAAGCCAGATTTGCATACGAAGCTGTAGTCAGCCCCCAACCTCAATCCTTTTTAGGATCAGCCCTTACAAAAGCCATATTTTGTCTAGTTTAATAGCTCTGCTGCTCACCAGTAGTATCGATTCTCTTGTGTAAATTTATTTGTCTTCCATTCTCCCTTGAAACCCTCAGATCTTTGTAGTGGCAAAGAAAAGAAATGGCGAAAGGTCCAATTTTGCCCGATAAGGTTCAGTCTTGCCCGATTCCCTTTGTTTTGTCTTTTAGTTAATATATCTGGTGTTGTAATGAATTCCCTAGTATGTATTCAAATCATCTTAGGTCTTTTAATGATCCAAAGTTCAGCTTACTCTCAGATCTGGTTTTAATTAAATGGTTTTACTATCTTAAGAGTGAATCCACTTAATGCCTTGATTTGATCCGGACCTCTGCCCGGAGCATATTTATGCGACTTAGGTAGCTTGTTTTCTTGCATTTTCATAGTTTGTTTGTGTTTATTATAGTGTTTTTAAGCTATTTTCGTGTGTTTGTAGGTCCATATGGCAAAGTTGGCAAGAAAGTGCAATTTGGAGCATTTTGAGGCAGTTTTGGGCACCAAATGGATAGCTTATGAGTGGAGCAAGATGGATGGACGAATTTGAAGTTCAAGAGGCTAGGAATGTGCAGAAAAGAGTGAAGAAATAAATCCAAGACAAAGAAGATAAAGAATCAGCTCAAAAGAAGGAGTCATTATCCAAAACCTTGTCCAACCTTATCTTATCCAAGCAAACCTTATCTTATCTTATCATTGCCTAATCTAGCTTTATCCTATCTTATCTTATCTAAATCAGTTTGTGCCTTAATTCCAGCCATTTATAAGGGATAATTATGCATTTAAAATACATATTTCAGATTCTAGAAGCCTTATCTCCTCTCCCTACAAAAGTGGGGCCCCAACCCCTTCTAGAACCCCTTTTCCTAGTTATGCCGCACCCTATATCCTTGTTCCTAATGGTTTTGATGTGTAAACCTAATCCCCTTTGGTTTCTGATTGTTTTAACCCATTCCACTTGGATTTTGGTTACATAAACCTTGTCCCACTTTGATTTCAGGAACCTATCCTAATCCTTAGGGATTGTGCCGTGGGTTATAGCCTATAAATACATCATTTCTGCCACAATTCAAAACCCCACCCTCTACCTACCTTTCATCACAAATTCGTCCCCTTCATCCACACCACACATATAAGAGCCAAAACATCAGAAAATACATATTTTTGCATAGATTTGCAAGGAAGGAAGGAGAGGAGACCCTTGGAGTCGTGCCTGCCATTCAAGTTTGGATTGTTGGAGCGTTTCTAGGTGTATTCTATCCTTAGTTTTAGTTCAATGTTTGTTTTAATGTTATTTTCAGTTTCTAAAGACATGTGGAACTAATTTCTTTTTAGTTAGAGGTGAATTCGAAGCCATGATTATATGCTTTATATGAATTGATTACATCCAGTTATTGTTTCTTGAGTCTTGAATGTGATTTGCTTATCTGAGTTATTAAAACTTGTTTATGTATGTTGATTGAGGGTCGACACTTAATTTGTATGCATAAACTTGAAGCTAGAGTATAAGGGAGTTTCACCTAATCGTTATGAACTTATGTTCACAAGCAGTGGAGGTTGTTAGTCAAGATCGTGTTAAGTGAATCCTTGGCAGGAGTATCATGCTTTTCATGGTTACGAATGCCTCGTCAATGCTTATGATTTTCAAAGAACTTAATGACCTTTGATATGTTTTCTATCATGCTTTTCATAGTTAGGGGACTTGAGAAGGATAATTTGGTTGTGATGCGTATCCCGTCCAATTCAATGAAATAAGGAAAATCTGATGGTTAATTTGTACTATCACGGTTAACTTGGGGTGTTGTCATTCATGGTTTAAAGGAATAATAACTGGAAATTGGTTTGTTTGCATATGTCATGTGTGGAGAAGGACCCTCTAACTAGCCATTCACCCATTTAATTCACCAATTTCGTCCAAAGTATTTAGAGTCTTTAATTCTGTTTAGTTTTACTTTAAATTCGTAAAAAACCCAATCCCTTTACTTTGTTGAGTCAAGTTAGTTAGAATAGGTCCAATTTGTGTTTTTAAGTATTTTGAGTCAAGTTAAAATCAATTTTCATCCAATTCACACTCTAGTGTCTAGTTTGAGTCTATTTGATTGTTTTGTGCTGTTTTGAGTCTTTTTAGTTTGTTTTGAGTTCTTTGAGTCTAGTTAAGTGTTTCTAAGTCTAGTTTTGTGTTTTTGAGTCATATTTGTGTAGATTAGTAGCCCTAGTTAATCCCCGGCCTAGAACGATTCCTACTTTCATATACTACAACTATCTTAATAGGGTTTAATTTTTGTGTTAGAATATTTCACATCATCCACGACAATCCTTTGATAATGAGAAGTTAGAGTAACTTGGGGCGCAAGTAATCAACTTAAATCTACTCATTTTACATCTGCCATACCGAGATGGCAGTGGCACGCCTCAACACTTAAGTTAGTTTTGACTACGATCCTCATGGCCTATACTTAAGGCCCGACAAAGGCACATTTCAGAATTAACTCTGTCCTCTTCTTGCAGCTCGACGAACAAAGCGAGAACCCAACAGTCAACCAAAGTACCAACTCAGCGGGGAGCTGTGTGCTTGAGCCAGGAACACCCACATGCGACATTCCTGCCCGAACAATTACATTAGAAGGAGTGTATGTGTCAGTTTTGAGAAAACAATAGCAACAGGTTGCATGAACACTTAAAGTCGATCGACTTGAACTGCTTACATACAAATACAATGAGAAACAACGATGAAGAGGATCAAAAAGCTGCACCACATGATTCCAAGTTACACTAAAAACTTGAAACACATTTTAGAGGAATGCTAGGTATCTTTTCCATTTGTCTTTTTCTACTTGCCTTTCCAACTCCATTCATGTCATGTTGAATCCACTTACACATACATTTATATATTTAATGTGTAGAGAATTTTATTTTTCTCTTTTCTAATATGCCCCTGATTAATATTCCAGGTTTTAATCAAACAATTATTGCTTTTTTTTTTGTTAACAAATTGCTTTTTAAACATTTTTAATTTGTTATGAATTCTTTTGTTTAAATAATTTCTATTATGAAGCTCTCGGTGGATTTGTCTTCCAATTTTATTTTCTTTTAAATTGTCCTTGACGTTCTTTTTCAAATGCATTATTTTGTTCCTAGAAATTTTTTCTCAATAAAAACAATATAGGAGGCTAAAGTTAACAGAGAGTTGCTATAAAAAAAAGAAGATGAAAAATAAGAATTTAAAGTGAAAAATAAAATGCTAATATAAGATTTTTTTAATTGTTTAACTTTTTTTTTCACAAACGATATTATTTACACTAAAAGGGTTGGGGAGTGGATTGTATCACTTTGCTTAATTGCATTATTTGTATAACAATTTGCGCAAATTGTTTGACATGAATTTCACAAAGTTGGTATTTCAGTGCCTTTTTTTTCTTTTTTTTAATACTATATAAAAGAGTGAGGCTTGTAAATTATAATGCTTGAATATTGATAAACAGTAAGCAGTGACCACCTATACTGTTTTTTTGTGGAGACTAAAATTCTCGTAAGATGGCAAAGCAAAAAAATTAAAATGTCAAAAATAAATTTAAACAACAAAAAATGGGGAGAAGGAGGCCACAACTCCACCAAGAGCTTAAAAACAGAATCTTTTAAAACCAAAAAAAAAAAAGAAAAAAAAAGAAAAAAGAAGTCCAAAACAAATAAGAAATGTTTAAAAAATAAATTTTAATAAAAAAGAGAAGTAATATGATTAAAATCAGAAATATTAAATAGGGGGCGTATTTGAAAAAAGAAGAATAAACTTCTCTACACATTCAATACATAGATGTAAGGGTAAGTTGATTCCACATGAGGAAAGTAAATAAGGAAACACAAATGGGGAAGGTAAGTAAGTAAAGACAAATGAGGAAGGTATCTTGCATTCCTTCATATTTTATTACATAGTGAGGAGCATTATGGCCAATTTTATTTAAAAAAAAGAAGAAAATAGCAACAAAAATATGAAAACATAAAGCCGACTCGATCTTCTTTAGACGTAGAATTGCAGCAAAACATCGATGAAGTGAATCAGAACCTTCACCAAATGATTCCAAATCAACCTTCACCAAATTATTCTTTAGACAGTAAAACTTTAATATTGTTATGTACACATCCCCAATTTCAATCCAATATTGATCCAAGTACCTATATCTCTTTACTCACATGGCTTTGTATGACATTGTGCGAGTGGTTCTCTCCATGCACATGCGTAGAGGATGGATTAACCAGTACTTGCATGCTTCGCTAGGGAGGCATTGCCAGAAGGCCAAGGATCTGCTGTCCCTAAAATGGTGTCTCCTTCTATGTCTCCTTTCTATTTATTTGACACGTGTCATCCACTTTAACAGAAGTTTACGTCTGTTAAGTTGTATTATTGTGAGTTCTTCAGACGAAAAAGAATTCCCCAAAATACATGAGGAGTATCAGATTCCCGAGCAACTGGTGCCGTCAGCCGAGCAACTCAACCGCCCCACCTCACCGACGACAACACCCCCGGCCTCGATTTGTATCTCTCCCTCCCTCTCTCTCGCTCTAAACTCCCGCTTCAGAGTCTAATTGATCCCCACGATATCGCTATCTCCCAATTTCTCAGAAATTCAATCCAAATCACAAGCTCCGATTTAGTTCGATTCAAATCAAATCCACAGATCTAGTTCATTTCAATTCAAATCGCCGACTCTAGTTCAACTCAAATCAAATCGTTGGCTCCGGTTCAATTAGATTCCAAACGACAATTCCGATTCAATTCAATTCCAATCTTTATCGATGTATTTTTCATGGAACATCGTTTCGAGTTTTTCCTGCAACATGATCAGTTTTAGCATGGACACCATCAATGAGAATTATGGCAACTTTTGGGATGGTTGGGGGTGTTCGGCGATGAAGACGAAGGCGTTGGGGAAATAGACAGTCTCGGCCGCTTCGGCTTGACTTTTGGTATTTTGGAGGTTTTTTTTTATTATTTCTCAATAGAAAATAATAAAGCTTAACAGAAGTTAACCACTATTAAGGTGAAAGACACATGTCAAACAAATAGAAATGAGACACAAAGGGAGACCCTATTTTAGGGACAGCAAATCCTTGGCCAGTCTTGATGATAACCAAGAACAGAATTCGATATAGAACCATCATCCCTAATAGCACGACAACATTCACCCACTTGGAATATCGCATTTTCACGCTGGATCCGCGCATGGCAACCCATTTAGTAAACATCACTGCCGGATTCGACATTTATTGGTATTATCAAATGGTGTAAGAACAATGGTAGAGTGGAACAACATCTCGAACCCAAACTGACTTGTTTTCCTAGCCAAAGGAAATGGAAGCAAAACTATGGTCAAAGAATCGTTGATAACTATCGATAGAAGTTGACAAGACCAATAGTATTTCGTAATTCACGCCACTCGCAAGAATTTTCGATTTCCAATTGTCGTAACCTTGGATTTGGAGTAAATAAGAATGTTATCAATAAGACAATCACCAATAATTTTCCCTAAGTTGAAACAAGAAGTCCGAGGAAGTTGATAAGGTCTACCCCACAGATACCTGCTAACTTCGCCTACAACTGGTGCTTTCTTAATTTTCTCCAACACGAACTTCAGATGTTTTAAGCTATCTCCCAACAGGTATGCCTCTGCCCACCATTCCTATGGAACGCATGTCATAGAGGACCATCATTGCCTTCGACCCTCAATTGATCCAAACTAGACTTCCTCCCACTAAGTTTTCTCTATTTCATGTCACTTCTATGTAAATCCGAATCTATCCGCCATTCCTAGGGAACGCATGACGCAGAGTATTGGTCGGATGTTGAAAGTCGTCCAACAATCAATTACGTCAAACTTGAGGCATAATCCTGACACAGATTTCTTATTCTTCAATAGGATGTGACTATTTGGGCGGAATAAAGATTGCACTATCGTGCCGAAAGACACCAACAAACAGAAGCCATGACATCCAAATGATATCAAGGTCGACACACTACCAAAGTAGGAGAAGATCCTAAGTATGCTTTGAACAAACTATGCTCTGATACCAAACTGACATGCCCCGACCCCGATATCCCCAAATATCAGGGTAGGCACGTGCTGGCCGACACCCGAGGGTAACGAAGCCATTTTAAACATGCATATAAATAAAATATGTACTTAGGAAACGATACACCAATACAAAATCGTGTTTAGAGCATACAACCAGTCAAGAATAAGGTAAAAGATTTATTATAAAAAGGTACGAACCGAGGAATATGACCTACACCGAGAAGGCTCGAAGATGCCTAAACGGAAGTGTCCTAACATCGAATCGTGTGCCTCGATCCTAACTCTTGAGGGGGTGCAAAACCAAAAAGGTGAGTGGACCAAAGTTTATAATAATAATAATAGTAATATAAGAAAATCATTTTTTTTTCTGAGCATACAAACTAGAGGTGGGCAAACGGGCCCTGGGCCCACGGGTAGGGGTGGGTATTAGCGGTTCGGGGCGGGTCCTAATTTTAAAAAAGAGAAATGAGGCGGGGCGAGGCGGGTCTTTGAAATTTTAGGTTCGAGCCGGTTCCAAAAGTATAGAAAAACGGGTACCCGAATTGGCCCGTTTTAAAAAATACCCCCCATGTTAGGTACTGTTACTATCTCCCAGGCCCACTTTTTTATGTTCCTCCCTGTGACAATTCTCACTCTCGAGAACACTCCACACACACACACCCTACCTCCCCATGTTTCCCCTCCCCTAATCTCTCAAACGTTCTCCCTCATTCCTCTTCTTTGTTTCTTCTCCCTCCATCTTTGCAACTCTCATCCTCGGAGCACAGACACACCACACCCACACCCCATTGAGAAATGATATGCTGCCGTCGCCCTCCTCTTCCTCTCCTTCTCCGATCTCAATACTAAGGTAACTCATTTCCCTCATTTCTTCCAATTTCGTCAATTTCTTAATTTTGATTTTCAAAATTTGTGAAAAGTTGTGAAATTTTCAATCCCAGGTCTGGCTTCTGGCATTCCTTGTCCAGGATGAAGATGGTCTTGGTTGGCGGGTATAGATGCTTGAATGACAGGATGGGTTTCGATCGGATCTCCCCGTTTGAGTCGTCTAGCTACAGTGGGGAGTGGTGGAGAGAAGGCGCACAACATGGTCAACTCAAGCTTTCTCTCTCGGGTGAGGAAGTTGGATATGTCCAGCCTATGCTCTGGCGGCGACTTCTTCCTGTGCTGATTCAATTTCGAACTTGAATCCGAACTCGGTCGAGTGCAAATTCGACTGGGAATCTAGGTTTTGGGATACTGAAAATTAGAAGGAAAAAAAAGGGTATGCGTAAAGCATAGTATAAATATAAAAGTTCGTAAAGCATAAATATAAAAGTTCATAAAGCATAGTATAAAATGTACTCAAATCATGAAATGTGAAATGCATGCTAGGCTAATATTTTATAACAAGATGTAAGTTTAGAAAGGGTCCACTCATAGATATTTTGCTACCAGAGAGCTGCTCGAACTAGAGAGGATGGAATCATTTCCCACCGATACACCTAAACACAAAGAGGGTACATTTAATAAAACTATACTAAAATGGTTGAATTTTGAGAAACATAGCCGAGATGGTTAGCCGAAAAAATTGCTGGTGCCTCCGTGGACGGTAGTGTATCACAATACTTTTAGCAAAGATTCATGTGCTCTACACGTCGACCATGTAACCTGGGCTAGAGTTCGGGTCAGGTCACACTCGGGTCGGATCTGGGCTTGGGTTTGAGGGTTGGACCGTGTTTAAAGGATTGGGTTTGGGCTAAGGTTAGTGGATTAGGCCTGGGTCAATAGGTTAATGGATTAGGTCGAATGACAAGTTAGATTTGGGCCTAGTTTGGGTTGTGGGTCAGATCGACTTGATTCCAGATTGTGGGTCGGCCGGACTCTACGAAGAAGAAAACCGAAGCTTCCCAAGCTCTGATCAAGCCCATTCCTTCACCAAAGATGATGTTCTACCTATGGAAATGAAGTTGGGAATGCAAGGAATAGATTCTTACCAAGAAGAGACCGAGTGGTGGTTGGATTGGCTGGGAAAAAGCTCAAACCCACCGGATTCTTTGCTGGAAAACTGGGGAAATTCCCCCGTGCTATTTATGCATCCAATAACCACCAATACTACTAAAAAAACGTCCCAACTCACTCGTAAACATGATCTACAAGGATTTTAGGAACTTACCTGCATCGAGAATGGCAAGGACTCGTCGTGGTTCGTCGGGGTGACGATGCACAATGACTGTAGAGAAAGAAATGGTCAGATCGTAAAAAGGTGAGAAAGGGAGGAGGGAGGGTCCATAGAGGGTGATGGTGTTCGTCGGAGTAATGATGCTAGTGGTGGTGGAAGCGGTGCCATCGTTGTTTGTTGGGTGTGTGTGTGTGTTCGTGCCAAGAGAAGAGGTGAGTGAGTGACAGAGAAGAATGAGGGAGAGAGAGTTCGTGAGATTTCGGTGAGGAACCACGTGGCAGGAGAAGAATGGAGAGTCTAGTGTAGGTATGGGTCCCACGGTCAGAATAATATTAAAATAATTAAAATATCCAACCCTAATATCTAGAATAGTGAATTGACTACTTTGCATCTCGACTTCGTAGATCCGTAAAATGTTCATTGTAACTCCAAATTCGATTCCCTTACACGCATACGCTCATAGCGATGAGTGCTATAAGAATACACCAAGAAAACAGATCTTACCTGATACGACAAGGTGGTAAAAAAAATCAACGTATTTGCCTCGAAGGGCATTTTCGTAATTTCACATTTTAATACTATAAAATTCGTAATATTTGGGGACGGGTCGTTACACATTTAGTCTTTCTTTTTCAAATACCTGCATTTACAACATTAGAAAGTAAAGTTTTGGAACACTAATTTATAAGATCAATTGCTAATGAAGTTGTTGACTCTAAAAACTACCAAGCCTACGTGGCGCGTAGGCCGAGTAATTAAAAAGCTAACTACGTCATTCGGTTGTGTCCGGGGCATGCCAACTCGATGGTCGAGCTCGGCCGATGAGTAAAATGAGTTGATGTTATGTTGAGTGCGTTGCTGACTTCTTGATCTTGCAACTGCGGCTGAGGAAGGAACACGTCTCGGCCTTCGGGTTTGCCTGAAGACAAGGCTGCTAGTTCTGCAAAGTTCACTATTAAATTCGGCTCTTAGGGTGCTAAATGCAGTAACCTGGTAACACCTCACCTCGCCAAGAAGGCTGATGAGATGACCTCTACCAATAAGGACCCGAAAATTCTTCTTGACTGAGACTTGGATAAGTAACTAGTCGGTCTCGGAGTAGTGCTGTTTATCCAAATTGAAGGTGCTTCGTGATCGAATGGTTATATGGCTACAATGCTTTTTATCCAAACTAAAGATGTTCACCGGTTATCTTCACAGTGTTGTTTATCCAAACTGAAGATGTGTTGGTGGAAAAAAAAAATAAAAATCTCATGACATAATAAGAAGCTGCATTGTCAAGGCCGCTTGTCAGTTTGTCGAGGAATAGAAGTTTAGGCCGTGTGAGAAGCTCAATGCAAATGCTGACTCTTCTCTTTTAGCCACCACTAAGGCCTTTGACTCCCCAACCGCCAATCTTTGCGTTCATGGCGTCCTGCAAACCCATCTCTCTAATTGTAACTTCTACTCTCTCTTTCTAATCTGACTTGGTCATGGAGTTTTGCAGTAGCAGCTGAGCAGAGTAACATGCTGCTTCTTTAATGGTTAATGTAGTCATTAAAGTATCATCTTGTGTGACATATGTTGTTAAGAAAGAGATCTCTGATTGATTCTGATTGATTGGTCAAATATTGTAAATTAATATTAGTTATTCACTTTCTTATTTAGCTCCCTGTTAGCCTTGATTGTAGGCAATAGAGTAGGATCGTACTATGCAATGTGTATAAAAGTGTAACCCTAGTTCTATGAATAAATTAGAAAAGACAATTCCATCATACTATTGTTCTTTAGTTGGTACCAGAGCACTGATATGGGAAAACACACAACACAAACTTAACCCTAGCTGACAAGGCATGGGTGACAAGTTAGAATCAAAGTCAACCACTTCAGGCATGACTTCCCACTCACAATGGGAAAATCCCAACCATCCACTTTTCCTTCATCACTTAAACCAACCTGGTGCAATTCTTGTACCACAGCCATTGATGGAAGATAATTATAGTACATGGGTTCAGTCCATGAGCATGGCCTTAATTGTCAAGAACAAACTTGGACTTGTTAATGGAACAATCAAGGAACCGAGTTCAAACAATCCTGAGGAGTTACAATAATGGAACCGCTGCAACAACTTGGTCAAGACATGGCTACTAGGGTCCATGTCAAAAGAAATTTCAGGGAATGTTCTCGACAAATGTGGCTTGACTTGCAAGAGAGATTTTCATATGTAAATATTGTTCAGCTATTCCATGTAGAGAATGAAATCCATGATTGCATACAAGGTAACATGAGTGTAAGTTCTTATTTCACAAAACTTAAAAGCTTGTGGGATGAACGCGATGTCTTGTGTTTAATCCTAGCATGCAATTGTGGAACAAAGAAAGAAATCACATCATATGTTGAAACTCAGAAAACAATGAAGTTCCTTATGGCACTGAATGACTCATGTGCTATTGTTCGAAGCAATACTCTTCTTCTCAACCCACTTCCCACAGTGAATAAGGCTTATGCATTAGTCATTCGACATGAACGACATGCAGAAGTCTCCAACAGGAAGAACATTCAACCAGAAGCTGTTGTTTTTGCGGTGAAAAACCCCAGCCGAGAACCTGATACATACGACAATGGGACTCAATGTGGTAAGTGTAACAAAACTAACCATACCACCAAGAACTGTCCTGCACATCTCAAGTGCACTTTTTGTGGGTGGAAAGGTCATACCTTCGAGTTCTGTCGAAAGAGAAGAGCCGATGTTGAGACCGAGTCAAATTGTTCATTTTCTTCAAAGGGAAATCAAGTCACAACATATGCAAAGATGGACAAGCCCAGTTTTCCATTTTCCCAGGAGGATTGCAAGCAAATCCTTCAAATGCTCAACAGGAACAAGTCATCATTTGTCAATCAAGTTGGTAATTCTTCTACTCATGAAGAACTTTCAGGTAAAGCCTTCTCTTTCATACATAATGGCACGAAAAACATATGGATCCTGGACAGTGGTGTTACGGACCACATTTTTTGTAACCCCAATCTTCTTACAAATTCAAAACCTATTGAAAACTACATTGTTGAACTACCAAATGGGTCATTTGCCAAAGTCACTCATATTGGACAAATAGTGCTCTTTCCCAATCTCATCCTTGATAATGTCTTGTGTGTGCCACCTTTTAGGTTGAATTTGATATCCATCAATAAACTAGCCTACGATTCCCTATATGTCACAATTTTTCTAAAACATTTTTGTGTCATACAGGACCTACACTTGGGGAAGATGATTGGGATGGGAATTGAACGGGAGGGGCTCTACTACCTCGATCCACCAAAGATAAGAATATGCAACACTGTTCACACCGTGTCTCCAAATCTTTGGCACCAATGTCTTGGACATCCATCTCATAAAGTGTCTTTGTTATTTCCCTTTTTTCATAATAAGTCTTGTGTTACCAACAATTTTTTAATTTGTCCTTTGGATAAACAAACAAGATCACCATTTCCTTCCAGTTCCATTTCTAGTAAATCAACTTTTGAATTACTTCATATTGATATCTGGGGTGGTTATAAAGTTGCTTCCCTTTCAGGTGCCAAATATTTCCTTACTATTGTCGATGATCATACTAGGACCACATGGGTCTATTTGATGAAGCATAAATTTGACACAAAAGATCTCTTAGTCAAATTGATCCATATGGTTGAAACTCAATTCAATACTAAGGTCAAAATAATTAGAAGTGACAATGGTCCTGAATTGAAACTTGAGATTTTTTATGCTTTCAAAGGGATTATTCACCAGTCTAGTTGTGTCAACACACCACAACAAAATGGTGTCGCTAAACGCAAGCATTGACATTTGCTCAATGTAGCTAGGGCGTTACTTTTTCAAGCCTTTCTGCCAAAACATTTTTGGGGGGGATGCCATACTTGCTTCAGCTTACCTCATCAATTGTACACCAACTCCACTTCTCCAAGGTAAAACACCTTACGAAAAATTATTTCATAAAGAACCTACCTATTACCATTTAAGAGTTTTTGGCCGTTTGTGTTTTGCCTCTACACATGCACACATACCTTTTAAATTTGACCCCTGTGCAACACGTTGTGTTTTTCTTGGATATCTTTATGGACAAAAGGGTTATCGACTGTTTGATCCCACTCTGAAGAAAGTCTTTGTTTCACGAGATGTTGTGTTCTTGGAGGACCAATTTCCCTATCAAAATAATTAAACTTCCGCTGCCCAACACCATATCTTGCCACCTACCCATTTCACTGCTACCGTCCCATATGGCCTCCTTTAATGAGTCCCCAACTTTAGCTGACACATCAGGGGACATCCCTCCTGATTTTTCCCCTCAACTTGCTGATTCTACTCCACCACTTAATACACCTACCCCACCCTCATCAAACACACACCATTCCCCTACTTTGACTCTTATTTCACCACCCTCTATCCTAGACCCCTCATCACCTACTTCAGCACTTCCCCACCCCCCTTCATCGCAGCACGCGTCCCACCAAACCTTCTACCTTTTTGCAGGATTTTCACTTAAAAGCAACTCTCCTCTCCCGCGTTGTTCTTAACTCTTCCACGAGCATGGTTCAATCGTCAGGTACGTCTCATTCTCTCTCCCGTTATTTATCATATGACCACCTCTCTCATAAACACAAAACCTTCACCACTAATCTCACCCTTATCAAGGAACCCACTAGTTTTTCACAGGCTGTTTAGGACTCCAAATGGCGTGATGCCATGCAACATGAGATTGCAGCATCCAGGCAAATCATACCTGGACTCTTGTGCCCTTACCATCTCACAAACGTCCCATTGGTTGCAAATGGGTGTACAAAGTGAATCTCAAACCTAATGGGAGTGTCGAGCGCTATTAAGCTCGACTTGTTGCGAAAGGTTACAGTCAAATAGAGGGGATTGATTATCGGGAAACTTTTTCTCCTGTTGCCAAGCTCACCACTGTTCGTGTCCTTCTGAGCGTTGCTGCACCCGTGGTTGGCATCTTTACCAACTCGACGTGAACAATGCATTCTTGAATGGTGATTTGTACAAAGATGTCTATATGACCTTGCCTTCTGCGTTCGGACGAAAGGGGGAGACTCGTGTATGCAAACTAAACAAATCACTTTATGGTTTAAAACAGGCTTCAAGACAATGGTTTATCAAGCTATCCAATGCCCTCAAAGTCGCTGGTTTCCATCAATTATGGTCTGATTACTCATTGTTCGTTCGAAGTCATCAAGGTAGTTTTATGGCGTTACTAGTCTACGTTGATGATGTAATATTTGCAGGAAATAACCTACAAGAGATTGAAGAGACTAAACGCTTTCTTTCCCAACATTTCAAACTAAAGGATTTGGGACAACTCAAATATTTCCTGGGAATAGAAGTTGCAAGATCAAGCAAGGGAATTACTTTATGTCAACGCAAGTATGCGTTGGAAATATTAGACGATGCTGGTTTCCTTGGATCAAAGCCTTCACCGTTTCCTATGGAACAAAATTTTTCCCTCACGCAAACAAATGGGACACTGTTGAGTAATCCATCTTCACATAGATGGCTCGTGGGTAGGTTAATTTATTTAACAATTACAAGACCGGACCTAACCTATGTGGTTCATGTGTTGAGTCAATTCATGGATAAACCACGACAACCACACCTTGAAGCAGCACATAAAGTCCTTAAATACATTAAACAGGCTCCTGGACAGGGAATTTTTCTACCTACTACAGGTTCATTGCAATTACAAGCTTTTTGTGACGCTGACTGGGCTCGATGTAAAGACACAAGAAGACTGGTTATTGTATCTTTCTTGGACAAGCACCTATCTCTTTGAAGACAAAGAAACAAAGCACTGTATCTCGTTCTAGTGTAGAGGCAGAATATCGCTCCATGGCCATTACCTGTTGTGAAGTCATGTGGCTCAAGAATATTTTGAAGGACTTGCGAGTGAATCATGCATAACCTATTACATTATTCTGTGACAATCAAGCCATCATGCATTTTTCTTCAAACTCAGTATTTCATGAACGAATGAAACATATAGAAATAGACTGTCACCTAGTACGCGAGAAAATTCAAGGAGGGATGGTGCGAACAACCTATATACGAATAGAAAATCAACTAGCAGATTTATTCACCAAGCCACTGAGTTCAACACAGTTTGAGACCTTACTTGGCAAGTTGGGTGTCATCAACATACACTCCAACTTGAAGGGGAGTGTTAAGAAAGAGATCTTTGATTGATTCTGATTGATTGGTCAAATATTGTAAGTTAATATTAGTTATTCACTTTCTTATCTAGCTACCTGTTAGCCTTGATTGTAGGTAATAGAGTACGATCGTACTATGCAATATGTGTATAAAAGTGTAACCCTAGTTCTGTGAATAAATTAGAAAAGACAATTCCATTATACTACTGTTCTTTAGTATGCCCGCAGGTAAGTAGATGTGATTTATTAAAAAAATAAGGAAATAAAAGTGTGAAAAATTAAGTAAAATTTCTTCAAGACATTGCATAGCATTGAATGATATATGAGAATGAAGGACTGAGATTGAAAATAGAAGATTTAAATAATTGTGAATTAAATCTAATAGACACAAACACACGTAGTATTGAATATATGTATTATTGAAGTCACACTCACCGAAGTTCCATAAGCCAATGCTTGGTTATGCCCATTGATTACGATATTCCCTGTTTACCTTGCGTTTGAACTCAATCTCCCTGCAGTGTCTGAACATGACTTGTAAATTAGAGTGCCCTTGCACATAGGGTTTGTTAATTCACACTCATGATCGCACATGGTCGTTAATATATTCCAACTAATTAAAATAGGAATTAGTTTGACTCTTCAATGGATAAGGAGCGTTCCTCCTTAAGTAATAACATGACCGATTTTACGAAACTTTATGCTTGTTATAATTAAAATCGTTTATGTGGAGCAAAAAATAATCAAGAAAAATATGGAGGTAACATGTGAGTTTTTGGATGAAAATGACAAGATTACCCTTGAAGCACGTCGGGATTTCTACGTGCAAGCAGCGGACAATCATTCATCAATTAAGGTCAAAAGTGGTCAAAATACGTAATTATTTAAAGCCTATTTCATCAATCCCCCCCACAAGGTAACTCCCAAATTATTTCTTTCAAATTATATTAATTAGCTAATTAATTGATTTATTACTCAATTAATTTATTAATTAGCTAATTAATTGTGAATTACACCCAAAAAAACCACTAAAGTGGCCGGTCCCCATCTCTCCCAAAGGGGCCGGCCACACTCTATAAATACCACCCCATTTTCTCCAAAAACCTAAGTTCTATTGCAGTCATATTTAGAATAGGAGTGTGATTGTGTAAATCCTAGCATATATGAGAATGTGTCTTATATTTCTATTAGGAGTTGATTACCAATTAAATGTTGTAATCCTAAAGGGAAAGGTTTTTACCTATCTTACTACTATAAATAAAGGCACAATGGGGTGATACAAACACACGTCACAATTAAATCACTCTCTCTTCTCTCTAATTGATACAAACACACCTCACAATTAAATCACTCTCTCCTTTCTCTAATTGCCGCTGGCCCCTTCTCTCTCTAAACCCTAAGATCGTTCAATCAAATAGGCATACAACATGTTATTAGCACGCTCTTACTAGAAGTTGAGGAATTGACGCATCGTAGGAGGAGGCTATCTTCTACAAAATTCAAAGGCTTATATTTGTTTTATGCTAATTAAGTATGCTTAAAATAAAAGAAGATATTTGAAATGTCCACGAAGCATGAAAATATTCCCCATGATGCATGAAAACATTACCCATAGGCTGCTATTACAGCTAACCAGAGCCCTTTTACTCACGGCACCCAGCCCAAGTTTTGGGCTATGGTATTTTTAACCCAATGATATTATTCTTGCTTCTACAATTGACCCTGTATGGCCCGATTTTTGAATTAATTAAAAGTAACTTGCAGTCCATTAATCTGACAATGAATCCAAAATTATTGACCTGAAGATCACTTTTGCACATTAACGATTCAATAATTTATTTTCATACTTTGAACCGTTAACATATTTTCGTAGTAACGAAGTCTCACACTTGAGTTCCCAAAGAAACTCAAAGCCACTACACTTAAATTAGCATATTGCATTCTATATTTCTTGCAGGAACCTCTCCTTATGAACTAATTGTTCATAAAACTAAGTTGAACATGTAGTTTCAAATTTAGTGCCATTGAAACCTGAAGTTTTCATTCAAAACATACCACATGAAACCTGTAGTTTTCATGCATAAGTTAAACCAATACATGTCTATAGAACCTGTATGTTCTACGATATATGTTTATGGCTTACCATATGACTAATCACATTTTTCCCCTCCGTTTTAGGGACATGTAGAACTTAAACAAGCTCTATTTCTTTGCTCTAGAAGTCTTCGAAAGAAACTATCAAGTGGGTTCAAGCCGTGAAGCTCCATCTGATTGCAAAGGGTATTAGAGCCACCATCGTGGCACCCATTGCTGATAAACCTGTTGACGAAGCTTAAAAGGCTAATGCAATGATCTTCATTCGAAGACATGTCCATGATGCACTGCAGATTGAGTACCTCGCTGAGGAGTACCCATGCACCTTTGGCTTTCTCTGGCCGACCGTTTCAATCACTAGAAAAATATATACTTGCCTGAAGCAAGACACGACTCATAGCATCTTTGCTTCCAGGACTTTAAGTCCGTGAATGAATACAACTCTGAAGTTTGTAGAATCGGTTCACTGTTGAAATTCTGCAAAGTGGAACTAACCGAAACAGATCTCCTGGAGAAGACCTATTTGACCTTCCATGCCACCAATATTGTCATGCAGCAACAATATAGGGCACAAAAATTCACCAAGTTTTCAGATTTGATCTCTGTTTTACTTCTCGCTAAAAAGCAGAACTAGGTTTTGATGAAGAATTATCAAGCTTGACCGACTGCCTCGAACGTCGAACCTGAAACGGATACAACCAATTCTAGCAACCATAAACGACGAAAGAATCATCGTGGCCATGGCAATGGGCGGCAAGCCTAACCATGGGCCCAAGGTCAATAGAGTGCCGTACCTAAGGGAGGAAATATGACGCAAGAACCTCCAACATTTGCCCTTAAGGCCCCAAACTTTAAGAACAAGGGCAAAGCTCCCGTTCAACCTGCTTCTACTGAACTGGACATGTGGTACCGCTGTGGATCAAGGGATCATTGATCACGCGTATGCCAAGCTTCCCCTGAGGGATCATTGGTCACATGTGGATCATCCGGAAGATGCAACTACATCAATGGAGATGTTGGATTTTTAGGAGGTGTCAGCTCCTATGGATGAATAAACTAGACATGTTTTGAGGGTGTTTACCCCTAGTGGCCGAATCCACTAGGAGTGGCCGGCCCTTCCCCCTATTTCTCTAGGTTTATGGTTTAATTTTGAACAATTTTTCAAAGTATTTGGAATAATTTGTTTGGTTTTGATTTGTTTTGAATTATGGATTGTTATTTGAATGTATATTATTTTCTCGAATTGCTTCATTGAATAAATGGAATTATATTTATGCATGTGACTAATTCAATCAATTTATTTCTAGGTATGTTTAGTGAGGAAGTTAGTTGTCTGGCAAATAGTGTAGCCATGCACACCATCTTGCATGAACGACACTATTTTATTAACTTAATACCCAATAAAGCTCATTTGACAACTCTCTTAGGCCCATCCAACTTGATTGAAGGATACAGAAAGGCCTGTATCATGTTGTCCAATGGTACAATCTTAACCATTAAGGAGGCATTCTATTCTCCACGTTTCAAAAGAATGTTGTTGAGTTTTAGAGATATTCGAGATAATCAATATCATATTGAAACACTGAAGATAATGGTTCTAAATTTCTTTGTATCACTTCGTACGAATATGGTTAGAAGCATATTCACAAGAAGTTGAAGCATCTCCCTAGTAGGTTGTACATCACAACCATTCGCGGCATAGAAACCCACAGTGTGGCCGACCCTATGCCTGAGTTTCAGGACACTTTTTTGCTTTGGCATGACTATTTGGGACATCCTGGATGTGACATGATGCGCTGTATCCTCAAACCATCTCATGGGCATCGGTTACCTCCCTATGTTGGACTCCCGCCATACAAAGTGTGTTCTTTAGGGAAGTTGAATACTCAATTATGGAGCCAAAAATAATTAAGAGGCGACATGTAAATTTTTGAGTGAAAATGACAAAATTACCCTCAATGCACACCAGAATTCCTACGTGTGAGCAGTGGACAATCATCTATCAATCAAGTCAAAAATGCCTAAATAGGTATTTATTTTTGAACCTATTTCATCCATCCTCATCAAATCATCTCCACAAAGTAGCCCCCAAATCATTCATTTTTAATTATATTAATTATTATTCAATTATTCCTAATTAGCTACAAATCAAGAACCTCACCCAAAATATCAACCAAGTGGCCAGTCCTTTTCCTCCTAAAGGGGCCGGCCACACCCCTATAAATACTACCTTATTCTCTCCAAAACTCAATTCCAATTCTCTTGCTAAATTCTCAAAATTCTCCAAACACTTTTCCCTCAAAATTCTAACTTTGGCATCGGAGATTCTTTAGCCAAAGCCCCCCCCAATTCATCACGAGTGCGTAAGGCTCTTGACCTTTACCTAAAGTGTTATTTGTGTTGTAGGTGCAATTTTGTCCAAGAACAAGGAGGAAGAAATTTGCATCCACAAATTGGTGCTTTTATTAAGAGTTGAATCCCACACTCGTAGAAGACTCTTGCATCTCCATTTGTAGATTTTTCGTATGTTTTTATTTTTAGAATTTTTTATTTGCAAACATTCTTTGGAAAACATAAAAGACAAGTATAATGGCAAGAAATTTGGAAACTTCAAAGAAAGAAAATTCCAATGTTCAAAAGATGGGACCATGGCGATTCACGAGGCTAAACGTGACAATAAGTGGAGTGGCACCACCACCACAAGGCACAACCATGGCAACCACCGCGGTGGCCACCACGATAGCCACTCACGACGAGGTCCATGGCATTACCACCATGGCCCAAGCTGTGTCATCCAAGCTTGCCGTGCCATCCAAAGCCCATGGTGAAGGGAAATTTATGAGATTCTAGCATGGGATTTCATAATGACTATCATGCATATACAAATCAAATTTAATATACGAAAGCAGCGGAAGCATTTATAACAATTTATCAAAGCTATAGTCATGCAAATCCCCTTCAAGGTTCATAGGTTTATATATAATGCATCAAAACAAATTTTAGAATCAAGAACAAAGTGAAGGTTAGTCTTATACCTCTTGATCTAGACTTGAGACCAAGGATGGACCACCTCCAAGCCCTTTGCTCCTTGAAATCCTTGAGCCTAGCTTCCCTCCTTGCCTCCTCCACTTTGTTATAATGAGTGCTCCTAGGTTCTCTTCAAGTTCCCAAAGTAGGAAACCTCTAAAGATCCTCACCCACTAGTGTAGTGAGAAGGATGAAGGAATAACCAAAAGGGTGTAAGAGATGTTAGTAAAAACCCCCTTTGGTGGCCGGCCTTTGTGTAGTTTAGAGAGCTATTTTTCTTTTGCCTCTTTGTTGTTTTAACACACAAAAACCCTAATGAACAATATCTTATAAAGTTCCTAATATAGACAAAAGAAACCTAGTCAACAACTTGACTAAATATCTCACTCCTTTCACACCTAAAGTGGCCGGCCTCTTTGTTGTTTGTTTGGGCTTTGGGCTTTTATTATTTCAAGTCATCCAATGCTTGAATAAAAGCCCAATGGGTTTAGGCCCAATGGGCCCAATTAAACCCGAACGTTTCTTAAGCCCAAAACGATCTTTATCGCTTTTATGATTTCTTTAGACTTTCTAAATCAATCACAACAATTAATCAATCCAATTAATTATTTCCATCATCCATTAGTTACTCACTACAATAGTGTTGTGGTGAACAATCTTTTAGGTTCTAATTAGCAAGGCAGTGAGGTGATTGGCATCAATCCAATTGCTTATATTTAATTCAATCACTTAGTGAATTAAAACTTCATTTTAATTCACCTTTCTTCTTTGACGACTACATTTAATCATCTAGAAGAACTCACAAGCTATGAGTGACATCTAACCATATGTCATAGCTACCCAAGCTAATGTAGAAGTTTATTCGAAGAACCTAGTCAGTTGGAATTACAATATAATTCAATCCTTCTCTAATACAATACTCTCAATCACATCATTAGGGTATGGATATATCATGTCAAACCCCTAATGTGATTATTCCTTCTTATATGATCCAATTGAGTCGTATAGGAACGCTTCCCTTTATTACGCTCGATACTTCGGCCGAAGATTCCCGAATCATATCTTAGAGTATTCTTCCTCTCTTATCGAGGATTAGAGATTCCTTGTTGCGCATACACTTGCCTTCATGACTAAGTGGCTTAACCCCAACTATGCCGTTGACACTCTGATAGAGTGACGTTGACATAATCAAAGATTAAGTACTTAACCACAAGACAACGACGATGCCTCAGGTCAAAGGATTACTTACATTATTCCAACCATTTGAGTTACTTGCTTGACATGTGAGTAGACCTCCATGCAAGTACTCTGATTCGATTGTGTTCAGTGAACTCATTCCCTTAATGAGCACCTACATACTTGTCTTAATGTCACAACACGAATGGGTTGAGACTTTCCATCCTTCCAATTGAAGCGGACACAGTATGTACCGGTCTAAGCATTGTCAGTATCCCTCCGACAATCCAACGACCAGGAACCTTTTGGACATAATGGTTATGTGAAGAAGGTCTCTGTAGTCTAACATCATTAGATTACTTCTTCAATCGATCCATTGTCCATGGATTCACTATTCAGGACTTATATCGTTTATTGAGATAGTCCTAATTAGTATCTTTGCCATTTCATGTATAAGAATCATCCATACATCGATTCATTTGTCCTGAAAGATTTCTTCCAAAGATTGACTTTCAGGGCATATTTCCAACAATCTCCCACTTGCACTAAAGTCAATCACTAGTGTATCTTATACATCTTGTCGAGAGAGTTTATGCTCGTAGGTTAACTTGGTTATGTATTAATCTCTTTTATATTTAAAAGGGATTTACTTATCAAATGTTTCCAAGACATTTGATTATGTCTCTTTAATGTGTTCGAATACTTTGATGAGACCTTGATTCCATGGCTTGAGCTATCACCCCATTACGTCGCAGTACTCTACTAACGACCTTATGGTTTGGATTCAATCATGGGTTCTAAAAGAACCCCTTTCATTCAAAACACCTTTTGAAGCAGTTTCTAAAACTATATATCTACATATATTTCGTTTGTATACTTTATACAAACTTTGCTCCAAGCTTGAGACCATTGTAGTACAATACTTACAATTCATTCATATGATTAGTACTTCATCCAATATGAAGTTCCATTTGTTAAAATGGCTTATTTTCACTTTGGTTAACAACCTAAGTGAATGCACGCTTCCAGAGTCCCACTCTGATGTTTCTTTCTTAAAGGCAATAATACTCTATCAGTTGCTTTGGTTCTGATCCTGGGATATAGTAATATCTTAAAGTGATAAACTCAGTGGTTTCTTCACCTTTGGATATCTACTTCACAAGTCAATACATGTGTCCCTTTTGTGATTTTATGACACATTCATTATAAGGGTTTTGAAAGTGATTTCCTATCACATAGGAAAATGCTTTCTTAAATCTACAACATTTGAGATTTAATTCCCATATAACATTATTGAGATAGCCTTGCTATATCAGTAAGTCCAATTTCAAGTCTATACTTCAAAATTGACCGTGTCATGTTTTGTCATTTTCGAGTAACATCTATGTTTCATCAAGTCTATCAAATAGACTTTATTCATATCATGTTGCTCAAATTATAACATCACTCCCACTGGCCTTGTTGTAACTTAGCATTCATTCAAAATTAACAATTATATTTTCTTGATTTGAATGCATATTGCTCCCACTAACTTGTCTTGGATCCATTGAGAATCATTGAGATCCATTAGCTTATTGATGATGTCTCAACAATTTTGAGACCATCAACAACCCTAGCTAACACAAGTTATTTAAACGAATCACATACAAAAGAATTCCTTCTAAAGTAATTCCTTTTTGAATATGTGACTTGTTTTATCAAGTCTATTCATTTAATTATACGATGTCATACACCATACAACAAGTTTTAGTCATACTAAGACCTTTAATGTAGTCATATAAGAATTATCCAATTCCTTAGTGAAAGCATGGCTCCTACTAAGGATATAGTTACTCAACCATTCCTTCTAGGTGGTTGATATAATTCTCTATCAAAACTACATAGAGCAATATCGTTACATGAGATGTGGATTTTGGATTGTCTTGTTGTTAAACCATATGTTGTGACTCATTTTGAAACTTATTCCCTTTGTTTCATCAACTTGTCCATATGCTTTGTTATTAGCATGTTCACATAAAAGAGAATGATGGACAACTTCCAACATATAACCATTTTATGCTAGGTTGACGAAACCAACATTCAAAGACTATTCTTTAAATGTTACACAACATAGAATTTTAACGTTTGAAGAGCTTGAGTCCTTTTAACAATTAAAATTACAAACTGTTAATAATAGTCAAGTACTATTATTCTTTAGACAACTATAAACCAATCACATTCAAGTTTATATCCATTTTCACACCTCCCACTATTTCTCATGACTTTAATGAGAAATCATTTCATACATTCAAAATGTATAAAAGTGGATTATATTGGTAGAAGACATTGTGTAGTAGCTTTGAAACATTTCAAGCTTATTTGTTTCAATCTTCACTAAGTTTAATGTCTTGTTATTTAAGCGACTAAAATCTTTAAACCTTTTATAGATTTAGACACTTCTTTCTTGGTTTGATTACTAACACAATTGACATTTTAAAACAATTTTAAGAATGCCCAATTAATTGTTCAAAACTACTAATTGAATCAAGAGTGATCTTGATCATTGTGTTTAAAGTGATAACCATATAAGAAACAATTTTCTTATTACTTATATCATTATAATGTGATCTTCCTTTTCATCAAGAAAGGAATGTCTAGACTTTTGTCAATTCATATAGAACTCATAAGTAGACAAATGGAACCAAATCTAAAGATTCATTGTATCCTTTTATGTTCTACATGTGAGATCTATCCATAATTGATAAATCTAAAGTTTGGTTTATCACATTACAATTAAGTGATATAACTCTTGTATCTCATCTAGGATACAACAAGACAATTTTCAATTCATAACACTACTTTAAGGAAATAGTATATTAAAAAGGCATACTTCACATTACATTAATATGATAGTTCAAACATTCATAATGTTTAATACAGAAGGTATTAGCTCTATACATTTAGAGACTAATATAAATGCCTTTATACATTTAGGCACTAATAGTGGCCTTCCATCAAATGAAGCCATATAATTAGTTCTTAACAAAATAAGAAAATTTAAAGACAATCTTTAAATGCCTAACAAACTTCCTAAGTAGTAAGCAAAAAACTTAGTGGCCGAACCCTTCACCACATTTTCTTGCTTGTTCTTCTTCTACTTGGCTTCTCCACCTATATATAATTATACAAGTGATTAGCACTTTATATCAAATATAAATATTTAGAAGATCTAACATTTAGAATTGAAGATAAGGACATAAACCATACCTTGTGGCTTGTCCTTAAGGCTTGCAAGGTATAACCTGCAATTCCTCCTCCAATGCCCCTCATTTCCACAGTGGTGGCAAGTCCCTTTGGGCTCCTTTGCCTTCTTTTTCCTCACTCCTCCTTTCGGCTTAGGAGTGGGGGACTTCTTCTCCTTCCCTTTGCCTTTGCCTTGCGGCTTGGCCTTGGAAGAGGATGGCTTATTGTAGGCTACTGCAGTAGTCCCTACAACGTTCTCTTTCTTCATAGTCTTCTCGGCAGTCACTAACATATTTAGTAACTCAGAGAGAGAACTATCCATCTTATTCATATTGTAGTTCATTACAAACTGCGCAAATGAATCAGAAAGAGAAGCCAATACGAAGTCTTGGGCCAATTCCCCGTCAAGTGGAGTACCAAGGTTCTCCAATTGTTCAATGAATCCTATCATCTTCAGTACATGTTGGTGTACTGGAGCCCCCTTGACCATCTTGGTCTTTACAAGTTCACAGACAGTGCTAAAGCGACGGTTGCGCGTCCCTTCGCCATATAACTTCGTAAGATGGAGTATAATGGAAAATGCACTGTCCATGCCCTCGTGCTGTCTCTGTAGCTCCTCATTCATGGAAGCCAACAGATAGCACTTGGCTTGTATATCATCCTCAACGTGCTTGTCATACTTAGCACGTTCATCCTCAGTGGCATCAGGGCCAAGAGGTATGTGAGGTGGAGCCTTGTCTAGTACGTAAACAATCTTCTCCAAGGTTAGGAGAATCTTGACATTACGATACCATGATGGGAAATTATGCCCCTCTAGGCAATGTTTGTCGAGTATTTTCGCGAGTGTACTTCCAACCATATCTATATACATAAACAAATAAAATAATTAGATTGATTGTTGTTTAAGTCAAACGATTCAGGTCTTTAAACCAAATGACACCACCCACCATTTTTGGCAAATTCCATATCCCCCATAATGGAATCCGGGAGATTTCAAAGAAAGCTCTTAGCGGGTTATGGGAGGCTTACTATTACCAAGCCCACCTAACGATGATACGATGTTTGGCTAGCAACAATAATAATGAGAGGGTACAAGTACCCATTCACAACAACCTCTTGTGATTACCCATCTTTTTGGCCTCTAGAAAATAATACCTCACGATGATACGATGTTGGTAGTATGTTTCTTAGTTAAGTTCTTTCCCACCATGCTGGTTTAGCTAGGGGTTCAAGCATGACCTCACGATGATACGATGTTTGGCCATACTCGTTGCCTACCTTAACCTCATCAAATGTTTTAAATAAACTCCTCCTGAATATAAGCATGCACTTTGTCACTTCCCCATGATAGGGTGAAGTCGGTGTACAAGTCATAAACGCTTGGAGCCTACCACGGTGGAAGGCCACGAAAAAGTGTTCTAAGCACTCTTACGCTTTCAACTTAATATTTGTTTGGTTGAGGGATTTTAAGGTCTCATCAATTTTATTTATTTAATCACAATCAAATAAATTGTCCTATTATAACTACTAGTCCAAAGTTAATGAAATTAGTAGCATATAATATCCCCACTATTCGTTTTCATAAAACAAATCAATATCAAAACATTTTTCAAAATATTGGAGATATATATAACAACTAATTGTATTCATTATAGTCTAGTAGCGTATGATACTCCCACTATTTGTTTTGAGAAAAAACAAATCAATATCAAAAACTAATTTTTCAAATATTGGAAGTAACTACTACTACTAAGGTTTTTGCATTCCTTTGAATTTGGACTTTATAGTTATCTTAGGCTCTTGGATGACTATGGACTTATTAGGTTATTGCAACAACGAGCCATCATTGTTGAATATAAACTCGGGGAGGTTGTGTCAATTTAATTACGTGCTTATCAATCCAATTAAAACCATTTTAATTGAGCCATTAGAAATGAAAGACAATCATTCATTGCTAATTTGGGCATTGGACCCTTTTAATCTTTAATCTCATGTCAAAACCCTCTTTTAGTTATGTCTCCTTACCAATAGTTAAAGAAACTCTAGTCTAGCACTAGAGGGAATCCACTAACGAATAGAGATTAAGAAGTAATAAGAATTACAAACCGATTTGTACAAATTCCTATAAATTACATATACTAAAAGGGGAGAGAAAGATTAACGTCAAACGTGACAAGGTCCAATTAAACAGTAATTAAAACACATTCCCAAGGTTCAAACAATTTGATTTTAGCGCCTTATCATATAGCTCAATTATCGTTTAAGGCATAAGTCCAAAGTCATCCATTTCATAACTACTTAAACACATTTAAATAATCATGATGGAATGCAACATAAACATTTAGATTTAGTGCATATGGGCATAATAGTATTATGAGTTTAAACAACTAACAAAATTAAAATCAAATATTTTAACTTTCTAGTTAGTAGGGGCCTAAATGTAAATATGAAAAGTTAGGGGTAAAACCGTAAATATTTCAAAGTAAATATCAACTTTTCAAAGATTACAAAATAGCCCCACAAGTGGATAAATCCACTAGGGAGGCCGGCCACATTAAGGGGATGGGAGGTCTCTTACACAATCTTACACAACATGCATTAAAAGCCACATTATGTAAGAAAAATCAAATTTTGCTTGTCACTTGGTTTTGCCATTAAAACTTAGGTGAGATGGGTGATGGAAATCCTCCTAGTCAAGTCTAGGGTTTTATAAGTTTTAATATGGTTATGGATGGTAAGAACATAATCCAAAACCATAAAACCATGCATGAAAATCAATTAAAAACCATTTTCACCCAAAACCAAACCATGAACACCAAGAACAAAACCATGAGCACAATTTCAAGATTTATATATTCTTGGTGATTTTTCAAACCCAAAAACAAAAGTGACAAGAACACTTCTTTTAAGCTTTAATAGGATGTGTGAGTGGTTTACAATAAAACACAAACACAACCCAAAACCACCCCCAAAACCGTGCCTACCCTTTTGAACAAAACCCCAAATTTTGTTCATGACTTATTCTTCATTCATGCATACAAAACAACTTTTACATGCATATCTTTTTCAACTCTTGATTTACATTTTTCAACCATTGAAAAACAAAAGACAAACATACTTTTAAATGAAGAAATAATATGTCATACTAGTTCTAAACTCATTTTTCATTCATGCATACAAAACACTTTTGCAAACATATCTTTCTCAATTTTTGACTAACATTTTTCAACTATTGAAAAACAAAAGATAAACATACTTTGAATGAAACAATAATATGTCATACATAACATTAATACCCATATGCATAAAATCCAAAAAGGACACAATATACATAAACCATTGGCTCTGATACCACTTGAAGGGAAATTTATGAGATTCTAGCATGGGATTTCATAATGACTATTATGCATATACAAATCAAATTTAATATACGAAAGCAGCGGAAGCATTTATAACAATTTATCAAAGCTATAGTCATGCAAATCCCCTTCAAGGTTCATAGGTTTATATATAATGCATCAAAACAAATTTTAGAATCAAGAACAAAGTGAAGGTTAGTCTTATACCTCTTGATCTAGACTTGAGACCAAGGATGGACCACCTTCAAGCCCTTTGCTCCTTGAAATCCTTGAGCCTAGCTTCCCTCCTTGCCTCCTCCACTTTGTTATAATGAGTGCTCCTAGGTTCTCTTCAAGTTCCCAAAGTAGGAAACCTCTAAAGATCCTCACCCACTAGTGTAGTGAGAAGGATGAAGGAATAACCAAAAGGGTGTAAGAGATGTTAGTAAAAACCCCCTTTGGTGGCCGGCCTTTGTGTAATTTAGAGAGCTATTTTTCTTTTGCCTCTTTGTTGTTTTAACACACAAAAACCCTAATGAACAATATCTTATAAAGTTCCTAATATAGACAAAAGAAACCTAGTCAACAACTTGACTAAATATCTCACTCCTTTCACACCTAAAGTGGCCGGCCTCTTTGTTGTTTGTTTGGGCTTTGGGCTTTTATTATTTCAAGTCATCCAATGCTTGAATAAAAGCCCAATGGGTTTAGGCCCAATGGGCCCAATTAAACCCGAACGTTTCTTAAGCCCAAAACGATCTTTATCGCTTTTATGATTTCTTTAGACTTTCTAAATCAATCACAACAATTAATCAATCCAATTAATTATTTCCATCATCCATTAGTTACTCACTACAATAGTGTTGTGGTGAACAATCTTTTAGGTTCTAATTAGCAAGGCAGTGAGGTGATTGGCATCAATCCAATTGCTTATATTTAATTCAATCACTTAGTGAATTAAAACTTCATTTTAATTCACCTTTCTTCTTTGACGACTACATTTAATCATCTAGAAGAACTCACAAGCTATGAGTGACATCTAACCATATGTCATAGCTACCCAAGCTAATGTAGAAGTTTATTCGAAGAACCTAGTCAGTTGGAATTACAATATAATTCAATCCTTCTCTAATACAATACTCTCAATCACATCATTAGGGTATGGATATATCATGTCAAACCCCTAATGTGATTATTCCTTCTTATATGATCCAATTGAGTCGTATAGGAACGCTTCCCTTTATTACGCTCGATACTTCGGCCGAAGATTCCCGAATCATATCTTAGAGTATTCTTCCTCTCTTATCGAGGATTAGAGATTCCTTGTTGCGCATACACTTGCCTTCATGACTAAGTGGCTTAACCCCAACTATGCCGTTGACACTCTGATAGAGTGACGTTGACATAATCAAAGATTAAGTACTTAACCACAAGACAACGACGATGCCTCAGGTCAAAGGATTACTTACATTATTCCAACCATTTGAGTTACTTGCTTGACATGTGAGTAGACCTCCATGCAAGTACTCTGATTCGATTGTGTTCAGTGAACTCATTCCTTTAATGAGCACCTACATACTTGTCTCAGTGTCACAACACGAATGGGTTGAGACTTTCCATCCTTCCAATTGAAGCGGACACAGTATGTACCGGTCTAAGCATTGTCAGTATCCCTCCGACAATCCAACGACCAGGAACCTTTTGGACATAATGGTTATGTGAAGAAGGTCTCTGTAGTTTAACATCATTAGATTACTTCTTCAATCGATCCATTGTCCATGGATTCACTATTCAGGACTTATATCGTTTATTGAGATAGTCCTAATTAGTATCTTTGCCATTTCATGTATAAGAATCATCCATACATCGATTCATTTGTCCTGAAAGATTTCTTCCAAAGATTGACTTTCAGGGCATATTTCCAACACATGGCACCAAGGCCACAGCCCAAGTCGTGTCATTCCAAGCCCAAGGCAAACGGGCCCGTGCCACCCAACCCAACGTGAACCCAACGTGCTGTCAAGCTGAGCCCTAGCCTCGTACCCACGTGCGCTACACGCCGAGTAGCCCACTTCCGTGGCCTACCCTGTTCTCGCGACCCAGCCTGCTCCCATGGCTTTCAAGCAACCCAAATTGGTCCAAGATTAGTTCATCTATCCCGGCTCTAAATTTTTGGACCGATGATCGAACCGGGAACATTTTCACCATATTTTTCTCTGGATTTGACATTTCCTAACTCAAATCTAGAGCCCGGAGTCTACCACACTCCCACTGCTTAAGGAGATACATTCCTTCCAAGCTTTTCCAACCCAAATGGAGAACAACACTTGTCTCGACAAGTCATAGAGTTGATGAGCGCCCTCGCACAGCAGACGACCTTGGTGAAACAACTTTTGCAGTGCACCGAGATGTAATGTGCCCCAGATGAGGTGTCTTGAAGTAGAACAAAGGCAGACGAAGAACCTCTCCAGCAGCGTCCTGGTAAGCAACCACTTGACCAGCCACGAACCTAGTGTTTGGGCAGTGTACACTCCCGACTGGGCCATCGAGATAGCGTATACTTCTGTCTTAGAGCTCGAAGGAGCGTGCACTCTCGACTAGGCCCATGGACGAACATACATTCACCATTGGGGTTACACTCCGATAGTCAACATGAGCAACCTTCGAGGCAAAGTGTTCATTCGCGGTTAAACCCGTAAGGAGCATCCTCCATCTAACATTGGAATAGGCAGCACGACAGACGGATAGAAGCAGTCACTTAATCTGGCTCAAGTTCAACTAGCTGCCTGCGAAGAACTCACTCGCCTGCTAGGAACACACCACATGCACCACATTCACGGCATAGGCGAGCCAAACACATGGAAGAGCAGCCTAGACTAGCAAGTCACGACTGAGGGCAGCCAAGAGCTCTGCTACCTTAAGAAATGCAAATTCAGGAAGAAGTAAAGAGATTCTTGATCAAACGATTGAGCCATTTCCAACGCAATGAGGTCACTGACGAGGCACTACAACGGGACATGACTAACATAAGTAGGTCACCCTTCACAGACGGGATCAAGCAAGTAGAGCCTCTATGTAAGTTCAGCATGCACATTTCACATCCTTCAAAGGAGATGGAGACCCAGAGAGACACTTAAAACACTACTGAAGCACAATGATCCTCTATCAAAACAACGATGGTCTCATGTGTAAGATATTCACCATCACTCTACAAGGCACGGCGTAAGATTGGTTCTACACCCTGTCGCCACAATCCATTTGGAGATTTGACGAATTTTCTTTGGTTTTCACCAAAGAATATTCATTCTATCACTCGATCAAGAAAAAGTCCTACCATTTGTTCAATGTCAAGAAGAACCTAAAGGAGTCGCTTCACGACTATATGCCAAGCAAATCCGAGCGATCTTAGAGATGAAATCTCCCATTACTTTAAAGAAGATCCAAAGCTTGACTGAACGAGCAGCCGCCCTCAACTGCTTTTTTTCATGGTCCACCGATCGCTGAAAGCCCATTTTCAAGGCCATTAAGATGGCACAACGAGACAAATGAGATGAAGAGTGCGAAATAGCTTTCCAAGACCTGAAAAAGTGTCTTACATCACCTTCCTTACTATCAAAGTCGGAAGCAGTGGATGACTTATACATCTACCTGACAGTCTCCAAAGTAGCATTGAGCTCTGCCCTCATATGAGAAGAGCTGGGCGCCCGACTACTTGTATTCCATAGTTTAAAAGCTATTCTCGATGTTACCAGGAATTCAAAAGCTAACTTTGGCAATAGTTGTTACGACCCAGAAGCTTAAGTTTTACTTTTAGACGCACATAGTCATCCTTATGACACACTATTCAGCCCAATCCAGACGTGCGACAATAAAGACGTAGACACTGACGAATGTAAAATTTTTTGACGAACGTAACAACTCGGCCAAAAAGCGCATCAAGGGCAAACAAACACTAGAAGAACATACTCGGAAGCAAGCTTTGTCTGCGTCGTCCCAAAAGATTCTACATAGGAGTAACATGTACTGGCAGTCGAACACCACCTCTTACTACATGTCACACGGCCCAAGCCGACCCTTGCTCCATAATTCAACTCTAGAATGGCCTAATATCAGCAGTTGAGCATCTCCTGCTATGTGTCGTATGGCCCCAGCTCCACGCCCCCTACCATGCCTTCACGCCTAGCCTAAGCGACGCAACAGAGCTGCCCAATGACACCTCAGAGGTAGCCGAGCACGCCCTAGCCGCGCCTGCTCCACCCGATGGAGACTTTTAGCATTTTCTTGTCAACAACGTATCTAACTACAAAGGTTTGAGAATAGGCATAGTCCTTGTCACCCCAGACAGTTCGATGCCCGAGTAGGCATTCACTTCAAGCTTCAAAGCATCTAACAACAAAGCAGAGTACGAAGCCATTCTAGCAAGCCTTTGAATGGCAAAAGACTTGGCTGTGAAAAGCTCGCCATTCATTCTGATTCCCAGCTAATCATTAGCCAGACTACTTAAGGCGTTTCAGACTTACACCATTTCTTAAGTTCCACGGGTGGATAACGCTCACATGGACGCACTAGCCGACCTAGGCACCACTCTTGACCACCAACTTAAACACTCTATTCCGATGGAGTATCTAGACAAGCTAAGCATAAAGGCGGAGCCAACAGCCAAAGTGTCACAGGTTAGTATAATTCCAAACTGGCAAAGTTCTATTATAAACTACTTGTTTAATGGCACATTCCCCATCGAAAGGTTGGAGTTTAGAAAGCTCCAAATAAAGGCAGCACGCTACTACATGTGGCATGGCATTCTTGTCCAAAGATCTTACACTAGACCACATCTTTGTTGCCTAGCCCTTCCTGATGACCTTAAGGTTTTAAGTTCAATCCATGAAGGCGTTTGTGGAAATCACTCTAGAGGCCAATCCTTAGCATAGAAGGTTTTAAACGTAGGCTACTACTGGCCTACCATGCACCAAGATGCTAAGGAGTTAGAACAAAAGTACGACCGCTGCCAACGCTATAAGTCGATACCAGCAAATCACTCCCACATACGAGTCATTGGCCATTCATGCAGTGGGCAATCAACTTGGTAGGCCCAAAGCTGCCTGCTATTGGTGGGCAAAGGCATGACGATCGTGACAACCGATTACTTCACCAAATGGATAGAAGCAGAACCCATGACTACCACAACATAGACGGACATATAGCGTTTCATATGGAGGAACATCATTTTCCAATTTGGCATCCCTCAATCCATCGTCACAAACAACGCCCCGCAATTCGTAGGCAAAGATTTGGTGAAGTTCTTATAAAAGTATGACATCAAGCAATACATGTCCACACTGAGATATCTTCAAGGCAATGAGTAGGCCAAAGTATCTCATAAGATGATCCTCGACTGCCTCAAGAAGTCCCTCTCCGACAAGAAGGGAAAATGGCCAGATGAACTCCCCGGATATCTGAGGGCGTATCACACCACCAAACGATAAGCCACTGGCGAGACATTTTTCTCTTTGACATTTGGTTTAGAAGTGATCATTTTCCTAATTTCATCGTGCCAAGTATCGACACTTAACTGCCAAGCTTCAAGCAGAACAGTAAAGAGATGGCCACAAGCTAAGATCTGGCATAAGAGAAATGCGAGCAAACCATCACCTGCATCATAGCTTACCAGTAACAACTCCTCTCCAACTACAACAAAAGGGCCAAGATCTGTTAATTCCAACCCAGAGACCTAGTTCTAAGGAAAACCTTCATCACTGCCAGCAGAGAGGGCTCCAAAAAGATGAATCCTATATGGGAAGGTCCGTACAAGATCAGTAGAGTAGGTGGCAAAGGAAATTACACCTTCACCACCATGAACGACAAAGAGATAGAAACACAAACAGAAACAAAGTCAGTGACTAAAAACAAAAGACACGAAAATAAACAAAAAGAAATAACAAGATTAGCAAAGTTGCTAATCCCCGGCAACGGCGCCAAAAACTTGATGCGAAAATTAACTTAACACACAAATTTAACCCTCTTTTGACAATTGTAGTATAAGTATAAGTAGGGATCGTTCTGGACCGGGGTTTAGGAGGGCTTACTAATAACCTCTAAACTGACTCAAAAACATAAAACTAAACTTAAAAACACTTACCAAGACTTAAAGACTCAAAGCAAACTTAAAATACTCAAAACAGCTTAAAACAACCAAATAAACTTAAACTAGACACTAGGAATGACTTTGGACGAAAATTGACTTTTACTTGAATCAAAACATTTAAAAACACAAATTAAAACAGATTCTAACTAATTAGACACACTAAAGTAAATGGGGATTGAGTTTTGGACGAAGTTGAAACAAACAAACAAGTATGAAAAACTAGACAGATTGTAAAACAAATTTGAGAAATAAGATGATGGATGGGATAGCTAGAGGCTTTTTCTTCACACATGACATGTATGTAGATAACTCGATTATCAGTTACTACTTCATTGGATTATGAACGACAATGCTCCAAATTAACCGTGACATCACTAGTTAACTCTCAGATTTTCCTTGTTTTATTGGATTGGATGACATCATTCAACAACCCAAAACATTCTTCTAAAGTTCCCTACATGACATCATAATAGAGATACAATCAAAGATCATTACGTTTAATGAAAATCATAAGCATTGACAAAGCACTTGCAACTATGACATCATGTTACTCATGCTAGAACTAAACTTAACGCGATCGTTTATAAACGACCTCCACTACTTATGAATATAAGTTTGTAACGATTATGTGAAACTTTCTTACATTCTTGCAACGGATTTATGCATGCCAATTAAGTGTCGACCCTTAATTAACAAATACAAATAAGTTATCAATCAAATAGTTAAGCCAATTACATTCACGATTCAAGAGTTCATAACTGGAATTTATCAAATTATATTGCACACATAATCATGGCTTTGAAATCACCCCTAGCCAAGAGGGGTTTAGCCACTCATATTTACAACAAAACGAAAGGAAATGAATTTAAACATTAGAAACAAAAGAAAGAAAACACCTAAACGCTCCAACAATCCAAGTTGGACAGCAAGCACGTCTAAGCACTTTCCTTCCCTTCCTTTGCTACGGCACAAGGTGTTTGTGAGTGTTTGAAGGTTTGTTTGTATGGAGGAATGGATGTGAAGATGAATGGATGTGTTTGGATGAAGGTTGTGTTGAAATGGGAGTGAATGATCTAACCAAATATGAACTAAATTTATGTTACACACACTTTCTTTTATAGAGGAAGTGCATGGCAATGGAGGGGAACATGAAGTGGTGTAGCAATTGAGTGCAATGATGCATGAAATATGAAATGATGGAGGGAACAAGGAATGGTGTAGCAATTGAGTGCAATGATTCAATGTAATGATGCATGAATCTGAAATGATTGAGGGAACAAGGAATAGTGTAGGAATTAAGTGCAATGATTCAATGTAATGATGCATGAAATCTGAAATGATGGAGGGAACAAGGAATGGTGTAGCAATTGAGTGCAATGAGTGGTGTTTGAAATGATTCAAAGGTGAAAGTGAAGTGATGATGCAAAGCATGGGGGTAAAATGGAGTGGTGTTGCAGCTAGGGAACATGAATGATTGTGCACATGGTAGAGAAAGGAAAGGGAGGTGGAATGATGCAACAAATGAGTCAATGGAGGGAACATGGATGATGATGCACGACATAGGAATCCAAAGGGAGTGCAATGGTGGTGCACGGCAATGATGGAAAGGTGAATGGTAGAGTGACACCCATTTGTGGCTGAGCTCTTTGTCCTTTTTACATTAATTCTTCTTTCTCTTTAACACATTCCTAGCCTATTTAGTCTTCAATTTCGTCCATCCACCTTACTCCATGCATGTGCTATTCATTCCAAGCCCAAAACTGCTCCAAAATGCATCTTATTGCTTCATAAGGCCTATGGACCTACAAACACACGAAAATAGCTTAAAATACATAATTAACTAAGAAATAACAACATAAATGCATGAGAACAAGCTAACTCAGTCACATAAATATACTCCTATCATTTACCTTCTCGCACTAGAGAACAATTAGTTTATCTTATCGCACTGGAGAGCAGACTAAGTGGGTGTTGGGGAATTGGTTTACCCCCTCTCACACTGGAGAGCATGGTTGGTCCCTCAGGGGGCGCAATTCCTACGATGAGTCCTTAAGAAGGGCATAGTCTTCTTTTGAAGTGCAAAAGTGATTAGTTGTCGTAAGCATGCAGCTGAGCCAAGTTGCAGATTTCTTCTGAATTCCTCATTTAAAAACGAGTGAAACGAACGAGAACTTAGTTGTAAGGTAGGAACTGGATAACAACTAGATAGTCCTCGACTTGTGAGGTGGTACTCATCAAGCTGCTTAAGTTTTTAGGCTTTGATGTAGTGGAAGGTCACATATGATACTTCCTCAAATTGTAGGTGTTCCACTGCTTTGTTTTACTTTTGATATTTGATTTAGTTTTGTTTCCTTGATTTCAGGTACTAGAGAAGTAAGACATGGATTTTGCTACCATTCAAACTCAATTGGCGGAACTTACTTCTCAATTGTCACAATATGCCGAAAGGACCACAATGCAAAGTGTCCCTATATGTGGTGTGTCCTATGGGCAAGGATATCCAACTCGGCAATATTCTCAATTCACTGCCAATGAAGATGCTTGGGGTTATCAAGGCCATAGCCAATCATGGGACAACATGTTTTCCAACGCTTACAATTCAGATTGGAGAGATTATTCAGATTACATAGAACCTCAACAATTCCAACAAGATGGATATTGGCAGCAAGAAGAGGAGTTCCATTCAAGACCTATGCAGCCATCACAACCTCATATACAATATGCTCAATCAAACTCAGGGGCAGCAAAATCAAAATGAAACAATGCTCAATCAAGCTAAGGAGATGAGCGAATTGAAAAATCAACTTGGAGAGATTATGGAGTTCACGGCACAAATTCAAGAGCAAAGTGAACTCTCCAACTCAACTATTGAAAATTTGAAGGAAGATTTTGAAATCCATGATGCTATCACTTTGGGAAGTGCTATGGAGGTTGGAGGTGAACCCAAGACATCCAAACCAAGCTAAAACATGGATGAACAGTTGATGCTCGAAGAAGAGGAGAATAACAAGGCCATGGCAAGGGAAGAACCACCCTTGCTGCAGCCCCATATGCCCTATATGCCGTCCACTACAACCAAGGTAAGCCTAAATTCAATTCGTCTTGACCCCGTTTCACCAAATGTCTTTATTCCTTGCAGGATCAAGCAATCCAAGGAAGAAGATGGTGAGAAAGGCATCTTCGAAACCTTTCCATAGAATCAAGAGCAAGAAGTGGATGGGGAATGTCTAGAATTCATCAAAGAAGATACACTTGAGATGAAAAATCCCAAAGAAGTTGGATTTTATGACACGGGACAAGTCATAACTCTCAAAACACCAAATCTGGCCAAATCCCATATCCCTGCAACCTTCAAAGATGTGGTGTTCGTAATTGAGTTTGTGTCGGAGCAAGCAAGTAAGCTATCTTCTCCAACTTTGATTTTATTTTATACTAACTTGTTGATTTTAATGATTCAGGCACCTACACTAGAATTTAAACCATTGCCGGATCACATCAAGTATCACCTTCCATTTAAGGATCAATTCCATGCTATGGGCCCTATCCAAGCTTAGAAGGAAGTTTCGTCCGGCTGGAAGACGTTAAAGCAAGCGCTTCTTGGGAGGCAACCCATGTATTCAAAAATGAGGAAGATTTTTGAATCGCTCCAAAATCAGTTTTGCGTTTCTAAAAACCTTCCCTTTTCTGCATTTTATTTTGCCATGATTGTCATTTTTATTTGTTGCTTGTTTAATTGTTTTTTGTGTGAGTTTATTTTTGAAACATTGACAGATATGCAAAGTATTTTTACATTCATTTTCATGAAAAAAAAGGAACATTAAGCAGAAAATACAAGAGGAAGCCTTCAAAAAGGCTGCTTAGGAGAAGTCTCAGTAGTCGGCGGAGCCTCAGCAGTCGGCGGAGCCCCAGAAGGAGAAGGTATTGAAGGTTGATCATTTGGAGCTTCATTACGCGGTATAGCCCCGGAAGACGAAGGCAAATGCTATTGGAACAAACCCACAAACCTCTGATGATCAAGTAAAATCTGACCATCACATTCCTGCATCTGGTCAATCTTTCTCTTCATGTTTGTAGCATAGTTATGTGCGAGCCTGTGCAACTGTTTATTCTCATGCTTGAGCCCTCTAATCTCTTGTTTGAGACTCATCACTTCAGCCGCCAATGATTCAACTTGACGGGTTCGAGCAAATATGCGTTGGGCCATATTAGACACAGAACCTGCACACTGCACACTGAGAGCCAGAGAATCCTTAACAGCGAACTCATCAGACCGTTTGGAAAACAGTCTGTTATCTTTAGGAGTGACAAGGTTCCGGGCCACTACAGCAACGGTCATATCATTCTTTATCACCGAATCCCCAACGGTAAAAGGACCAGTAAGAGATATGAAGGATGGGCGCCATATGTTGTCTGGAGAAGGCATGGCTGCCTCTTCACCAAGGTTTAAGTCAAAATGACGGTCGAAGGGGCCAGACATTTTCAAAGGTGTTGAAGAAAGAAGAGGTTGGACAAGTCAAGATCGTAGAAGTGCAAGAAGGGAGTTTCTACAGGCAGAAATTCAAGTGTGCTTTGAAATGTACTGCGCGCCTCTATAAAAACCAGCACTCGACGGGATTTCAGAGATCGAAGAGGCGAGCTCAGAAATCGAAGAGGCCAATTCAAAAATCGAAGAGGCACTAGCTTTCTCAAAAGTTGGGCTTACTTAGAAACCACGGGCCAATCTTCTTTTCCAGATTTGTCTGCATTTGTCACATGCAACCTCTGCATTCGACGGAGTTCAGAACTCGAAGAGGCGAGCTCAGAACTCGAAGAGGCAAGCTCAGAAATTGGAGAGGCATCTGCTTTTCCAAACGTGTCAGCATCTGTCACATGCACACTCAGCTTTACGGAAATCACGGGCAGTTTGTCGAAGCACTGATTCCAGATATTGAAGAGGCATTTGCTTTTCCAGACGTGTCAGCGCTTGTCACATGCACACTCAACCTTGCAAAAATTACGGGCAATCTGTCGAAGATTTCTTGTGAAGTAGAAGGGACGTGAAGTTTACTATTAAATCATCCAACGGTTGCCGACAAGAGTGAAAGAATAGTAACGGTTATTAATTCCTATAAATGTCAACCTTCACCCTCCATTGCAAGGCAGACATGTATAACCTTCCTTCATCTCCGAGAATGCCTTCCCAACGAAGCCTTTCGAGTCACTCAGTGTTCCTTATTCCTTGGGGTACCTCTACAAACAACTCATCCAAAGCAAATGTATTTCATATCATGAAGGTTGAAAGCAAGAGTATCTCATATCATGCTTTCTCCCTGTCCTTCTCCTTGTCGTTGTTTTCATCTGCGGGACAAGGAGAAAGAGAAAAATCAACCAGCACTTGGTATTAATCTTCCGATTTGGAACCGACTGCCTAGAACCCCTTCTTGATTGCTTACCTAGCCTTGCTCTCGAGTACTCATCTTCAACATCTTATGCTTCCTCTTCGTCTACCACATCTGCCCGGGGAACAGATAAGAGAAGTGAAAATGATACCTCGAAGCATGTGGAGACAATGTGCTAATTCATCCTCAGCTAGGGACAAGGAGAAAGAAAGCAAATGGTGGGCACTTGGAAAGATTGAAGAAAGAAATAGACCATCACCTCTACCTCGTGCCTGCTTGCCATGCAGAAAAAACAAGCAGAGAAGAATGCAGACTGCACAACCAAGAACTCTAATATTCCTCACTCAGAATTCCAAACCAGTTCGAGATCAAAGCTGTGGAAAGTTAACAAGATCATCTATCTCCAAAACCAGATTTGCGTTCTTAAACTTTACTCTGTCTGGTTTTTACTTTGCTATACTTGTCATGTTTATTCATTGTTTGTTTGTTTGCTTGTTTTTGTGTGAGTTTATGCTTGAAACATTGAGGACAATGTTTGATTTAAGTGTGGGGGGGGGGGTAACCAAGTTGTTTTGCATAAAATTTGTAGGAGTTTATCACTCATTACTTCTAGTGTTGTTCCTTGCTGTTTGTAAGTATTTTTAAGCTGTTTTGGAGTGTTTTAGTGTGTTTTGACATAAAAATCCGAAAATCTCATAAAAATTTGAAAAATTGTTTTGAAAAACCCAAAAAGAGTTGTTTTTGTGTGTTTATTTGTGTCTTAGGGTACCTTCCAACACAATGATGAGGATTTGGTTTTTAATTATATGATTGTTAAAGAGAGTTATAAACATGGATGAAAATTTGATTTTTTCTTTGGTGTATGCTTGGTTGTGGTTATAATTTATGAATTCACATGCAATCATAAAGGAAAAATCAGTTTTTGTAACATGCTTGAAGGAAGGAACTCAAATGAACGCTACAACCTTGTGAGACTTGAGCCTAAACGTTTATTTGGAGAGTTAATAATCTGTGCATCATTGTTTTCTAAAGTCGTTGCATGATCTCATTATTCTTTGCTTGGTTGCTACTTAGAAGGCGTTTCATCATTTAGTTCCAAATGCTAGAACTCATGCCTATTTCATTGAAAGCATGTTATTGATTTGCATAACACATATTCAAGATGAAGTTGTGTAGTGACCCCCAAAGCCAAATTGCCGTGCCCCTATTTCATTATGTGTTTAAGTTTAACCCTGTTGAGCCTTGTTAAGCCTATGTTCTTTGTTAATCCACACTATCCTTACCTAGCCTAGTTTAGGACCATCCATACCCTTGTTCTTGAAGCATAGTAAAACATGACTTAAAATGAACTCCTTTTTGATCAATGTATTGCAGAAAGCAAGTGTGGGGGAAGTGATTCTTGTGTGTGTGTGTGTGTGCCAAAGTCCTTAATAAGGCACGGGTAGAAAAAAAAAAAAAGAGTGAAAAGAAAAACGTTTGTTAAAAAAGGGTCCAAAACATTGAATTCGGCCCTAAGTGTTGCAAGAATCTTGCCTTTGTATTTAAAAGTTGATTCTGCATTCTAAAGTGAATTCCAAGTGTCTATTTCATTGCTTTGCTTGCTATCGCTTTAAGAACGTTTGTTATTCCTATCCTTTCTTTATTAGCCATTACCCTCAAGCCCTGTTACAACCCTTGACTTCAATCTTGAGTGTTGTGTGTTTCAATTTGTGGAGTTTGAAATTGGTATGAGCATATGGTGTCACTGGTTCTCGCATCTAAGTAGTAGCATTCCATTCATGTGATCATATCTAAACATGCTTAATGACTCCAGAAAATTGCTTTCTTTGTTATAACATATGTGAGTTCTAGTCTTTCGTGTTTACATTAATCTTCTCACATATACTAGTGTAGGGTGTGTAGTCAGAAAATGTGTGTGAAAATAGAGAGTATCTTGTAAGAAATTGAGCAAATTCTCTAAGGCATGTTACTACATTCAAAACATCGTTTTAATTGGTTAATTGTGAACTAGTAAGTGGTGACTGTGATTAAGTATGTGCTCAAGTGTAAAGATGACCAAAATCTGTGGGAATGATGATTTTTAACATGTCATGTTTCATTAAAAATCCCTGAGGCAAATGTTGGAAGGTCTAGGTTATGTTTGATTTGTTTCGTTTGTTTTGTTTTGCTCGAGGACTAGCAAAAGCTAAGTGTGGGGGAATTTGATAGGAGCATATTTATGCAACTGGGTTAGCTTGTTCTCATGCATTTATGTTGTTATTTCTTAGTTAATTATATATTTTAAGCTATTTTCGTGTGTTTGTAGGTCCATAGGCCTTATGAAGCAATAAGATGCATTTTGGAGCAGTTTTGGGCTTGGAATGAATAGCACATGCATGGAGTAAGGTGGATGGACGAAATTGAAGACTAAAGAGGCTAGGAATGTGTTAAAGAGAAAGAAGAATTAATGTAAAAAGGACAAAGAGCTCAGCCACAAAGGGGTGTCACTCCACCATTCACCTTTCCATCATTGTCGTGCACCACCATTGCACTCCCTTTGGATTCCTATGTCGTGCATCATCATCCATGTTCCCTCCATTGACTCATTTGTTGCATCATTCCACCTCCCTTTCCTTTCTCTACCATGTGCACAATCATTCATGTTCCCTAGCTGCAACACCACTCCATTTTACCCCCATGCTTTGCATCATCACTTCACTTTCACATTTGAATCATTTCAAACACCACTCATTGCACTCAATTGCTACACCATTCCTTGTTCCCTCCATCATTTCAGATTTCATGCATCATTACATTGAATCATTGCACTCAATTCCTACACCATTCCTTGTTCCCTTAATCATTTCAGATTCATGCATCATTACATTGAATCATTGCACTCAATTGCTACACCATTCCTTGTTCCCTCTATCATTTCATATTTCATGCATCCATGCACTCAATTGCTACACCATTCCCTGTTTTGAGTATTTTAAGTTTGCTTTGAGTCTTGTGAGTCTTGTTAAGTATTTTTTAAGTTTAGTTTTATGTTTTTGAGTTAGTTTAGAGGTTATTAGCAAGCCCTCCTAATCCCCGGTCCAGAACGATCCCTACTTATACTTATACTACAATTTTCAAAAGAGGGTTAAATTTGTGTGTTAAGTTAATTTTCGCATCAGTAAACCTATTCTCCGACACCCACATGGGTTTGCTTTCCGAGGTGGAAGGATAAACTTACACTTCAAATATCCAGACGTGGATGAGCCGGACTGCCTGGTATAACTAGGTGCCAGATGGCTTGCGCAGGGATTTTTAGAAGTAGCCACAATGGTCTTTTTCAAGGCTTAGCTAGCTGATGGATTTTGGGTCTCTTAGCCTAATCTACAAGGAACTGGGCCCCAGAGATGGAGGTGTTGGAAATGTGCCCTAAAACCAATCATATGATGATACTTTACGGACATTTCACATGTTAAACTAATCTAGTTTAATATCAAGGGCATAGATTATTGTTTTAAGCCGTCTCATATAAATGTTATATGCTTAAACGATGAGTCCAAGGAATATGTAATTTAAAGAAGTTAGATTCATGAGACCATTCTCTTTCGTATACATATCCTAAACGTTCCTGATCATAGGATTGCCAATTGGGCATTGACAGTCCGTTAAGATCAGTATGTGCTATGTCTTCTCTTAGTGAGAGTGACTGGTCTCGAGCCATTGGTGTGACTGACACCAAGACAAGTACGTAGGTGCTCAATAAGGAATAAGTTCACTGAACACGATCAACGAAGAGTTCTCATACTTATATCACATGAGAACTCATGGTTGGGATAAGGCAAAGTAGTCCTTTGACCTGAGGCATCATAGTTGTCTTGTGGTTAGGTCCTTGATCTTTGATTATGTCAAAGTCACTCCATTCACGGGTGTCCACGGCATAATTGGGGTTAAGCCACTTAGCCATGGAGACAAGTGAATGCGCAACAAGGGATCTCTAACCTTCAAACCGTTTGAGGGAGAATACTCTATGATATGATTAAGAATCTTTGGCCAGAGTATGAATGAGATTTAGGAAGTCATTCCAAATCACATTCAAGGTAATCATATAAGTAAATGAATCACATTGGATAGTAGACATGAATAAACTATCCATCCAAAAATGTGGTCAAGAGTATTGTATTAGAGAAAGACCGTATTGCATTGTAATCCTAAACTGAATAGGTTCTCCACCTCTTCTGATTAGCTTGGGTAACCATGACATACTGCTAGGTGTCACTCATGGTTTGTGGAAGCCTTAAACGTGTATAATCACTAAAGGGAGAATTGAAAGTAAGTTTCAATTCACAATCGATTTGAAAGAGTTCTAATCGCCTACTGCCTCGCTAAAAGAAACCTAATGGATCGTACACCGTGTAAGGTAGAGATTGAAGAAATAACGGAGATGAGTAAGGATAATTAAATGGTTTAATTATTTATTTATGGCTAGAATTAATTAATATGTTAATTAATCAAACGAATAAGTTCGTTATAGACCTAGGGTTAGTTTTGGGTCGCAAGGCCCAATGGGATTTGAATGTCAAACCCATTAACTCAAGTTGTATGACAACTTGAATAAACAAAGGGCTTGAAAGCCCAATAAACCCTTAAGGCCGGCCATTTAGATGAGGGTAGTGAACTTGCTTTAATTACAAGTTTGCCACTTCAATGAAGGAAGGTATAAATATGACTTTATAGCCAAAATTCATTTAGGGTTTTCTTTTGGAGAAAAGATGAGAACACAAACTCTCTTTTCTCTCTAAGAGGCCGGCTACCCTAGAGGAACATAGCTAGCAATCTTACTTCCTCTAGGTCACTCATTTCTTCATCAATCTTTCCTTGGTGTGGAGACTTAGAGGTTCTCAACTTTGAGAACTTGGAGAAACCAATTCTTCCATCCAAATCCATGGAGCTAAGAAGCAAGGAATGAAGGCCCTATCTCTTGGGTGATTATCCTTTGCTTATGCAAAGAGGAATCAACAAAGGTATAATTTCTCAACTTACTTTGTTTTGAGTTGAGTCTTGGTTCACCTAACTACTGGGCTTTGAATTTCATGGGTAATGTTTTGTTTTTGAATGCATGCAAGCATGATTCCGCCTTTAATTTGTTAATTGCATGTTATTGATGTTGCTCAAATGAACATGTTTTTCACAAAATTTCCTTCAGGAGGGGGCACATTACGCAATACATTATACAGACGGTTGCCTTGGAACCCTAAAGCTGCTATCGAGTGCACTAAGGTAGCCTACAATTTCTAAAAGATTGCCTAAGGCTTGCCCTTCGAGTAATAATGCCACGCTAGACTTACATAACCACACATTATTGTGAAAGGTTAAAGAAGCTAGCGTGTATATGCGAAACTTTATTGATTGCCGACATGCTACGTAGTCAATAAGCTTCACCTTTGCCAAGTGCTGAACAACCTACACCAAGTCCTAAAGTGTTGTTATACCTATTACACAACCTACGGAATTGGAGAAAGCCAAAGTTAACATCCTAGTGGTCACGCAGACTTGTCTGCTTCTGAAAGTAAGCTGTTCGGTTGCCGACCCTATGGCTAACAACTTTGCAAAATTCTACACCAATACCTATGGCTGCATCGGCTACGAAGGCCTGTTTGCTTATAAAAAGTAACACACCTGCCACTAGTCTATAAAGTCTAAAGGTTAGGGCATGAACAAAAGAACCGAAGATGGAGAAAGCGAAGGAAGCAAGTTTATTGAATTTTCTAGCAAAGTTGATAAACAACTAGCAAAGACCGAAGGAGTTCAAGCAAAGCAAAAAGCAACGAAAGAAACAAAGAAAATCCTAAAGACTACCTAGGAGACCACTCTTTAGCAGCTTGGACACTTCATGACTACTTAGTCGCTACACTTTTGGCATCCGTGACATTCTCAACAACGGCACCATCCGGCGCTTCATCCCCAGCTGCTGCAGCCTGAGCACCAACATCTCCAACTACTTCACCAGTGAAGGCCTCAAAAGTAAAGGCAAGTAAGTCTTCCAAAGAAATAGGGAAGGTTTCGAAGTCTCTCCCAGTAAACTCGAAGTCAAACGGCCTACCAAAGAGATGATCTACGTAACCCAGCTTGTAGAAATCGGCCTAACTCTGAACAAGCGGAGCCTTGAGCCCAGCATTCTCACTTTTCAGCTACCCGATCTCCTCGAGCAGACCAACACGGATGCGCTGCATCTCATCCATTTATTTCTTCAAACTTTCGTTGATCTTCAGTACACCTTGGAGTTCCAACACTTGGGGTTCAAGCTTATCAACGATCTTCTTAAAGTGGATCACTTGGTTATACGCAACAATTAACTTTTCATCCTTTACATAAGCAGCGGAATGAAGCTAAGAAAAGGCACGCTCAAGATCTTGAATTTGAGGTATGTGGCATCCGATCTCCTTCTATGCACTTTCATAGTTAACTTGAATCGCGTCAAGCCTAGTCTTCAAGTCAATGATCTCTTGGTGAGTGGTCTCAAGTTGCAGATAAGTTGGGGTAGAAATATTAGACCCCTTCAAAGCGACGAGCTCAAATTCCAACCTTTTGATCTTCTTAGTTGAAGAATAAGCTTCAGCTGCCACAGCCATTACCACCTCATTGGTAGCCTTGGTATCCTTTTGGTCAAGGAGCATAGACTCGGCTACCAGAATAGTTGTCTTTTACATCAGGGCAAGTACGGTAGTCTTCCTATACATGGTCGTATGCTTCATAAAGGAACTTAGGCAAACAACCCTTCTAACGCCATCGACAAACTTGGCACAAGCGGCCATGTCTTCAAATAGATATGGTTTCAAAAATGCACAAATCTCAGCATCATCCCTAGAAGTAGGCTTAGTGGATTTCTCACAACTGCCCGTGCAAAGTAGTCTCCTATTTTTTAGCAGATGAATCAGTTTTAGCAGCAAGGGAAGTGGGCCTTAGTGCCACTTTACCAGCATAGTCCACCTTATCGCTTTTCATAATAGCAAGCCTCTCCAAAGGTGAACCGAACTTAGCTCTCAATGGATATCTTGGTACAAACTTTGGCACTAGGGGCATGACAGGACCTCTACGCTGAGCAATCCTATCAGCAGTTGTACAAACCATTCTCGACATGGCAGGTGCCATAGGCTCAGATTTATCAGCCTTTTTTTCTTCCTATTGGATGAAGTAATGTCAATCATAGGCCTCTTGGCAGCAGGCGGACCTTCACGAGCAACGTAGGAAGTCTTCAGTTTTTTCTCAACTAGCATATCTTGAGTAGGCAGGGAAGATCTCTTCTTTCCACTTTCATTCATAATAGGCTCCACCACAACGATTAAACGAGCCAATGCATCCACCTTGATCCTCTTTACCTTTTCTCTCAAGAGCCGCCCACCTTTTTTTCGGCGAAAAGAACTAAGCAGCCAACGACATTCACGTTACTTAGTATGAGAACTCAACCTATACTGACTTTCCCTCATTTTTTCTCTCGGACCAGCAGGCAAGAGGCCTGCATGCCCAACATTCTAGCAGCCCATGAGGCTCGCGACTTCCTCATCTCTCTCAATTGTCGGCTTGGCCCCCTTTAGGTCTAAGAGCCCAAAGGACATGAGCCATGTGGCTTGCCTAACACTGTGCCTTAATGCTTTAATCCGCAGCCCCAGCCGCGTTAGCTACCTTTGGCTCTAGCCAAGCCGAGCAGCCCAAGCAGTGTTCCTGCCACAACACCTCATCAGCATATGCCGAGCCGACTCCTGGCCCATGCCAGCCGACGCATCGCACCACCCCAACGGCAGCACTATCTAGGAAGAAGACAAGGAAAATTAATTTTTTCTTACCTCACTGCGGCGCGGAGAAGACGAAGAAAGCAACGAAAGACGGTCCTTTGCACGGGCAAGATGTAGAAGATTACTAGAGGAGGGGGAACAAATATCCTCTAAGCTCTATCTCTCTTGTAGGGTAGAATAAATCACTCTCCAAAGTTGATTTAATAACCCACTTAAGGTGGACTTAAATAGGCTTTGAGAGAAATTTATTTCCCTTTCCTAGAAGGATCTAATTTCCTATTAAAGAGGGAATCAACATCAAAATAAGAAACAATCCTACGTTTCCTAAAGTAAGAAGATCTTTACACGTGCTACCCTTTCCTACGAGCAGCCTAACAGGTGTGGGGGCATTTGTGGAGCCAAAAATAATCAAGAGGCAATATGTGGATTTTTGGGTGAAAAGGACAAAATTACCCTTGAGGCACATCGGAATTCCTATGCGTGAGTAGTGGACAATCATCCCTCAATCAAGTAAAAAAATGCCCAAATAGGTATTTATTTTTAAACCTATTTCATCCATCCTCATCAAATCTTCTCCACAAGATAGCCCCCAAATCATTCCTTTTTAATTATATGAATTAGCTAATTAATTGATTTATTATTCAATTATTCCTAACTAGCTACAAATCATGAACCTCACCCAAAATACCAACCAAGTGGCCGGTCATCCTCCTCCTAAAGGGGCCGACCACACCCTTATAAATACTACCGTATTCTTTCCAAAACTCAATTCCAATTCTCTTGCTAAATTCTTCGCTCAAAATTCTAACTTTGGCATTGGAGGTTCTTCGGCCAAAGCCCCCCCCCCCCAATTCATCATGGGCGAGTAAGACTCTTGGCCTTGACTTAGTGTCATTTGTTTTATAGGTGCAATTTTGTCCAAGAACAAGGAGGAAGTAATTTGTATCCACATCAACCCTCATATACAAAGATCAGTCATGACCACCCTAAGTTTCTTTAGAGGATTCAAAGGGACATTTGTGGACCTATCCAATGAACATGCAGACTATTTAAATACTTTATGGTGTTGATTGACGCATCAACATGATGGTCACATGTTTGCCCGTTGTCCACTCATAACGCGTTTGCTAAACTCCTCGCTTAAATCATTAAGCTAAGGGCTCACCACCCTGATTATCCAATTAAGTCGATTCGACTAGATAATGCTGGAGAGTTTACGTCACAGACTTTTGACGATTATTGCATGTTAGTTGGGATTGATGTGGACGATTATTGCATGTTAGTTGGGATTGATGTGGAACATCCTATACCCCATGTTCACACCCAAAATGACCTGGTAGAAGCTTTCATAAAGCGCCTTAAATTGATAGCTCGAACTTTGGTTATGAGAACCAAATTGCCAGTATCTGCCTGGGGCGATGCAGTATTGCACACAGTTATGTTAATCCGCCTAAGGCCCACCGCTACCCAACCACATTCACCGTTATAGTTGGTCATTAGATACGAGCCTAATGTCTTGCATTTGCTGGTGTTTGGGTGCTTCATTTATGTGCCAATAACGTCGCCACTATGTACTAACATGGGCCCTCGAAGAAAAATAGGAATCTATATCGGTTATGATTTTCCATCAATTGTTCGCTACTTAGAACCCTTGATAGGAGATCTCTTTATCGCAAAGGTGACAAGATCACATATACCCGTTGTAAACACACCTACAAGGATAGATGTACCCCGCATACGTCCACAACCCGCCTTGGAAGGCCGAACCGTCCCTAAAGGTGGGTAGGCCACACCTTCCACGCGACACAGTACATTGGTGGCTAGCCAATCATTTACTTCAAACCTGAAGTGTGGCAGACCCCTTGGTTCAAAGGATTCACAACCCCGGAAGAGGAAAATGGCACCAACTAGTGACCCTAGTTTGAATCCGACCATCACTTACTCATCCATTCCAACGCATAAGGTTATTCTAGATTACGGTGATGCTTCAAATGAAACATGCTGGGCTCTCGAGAATCGTGAGATTTCGGTTCACTATGCAGTATTGGATGAGGTTTGGAATAGGAATGAGATGATCGTTGATCATGTTTAGTGATAATATTGAACCACGTTTCATCGATAAACGTCGACATAGAACCAATTGGTTAAATTGGAAACAAGCAATCCAAGTAGAACTGGATTCGCTATCAAAACGTAAAGTGTTTGGACTTATCGTTTCTACATCAACATGCGTGAAGCTCGTTTGCTACATGTGAGTTTTCGTGAGGAAGCGTCATGAGAAGAATGAAATAGTGCGATACAAAGCACGCGTCATACCGCAAAGCTTCTCTTAGTGCCCTAGGATTGATTACGGGGAGATGTATTCCCCCGTAATGGACGTTATAACGTTTCGTTACCTTATCAGTTGGGTAGTTTCTGAAAAAACTGAATATGCAGCTTATGGAGATCTAGATATGGAAATATACATGAAAGTTCTAGAAAGACTTCCATTGACAGGTTCAAATAGTTAGAGACCACATAACACTCTCTCAATTAGGTTGAGAAGGTCACTCTATGGATTGAAACAATCCAGGCGGATGTGGTATAACCATCTAAGTGAATATTTGACAAGTCAGGGTTATGTGAACAACGAATTATGCCCATGCGTGTTCATAAAGAAGTCACATTTTGGATTTGCAAAATGTCGATGACATGAACCTCATCGAGACTCCCGTAGAGCTTGAGGAAATTGCTACACATTGGAAATCGAAATTTGAGATGAAGGATCTTGGGAAAACTTGATACTGTCTCGGCTTGGAGATCAAGCATTGTTCAGATGGAATTCTAGTACATCAATCAAACTACACCTAAATGGTGTTGAGTCGTTTTAATAAGGATAAAGCGAAGCCTTCGAGTACACCCATGGTCGTTCGGACTCTAGATGCTAAACAAGATCCCTTCCGTCCAAAGGAGGATAATGAAGAGATTTTGGAACTTGAAGTTCCTTACCTAAGTGCAATTGGGGCTTTATTATACTTGCATCAGTGCACTAGACCCAACATCTCATTCGTTGTTAATTTTTTTTTTGACAAAATTTATTCCACCGCATATTTAATAGCCATCTTACCGTTTTAATTTCTTTTGTTTCTCTAGGTTGGTTTTTCAAAAATGGACAATGCAGTAGCAGAAGTTGACCCCAACGCTAAAAAATGTTGATGCTTTTTTGTTAAAAGTGTATGAAACAATATTTATCCTATTTGTTTGCCATGTAAATATCTCTCTAATCTGAACTTCGTAATATTTTTTTCCCTATTTCTTAGACCAGCACTTGACAATTGTTTGTATCCGAATGCTGATTGCGCTTGAAAGGTGGTTCCAAGTGCTAAAATCGAACACATGTCTGTAATATTTTGTGTGTATGTAAATAAACAACTTTTAGCCTTTTGTATGTGCATTCTACAACTTAAACATTTTGTTTATAATCCTTTTGCGAGCTCTCTGTTTTCGACGCTGTTGATATTTTATCATGCCATTTCTACATCTTCTCAGCATGGTGTTAAGTATAGTTTCCCACCTGTAGTCGTTTTGAATTAGCGTTCAACTAGGCTGTGGTAAGGCCTCTTTTCTTGATGTGCCTCTCTTTTCATTTAGTGTTGTTTTTTCGATTTTTGATTTACAGATAAATTTTACATTTAAATTCTCATTTTGCCATGCTGCAGATTTTATCTTCATAATCAGATGATTCATATTGCTATCTGATTTTATTCTTCTTCACTTTCAAGAATCACCAATGTTTATTGAAGGTACATAATCCGTTTAGCCATTTAGTTTTCAATGTATCAAATATTTTGCGTTGTTAAATTTCTGTTACTTTCGTTGCTGCCTCCCTTTTTTTTCTATTTTTTTTCCTTTTTTATCTGCTTCTCTTTTGCTTTTGTTCAACCCATTGTCCTCAGTTTGTAATCTTTCATTGGATAAATTTGATCACCCGATCTATTCTCAAGCGATATCTTTTGTTTTAAACTATTTTAACCAGTTTGATCTTAAAGTCTGTAGTGTTAACCCCAACATATTATTTTCGTTTTGTGCACATTGGAACCAAACTCAATTGGTGGTAAAAACATATAAAACCTTGAACTACAGCATGTATCCAATGTTAGGCAATAAATAATTACAAAAGTAACTTCGTCATGGGCTATAATCATATCCAGCATTGTTCTGTGATTGTTACCAACCTTTAGAACCAAATTTAGCATCAATATGTTTTACCTCTCTATCTCAATCTTAACCACTAACAGTTACAATTTTGTATTAATCACCGTCATCTTTTGCCTACCTTATCATATGTGAAATGATTATATTTACACTCATTGTTATTCATTGGAAACAGTATTTGTGTCTCTCCATATCCAATCATTGGTGCAAAATGTTTACAATTTGAATCTGTTTCACTTTCCTGCAGCCAAGTTGGAATCAATCTGAAAGAATTGCATCTATTTGCCATGTTCAAGGTATAACATTGATCAATCTTTAGTTCTAATTTCTTTCTCAATTTTGCTTTCCTTTTGCATTTCTAGAAAACCTTTATTCAATAGATACTGACATGCTCACATACAGGATAAAAAAAAAAAACTTCTTTTTTCTCAATGTTTAAGCATTTCTTATTTTTCTTCATGAACCAGGTCAACTCACAATTCTGTAACCATCTATGTATACAACTTATCCATTTTTATCATCATGGTATTGATACAGATTTACTCTTATTTTTTTGAGATGGGATTCATCTTAAAACACAGGAAAAATTAAATTGATGCCATTGTTCTCTACACAAAAATTTTCATCAACCCAAAAACCTCAGGTGGAAAACAAACGTATTCAGCTCTTTATTTTTTTTGCTTCTCCTTCGTTTTTACCTATTTTCTCATTTTTTTCACAGCATTTTCTCCTTCATAATTATGTTTAGCATGCATTTTTTAAAAGGAAAATTAATGAAAAGGGCTTGAAAACTTTGAGTTTTAATGATAAGGACAAAATAAAGGGTAAAGTGAATAGTACCAGGATTGACTTTTTAGTGTAAAAATGTGGTTTTTCGTTAAAGTGAACAGTACCGGGTGCTTTTCGTTAAAGTTCCTTTTTTTAAACCTATTAAACCCTGAACGTTTTAACTGTTTTGCTTCATTATTTGACATTCATTTGATTTGAGTTTGTGATAAGCATCAACTTGGTCAGGTTTTCATTGCTTGCAAAACATCTTTAGACTGATACCTTTAAATTGCGTGATTTTTTCAATGAAAAATCGTGGATGCCTCGGCAGTTGCCCAATGGATAAATTCATGACATTCTTTTCAATCAAAACACTGAAGGTCCCATACACCAATCACTCTTTTATCATTATCAGCAAAACTATTCTTATCATTTTGAACCCAAATCATCCAATCCACATTTACTAATGAAACAATTGATTGTTGACAGTTTGACCTAAGCACCTCTACAAAATACCTATGCATGGACCACTACTCTAATCCGTTCTCAACCGATGAAATTCCAACTATGGTACGTATCACATCATTTTTCCTCCCTCACTATTTATTCAGCCGTTACATATCCAGCCGTATTGATCGCTACAAAACAATGTTTACTTCTCTCGGCAACCTCTTAATTTTACAATCTATTACAATTTCTTTCCTGCTGCATTAAAATATAAATGTAAAGAATAAAGCCAATTTAAAAACCTACTATGTATTTATGTGCTTCATTCTTCCGGAAGATTTTTCGTTATGTGAACAAAATAGATGCATACTCTGCCCATTCTGCGAAAAAAATGGTATACAACAATGTAGCACCGCAGCAACGCACGGGCAACCTAGCTAGTGAGAACTATTTGTGAGCTGATTCCACAACCAATGCAAACGATTTGATTTATTTTTTAAGTCGCCATTTACAAATTATTTTCCAAAAAATTATTTAAATCTGAAACTGTATACCCATTTGATTGTCATGAATAAATTTTAATGTTTCGTATTACATAGTGTTCGTCAATTTTTTTGAACTCAACTAAATACATCAAACATTTCTAATTTGGCTAATATTCTACATTTCTAATTTGGCTAATATTCTGTAAGGATGATCTATGAAGTGTAACTTGAAAAATAGACGATTTAAATCGTTGAATTTTGATGTAGAATGAACCCAATTCAACGTAAATTGAACCCCACAACTAGTCCCTATTTTTTATTTTTTGGGGGTAAAAATGGGCATGCATGCTTGCATACATGTGGAAGTGATTTCCATTAATACCACTTTTACGTCAAGCACATGCTTATTATAATGTTGAGTAATGCTAAGGAGACTAAATTTGCAAACTAAATGATGTGTCATCAATAGGAATGAGCACATTAATCAACGTGTAAATAATAAACCAATCATCAACTTCTACGTCCTTTAGTTTTCAAATTTTAGTTTACAAATTTAGTTTCCCTAATATTACCTTTATACATTTTCATTGCTTGCTTCCTCTTTCATTTTTACTTCATGCACACTTACTATAAGATAAGTACGTGAAATTTTTTCCTATGATATGAAAAATAGTAGGGAACCACATTGCACCACCTATCAAACAAAGGTAGGGCCGACCATTATATTAGTAGGTCCTGCCTATATTAAAGAAATAGTCATTGTTCTAAAAATATTTGTCTGGCGTCGCCTATGCGTTAGATGGTTGGTCATCATTTCAATTAGTCCCTAATCATTTGAAAATTAAAAAAGTGCGCCTAGACCCGCTTAGGCGTTTAACTAAACCCGCCTAGACACCCACCTAGGTCGTGACTCTCACTTAGACAGAAATAAAATGTAAGAGACTTGTTAAATACTTAGATGAACACTCATTATATGTTTGTTTCCCATGTTTTCAATATGTTCTAATTCTTTATAATTTATTTTTCATTTTATTTTACAATTTATGTATTCCAATATAATTATGTGTGTTTTTAATTATAATAGGTGCTTATTTATACAATATATAATAAATTTACTTTAATCCGTCTAGTCCGCCTAGTCTTCCGCCTAACCGCCTGGGCGCTAAGCCCCAACCCGCTGCTAGACTAGCACTTAGCACCTAGAGTCTAGCACCTAACGTCCTTTAGAACCTTAAAAATAGTAAAATATAATCATCCAAAATGGGATACCATCCCAAGTATTTGCTGAAGAATACAAGAATTCACATTAAAATGCAAGTTGAAAAAAATCAATTTGATTAATAGGGGTGTACTCAATGTTTGTTTCTTGTCAAAATGTCAGTGTCGATATATTCGAACCTTAGTTTCACTTCAGTTTATAACCTTTCAATTGTTATAATTTTAACCGAACTGTTACAATTTTAAGACAATAACTTAATTGCGGCACTTTTTAACTAAAATTAGCATGTGAAGAGAAAATATAGGAGAAATTAGGTTCACATCCTTTTATTTGCTACTCCATTGATTAAAATCCTATTCATTTTTAATTTTTTTAATCAAGGTCCTTGGATATTAATAATACCATTAATTATTTGAATAATAAAATATTTTTATTTTAAATATATTCCTTTAGTGTTAAAAATGTTACAATTAGTATATTTATATTGGGTAAATCTCTATTTACTACCATCATGTTTCATGGTTTTCAACATTTAGTACATTAAGTTTTTTTCGTCCCAGAGTCATACCTAAAGTGTAAATTTTGGGACAGTTTCATACATCAGTTGTCAAACTGTTAAGTCTTCTGTTAACTGTGGCGTGGCACCCACGTTGACAATGACTGGGCACCATGTGGGTCTTTTTTTTTTTTAGAGAAGGGGTTTCAGTAAAAAACAAATTCAAAATTCACGACCCCCCATCTCCCCAAGAAAAGGTGAAAAAATGAAAAAATGAAAAGTGGTTTCACTTTTCACTCCACCAGAAAATAGCGACCCTTCATCTCCGTCCGAAACCTTACCAATGGGCCGTCACTTGACCTCGCCGTCGCTCCACCTCACACGCTGTCTTTCCACCTCGCCGTCGCTCCACCTCGCACGCCATCGTATGTTGCACACAGGTTTTTGGGAAAGATTGTCGTGAAGCCATTGTTGGCGATGGGGTGGGAAAAAAGGAGGATCGAAGTGGGTGAAACACCACTTTATTGTAAGTAACCTACATTTTTCGAAGTGTAGATAATATGGGTTTAGGTTTTTCGATTTTTCAATTTTGAATTTTAGAGATTAAGGATCTGTGAGTACCAATCCCATTTTTTTTTCCTATGGTTTATGGAATTGTGTTTTGTAGTGGGTTGTGCATGTGGTTTTGTCTTCAATCGTCGACCCCATGGTTTTGTTTTCACCTTTTTTTCTATGGTTTCAGGAAAAAAAGTGGAACTGTATTCATGGTCCCCATGATTTTGTTTTCACCTTTTTTCCTCGTGGTTGTACTAGTGTTTTCACCTTTTCCCCCATGTGCCTCTAGGATTTTATGTTGTTTTCACCTTTCTCCTTGACTTTGCAGGCATGCCCGAATTATTTAGCCTTAAAATTAACCATGGTGGGAAGTGGTCTGAAAGTGCATATACGGGAGGGTTTAACGCTTGGTTTGATTACGTATACAAAGACTTCATGTCCTTTTTCGAGATTGATGAAATGGTTAAGGAGTTAGGATATGATGGGTTTATATTGTATCACTATAAGATTCTTGGGATGTCTTATTATGAGGGATTAAGGCTTATTGAACAGGACCAAGATGTGGCTGAAATGTGCAAGTATGTTCCAGGGGTTAGGGAAATAAAACCTAGAACATCTAAGTCCGAAGCAAGCTGCCTTGAAGCATAAGCTTTTGATGAATCTAGATGAAAGTGCCATATTAAAAAAAGGTGTCATTGTAGAAGATATTGAGGAATCGAGGGTGGCGATTTCGATTACAAAGGGAAGTGGATCAAAGCTGAAGAAGGGTAGAGCAAAAAGGGGTGCAGATGACTTAGAAAAAAAGCTATGTCTTTTGAATGACATAGCCTACAATGGCGATGATGAACATGAGGCTAAAGCAACTGAGGGAGGACAAGGAAGTGGAGATAAGGCTAAAGATGGTCGTCTCAATGTTGATAATGAAGGTGATGAAGAAGGTCACGCAGCTGAAGAAGTTAATGAGACTGAAGAAGTTCACAAAGCTGAAGAAGTTAATGAAGGGATCGAAGTAGAAGCTAATGAAGGTAAAATTTTTGAAACATTTAGTTTTACAATTTTAATTTCAGTATTCAATTATTTTTGCAAAGTTTAGGTTTTTAACAAATATGCATTGTTTGTGGCAGTAAATGCAGAGGATGACACTACAGATAGTGACTACAATTTGAAAGATGATGATCGTCATGCAGTAGATGATACGGCTGTAGAAAGTGTCGTTGGAGATGCTGAAAGGGGTGAAGGGGTTGGTAACCAACATCCAGAAGACGTTATTGATGCAAGGGATGTAGAAGACGTTCATGTTGATGATGAAAGACAAGACTTAGATGGCCTGCACAGTGTTGACAATTCAGGTTCAGAATGTGATGAGAAGGTCATCTACCTTGAGTTTAATGAATAAGCCAACATGGATGATCCAAAGTTTGAAAAAGGATTGAAGTTCAGAGATGCTGCATAGTTGAGAGATGTAGTGTGGACTTACTCCATTAAGCATGGTGCACCTTCTATTAAGCTAAAAAGGAATGAGAAATGGAAGATTAGTGCAAGGTGTCAGAAAAATTGTCCATGAAAATTGTATGCTTCTAGGATGTACAATGAAGATTCAATGCAAGTGAAAACCTATGTTGGGAAACATGAATGTCCAAGGATTTGGAGGGAAAATCCTAACTGCAAAGTGGCATGGCTTGTGAAGAGGTATGTGGACAAGTTCAGACTCAACCCAAGCATGCCTATCACTACATTTATGGAGACAGTCAAGGAGGAAAGAATGGTTGAGATCCACCTCAAGACAACCTACAGAGTGAGAGCACAGTGTTTGAAAATCCTTGAGGGGAGTAACATGGATCAGTACACAAATTTGTGGGAGTACTGTGATGAGCTTAGGAGGACAAACCCGGGTAATACAATTCAGATGAAGGTGCTGCCTTATGATGATGCTCATGTGATATTTCAGAGGATTTATATTTGTTTGGGGGCTTGCAAAAATGGATTTAAGAATGGATCTAGGCAGCTTGTAGGGTTGGATGGTTTTCACTTGAAGGGAGTGTTCAAGGGCCAGTTATTGTCTGCAGTGGGAATGGATGCAAATAACCAAACTTGGGTTATTGCATATGCTATAGTAGAGCTCGAGAACAAGGACAGTTGGGTTTGGTTTCTAGAACTGCTAGTTGCTGACTTGGGAATTATGAACCAGCGTGCTTGGACTTTCATTTCTGACAAACAAAAGGGTTTAATACCAACTTTTGAGAAGGTGCTGCCTAATTGTAATCATCGGTTCTATGTTAGGCATTTATACACCAACTGTAAGGCTTATGGGTTTAAAGGGAAATGATTAAATGATGCCTTATGGTTGGATGAGGTGAATAGGCTGAATGAAGAAGCTTATAAATGGTTGGAGAATAAACCAGCCTTGCATTAGAGTAGGTCACACTTTGAGACACACACTTAATGTGACATTCTCTTAAACAACCTCTGTGAGAGCTTCAATTCTTTTGTCCTAAGGTCTAGGGACAAGCCTATTATTACCATGCTGGAAACTATAAGAGTTTTATTGATGAAGAAGATATGGTAGAGAAGAGATAGAATGAGGAAGGATAAAAGAGTTATCTGCCCAAAAATCCAGAAGAAGTTGGAGGAGTACAAACTGAAAAGCTCACACATTATAGCTACATGGTCTGGAGGAGAAAAATTTGAAGTGGATGAAGGCAGAGGCAATATATTTGTGGTGGATTTGAATGGGTGCACTTGCTCATGTAGAAGATGGGATTTGACAGACTTTCCTTGCATACATGGTTGCTAGGCCATCTATTATGCAAGGAGACAGCCTGAGGAATTTGTTTCCTCTTGGTACAAGAAGGAGAAGTACTTTGAAGCTTACGAAAACTTGATTCAACTCGTCCAAGGTATGAAATTTTAGGAGCCATCTGAAAACAAATGCATTCTTCCTCCAACTTTTAAAAGGCAACCGGGGAGACCAAAAAAGAGGAGACATAGGGAGGGTGATGAAAATGAATTCAAGTTAAGCGAGAGAGGGCAAAAAAGTGTGAAGTGTAGTGTTTGCAAGGCCTCGGGACACAACAAGGCTAGATGCCCTACCACTCATCCTCCTACAGCTGCTAGAAAAGGAAGAAAAAGCTAGAAAATGAGGTATAATTTTGATATTTTTTGTTGATTTTTCATTTCTTAAGTGAATTTGTTATTTGTGAAGTGTAGTATATGTCAGTGCTAATGTTATATGGGTTAGTTACTTAGGCCTCAACATCTAAGGCATCACAACCTTCTCAGTCATCGCAACCATGCACTTAGGAAGCTCTACAACCTTCATCTCAGCCAACTCAAGCCTCTCAAACCACTTCAAAGTTTACTGCAAGAGGTCAGAAAAGGAGGAGGAATGTTCCATGATGCTGCTTTAATGCTTTAGGTTGTTTAAGGGTTCATTTTGTTATAGTTGAATATGCCCTTAATTTTTTTGGAAACAACTTTCCGATAGATCTTTTGTGTTTTGAACAGAGTTCAATTAGTTGTTAAAGTTGACCCATTAGTGTTTTGGATAGATCTTTAGTGTTTTTGGAAGAACACCTTGACCCATTAGTTGTAAAAGTTATGGTCTTCTGATACTTTTGTGTGAATTGGAGGGTGTATATTGAACTTTGTTGTGAATTGAAAGTTGTTGACAATTGAATTTTGTTGGTAGTTTAAATGATGAATTTGCGGATTTAGATTCAAAGTTTGTTTGGAATTGAATTTGTAGATTTGGAATAGAAAGTTGTGGTTTTTTCCTGATATTTTTTTTCAAAAAATTTTGGTGGGAAAAAATGTAAGGTACATGGTTGTGGGAAAAAAAATTTGGGTGGGAAATCTTTTTTTCAACCCCTTCTCTAAAAAAAAAACAAATCCACGTGGACCCACGTGGTGCCCAATCATTGTCCATGTGGGCGCCACGTCACAGTTAATGGAAGACTTAATAGTTTGACTAACGGATGTATGAGATTGTCCCAAAGTTTACACTTTAGGTATGACTCTGGGACAAAAAAAAACTTGATGTACTAAATGTTGAAAACCATGAAACATGAGGATAGTAAACAGAGATTTACCCATTTATATTTATGGCTAAATTTTTTATCATATATTTTTATTTTTAGTTTGTACCTATTTTTAATTTGTACCAATTTTTTTTTACATTTTTAATTTGTACCCATATATTAGTTTCTTTTTGTGCCCATTTTTTTTAAAGTTTTATTTGTATTTGTACCAATGTGTAGATGTTGTATATTTAATCAATGATAGAAAAATTACATATGGTATATTTATGTTTTATCCCTAAACTTTGTATCATATATTTATATTTTTAATTTGTACCCACTTTTAATTTGCAACATTTTTTTAAATTTGTAGTATTTTCTTTTTAGTTTTATTTTGTACCCATGTATTAATTTCTTTTAGCGCCTATATTTTTAAAAAATTCATTTGTACTCATAATGTTTTAATCTTTTATCTATACCCTAATTTATTTATAATGTACACATTCTTCTTTATTAATGTACCACTTTGTTATATGTGAAATGTACCGATTTTTTTAACACTATGGATACATTCTTTTTCCATTTATTATTTCTTATTTTTACATAGTTTTTATCCATTTATTCAATCAAAATATTTGAATTTTTTTATTGTAACCATTTCTAATAGTATTATAATGAGGGATTTTAAATTTATAGGATTATAAATCTCATAAAATATCAAACAATTAATGTCAAAACTAGAAAAATATAAATATTAATTGTAATATAATAAGGTGTACAAAGTTAAGGGACTTTGATCAAACTTTGAATATCATTAAGGTTTTAGTAAAAAAATATTAAGAATTAGGGACCGCATCCAAAATATCCCATAATAAGTTCTGGTGTTAAGCTAGCTATGTTTTGTTTTGTTGCCCATTTTTTGTCTATCCTATTTTTCTATTCCCGTAAACACAATTATTATGGTCTTTATCTCAAATAAATTTTTTAAATCAAATGATGTGTCATTAATAAGAAATAAGCACATGAATTGACACTTAATTAATAATTCAATCATTTATAACTACATTATTTGATTTGCAAACTTAATTTAAAATTTTTTATCTCCTTAACATTACCCTAATATATTTATATGTTAAAACTTGATTGGTTTGGAATTAGGGTCGGTGAGGGTCCAAGTCGTAGGCGGATGTCCCAGTACGACCTAAATTTGGGGATCAGCCACAATCACTTTTCACTTTCATTAAGACTAAACGGTCCACTCGTTTGGTTGTTAAATAATTGCTAAGGGACGACGATGGTTCATAGAAATGGTCCACTCGTTTTGTTGTTAAATGCTACTGCTTGTACACATCCACTCGTTTTGTTTGATATTTTTTTTCGTTCGGATGGCTCACTTTGATCGATTGAAAGTCGCTATGTGTAGGACAAACTCTACATTCATGACCGGTCACTTTATACAAATATCTCATCTTCACTATTTAGTAGTATGTTTTTGTTACACATCAATTCTAAACACTCACTCTTTTCAAATATAATGACTCAAGCATCGGAATCCATTGGTTAAACCTCTCTCCAAATCTAGCACCGTCTTGTAACCCTAGACTTTTCGTTTTCCCAAAACCACTTTGTTTTCACAAAACCTATTTTTTTTCCAAACCCTCCTTTCCGGAGACTAATCCATCCCTCTTAGTATGTTTTTAAAAATAAGTTCTGGTGTTAAGCTAGCTATGTTTTGTTCTGTTGCCCATTTTTTGTCCATCTCTCACCCCAAAATATAGTTGTATATAAAAAGATTTAATCTACATTAGGCCTAAAATTTTCTTTGTAATTATGAAGAGGTACAAAAATTAAATTCAAGTTTTTTTCATTTACTCTAATAACACATGAGAATCGGTATTGTCACTCTAAAATGTTAACTACATTGGAAAAATTAAGGAGCAGTGAAGAATTGAGAAGATGAAGAGCTAGGGAGCCAAAGAGAAGAAAGGAAATGATCTTTATTATCAAAAGACTTGAAATCTTAATTACAATATGATTCATCACTCAGTTATATAGAGTACGAAGCTTAGCTCCAAAGCCAACAGATATAACAAGCATAACAACAATAACCAACACTATCAATCTAACAACCTTTCAACAAACTCTTGATGACATGGCACTTTGATGTGAATATTGGCAACATAAAATTCTTATTTTACACTTCAAACTATCTATATTAAAAAAAAATCCACATGAGATAAGTGCAAAACGAAAATTTTAAAGTGCAAAACGAAAATTTTGAAGTGTAAATAACAATTCCGTAACATATTTATATGTTAAAACTTGACTTGTTTGTAATTAAGATCCGTCGAGAGTCCAAGTTGTAGGTAGATGTCCGCTTCGACCTAAATTTGGGGACCAGGCTTGATGACTTTTCATTTCCCAAACGTTTTAAATTAGGAGTAGTACTAAACTATAATAATTGCCAAGGGACCACGCCAGTTCATTAGACTAAATGGTCTACTCGTTTTGTTGTTAAACACTACTGATTATACACATCCACTCGTTTTGTTTGGTATTTTGTGTTGCGTGAGTCAATAGGTGTGCGGAGAATATAGAATGGAATGATATCCCGATATAATTCGGTTTTGTTGTTTCCTGATTAATAGTGACACACCTCGTCCCGAAGGAGGGCATACTGGCCGTCACGTGAGAGTGACGTAACCATTTACACAGTTCGGAAGCTTAAACAAAAATACAATTACTAAGATAAAACACCTGAGGGTGAGTCCTACTAAAAGCATTGGCCACAACATTTGCACGATCATCCTAGTCGTGCAATCATAATCACTAAGCAACTCAATCCACCTTCGTTGTATAAGATTAAGATACCTTTGAATAAACAGATATTGGAGACTCACCTGTGCGTCCACAGCACCAATTCACATATATATATGCATCAATTATCAATTCATATATCACATACTATGCATGCATGGCATTTTAGAAACATACTTTCATTAAAACTCAATTTCTGGGAAAATTCATAGTATATAGGTATAAACAGAAAATACTGCCCACTCACCTGGAATTCGCCCAACAACTCCATAGCACCACACATCAAGGCGTCAATTCATATAACTCATATCATTCATATCATAGAATATGTAACTTATATAAAACACATCACTACGTAGTTCGATCCGAAAGATCTGCAACTCAGATTTCAAATCCATAACTTCCAAAGGTCCACAATATACCTCTAGGACAACATCCTAAAATTTCATTACCATCCAACAGTCGAATCTCCGTTTCTCCGGTTAATTCACCATTTCACCTGTTACATTGATGCATCATTCATTCTGTTTTTGAAATTATAGCATGGCATACTTTTTGGCTTTTGATAAAAATTGATGATTTGAGATTTATGAAAAGTTATATGCTATTATACTATTTTCTGGGAAAGTATACGGGTTTTACAGCGAGGGGTTAGAAATGTTTTAAATGAAATGTTTTTGAAAAACTTTATTTTACTGATGTTGGAAATGTGCCCTAAAGCCAATCATATGATGATACTTTACGGACATTTCACATGTTAAACTAATCTAAGTTTAATATCAAGGGCAAAGATTATTGTTTGAGCCGTCTCATATAAATGTTATATGCTTAAACGATAAAGTCCAAGGAATATGTGATTGGGAGAATACGATCTAAAGAAGTTAGATTCATGAGACCATTCTTTCGTAGACACATCCTAAATGTTCCTGATCATAGGATTGCCAATTGGGCATTGACAGTCCGTTAAGATCAGTACGTATTGTGTCTTCTCTCAGGGAGAGTGACTAGTCTCGAGTCATTGGTGTGTGTGACATCAAGTCAAGTACGTAGGTGCTCAATAGAGAATGAGTTCACTGAACACGATCAACAAAAAGTTCTCATATTCATGTCACATGAGAACTCATGGTTGGGATAATGCAAAGTAGTCCTTTGACCTGAGGCATCACAGTTGTCTTGTGGTTAAGTACTTGATCTTTGATTATGTCAAAGTCACCCCATCGGGGTGTCCACGGCATCATTGGGGTTAAGCCACTTAGTCATGGAGACAAGTGAATGCGCAACAAGGGATCTCTAACCTTCAAACCGTTGGGGGAGAATACTCTATGATATGATTTAGAATCTCTAGCCAGAGTATGAATGAGATTTAGAAAAGTCGTTCTAAATCACATTCAAGGTAATCAGAATCACATTGGATAGTAGACATGAATAAATAAACTATCAAACCAAACAATGTGGTCAAGAGTATTGTATTAGAGAAAGACCGTATTGCATTTGTAATCCCAAACTGAATAGGTTCTTCACCTCTTCTGATTAGCTTGGGTAACCATGATATGCTGCTAGGTGTCACTCATGGTTTGTGGAAGCCCTAAACGTGTGTAATCACTAAAGGGAGAATTGAAAGTAAGTTTCAATTCACAATTGATTTGAAAGAGTTCTAATCGCCCACTGCCTCGCTAAAAGGAACCTAATACATCGTACACCGTGTAAGGTGGAGATTGAATAAACAATGGAGATGAGTAAGAATGATTAAATGGTTTAATTATTTATTTATGGCAAGGATTAATTAATATGTTAATTAGTCAAACGAATAAAGTTCGTTAAAAGACCACGGGTTAGTTTTGGGCCTCAAGGCCCAATGTGCTTCGAACGTCAAGTCCATTGACTTAAGTTGTATGACAACTTAATTCACAAAGGCCCAAAAGCCCAAACAAAACCCCATGGCCGGCCATTTAGAGGAAGGGTAGTGAACTTGCTTTAATTACAAGTTTGCCACTCAAATGAATAAAGGTATAAATATGACTTTATAGCCAAAATTCATTAGGTTTTTTTTTTGGAGAAAATTGGAGAGAACATGTCTCTCAATTTCTCTCTAAAGAGGCCGGCCCCTTGGAGGGTGTATCTAGCCATACTAACTACTCCAAGGTCACTCATTTCTTCTCCAATCTAACCTTGGTGAAGATACTTAGAGGTTCTCAATTTTGGGAACTTGGAGAAACCTTTTCATCCATCCAAATCCATAGATTTTAGATGTAAGGAATGAAGGCCCTCTCTTTGGGTGATTAGCCTTTGCTTATGCAAAGAGGAATCTACAAAGGTATGATTTCAACTCACTTTGTTTTGAGTTGAGTTTTGGTTCACCAATCTACTAGGCTTTGAATTTCTTGGTTAATGTTTTGTTTTTAAGTGCATGCAAACATGGTTCCGCCTTTAATTGTTAATTGCATGCTTATAGATGTTGCTTAAATGAACATGTTTTCACAAAATAATCCCTCAAGTGGTATCAGAGCCTAGGTCTAGTAGTTGGTGAATCCTTTTGGGTTTTGTGGTTCATAGTTTGTGATTTAAAAGTTGTAATATGTTACAAGCTTTATTCTTGTTTCTTTGAATGTAAATTTTGTTAGAAAATTTGCCATCTCAAATGTTGTAGATGTAGTTCATATGAGCATGAATATTGGAGCTAAAATTTGGTGCCATGATTTTGGGAAAATTCGGCCAAATACATAGGGTGATTTTTTGGGTTCTTGTTTGACTTGTTAAAAGTGTTTTAAAGTGACTTTTGGAACTCCTATGTACCCTAGTTTGGTTATATGTTATTTTCCTAAAGTTTGAATGGTTTTGAGATGTTTTTGGGTGAAAAATGTTCATGGAAATTTTTGAGTTTTTCATGAACGTTCTTCATTGTTCTTGACATTTTTGCCAAGAACAAAAAGTTTTGTGTTTTGATTCAAAGTTTTGATTTATTTCATAAAGTTTATGTTTTATGTTTTATCAAATGTTTAAATGTTTTAGATATTTGTTTAAATGGTGTAAGAATTATTGGTGGGTGTGTAAGGATTAATTTCCTTTCACACACACCACTTGCACCACTTGCATGCTTTATATCTAACTTAGCAATCAACACACACATCACTCATTTCTCCTATCCAAAACCGGCCCTCCCTCAAGTGGGAGTACTTTTGGGGCTTTTATGCAATTACATAAAGTTTTGATACTTTTGTGTATTTGCACTTTGACCCAAAAGTTTACGTTTTTACGTTTAGGTCCAAAAACGCTAAAGGACAAATTGTTTTGCTCCTTTAATGAAGTTTTTACATTATTAAAATTTTGGGTTCTAGTGTAATTTCATGAAGTAGTGGACTTTTGTGATTTTACAAAGTGACCCCAAAAGGTTTTGTTTTTGCAATATAGCCCAAAAGTTGAGGTTAATTGCAAGATAGCCCAAATAAGTTGTGGTTATTGCATATTGGCCCAAATTAGATAGAGAACAAAATTGTTTTGTCTCTTTAAATGAGAATTGGATTTTCATTTTGTTTAGCTCCATTTAAATCAATTTTATGGATACAAAAACCAAATGAAAATGTTGCATTCTATTTAATTAGTTAAAGTGTTAATTAATTAAAGGGTGATTATGAACCTAAGCCTACGATAATTGAGCTATGTGAAAGGCCGTTTCAAATTTGTTTGAACCATGGGAATGTGTAGATTAGATTTTGGTTGTAATTTGATTTGATCAAATGTTGTAATGAGCATAAGCTCACCTTTACTTTGAAGTACTTCTTTCTTGCTTTATTTGATATGCATGAAAATGAAGTAGTTGGGTCCAACACCCCTAAGACAACACGCCTTAATGTGATTAAACGCGTAACTAAAATCAATCACCATCCCTAGACCGAGATTCAACACAAGGCTCGTGTTGAATCTTAACAAAGGTTCATAGTCATCCTAAGGCCCTAAGGCAACTATATAGTCCATCAAATGAATGCAAAGGTTATGTTAGTAGTATCATATACTCTTGCTTTAAAAACGTTTTATAAGCATAGTGGGAGTATTATATACAACTAAAAACAATCATATGGACCAATAGTTGTAATAGGACCAAAATTGTTTTAATTAGATTAAAATGAATATTTATATGTGATGAGACCTAAAACCCTCAACCAAACCATTATTAAGTTGATAAGCGTGAAAGTGCTTTGAACACTCTTTCGTGGCCTTCCACCGTGGTAGGCTTCAATCGTTTGTGACTCATACTCCGTATTCGTCCAGTTCTGGGGTTGCAAAGTATGTGCTTACATTCAGGAGAAGCCTATACACATATGATGAAGTGAAAGGTAGGCAACGAGTGTGGTCAATATGATATTCTTCTGAGGCCATTCTTGAACCCCTACTTGAACTAGGCATGGTGGGAATGACTTAACTAAGTGCAAAGGTGCCAATATGATATTCTTCTGAGGCATCATTCTCTAGAGGCCAAACTAGATGGGTACTTGCAAGAGATGCAAATGAGTAAGCGTACTCTCTCATTATTATTAACGCTAGCCAATATGATTTTCTTCTGAGATGGGCTTGGTAATAGTGAGTCTCCCATACCCTACTAAGGGTTTCATCCAAAACTCTCGAATTCCGATGAGGGATATGGAATTTGCCAAAAATAGTGGGTGGTGCTATTTGATTTAAAGACCCGGATCAAATGGCTTAAAATCAATCAATTTATATTCGTTATGTATTTGTTTACCAATATATTTGCAAAAGCTATCCAAAACTTGACAAAGAAAAGCCGAATGCTTTATTTTCCGGACTTGGTACAACAATCCCAAAGATTGTCTTAAATGGATTGCATATGTACCTAAGTAGTCTCATCCTCACAATCTTCCTATTGATAATGTATCATTACAAGAATATGTTAGAAAAGGTCTATCATAAAAAGGACAACACTTTTAATGTCATAATTCTTCAATTACAAATCGTTGTATGAAGAAATAAGAGTTGCTTTGAACAACCCTTAGTCAATGCAAACATTAGTGCTTGTTTCTTTGTTAAATGAACAAGGAACTTTAGAAGTAAGCACAATGGCATGGACACTTTATGTGCCATGATTCTTCACTTACAAATTGTTGTATGAAGAAATGAGAGTTGCCTTGAACAACTCTTGAAAGTTTGTAATTATGTTTAGAACATAATGGTTGGTTGACAAAAATAGTCCATTAACATGAACTTATGATGATTTTGAATCATTGAGTGTTGAAGTGATAAACCACATAACGAGATGGAAACTAGGCAAGGACTTCACCTTTGTGTCCCTATCCTAATGGTTCACTAAGTTTATTGTAAACTATATGGTGAACAATAACCACACACTCTCCAAAATGTTTGATGTGTATAACACAAATGAAATAAGTTTCAAGAGAGATAGTGGGAGTTTAGGGACCATGACTATTGTAGTCAAAGGAGAAGTCAAATGAAGAAGATAAAATTAACTCCAAGGGAACTAACTTTCTTTATGAAAGGATGGACATTGGAAGGGGTATTTGCAAGAAATGTCTTGCAAGTGTCAAGAACACACCTTTTGAAGGTGTTGTAAATTGTTCTTGAATAGTTCAAAACAGTTGGTTCTTCTACTTGAATGCTTGATTCCATATTAGTAACTATGTTTTACAATCGTTGTAAAAGTGCGACTAATAAGAAGTAGAAGATATATGAGAGAAGAAAAAGGTTCTTCACATTCGGAACGTGAATAAAATAAAGATCTTTGCGAAAGCAGATAGTACTTACTTCCTCATATGAACTACCAAAGAAATTGGAAAAACATAGATTGTCTTTATATTCCAATTTTAAGGAACTAAATTCCGTCACTATGTGAAATGGATAAATGTTTTGTTTGACAAAACATTGTTCTTTATTAATGAATGATTAGATTATTGTAATCTAATTAATTATCTCTATAGTAGAGATGATATGGTAGTGTTAACTGTTTAGAATACAATGATGCTTAAAACCCAAAAGGTTGCAAGGTAGTGACTAATCCCAACTGAGTTGTGATACCTCTAAAACATAAATTACGAATTGGTCATTGATTGATGCTTTGGATCGTTAGATCCGGATCCAATACCTTCTTGTTAAAATTGTATAGAGGCGAAATGTTCGAATCTTTATTCTTTTGGAAAGAAGAAAGAATCACAAAGTTGTTGAGGTTAATTCACTTAGATGTTAGTGGCACTTGTCCACAAACATAATACTACTCATGTTGTATGACATTCACCGAAGATCACTCTCGGTTGGACTATAGTTTATTTTGAATAAACACAAGTCCGAATGCTTTGCAAAAGTTTTCAAAGAATTCAAGAAATGTAAGTTGATGAGTAAGACGTCTAAAGTATTTACTTCCTTAGACTTGATCCAAGGAAAAGAAACACTTTAGATGAGTCTCCTTGAAAGATATCAAGGAAAGAAGCATCATAAGATAATAAATTTCTCCATTAAGGAGAAGAACGAACTCGAATAAGATTTAGTTCGATGTTATCTATTACCCATATATAGGATATATACTTCTAAAACAATATGATTGTCAATTAGAATATCTTCCAAATTTTTCATGACTCCATAAGATGTAGTTGGAAAGAAAGACAAATCTCAAGCATGTTAAGATTTGGGGTTGTGAGCTAATAAGCAATATTTGTTTGATAACAATCCTGTGGGATATCCTTAAATTAACTTTTGGATATCGCTTCTATAAACCAACTAACAAATGTTGTTTTGTTGGGTAGTTCATTGTAATCCTACAATGTGATTTGCCTAAAAGCAAATGAACAAGAGATAGAACTCAAAGAATGGGTTCTTTGAGAGACAAGAAAGTAATCAACAAATATAAACAACCTAGTTCCTATACCAAAAGCTCCAAGGTAGTCGAGAAGGATTTATAAACCGTCTCAGTTGAATGGTTTGAACTTTATGACTATGTCATAGAGTTGCACCTCTTAATTCGAAAGAAATAAGAATGAAAATCCTTATGACTACATTGAGTGTATATATATGATATATACTTAAGGAAATGGTAAAGTACCATTTGACCCAAAATAATGAAACCTTTATAAGCTAATTGGTAGCTTAAGGTGACTACAATCAAAGAGAATGGTTGACTTGGAAGAAACCATCTTTGAGATAGTCTTGGTTTCAATTAATTCGAAGATTGCTAGCTACAGCTAAATGGTGATTCAATGTTTGGACATAATATGGGTTTTCGAAACCATTATTAAGATAGTCTTGATAATATATGTCTAAAAACTATGAATCACAAGACATGTAAGTTGTAGAGATCCATCCATCATGGATCTTATCAAGCTAGTGGGAGCTATAATCGTCTTATGAGAGAAAGGTCAAATCGTTTGATTTCTCATAAAGATGTAAATGAATCTTTTGTTTACTAGGTTTACAAAAGATTAGTGGGAGTTAATCATATTCCTAAATTTGTATATATATATATATATATATATATATATATATATATATATATAAATATATATGTGATATATATGAATATATAAATGATATATTAATTTTGGAAATGAAAAGAATACTTCTTCGTTAAAGTTATGACTTTAAAACATTATATGAAGATAGAATGTATATGGGAGACATAGTCTATATACATGGGATGGAAATCTATATTGATAGATTTCAAGATATAATTTGATTATATCAATCCCTAATAATAAACAAAAGATGCTAGGAAGTTTCTCATATGATGATAAACTTCAATTAGAAGGACAACTCTAGTGAGACTAAGAAGTTGCTCTTCTCAAAGAGAACGTACTCTTTGACTCCCAAAGAAATAATGCGTAAATAGAATCCTTTATGCATACGCATAAAGGTGATTTATGTATTTCATATTGTATGAAAAACATTGATATGAGTTGTACCTAGAACGGTACAAGACGATATCAGTGCAAGCCCAGGATCCGGTACAAGACGATATCAGTGCAAGCCCAAGATCAGAACCATGGCAACTGTCAAGTGAGTCCTTAAGTATTTAAGAAATACTAAAGGATAGATTCCTTAAAGAATGAGGAAGAATTAGAGTAACGTAAAGGAAGCGTAAATGTATTAGATTATAAATCTAATCCATCATTGGATGTTTCTTCATTATGAATGAAGAGATAAACGGATATCTCTTTATTATGACTAAAGAGATATTTGGATGGAAACATTAAAGTAATGACTTTAGTGTGTTCCATTATGAATGCAAAATATATTGCCATATAGAAGCTTACAACAATGTTGTTTGGATGGGAAAGTTCATTTATGAACTCTCTATTCGGTTCCAACCAGAAAGTGTATCTAGTGTACTGACACTATGACACTAATGGGGCGATAGCTCAAGCCAGGGAATCAAGGTCTCATCAAGGTCCGAACTCAAATGAAAGATTGAACCACATGATTGAGAATCATGTATAATGGTGACGTCGTTATTTTCAAGGTTGCTTCTATGGATAACATATAGATATCCATTGTCTAGGCCTACTATTCAGCCATTTATGAAATGACTTCATAAGAGGTATCATCACTGATGATCAAGCTGATTGGCTCTAGTGCAAGTGGGAGATTGTTGGAAATGTGTCCTAAAGCCAATCATATGATGATACTTTACGGACATTTCACATGTTAAACTAATCTAAGTTTAATATTAAGTGCAAAGATTATTGTTTGAGCCGTCTCATATAAATGTTATATGCTTAAACGATAAAGTCCAAGGAATATGTGATTGGGAGAATACGATCTAAAGAAGTTAGATTCATGAGACCATTCTTTCGTAGACACATCCTAAATGTTCCTGATCATAGGATTGCCAATTGGGCATTGACAGTCCGTTAAGATCAGTACGTACTGTGTCTTCTCTCAGGGAGAGTGACTAGTCTCGAGTCATTGGTGTGTGTGACATCAAGTCAAGTACGTAGGTGCTCAATAGAGAATGAGTTCACTGAACACGATCAACAAAAAGTTCTCATATTCATGTCACATGAGAACTCATGGTTGGGATACTGCAAAGTAGTCATTTGACCTGAGGCATCACAGTTGTCTTGTGGTTAAGTACTTGATCTTTGATTATGTCAAAGTCACCCCATCGGGGTGTCCACGGCATCATTGGGGTTAAGCCACTTAGTCATGGAGACAAGTGAATGCGCAACAAGGGATCTCTAACCTTCAAACCGTTGGGGGAGAATACTCTATGATATGATTTAGAATCTCTGGCCAGAGTATGAATGAGATTTAGAAAAGTCGTTCTAAATCACATTCAAGGTAATCATATAAGCACACGAATCACATTGGATAGTAGACATGAATAAATAAACTATCAAACCAAACAATGTGGTCAAGAGTATTGTATTAGAGAAAGACCGTATTGCATTTGTAATCCCAAACTGAATAGGTTCTTCACCTCTTCTGATTAGCTTGGGTAACCATGATATGCTGCTAGGTGTCACTCATGGTTTGTGGAAGCCCTAAACGTGTGTAATCACTAAAGGGAGAATTGAAAGTAAGTTTCAATTCACAATCGATTTGAAAGAGTTCTAATCGCCCACTGCCTCGCTAAAAGGAACCTAATACATCGTACACCATGTAAGGTGGAGATTGAAGAAACAATGGAGATGAGTAAGAATGATTAAATGGTTTAATTATTTATTTATGGCAAGGATTACTTAATATGTTAATTAGTCAAACGAATAAAGTTCGTTAAAAGACCACGGGTTAGTTTTGGGCCTCAAGGCCCAATGGGCTTCGAACGTCAAGTCCATTGACTTAAGTTGTATGACAACTTAATTCACAAAGGCCCAAAAGCCCAAACAAAACCCCATGGCCGGCCATTTAGAGGAAGGGTAGTGAACTTGCTTTAATTACAAGTTTGCCACTCAAATGAATAAAGGTATAAATATGACTTTATAGCCAAAATTCATTAGGGTTTTTTTTTTGGAGTAAATTGGAAAGAACATGTCTCTCCATTTCTCTCTAAAGAGGCCGGCCCCTTGGAGGGTGTTGTTGGAAATGTGCCCTAAAGCCAATCATGTGATGATACTTTACGGACATTTCACATGTTAAACTAATCTAGTTTTACATATAAAGGGCAAAGATTATTGTTTGAGCCGTCTCATATAAATGTTATATGCTTAAACAATAAAGTCCAAGGAATATGTGATTGGGAGAATGTAATCTAATGAAGTTAGATTCATGAGACCATTCTTTCGTAGACACATCCTAAATGTTCCTGATCATAGGATTGCCAATTGGGCATTGACAGTCCGTTAAGATCGGTACGTACTATGTCTTCTCTCAGGGAGAGTGATTAGTCTCGAGTCATTGCTGTGTGTGACATCAAGACAAGTACGGTAGGTGCTCAATAGAGAATGAGTTCACTGAACGCGATCAACGAAGGGTTCTCATATTCCATGTCACATGAGAACTCATGGTTGGGATAATGCAAAGTAGTCATTTGACCTGAGGCATCATAGTTGTCTTGTGGTTAAGACCTTGATCTTTGATTATGTCAAAGTCACTCCATCAAAAGGGTGTCCACGGCATCATTGGGGTCAAGTGACTTAGCTATGGAGACAAGTGAATGCGCAACAAGGGATCTCTAACCTTCAAACCGTTTGAGGGAGAATACTCTATGATATGATTTAAATCTCTGATCAGAGTATGAATGAGATTTGGGAATGCGTTCCGAATCACATTCAAGGTAATCATATAAGCACAAGACACACATTGGATAGTAGACATGAGAAAATAAACTATCAAACCAAACAATGTGGTCAAGAGTATTAGATTAGAGAAAGACCGTATTGCATTTGTAATCCCGAACTGAATAGGTTCTCTAACCTCTTCTGATTAGCTTGGGTAACCATGATATGCTGCTAGGTGTCACTCATGGTTTGTGGAAGCCCTAAACGTGTGTAATCACTAAAGGGAGAATTGAAAATTGTTTCAATTCACAATCGATGTAAAATGGTTTTAATCGCCCACTACCTCGCTAAAAGGAACCTAATGGATCGCACACCGTAAAAGGTGGAGATTGAAGATTAAACGGAAATGAGTAAGAATGATTAAATGGTTTAATCATTTATTTATGGCAAGGATTAATTAATATGTTAATTAATCAAACGAATAAGTTCGTTAAAGACCTTCAGGATAGTTTTGGACCTTAAGGCCCAATGGGCTTCGAACGTCAAGCCCATTAACTTAAGTTGTATGACAATTTAATGAATAAAGATTCATTAAAGCCCAAAAGCCCAAAAATCCCAATATGGCCGGCCATAGTGTATGAATTAGGGTTTTGGTTATTTAGGTCACTTAAAGAAGTGACTATATAAATGACTTTATAGCCAAATATTCATTAAGTGTTAAAAAGGGTTTATTTTGGGGAAAATTGGTGAGAATTGTCTCTCCATTTTCTCTCTAAAGAGGCCAACACCTTGGAGGGTACATCTAGCAATCCTACTACTCCAAAGTCACTCATGTCTTCTACAATCGAACCTTGGTGTCGAGAATTAGAGGTTCTCAATTTTGGGAACTTGGAGAACCTATTCTTCCATCCAAATCCATGGATCTAAGAAGCAAGGAATGAAGGCCCCTATCTCTTTGGGTGATTAGCCTTTGCTTATGCAAAGAGGAATCTACAAAGGTATTAATTTCAACTCACTTTGTTTTGAGTTGATTATTGGTTCACCAATCTACTAGGCTTTGAATTTCATGGTCATGTTTTGTTTTTGAGTGCATACAAGCATGATTCCGCCTTTAATTGTTAATTGCATGCTATATGATGTTGCTCAAATGAACATGTTTTACAAAATAATTCCTTCAGGTGTATCTAGCCATACTAACTACTCCAAGGTCACTCATTTCTTCTCCAATCTAACCTTGGTGAAGATACTTAGAGGTTCTCAATTTTGGGAACTTGGAGAAACCTTTTCATCCATCCAAATCCATAGATTTTAGATGCAAGGAATGAAGGCCCTCTCTTTAGGTGATTAGCCTTTGCTTATGCAAAGAGGAATCTACAAAGGTATGATTTCAACTCACTTTGTTTTGAGTTGAGTTTTGGTTCACCAATCTACTAGACTTTGAATTTCTTGGTTAATGTTTTGTTTTTAAGTGCATGCAAACATGGTTCCGCCTTTAATTGTTAATTGCATGCTTATAGATGTTGCTTAAATGAACATGTTTTCATAAAATAATCCCTCAACTGACCCACTCAATTTTGTTTTGCTCCCCTCCAGGTTCTAGTTAACAGAGCTTTGGTGGCCACGAGGAATCCAGCGGTGTTCTGACAGAATTCACAAAAGTAGGACTCACCCTCGGGTGTTTCATCTTGGTAATTTTTTTTTTTAAAGCTTCCGAACTGTGTAAATGGTTACGTCACACTCACATGACGGCTAGCATGCCCTCCTTCGAGATGGGGTGTGTCAAATAGGGCTTCTTGTATAATATATATATATATATATATATATATATATATATATATTTCCGTTTGAATTAAATTAAATTTAATAAAAAATCATGTTATAATTTTATTTAATAAAAAGAATTAATATTAATGAAAAATTCTTAAATTTTAATAAAAATGACAAAAGAACTTAAATTTTAATGAAAATAACACACTTTTAATATAAAAAAAATTAAAAATAAACATGACGCTTGGGACCTATGAGTCCATCATAGACACTGTTTATAAAACAAAACACTATTTATGAAACTGAACGATACTACACTGTTTATTGGTCCAGTTTTATAAATAGTGTCTAGTTCTCAGTCTACTTTCATAAATAGTGCCCAGTTCTTGGTCTACTTTCATAAATAGTGTCTAGTTATTGGGTCCAGTTTCATAAATAAAGTAATTGTTGAAGTTTCATAAATAGTGTCTCTTTCTTAGTCCGGTTTCATAAATAGTGCTAAGTTATTGGTCCACTTTCATAAATAGTGCCTAGTTCTTGATCCTGTTTCATAAATAGTGTCTATTTCTTGGTCCAATTTCATAAATAGTGTGTAGGTCCAGTTTTATAAATAGTTTCCACCTATTGGTTTAGTTTTAGAAGTAATGCCTAATTCTTGGTTTCGTTTCATAAATAGTGTCTAGTTAGTGGTCTAGTTTCATAAATAATGCCTACTTATTGGTCAAGTTTTATAAATAGTGTCTAATTCTTGGTTCAGTTTTATAAGGTTTGAAACTTAGACCCTTTTTGGTCCTGTAAAAGCACCCATTGCACCGAAAACGATGAACCCAATAGTGATCCTTTAGATCAAAACCTTGAGAAGATTATGTTCTCAATAATTATATTTAAAAAGATGTTTTCAATTACCAAATTAAAATTCCCTCACATTTTTTACATACAACAATAAATGTAGCTCCCCATCCAATTTCTTGAGCTTGGGTGTTGTCATGGAGATATTTTTCCTTGTGCCTGTAATATAAGTGGTACACCACGTGTTATTATATAAATTGTGTGAAATTTTATTTTTTGTATTATTAATTTTTTAACACAAGAATCTCACCACTTGTATATAGACATGTGGTGTACCATCCCGTGTTCCGGGCACATTGAAAAATCTCTCGTCATCTTGACTACTATTGGGAAACAGCACCACAAAAATAAAAGGCTAATTATATTAACATCCCACAAATTGTTGAATAAACCCCACAAACTTAATACACCCCACATTTGCTTTTTCACTTAAAAATTATCTTAATACACCCCACTTACTTTCCCATAATACATCTTATATTTTGTACATCTTATATTTTGTACATACACCCCACATTCTCAATATACATCTTATATTTTATACATACACCCACATTTTCTTTACACCCCACATTTCTCCAATCTTATAACACTCATTTTTAATTTTCAGGGATTGAATATAACCATATGAACACTAAAAGATGAATATGAATATAGAAGTTTAAATCATGCAGCAAATGCAAGATTAAATAATTATCAATGTCATCGAAATCACTAGAGCAATGAAATCTATGAAGTCTTGCCTCATGTGAAGCTCCTGAAACATCGATTTCGTGTTCCATTCGTCAAAAACAATTTTTCTTAATCTTCATGTTTGATAGTTGAGAAGATAAATAATACGCTAAAAGTGATTTGGGGTGTATTTATAAATCTTTATTTTTTTTTAAACCTAATAAGGTCAAAATTATCATTGCATAGTGGAGTAAATATGTCATTTAATATTAAATTTTAATGTGGGGTGTATTCAACATTTTGTGGGGTGTTAATATAAAAACCCAAATAAAATTGGGGAATATAATTCAATTTGAACTCTTTTTCTTATTCTAAGCAAGAAAAAAAAAAAAAAAAAAGAACTTTTAACGTAGCCGACTATGGGCCAAAAAAAGATGAGTGTGGAAAGGGACGCGCCAAGCGCAAATTGGGGTTTTTTTATGTTTTTTTTTATTTATTCTTTTGTTCTTATAATTAAATAAAGTTAGTAGATGATTTTTAATTAAAATGCAAAGATTTAAAACTATTTTCATTAGTTTTCTTAAAATATAAGGATTAAACCTAAACACATACATTTTTTTTAACAAACGACATTATCTACACTAAGAGGAGGGGGTGGGATTAGCCTCATAATGGGTTAACAATAAAATAGTTCAAATTCATCTTTGGCGAGAATCGAACCTAAGACGTCTCATTTACCAATAAAGAGGAATACTACTAAACTGTAGTACTAAGTGTCATATACTTTTATCTTTTTGTTCCATCAAATCAATGAGAACGTTTTGAAAATTCTACTTCTTGACCATTACAAATATTTAATACTAACAGTTTATTGGTCACGTATCATTGTACATTGATTTTTTTTAGTGTGTTTTTGTGTGAATGCATGGACGAGCAAATCGTTCATGTTTCGCTACTAGGAGTCATCGATCTGTAAATTTCTACGTAAATCCATATCAGTGACAACTGATAGTTAGGTACAACGTGTAAGTCCTTCCTACTCGTAGTTGTGGGTATTGCCTTGACACTAGTAGAGAAAGTAGCCAATCTACCTCTAAACTTTTGCTAAAATTTATAAATAAAAAAATAAAAAAATAAAATTTGTTCTCAATATACATGGTGTGTTTTGTTATGTGGATGTATCAATGAGCAAAACATTAATTGAGAGCAACTAGTTATACTGGTATAAGAAGGTACTAAAGTGGGGTATTAATTTATGTCTTTTTTTTTCTTTTTCTTTTTCTTTTTTTCTTATTTTTATTTATTTATTTATTTATTTTTTATCACAAAGTCAGCTTTCATTATGATAAAAATTAGTACAAGGCTCAAAAAGGGCCGGATAAACAATTACAAGGAAAGTAAAAGGCCCAAGCTAAATGAGATTAGTAACCTAAGATATGACGGGAAACCCACACAAGCTTAGGCCCGAAGCAACAGAACGCAAATAATAAAAAAAAACCCTATTCTCTAGCAGCAAAGACCACATTGCTGTCGCCGTCACATCCTCAGAGGAAGCCAGACTCGAACCGAAAAAGTAGACACCAAATTCAAGTCCCCTTCACAAAGTATCATACAGGTAGAGAGTGAGGCTAAGAGGGTATGTAAAATACCCAACACTTAGCCTCGATAGGGATCCGGCATAAGCATGCCGGTTGGGGGAGGGGAAGTGAAGGAGGGTAGTAGATTTGGTATCCTATTCCTAATTGGAGCCCGCCTATCCGAGTACATGGTGAGCATCACAACTAAAGAGGAGGGAGGACAGAAAGTTAAAAGATAAAAAGCAGTAAAAGTAGGCAAAAGATGTCGAATAAGGGGCATGAAGCCTAAATCTGAGACAAGCTCAGGGGATAGTTGAGACCTAGCTCAGGGAAAACTGAGATAAACTTAGAGAGAACCAGGAATAAAACGAAAGAATGAGACTGAAAAGAGGAGAGGAAGAGATGGATGCAGGGAGGGGGATGGAGCAGAGGAAGTCAGAGGGGAGGAAAAAGAAGAAAAAGGCAAAGGATGGAATAAGGGAAGAAGAAGGGAAGAAGGAGATTGGAAAGAGGAGGAAGTACCGGGTTGTCTCTTACCCCCGAACAAGAGCATGTGTTGAAAGTGGAAGTTGGAGAAGAGGCTCTAGATCTGGATTTCTAAAGAGAGAGAAACAAGGAGAGAAAGAGAAAACGTGTTTCAGGATCTAGGTGTATATGATTAAATTGTATCAAATAACTCATTAAATGTCACTTAGTACTACAGTCTGGTGATATTCCTCTTCACTTGAAAGTGAGAGGTCTTAGGTTCGAATCTCGTGGATGGCAAATTCGATACCAAATAAAATTGTCCATTGTGCAGCTTAGCCGAATTCCCCATACCTTAGTGTAAAAATATCAATGTACTAAAAAAAAACATAAAGTGAATATTGATTTATGTCTCATTTGGTGTAAAACATTAAATTACAGTAGTAAGTGAAATAATAAATGAGGTTTTAAGATTAGGGCTAGTTTAGTAATGCCGCACTTAAAATAAAAAAAAAATGATTTTGCTATGATGTGGGAATAAATAGTTGTAAAATAAAGTTATTGAGCGTTTGGTAAATTTTTTTTCTTTCTGTAAAAGTGCTTTTAACAAAAAAAAACAAAAACAAAAAAACACTGTCTGAGTGTTTGTAAAGTTTTTATATAAAACTACTGTGAATATGTTAAATAACTAAAAAATATATGATATTGGATGTGATATAATAATTGTCAAGCAGAATAATGTAGTGTCAAATATTGTAATTTTGTAAAACATGCGAGGGTCTACTTGTCATTTAAAAACTTCATTAAATAAGAATTGTTCACTATGCATTGGAAAAAAAACATTTGTTTTAAAACCATGGTAGACCTTACTTGCTTTTCTATACTTTTCTGCTATCATTGACAGCAGTTTAAAAAAAAAAAAAAACACATTGTTTTTGTTTTACCAAGCACAGTCCCTAAAAGATCAAAGATTGGCTTCAACTACAAATATAAAAAGCTCATATGCCCACCCAAATGACTAACACCAAACCAATATAACAAAAACATTCAGATTCGTAATCAGAGGAATCGTGACAAACGGTCGTCACCTCCATGCGTCTGCCATCTTCAAAATCAGGAAGTGGGATCGCTAGATGAGGGATAGATCAAAGGGATGGTGACCGGACTATGAAAGGGAGGTTGATGGCGACAAACTGAGAGATGCGCTAATCGGGGATTCAAAAAGGGGCTTGACTGGCATGCTGGTGGTGTTCAGTGCTAAGGATATATTGCTTGAAATAAACATGAAAATTTGATAACAAAAAAAAAAAAAAAAAAAAAAAAAATCTTGTAGAAGAACATGAATAGAAGTCCTGTAAAAAAAAAAAGGAAAACAGACGTGAACATAAGAAAGAAGAATAAAGTGATAGGGAGAAGGAACGACTCCGGAGAAAGTTATATTATTAAAAGTTTTTTTTTTTTTTTGTCAAAAGATAAAAATTTATTAGAAATTAAATTCGAACAGTTACATTTGCATCTTCTGCTAAAATATTAAAGAGAAACTCAGGACTTAATTCATCCCAATCAAATCTCCCGCCATGCTTGACGATGTACACCATTATTGAATGGGCTGCAATTGCATTGACGAGGGGTAAAACGAAACCTTACCAACTGAAATAAACTAGTCATTTTCCAAATGTCTTGGATATAAATCTCGAGATCCACATCAACCGTGGTCTCCTTATTTAACATATTGATCAATCCTTTAGAGTCCGACTCCACCACCAGTCTGGAACTAACCTTCCAATCCTCCTTCCCCACCATCATCTCCAAGCCTTGTCTAATCGCCTCTGCCTCCGCCATAATGGCGTCCCCAAACCATCCACCTCCTACCCCTCCTGCAAGCATCGAAATACCCGCAAAGTCCCTAAGAACCCACCCAACCCCTCCCTCCCCCGTGTCCTTCCTCTAGGCTGCATCACAGTTCAATTTTAACTCCCCAAACTCCGGTTTCTGCCACTTAACCACACGTTCCCCACCCCCCACCCCCCACCCCTCCCTCCCCGATGTCTTCCCCAATACCCGACCCTACCCTATCCCTCGTATCTCTCCCCATTACCCCACCCTCCCCCACCGTAGCTGCCATAGCATGCCTATAATCCTCCACCCGCCGCTGCCATCGTTCCACCTCCACCTGTGGTAACGTCCTCACCCCCCCTAAAAACCATTTCATTCATGCACTTCCAGATGCGCCAGAAGCCAAATACCACATGTTGCAAGATAAAATCAGCATCCTCTTCTTTCTCCATACGCTTCACAATCAACTGCCATCCCTCCAAAAATTCATTCACCCCCATAGCCGCCATATTTAATTGCAATGACATTCCAAACCAAAAGATACGGCTAAACCCACGGTCAAAGAAAAGATGAGCCTCAGTTTCATCACTTGCTCCACACAATTCACATCTATTCACTATTCGAATCCGCCGACATTCCAGATTATGCCTAACAGCCAAAGCCTTCCTACCAGCCTTCCACATAAAAAACTAAAGTTTCTGCGGAACAGCGAGAGTCAATATCTTCTTCCACGTCCCTCCCAATAACCCCAAAGAACTCGGCATCCCATTCCCTTTCCTTCCAAACTCACCATTTTTCAACATTTCTATCGCAACATGATATCCCGACCGTATCGTATACACCCCGTTCTTCGTATAATACCAAATTCTTTTATCCTCGCACCCATGTTAACTAAATGGTATAGATCGAATCAACTCCACATCCTCCAGTGCCACTCCCATCGCAAGTGCATCTAAATTCCACCCCTGCCTATCCACTGTCATCAACTCACACACCCTTGTATCAGGATCCAATTTTCTCAACACCGGTTTAAACGAATGGGGCTTAGGCACCCATGGTTCAGCCATCGTAACCTTCTCTCCATTACCCGCCCTCTATCTAACCCCCACAGTGCAAAATTTGTCTCCCCAAAAGAATCCCTTTCCACCCCCAAGATGATTTCTTAGGCTGCCTTGCCTCCATAAACGATGAATTAGGAAAATATTTGTCCCGAAGCACCATACTAAACATCGAATCCGGCTTCCCCAACACCCTACAACCAATTTTAGCAAGCATAGCTAATTTAAACCCAACAAGGTCTCGAAAACCTAAACCTCCAACCTTCTTACTCTTAGTCATTTTATCCCATGCCACCCAATGACATCCCCTGGTTTTCGCTTGATTCCTCCACCAAAATTGAGCAATAACTCGCTCCATCTCTTTACACATAGACATTGGCAATTTAAAACATGACATAGCCTGATTCGGCATCACCATTGCCATGGATTTAATCAATATTTCCTTCCTCGCCGGTGACAAAAATTGCTCCGCTCACCCATCTATGCGACTTTCAATGCCATGTCATACTGATTCAAATACCGCCTTCTTCGAATGTCCAAAATCTGCTGGATCCCCAAATATTTGCCAAAGCCGTCTCGTGCTTGAATATTCATTCTCGAGACAATACGCTTTTTATTCTTCTTCGAACAACCCTTTCCAAATAAAATAGAACTTTTCTCCAAATTAATAATTTGCCCGGACTCCTGACCATACTTCTCCAATATCCTTATGACGTTCCCTGCCTCATTTTCATCCGCTTTGCAAAACACCATGGAGTCATCCGTGAAAAAAAAAAAGAGAAATGGCATTTACTCCAGGTGCCACCCGCACCCCACTAATTTGCCCTTCCATTTCATTCTGTTGAATATAAGTTGATAGAGCTTCTGCACATACGAGAAAAAGAAAGGGTGATAACGGGTCACCCTATTCAAACCCCTCTCCGGTCGAAAATACCCATACGGAGCACCATTCACCATCACACTATACGACACCGTAAAGATGCATTCACTTAATTTTGTCAAAATAGATATATTAATGAAGGGCATGTATGAGAATTAAATAATTAATATTTTAACACATTAAATATTGAGTTTTAAGTAGTAGTGGAGTCCAAATGTCATTTAATGAATGAAAAAAACAATTAGAGAAAGATGAAATGAAAGGATAGCGAGCATTCCTCATACAAAAATAAAAATAAAAAGGTTGCTTATAACTCGCACCAAGCGATGTTGGGGTGTTTTGGTATGCTAGAGAGCCCAATTGGGCCTCAAACTCTCTTGATCTACAGGTACCGTTTGGTACGCAGACAGGACGGAATGGGACAATACGGAACAAAGATTTCGTGTCATGTTTGGTATGGGCCAGATGGAACGGGACGGAACGAGATTAAATGACTAACTTACCCTTTTTATTTGACTCAGTCTCTCCCCTGTCTCTCTACTTTCTCTTCTTCCATATTTTCTTGTTCTTCGCATGCCTAAATTTCTCCCAGTAAACAAAAGGATTGATGTCAACAGTATTGCAATAACAAATGCTTAACCCAAAATTTGATGAACCACTCCATTAACATAATCCAGAAATTATTAAATTTGATCAGAACTAATTGGCATCCCAGAAAACTCACAAATCCAGCCTCCCTTCACAGAGAGAAAGAATGCAAAACACCCAACCCAGAACCCAATCAACTTCTGCAAACCCTCCAAAGTTATAAACCTTCGTAAGGAAAATTAAATCCCAAAATAATCAAAAGGGTCCACGAATCCACCAAAATCAAAAGGGTTCAAACAAAATTGATAAGGAGTTTCAAATTCACACACAAAGTTCTGTACTTTTCAAGATGAACGTCTCAAACCGATCGAAACCAAATTTTACAACTGGAACCAGAAGCTGAAGCTGCGCGTCAATGGACACCAACTTCTCCAGATTCTTGTTAGCCATTACTCCCCATTGAGCCTCACTCTGCGAACAACTAACCCACCACAAAACAACACACAAAAAATCAGAACTTGACAAAATACAAAATAAAAACCAAAAAAAAGGATTTGAACAAATGAGACTGAAATCTCGGATTGGATCAAAACACAATGGCACAAAATTCTGATAAGGACCCAGAAAAATAGAGCCTGAAAAATGAAGTAATCAACGGGCAAAAGCCACGATGCGGAGAAGAAAGCAAAAAAGGACGCATGCGAAGAAGAAGCATGCAACGAGAGGTTTGAGGGCTTTTAGAAGAGCGCTGCCTTGAGACCATCTCATCAAGCAACCTTCCATGGCAACCTTCTAGAGACCGTGGCATTAACCATGGAGGAGGGAGGCGGCGGATGGAAGCTGGGATTGCATATGGATTTGCTGGGATTGGGTTCGAAGAGAGGGAGGCTACGGGAGAGAGAGGGGGTAGAGAGTGGAATTAATGAAAAATAGGAGGGGTATTGTTGTCCAAAAAAAATTATAATTTTGTGTTACATGGGTTGGAATAGATAAAAATCGTTCCACGGTACAGCGTGTCCCAATCAATTTGGTATACCAAACGTGGGATGAAACAACTCGTCCTATTGCATTCTGTATTGTCCTATGTATTAAACGGTAACTACAAAGAACATAGCCCTCCTCTGTCACTCTCTACCCGCCACACAAGCCTTTGGGCTTTGTGTTTCTTTGGCCTACGAAGCAGTATTGCCCCTTTCCTTGTGCCTCTTCCTCTGTTCTCCCATGGGCTTGTTGCGTTGTTATATCACTCGGCTGGCACCTAAACCCAGCCCAGATTTGGGCCTTGGCTCCTTTTTATTTTTCGCAGCCTGTGTGGGCTTTGGTCCAGTTTTGAACCACCAAATTTTAGTGCCTAATCATTTTGGTCATTATTCATTGGGTTTATATTTTAGTCGTCTTTCCTGATTGGCCCTCAACTTAATAATGAAAATTATCAATTGATTAATTATTTTCATATGACTTGAAGACCTACATGCAATTATTTATTGCATTTTTTTCTCTAAATATTGGATTTTCTTGCAGGAACCTATGAACCTAAAGTTTATAAAATTCGAATATGAAGTTTCGCATAAAGTGCCTTGAAAACCTGAAATTTTCCTAAAACACTTCACTCATGAAAACCCAAAACTTTTCATGCAAATTTAAACCAATACATATCTAAAAGAACCTAAACGTTCTACTCCTTGTGTATGGATTGATAAATTTGTCTCCATTGCACTAGCCACAATCTTGTAATTATTTTTGTGACAGAGACATGTCGAATTTGAATAAATTCGACTTTACTGCTTTGGAAGTCTCTGGAAGAAACTACCTAAAGTGGGTCAAAGATGTGAAGTTTCATCTCACGGCTAAAAGCCTTAGAGCCACCATAGAAGTTGACATGGATGTACCGGTTGGCAAAGTTGACAAAGCCATCGCCATGATCTTTATATGAAGGCATAGGCATGATGCACTACAAGCCGAGTATCTCGTTGAGAAGGATCCACATGCTTTATGGATCGCTTTGGCGGATCATTTTGATCACCAAAGAGATAGACTATTGACTTAAACAAGAAAGGACTGGCATCATTTACGCTTCCAAGACTATAAGTCTAGAATACAATTATGAAATTTGTCGAATCATATCACTTCTAAGTTCTGTAATAAGGACTTGACCGAACATGACCTCCTAAACAAGACCTATTTGACCTTCCATGCCACCAATATTGTCCTTCAACAAAAATATAGGGCACAAAAGTTTACCAAGTTTTCATATTTGATCTATATTTTACTTCTAAATATTAAGCAGAACTAGCTGTTGATGAAGAAGCATCAAGTTAAACCTAACGGCACGACTGGAAGTACACACTAGTGAGAAACGATGTTTGAACTGTCGTTCTAGACGCAGTAGGCATGGCCAGAAGCTCACCCCTAAGGTCAACAAAGTGAAGGCCTATCCAAGGAAGGAAATAGAGCCGCAAAGTGCTTCAACCACGCCTCCAAGGCCACGAACTTAACACCATGGATGCAAATATGTGTTATCGTTGTGGTTCAAAGAACCATTGGTCCCGTGTATTCTAAGCTCCCACTAAGGTTGTAGCTAAGTATCATTCTCATTACCAGAACTTTGAATCAAACTTTCTTCAAGTGGTGGAGCTAAAAGATATGAAGATGAAGGTTTCTGACTTTCAAGAACCATCTGCTTCGATGGAGAATTCTTAGACATGGCCCACATGTTGGCTGAATTCACCCTTGGAACTGAATTCCCTATGTGGCCGAACCCTTTTTTATTTTTATTTTCTTTTTTTTTTTTTTAAGTTTTCAACACACTACCAACAAATTGGTCCTTTAGCGAGAAACGTTTCAGCGAGAACATTATCTTCCAAACTGTAGGGTTGCTTTTGGTGAGGAAAATTTTGAGTTCTCGCAAAAAGTGAGCTCATTTGGTCTCCTCACATCTCTAAGAAACAGCAAGGAAAAAATAATTTCGGTGAGAAAATTGTTTTGTTGCTGTACATAATACTAGCGAGGAAAAATTGTTCTTCTCACTCTAGGTTTAGCGGGAATTATATTCCCTTCCCACCAAAATATTAGCTAGGAAATTATTGTTTTTCTCGTTGAACAAAATTTTTAGTGAGGAAAATGGATTATAGTTGTAGCATTCCTGCTATAATTTTCCAAAAGTTTCAAATAGGGCACCTTTTATTCACACCTACAACGAGAAATTTGTATTTGGGTTGCATAAGTGTTCAGCAAGAAAAATATTTCTTGCAGACGGCCCAAGTTTGTGAAACTCAATATTTTTCTAAGTATTATAAGGGCAATACAGTGTCATTTATGGAATAATAATAATAATAGTATTAATAAAAGAAAAGGAAATGGGAGAATCTTCTAAAAAGGGGAGCAGGTGGAAAAAGGAGGAGGAGGAACCTGAATGAGGAGGAGAAGAGAACAGGGGAAAAGAAAAAGAAAGAAAAAGATGTAGAAGAAGGGTAACGAGGAGAGAAAACTATACCCAGTTTTTCAGAGAGGTCAAAGGAAGTATAGAAGACTACGTTCGAAAAAGCAAAGAGAATCGTAACAAAAGTATGGTTCCTTTTGCCGACCTGTAACATAGGTAAAAATTCTCAGCTTTCTTTGTTATTTCCATAGCTACTTTGTATCAATCTTTCTTATTACTTTTAATTTTATACATTGGGTGTGTTGATCAAATATCATGTTTTAGGGTTTGGCTTAAAAAGTCAATTTTTGTTAATTGTGAGTATAGTTGAAATCAAAGTTATAGACATGATTTTGGGATTGGATGGAAGTATTTTGAAGTTATAATTAGAAGAGTTTGGGTTCTAAGTTGCAGGGAACTTATGTTTTTGAGAAGAAAAACTATGTTTCAAGTAGCCTACTTTGGCTCTTGATTTCTATGTCCTTATGGATTCCTTTTGATCCGTTATCATGTGTTTTGAAACTAGACATGTCCATGATCAAAGCCTATCTGATTTCACATAATTCTGTTGAGTTTTGAAATGTCAAAACCATGTTCAAGACACGACAATGAGGATTCTGAAGAAGATCCATTGGATGATGGTGAAGATGAAGAAATTCTTAAAAGTGATGGCGGTGATGGCAGTGACTACTAAGATTTTTCTAATGTAGTTTTTGATTTTGAACTTTTGGTAGTGCCATGATGTATTTGCATGTTTTTAATTTTTGCATTTTCATATGGTTATTGTAATTGTAGAAGCTACTAATGTGATGAAGTGTATTTTGTCTTTGGCATTTGAGGGGTAAGGTGCAATAGTTTCCCCTGATCAATTGTAATTATTCACTGTCTATATTCATAAAACTAATTTGTCATGTTGTTAAGCTTTCTCAAATAACTTGCATATTTTAATTTTGTTAATTTTTTTCTTCTCGAAGAATATCACTATGGCAGGAAAGAGGAAGCAAATCCCTCATGACTCTTCAAGTGAGGCATCAACTGATAATCCACTAATTAGAGTTGTTGCTGTGATACCTTCAAGCAACATGGTTGCTGCTATTATATCATCAGTCAATACCCAGGGAAGTGCTAATGGTATGCCTTTTTATTTTGAATGTTATCTATATTAGGTTGCTTAATTGAAGTGATTTTCTTCTCTAAGTGTATTTGAATATAATCTGTGTAGTTATGACGTGTTTTATTAACTATTTGAACTTTTCATTAATGGATTAAAAGTTAGAGCAAGTCCTTGATATAAACCTAAAAAGGTGTTCTGTTTTATAGCAAGAAAATGTGGCTCTTTTCTTTTAGGATGTTATTGGTGTGTTCAATTGATTTTTTTTATATTCTTATGGTTTTCTTGGTCCTCGGCCTTCTTGTTCCACTTGTTTTTGTATTGTCTTTGTTTATGTAAAAGGTTCTTGTATCATATGTAAAATAAAATTTGCATTAATGATGTTTTAGGTGAACCGGAAAAAAAAAACTTTAAACACCCATGGGAAGAATTCTGATAAACTGTAAGAGTAGCTTGGTGGTTTGAAAATAACAATTACTTTGACAAAACTAAAGGGGAAGCCCATAGGTTCGAATTTCTCATTTCTTGTGAATGATATTGGTTTTGTGGTTCGGACCCATGCACCACTAAATATAAAGCAATGGAGGAATGTAGAAAAGAAGGATGTGGATAAGATGATTGAAAGAATAATTGTGAGTAATATTTTCTTTTCACATTTTTGTTACATTCAGTATGTAAAAATCTTCTTAAATTAGATTTACCATAAATTGAATTCCATGCAGAGCAAGTACGATATTGATTTGTCACTAACTCATGTTAGTACATATATTAATAATGCATTACAAAGGCGCTTTGTTGATGTTCGACACAAGCTGAAAAAGCATTTTGATTCCATCCCAACTCTAGAGGAGGTAAAACAAAACAAACATGAGGATGTAACTAGTCAAGAGGAATTGAATTTTCTTTGTGATTGTTATGCAAGTGTTCAACTCAAGGTACGCGTGTATATTAATGAACTGAATTGTGGTTGTCATCTGTGATGTTTATCTTCTTCATGTCACAACATTTATTTTGCTATGCAGGAACGCTCAAATAAAGATGCAATTAATAGGTCTCATTTGACTTACAATCATAAAGGAGGGTCAAAATCTTTTAGGGCCCATGAAGAAGAGATTGTAAGATGTGTTTTTCATAATTTTAATCTAGATTCTAGGTGGATAATAAGTTATTAACTTTAATTTGTGATCCATGTATTAGGAAGCCAAAACCGAAGAGCAACTAAGTGCAATTGATTACTTTGAGGCTGTGCTTAAAAACACTAAAAATGATTGGGATAAAGGGGCTAAACTGAAGTGGGTAAGTTAGTTATGTACATGCTGGTTGTGTATATTTTCTGTGCAGATTTTCTGTTTATGATATATATATATATATATATATATATATATATGTATGTATATGTATATGAAGGCACCAAACATGATAAATTTTATGTTTTTGTACATGAAGGAGCCAAGCATGATAGTTTATTTTTCATTTGTAGGAAGATATGCTAAGTATGAAAAACAAAACAACTCTTCCAGATGGTATTGTGATGTTGACAAATAATGAAATTGTTCTAGGGGTTCTTGGTCACAAGTCTGGGTACTTCAAAGGTCCTTTAAAGTCTGTCTCTCGTGAAGACACTATGTTGACCAACATTTAGAAGAAAAACTTGAGGCTTAACAACAAGAGCTTGTGACAACAAAACAAGAGCTTGTTGAAACAAAACAAGAGATCCAAGAATTGAAGGAGAACCAATAAAAATTTGAGGAACTCCTACTCAAAATAATGGAAGGGTAGCAACCACTTCCACAAGTAGCCATTTTGTTTTACTGGAATATGTGAACTTTTTGTGAAAACAATGTGAACTTTCATAGTTGTTAACATTAAGCTTAATTGATTTTGTAGACTACGAATTATATTGTACGCTATTTTGGTTTTGGACTAATATGAATTAACTTTTAGTATCTTTGATCATTAATTCTTGGCACTAAATTCCAGTTACAGGGAGAAACCAACTACTCGCAATAGGTTACTGTTTGGACCCAATTTTACACCATCGGCCCAAGTAATCGAGGCCGTTGGGTAAGCATGGTTCTAGATCATCGGATGGAATAGTAAAGATAATTTTAAAGGATAATATTATGATTTTTATCGTAAAAATTATCTTTTGTGAGTTATCTTGACATATTCTTCAATGTGATAAGATAAGATGCAAATTATACCTCCAAGCAAGCGGAACAATCCGGATTAATTTGGAGTTGTTAGCAGTGTAGCGGATTAGAACGGCTTGGGTGTATCCTCAGAAGATTGACATCACATTCGTTGCATGCACCAAGTCTAAAAGTATGGGGGAATGCCAAGATAAAAGTATTGGATAATGGTGACATTTAAGAAGCCTAGGGTGGCTAGGTCTTTTTAGGGTGATAATGATGTTGTCAGACATTATCAAATCAAAGACTAATTGCTCAGAAGAGATTGCATGCAAGAGATAGAATTGAAAAGCAATCCATGGGATATTAAAGATAATATTCTGAGTAATATTATTTTAGCCTGGATGTCGCAGCAGATATACAGCTACTATAAATACAAGAGGTCGTGCACCATTCAAAGGCCTTTTCCAATTTAACATACAACTGCCCTGCGCAAACTTTCTCAACAACTTTGAGATTTTTTATTTTCTCTTTTCGCTGACACATCTTCCGTTGGCATCAACAGCACTGTGAAAGCAACCGGTGATATCTTCAGTCCACATAGATAGCTCTGTCGCCGTAGAATCAATTGATCTCGCAGCATCTTCCGTTGGCATCAACAACAATGTGGCGAGGACGGTTGGTTACCTATCCAAGTCTCGATCGAGAAGGATTTCCGAATCCTTATTGATCGAGGTCATCTCATTAGCCTTCTCGACGAAGTGAGGTGTTACAGCTTACTAAGCTCGGCGCATTGCACGCCGAGTTATTTTATGATTAGATACTCTCAAGTGGGATTTAGAGTTCGGCATTCAGATGGCCAAACCACGTTCACTATTAAGACTTATATCCGCTTTGAGTATTTGTGCCCTTACACTTTGGTGTCGATTCGGCGTGAGTTTACTTTGACGAATACCATCACTGTGATCGAATCCAACGACGACGATTTGTGAACTTCGTAAGAATGGTAGCCTTGTCTTCAAGTTCGAGAACCCAAGAGGCCGAGACATGTTCCTTCCTCGGTCGTAATCGCAAGACGCAGAGGTCAGCCACGTACCCAACGCAACATCAACAAATTTTACTCCTCGGTCGACGAGTTGGCACGCCCCTCATTCAACCAAATGATGTAGTTAGCTTATAGATTACTCGGCATGTGCGTCACGTAGGCTTGGTAGTTTTTAAGGTCAACATTTTGGCGCACCCAATGGGACCCAGTGCTAATACTACGAAGTTCATATGATATATCAAGATTCCAATCTGGCTTAATGTAGCCGATTGTGCGAGCTCCTAGAGGAATTGAAAAAACACAATGAGGAACGTAAAAAATCTTGGGAAGTGGAAAAAGTTCTTCGTGGCCATAGAGAGATGCAAAAGTCATTCGCATACATGATGAGAATAAACCCTCCTGTTACCCTACAAGAGTAATGGGTACATGAAGACAGGGCTCGATTTAATGCCTGGCTAGTTGGAGAACATTTTCCTTACATTTTCGACTACAGATCAATTCCATTTGAGGAATGGTTGGTTGAAAAAACCGGGAGGCAATTTTTCGCTCCGGCCGTAATCAGACATCAGCCTAAGAAAATTGTTAATTTGGCCGAAGAACAAAGGCCACCTATTTTTTCGGTCGAGGCTGAAAATATGGTCGGCCAAGATGAAAAACCTAGGCCACCTATTTTTTCGGTCGAGACTGAAAGTGTGGTAGGCCTAGAAGGAAAAATTCAAGTTTCTGAGGCACAAATCGACTTAGAAAATGATTCGACATAAAAGTGCTCCAACGACGAACAAGGCTGAGACATAGGCCTAGCCGGAAAAACCACGCCAATTGATATGATTATTGGCGATAAAGCCAATATGGAGAAATCTCATTCGGTTAAATTGTTTGAGTTAAAAGCTGAAATTGGTGAAATTATTATGCCTAGGGGGCGTAGTTATTGTTCAATACATTCGGCAGCCGATGATAAAAAATATTTCGCCAAGTCAAAAGTATTTGAAGGTGATTCTTTATTTGGCCTAGAGCAAAATCAATTTCAAAATTTTGTTATTACAAGATCTCGGCTTGGAATAAAGCATTGTTGGCCTCCTCCTGACTATGGTTCAGCTGCTTTTATTTCCATTTAGAAAAAAAATAAAAAAAGAATAAATTATTTTCTTAATCATCTTGCTAATTATGCCGATGCATAAGAAAATAAGGGGGGCAACAACACTGCGGCAATCCAAATATATATATATATATATATATATATATATATATATATTAGTTGGCCGAGGAAGTAATACAAATTTGCTAAGAAGATGTGATATTGCAGCATGTATTTCATTGTGTGTTTTTTGTCGAGAGTCAAAAAAAAAATTTATTTTCTTCACCATTCGGCTATTCAGCTAATGCTTAAGAAGATGGTATAATTGGCATTGCTGACTTTGATTGGTCAAGCTGCTAGTTTTCTCAATAGGCCGAGTTGTCACGAATAAGAATTTATTTTCTTAACCACTTGGCTTAAAAAGAAAAACAGTCATAGGGGCCGAGACAAAACATTTTGGCCGAAGTCTAGATTAGGCCGAAGTTAAGAAAAGTAGGAAAGAATTTGGCCGTAATTGCGGTTGAGATTATGTGCATTGCTGACTTGGGATTAATATATATACATCGGCATCACATCGAGCAGCCAGGCTACATGCTATCAGGTTTAATATGCATATATATATATATATATATATATATATATATATGGCTTAAAATAAGGTGGCAACTTGAAACAGTATATTAAGTTGAGGTCGGCGAGGTTGAGAAAAGTAAAAGGTTGCTGAAGTCGAGTAAATAAAAAAAAATTAAAAATAAAAGATTGGCCGAATAGAACATATTTTACACCTCGGCCTTGGTGTTTCTCGGCCTACATTTGTTGATGTTCAAGACAAGCCCTTCTTGAGAAGGTTCAGTCACTTTTATTAGTTATTAGTATATAACATACATGCTGAGCTCGGTGAGGCATTATTGCCGAGTGCTAGTGCTATCGTCAATGGGGTCATTCGGCTTGCCATGCATATATATATGAGCGGGGCTTCAAGACTTCGACCCCGTTGTGGTTTTTCTTGGCCAGCTCGTCGAGGTTTCTTTCTAGACGTGTTAAGCTATGGAGTGGATTCCTCAACCATATATTTCTTCGACTGCACTAATTTCCTTAACCATTCGGCTTTTGGGCCGAAGCTCAAGGAAACTGGGGGGCAATTTTGGACCCAATTTTACACCATCGACCCAAGTAATCGAGGCCGTTGGGTAAGCATGGTTCTAGATCATCGGATGGAATAGTAAAGATAATTTTAAAGGATAATATTATGATTTTTATCGTAAAAATTATCTTTTGTGAGTTATCTTGACATATTCTTGAATGTGATAAGATAAGATGCAAATTATACCTCCAAGCAAGCGGAACAGTCCGGATTAATTTTGAGTTGTTAACAGTGCAACAGATTAGAACGGCTTGGGTGTATCTTCAAAAGATTGACATCACATTTGTTGCATGCACCTAGTCTAAAAGTATGGGGGAATGCCAAGATAAAAGTATTGGATAATGGTGACATTTAAGAAGCCTAGGGTGGCTAGGTCTTTTTAGGGTGATGATGATGTTGTCAGACATTATCAAATCAAAGACTAATTGCTCAGAAAAGATTGCATGCAAGAGATAGAATTGAAAAGCAATCTGTGGGATATTAAAGATAATATTCTGAGGAATATTATTTTAGCCTGGATGTCGCAGCAGATATACAGCTACTATAAATACAAGAGGTCGTGCACCATTCAAAGGCCTCTCCAATTCAACACACAACTGCCCTGCGCAAACTCTCTCAACAACTTTGAGATTTTTTATTTTCTCTTTTCGCTGACACGTCTTCCGTTGGCATCAACAGCACTGTGAAAGTAACCAGTGATATCTTCAGTCGACATAGATAGCTCTGTCGCTGTAGAATCAGCCGATCTTGCAGTATTTTCCGTTGGCATCAACAACACTGCGGCGAGGACAGTTGGTTACCTATCCAAGTCTCGGTCGAGAAGGATTTCTGAATCCTTATTGATTGAGGTCATCTCATTAGCCTTCTCGGCGAAGTGAGGTGTTACAGCTTACTAAGCTCGGCGCATTGCACGCCGAGTTATTTTATGATTGGATACTCTCAAGTGGGATTTAGAGTTCGGCATTCAGACAGCCGAACCACGTTCACTATTAAGACTTATATCCGCTTTGAGTATTTGTGCCCTTACACTTTGGTGTCGATTCAGCGTGAGTTTACTCTGACGAATACCATCACTGTGACCGAATCCAATGACGACGATTTGTGAACTTTGTAAGAATAGTAGCCTTGTCTTCAGGTTCAAGAACCCAAGAGGCCGAGACGTGTTCCTTCCTCGATCGCAATCGCAAGACGAAGAAGTCAGCCGCGCACCCAACGCAACATCAACAAATTTTACTCCTTGGCCGAGCTCGACCGACGAGTTGGCACGCCCCGCATTCAACCGAAGGACGTAGTTAGCTTATAGATTACTCGTCCTACGCGCCACGTAGGCTTGGTACTTTTTAGGGTCAACAGTTACTTATGAGAATAATTATCTTCAACTTACAGTGTGGAATTTTACCTTAATTAAAGTTCTCGCTATAGACTTGCTACAACGAGGAAATGAGTGTCTCATAGATACTTATCAATGAGAAAATTCATTCTCGCAACATATGATCTACAACGAGAAATAATATGTTCATCGTTGAAAACTCACCTACAAATTCCTCACCAAAAGATATTTACAGCGAGGAATTTGATTATTTTTGCGAGGAATTATATCCTTGCACAAGTTATGGAGTGTCAATATTTAGGTTGTCAAAAGGTTGTGGCGACCACATTCTAACCCTTTTAGCGAGGAATTGTCACCGCTCTAACTCAAGTATGAGAAAAAGTTCCACCATTGCTGTATCATTTCTGTGAGGAAACAATTTCTCGCTGTACACATTTCCCGACAGGCCAACTATGAGGAACGAGCAAGGAATTTTTTTCCTCGCTGAAAACCTTCAGCGACAAAACAACAACTTTCAACTAGGACAAAAGTCCTTGCCAAATAGCTATTTTGTTGTAGTGACAATTTCTTTTATGTTTACATAATTTGTTGGTATTTGTTTTAATTTTTGGTATTAAATTTTATGGATTACTTCCTTGAATAATTAATTGAAAGAATGAAATCTTTTGAATTTCTTTATACTTGTGACCAATCCAATTAATTTATTTATAGGTATTACTAGTGGGGAAATTAGTTGTCCGACAGATAGTGCAACCACACACACCATTTTACGTGAACACATCTATCTTACTAACTTCATACTTAAAAATTCACCTCTTACAACCTTCTCATGCTCATCCAACCTGATCAAAATACATGGAAATGCCCATATAATGTTGTCCAATGGCACTGAATTGACCATTCAAGAGACCCTTCACACTAAAACCTTTTTAGAAAATGGAGTTGAGTTTATTTGCATCATTTCCTATGAAGATTAGGCAAAATCCAGCAAAACTTTGCATGCCAAACTTGCTGAATGGGAAAGCTCATCATGCGTCATTTCTATGACAAGATCCAATCATATCTTTCAACCTTTTTTTCACATAATTCAGGGGGACATTTGTGGACCAATTCAACCTCATTGCAAACCATTTAGATACTTTATTGTATTGGTTAATGCTTTTATGAGTTGGTCACACATGTGTCTTTTGCCTACCTGAAACACTGTATTCTCCAAACTGCTAGCTCAAATCATTAAGCTAAAGGCTCATCATCCTGATTATTCGATTAAATCGATTCGACTGGATAACGCTGGAGAATTCACATCGAAATCCTTTGATGACTATTGCATTTTATTGGGATTGAAGTTGAACATCGTGTACCCCAACAAAAGCGTCCATTAACGTCTTTAATTGATCGCTCGATCGTTGGTCATACGTACTAAACCCCTAACTGCTATTTATGGCCATGCAATACTTCATGTAGTCATGCTGGTCCACTTGAGGCCCATCATAACCCAACCTTGTTCTACGCTTTAGTTAGTAACTGGATACGAGCCCAATATCTTGTATTTGCCTATCTTTGGTTGTGTGGTCTATATGCTGATTGTGCCGCTCTTATGTACAAAATGGTTCATCAAAGAATGATGGGAATATATGTTGGTTATGATTCTCCTTACTCATTTGTTACTTAGAACCTTTGACATGCGATCACTTTACTGCTCATTTCGCGAATTGTCACTTGTATAAGACAATCTTCTTGTAGTTAGGGGATGATAAGAACATTTACGTTCCTAAAGAATGATGTGAATTATTGTGGATAACTCCCACTATGTCTCATTGAGATCCCAGCACTTCACAGTTTGAAACTGAAGTGCGACGAATCTTAGATCTTCGTAGTGTTGCTCAAAGCATGGCGGATGCTTTTACCAATCTAGTAAAAGTGATGAGATCACATATACCAGCTGAAAATGTGCCTTCAAAGATGGATACGTCAAACCGTTGTTCCAGAATGACGAGATGCCACTAATGTGGACCGGACAACCCCCGAAGGTCAGTTGCCACACCTAGTAGCGAATCCAGTATACTGGTGGCTAGCCAATCATTTGCTTATACCAGGAGGTGTGGTAGGCTTGTTGGTGTAGAGGATTCATAATAGTGAAAGAGGAAACCCATGGGACAACCTAGTGAAACTAGAGTAAATCCGACCATCACCTACTCATTTTATCCAATGAATGAATAAATTATAGATTAGGAAAACATCCTAAAAGAGACAAATCTGCCTCTTGAGAACCGAGAGATTTTGGTCCATTATGCTAACTTGGATGATGTTTGGATTACCAATGAGCTAATAGTCGACGATGAATTAACATATGCAGTAGCTATTGATATCATACTGAGCGATAACATTAAACCACGTTTCGTTGATAAAGGTCGACATCGAACAAATTGGTTAAACTGGAAATAAGCAATCCAATTTGAACTCGATTCGCTTGTGAAACCCAAGGTGGTTAGCCCCTTAGTTCCTACACTATTACATGTGAAACTCGTTGAATACAAGTGGGTTTTCATAAGGAAGTGTGTGAGAATAATGAAATAGTGCAATATAAGGCATGCCTAGTGGTGCAAGGCTTCTCTCAACGCCCAATGATTGATTATGAGGAGATGTATTCTCCCGTAATGGACATCATGACATTCTGCTACCTTATCAGTTTGGTAGTTTCCAAAAAAATGAATATGGAGCTTATGGATGTGGTAACTGCACATCTCTATGGGATCTTGATATGAAATCTACATAAAAGTTCCTGAAGGACTTACATTGACTGGACACGAAACACCCTCTCGATTAGGTTGAGGCGTTGACTCTTTGGATTGAAGCAATCTAGAAGGATGTGGTATACCATGTGAATTAGTATTTGATAAGTCAGGGAAATGTGAACAACAAATATTGTCTCGGCCTGGAGATTGAGTATTGTTCAGATGGAATTCTTGTTCAGCAATCGAACTACACCCAGAAGGTGTTATGTCGTTTTAATGAGGATAAAGCAGTTTATGGGCCTCTAAATGCTAGATTCCAAATGAGATCATTTCCATCCTAAAGAGGATCAGGAAGAGACTTTGGAGCCTGAAGTTCTGTCGGCGCTTTATTGTACTTAGCTCAGTGCACTAAACTGTACATGTCATCTTTAATCTTTAATATTAGAAAGTCAAAAGGAGAGTTTGGTCTCTCAAAGCTTCACAAAAAATAATTGGACTATAAAGCTCCTTAAACAAAAAAATCCACAACTAGCTCAAAATAATAAAAACAAAATAGCAGAGATACTTTTTTCAAAAACAAAGAAAGAAAAATATGTTGAACAAAAAGAGAATTAAAAATTAGAAAAAAAAAAAGAAAAAAAAGAAAAAAAAAAGAGAAGATAAAAACCCACGACCGCTTCTTCTCCCTTTCTGTCTCTCTACACACACAACCGCTCCCATGTTTTCCTCAATACAACCGCTCCACTTACTTCAGTTTTTTGTTTTTTTTGTTTTTGTTTTTGTTTTTGTTTTTTTAATCAAGGACAGTTTCATTAAAACCAGCCAAATGAAATAGGTTTTGCATTAGCTGAAGATTTTGCTTCCTTGCAAATCTAGCGGCAAGAGATCGTCCGTATGTTTTGGTTTGTAAGTTCTTCTTTGTCCTTTTGTTTTCTTCATAACTGAACATAAAACTGTATTATAAAAATTACAAAAAGCAACCCTAAGTAGAATGTGGCATTCAAACCTCCAGGTTGTGCAGAAAACACAAACTGGAGAAGATAGAGTTCAGAACGTGGAATAGACACAGTTATCGGAAGAGTTTACCTTTTTATTCCAATTTTACAGTTATCAGAAGAGAGTTTACCTTTTTTGTTTCCCTACCGCAAAATCTGCGATGGTTTTACGAGGGAGAACGAGGACGACGCAATTCAATCTCCATCCACTTTTTTACAGGTACACCAAGTTTCTTCAATTTCTGAAATTTATCTCTACATTTCAATCTAAAATATCGGGCAATAATTCATATGTGTATTATCGAATTTATTGCTTAATTTATATTTTTCTTATGGAATGGAATGTAATGTGATTTTGTTCACATTTTATGCAATTGATTGCTGGGCATTTGAAGACGAACACGGAGGAAAAGTTGGATAATTATCCTCCTATTTTGAAAAATAAGAGATAATTATCCTCCTAAACTGAGCAGTTATAATTATAACATGTGGAAAAAAAAATTGGAGCTCAAATTTAAAACCGCAATTAGCAGTTACAATTGGTTTTATTCCTTTCCAACAAAAACAAAATCGTCTTCACTCTCAGGTGTGTTACTTTGATGTTTGATTTATTTTTAATTTCCCTTTTTATCATTAACTCCATATTATATAGGCTGATTGGTGAATCCCCAGTGATCGATTCATTTTCAATATATGAGTTGGTGGTTTCATTCTTTTGGGTAACTTCGTTTAATTCTTTTTTCCTCCTGTCCATGAATTAATTTTAATTAATTTAGTAGAAATGTTGATTTTTGTGGTTTCTGGGAAATTAAAAGTATGAACCTTTTTTATTTGTGTAATCAGTTTTGAAGTTTGTTTCACATGGAAAATATGGAAGAAGGAAGAGAAACAGCAGAAGAAGAGGGAACAAAAATAGTTTTGAGTCATCCTGTTCTGTTTTGGGTAATATAGTTTCATCCCTTTTCATTTTTCCTTCTGTCCATGATTTTGTTTTTAACTAATTTAAACAAAATGATCATTAAAGTTTGAACCCTTTCTATTTCTTATAGATTTGGACCTCAGGAGCGGGGCAGAAGAGGTCTTGATCATGTTTTTTTTTTTCATTTAGATGGTTGATCTACTCTCTAATTTGGCGCTCGGACTTTTTTATCTGCTTCTATTTCCTATGCATAATTTTTTATAGACAATTGGTGGACAATGTTTTGACGGGACGGCGGTTGTTAGGTAGGACGACGATCTATGCCTTATTTTATGGGCATGCCCATTTTCTTAACAAGCCTCTCATATTTCCCATTCTGTTTTTCCTATTTTTCAATTCACGTTCCTCTCTTTCTTACTCTTTGCCTGTAAAGCCGTCAGGTGTGTCAAAGTGCGTGGATGTGTTTGATTTGAAAGAACTGGCGTGCTCTGAAAGGCTACGTGAAGGGTATATTTCTATTTTCTTTTTCTTCCATGTTTTATTTATTTATTGGCGATCAAAGGATACTTCTTTCTTCTTCCATTTTGGAAGAAAAATGTTACAATTGCTCTATTCTGTAATGGTTTTAAGGCTCTACAGATGTCCTTAATTGTTTTTGTCAAGTTTAGTTTATCTTAATACTGTAATATACGATTAAACCTATATATGTAGTATGAACACTATATCAGAGAAGGGATTTTTATTTTCTTACTTTGTAATCAAGGGAAACAAAAACTCCGCCTATGTCTTACATGGCCGGTCCCAAGCCCGGATAAAAGAGGAGGGGGAGGGCGTCAGGTAGTCGACAGCCGGCACTCCATGATCACGTCGAATCCTTATGAAAATGAATCCAGAACAAAATCGCGCTAAAGCTAGGGCGTCACCCGTAAGTGGCGCGCTGTGTGGCCCGAGCACAGTGATAAGTGAGCAAGGGTCGCTGTATCTCCATCGGCACCCGGATGCAGTGTTAAATGAGCAAGGGGGCCATAGAAACTTCTTTTCGAACGACTCCACTCAAAGTTGTTTGGGAGCATATGCTCCTATCAACTTTACCCGGGACACACAAAAGAAGTACTTTGATCCTATTAGACGGGGGAGGGTGAAGAAGCTAGGACAGAATGGTAGAGTTCAAGAGAGCAAAATGCGTTTAGGAACGTGGAATATAGGAACCTTAACGGGAAAATCTATGGAAGTAGTGGAAGTTATGGTGAGGAGAAGGATAAATATTATGTGCCTACAAGAAACTAAGTGGGTTGGTAGTAAGGCAAAGGATCTAGAAAACTCAGGGTTTAAACTTTGGTATTCGGGCACAAATAGAACGAGAAACGGTGTTGACATCATCGTGGACAAGACCTTGGTACAAGATGTTGTAGATGTCAAGAGGGTAGGAGATAGAATCATGGCAATCAAGATTGTAATAGGACAAGAACTTATCAATGTGATTAGTGCGTACGCACCTCAAGTAGGGTTGGATACGAGTTCGAAGGAGAAATTTTGGGAAGACCTTGGAGACTTGGTGCAAGGAATTGCTCAGACGGAGAAGTTATTTATAGGAGGAGATTTAAATGGACACGTGGGCAGGGAGACAGGCAACTATGGAGGTTTTCATGGTGGCCATGGTTTTTGGGGAGAGAAACGAGGATGGGGAAGCCATCTTGGATTTTGCAATGGCATATGATCTCTTCTTAGCCAACACCTTCTTTAAGAAGAGAGAAGAACATGTGATCACCTACAAGAGTGGGTCGTCAAAAACACAAATAGATTTTCTTCTAATGAGGAAAGGGGATCGTATAACTTGTAAGGATTGCAAAGTTATACCAGGAGAGAGCGTGGCTAATCAACATCGCTTATTGGTGATGGATGTACATATCAAAAGAGTAAGACAAAAGAACAAGACTTGGAAGTGCCCAAGGACTAGATGGTGGAATCTAAAAGAAGAAAAACAAGCCATTTTCAAAGAGAAGGTAATCACCCAATGTGTGTGGGATAGAGAGGGGGAAGCTAGCCAAATGTGGGATTCCATGGCTAGTTGTATCCGAAAAGTAGCAAAAGAGGTATTAGGAGAGTCCAAGGGCTTTGCCCCACACCAAAAGGAATCTTGGTGGTGGAATGAGGAGGTACAAACAAAGGTGAAGGCTAAGAATGAATGTTGTAAAGCCTTATACAAGGAGAGGACCGATGAAAATGGTGAAAGGTATAGAAAAGCGAAGCAAGAGGCGAAGAAAGCTGTCAGAGAAGCTAAGTTAGCGGCTTACGACGATATGTATAAACGACTAGATACCAAAGAAGGAGAGTTGGATATCTATAAACTATCTAGAGCAAGGGAAAAGAAGACAAGGGACCTAAACCAAGTGAGGTGCATCAAGGATGAGGATGGAAAGGTTCTTGCTACAGAGAACGCGGTTAAAGACAGATGGAGAGGTTATTTTCATAATCTTTTCAACGAAGGACATGAAATGAGTGCTTCTTTAGGGGAGTTGAGTAACTCAGAAGAGTGTAGAAACTACTCTTTTTATCGTCGAATCCGGAAGGAAGAAGTGGTTGTAGCTTGGAAGAAGATGAAGCATAAAAAAGCAATAGGCCCAGACGATATACCAATCGAAGTGTGGAAACTTTTGGGAGAGACAGGTATAACATGGCTCACTGACCTTTTCAATAGGATTTTGAAAACGAAGAAGATGCCAAATGAGTGGCGAACGAGCACTTTGGTGCTTATCTACAAGAATAAGGGCGACGTACAAAATTGCATGAACTATAGGGGTATTAAGCTAATGAGTCATACAATGAAGCTCTGGGAGAGAGTCATTGAGCATAGATTGAGGCAAGAGACACGGGTTTCGGACAACCAATTCGGGTTCATGCCAGGGCGCTCAACCATAGAGGCAATCTATCTCTTACGAAGATTGATGGAAAGATATAGAGATGGGAAAAAGGATTTACACATGGTCTTTATAGATTTGGAAAAAGCGTATGATAGGGTCCCAAGAGACATTCTTTGGAGGATTTTAGAGAAGAAAGGAGTACGAGTAGCATATATCCAAGCTATAAAGGATATGTATGAAGGAGCAAAGACTGCCGTAAGAACTCATGAAGGACAAACCGAAAGCTTTCCCATAACTGTAGGATTACATCAAGGCTCATCCTTAAGTCCTTACCTTTTTGCGTTGGTAATGGATGAGTTAACAGGACATATTCAAGATGATATTCCTTGGTGTATGCTTTTCGCAGACGATATAGTGTTGATAGATGAAACTCAGGAAGGGGTAAATGCAAAGCTTAACCTTTGGAGAGAAGTGTTGGAATCTAAAGGTCTTCGCCTAAGCCGATCAAAGACAGAATATATGGAGTGCAAGTTCAGTGCAAATGGAGGCCAAAACGAGTTAGGGGTGAGGATCGGAGATCAAGAAATACCAAAGAGCGACCGTTTTCGTTACCTAGGATCTATCTTGCAAAAGAACGGAGAATTAGATAGAGATCTCAACCATAAAATACAAGCTGGATGGATGAAGTGGAAGAGTGCATCCGGCGTGTTATGTGATCGCCGTATGCCACTGAAGCTCAAGGAAAAATTTTATAGGACGGCAATAAGGCCGGCGATGCTGTATGGCACAGAATGTTGGGCGGTGAAACATCAACACGTACACAAAATGGGTGTAGCGGAGATGAGGATGCTTCGTTGGATGTGTGGGCACACGAGAAAGGATAAGATTAGGAATGAGGATATCCGGGGTAAAGTAGGAGTAGCCGAAATTGAAGGAAAGATGAGAGAAAATCGGTTACGGTGGTTTGGACATGTGCAAAGAAGGCCTACTAACGCTCCGATTAGAAGATGCGACTATGGGACAGAGGTTCAGGGCCGAAGGGGTATAGGAAGACCTAGGAAAACTTTGGAAGAGACTCTAAGAAAAGACTTAGAGTACTTGGATCTAACGAAGGACATGACACAGGATCGAGCACAATGGCGTTCTAAGATTCATATAGCCGATCCCACTTAGTGACTTGGATTTTCCAAGTCTCCAACCGAGAAGTTTTCCTCACTCGGAAAATTAAGGGAACACTACCCCAACCTACATGCTCCACTCAGAAAGCTTCAACATACATGCTTCAACAAAAGAAAATTCAAAGAACTTAGCGAAGAAGGCTTTGGTGTTTTTAACACAGTACGTTGAAATGAAGGAAAGCTTATTTATTGATATCCCCGATAAGCTACAAATATGTACATATACATGAGTCAAAATAAACACACAAGAGGGAGCCTTCACAAAGGTTGCTTAGGAGAAGTCTCAGCAGTCGGTAGAGCCCCAGAAAGAGAAGGCACCGGAGGGGGATCATTTGGAGCCTCAGTACTGGACAGAACCCTAGAAGGAGGAGGCATCAGAGGTTGATCATTTGGAGCTTCATTACGCGGTACAGCCCCAGAAGACGAAGGCAATAAATGCCTTTGGAACAAACCCACAAATCTCTGATGATCAAATAAAACCTGACCATCAGTTTCCTTCATCTGGTCAAGCTTCCTCTTCATGTTTGTAGCATAGTCATGTGCGAGCCGGTGCAACTGTTTATTCTCATGCTTGAGCCCTCTAATCTCCTGTTTGAGACTCATCACTTCAGCCGCCAATGATTCAACTTGGCGGGTTCGAGCAAATAGGCGTTGGGCCATATTAGACACAGAACCTGCACACTGAACACTGAGAGCCAGCGCATCCTTAACAGCTAACTCATCAGACCGTTTGGAAAGTAGTCTGTTATCTTTGGGAATGAGAAGGTTCCTGGCCACCACCGCAGCGGTCATATCATTCTTCATCACGGAATCCCCAACGGTAAGAGGACCAGTAGGGGAGACGAAAGATGGGCGCCATATGTTGTCTGGAGAAGGCGGGGCTGCCTCTTCAACAAGATTCAAGTCAAAACGACGGTCCGAGGGGCCAGACATTTTCAAAGGTGTTGAAGAGAGAAGAGGTCGGGCAAATCAAGATCTTAGAAGTGCAAGAATGAAGCTTCTACTGGTGGAGATTCAAGTGTGCTTTGGAACTTAATGCCAGCCCCTATAAAAATCTGCACTCGACGGAGCTTCAGAAATCGAAGAGGCGTCTGCTCAGAAATCGAAGAGGCGTTTGCTTTCTCAAAAGCTGGGCTGCTTAGAGATCACGAGGGTTGATCTCAGAAATCGAAGAGGCGTTTGCTTTCTCAAAAGTTGGGCTGCTCAAAGACCACGAAGGCCGATCTCAGAAATCGAAGAGGCGCTCGCTTTCTCAAAAGCTGGGCTACCCAGAGACCACGAGGGCCGATCTCAGAAATCGAAGAGGCACCTACTTTTCCAGCCTTGTCAGCACCTGTCACACGCACACTCAGCTTTGCGGAAATTATGGGCATTCTGTCGAAGACTTCTGGGGAAGTAGAAAACACATGAATCTTACTGTTCAATCACCCACTTCCCACACGCAACAATAGCTCATGGGTACCACAGATAACTTTGCCAAAGTTGAGCACGTGAAGCTTGCAGCTCCCACTACATCGCTCTGACCAAAAAGGGTAAAAGAATAGCAAAGAAACAGCACTAACAAAGTTTAGACCCATAAATTTTGAAGGTCTAGCTACCATATTATTACCCACAAGGGTAAAGGAACAGTACCACTGCTGGATAATTGGAAAGTCCCTGTGTGTCAACCTCTGTGCTTCGTGGCAAGGTAGACTAGCAAACATGCCCAACCTTTACTCACATTCGAGAAAACACTCCCAATAAGATTGCTTGCTCCAAAATCGAAGAGGCACCGTCCTCCGAATCTCGAGAGCCAGACTCCCAACATGACTACTTTCTTAAAAATCGAAGAGAGGGTAAAGGAACAGTACCATTGCTGGATAATTGGAAAGTCCCTGTGTGTCAACCTCTGTGCTTCGTGGCAAGGTAGACTAGCAAACATGCCCAACCTTTACTCACATTCGAGAAAACACTCCCAACAAGATTGTTTGCTCCAAAATCGAAGAGGCACCGCCCTCCGAATCTCGAGAGCCAGACTCCCAACATGATTACTTTCTCAAAAATCGAAGAGACTGCTCCCCGAATCTTCGAGAGCCAGACCCCCAGCATGATTGCTTTCTCAAAAATCGATGAGGCATCGTTCTCCGAATCAATCGAAGAGGCGCTCGCTTTCTCAAAAGCTGGGCTGCTCAGAGACCACGAGGGCCGATCTCAGAAATCGAAGAGGCACCTACTTTTCTAGCCTTGTTAGCACCTGTCACACGCACACTCAGCTTTGCAGAAATTATGGGCATTCTGTCGAAGACTTCTGGTGAAGTAGAAAGCACATGAATCTTACTGTTCAATCACCCACTTCCCATACGCAACAATAGCTCATAGGTACCACAGATAACTTTGCCAAAGTTCTCTCCCAAAGTTGAGCACGTGAAGCTTGCAGCTCCCACTACATCGCTCTGACCAAGAAAGGTAAAAGAATAGCAAAGAAACAGCACTAACAAAGTTTAGACACATAAATTTTGAAGGTCTAGCTACCATATTATTACCCACAAGGGTAAAGGAACAGTACCACTGCTGGATAATTGGAAAGTCCCTGTGTGTCAACCTCTATGCTTCGTGGCAAGGTAGACTAGCAAACATGCCCAACCTTTACTCACATTCGAGAAAACACTCCCAACAAGATTGCTTGCTCCAAAATTGAAGAGGCACCGTCCTCCGAATCTCGAGAGCCAAACTCCCAACATGACTACTTTCTCAAAATCGAAGAGAGGGTAAAGGAACAGTACCATTGCTGGATAATTGGAAAGTCCCTGTGTGTCAACCTTTGTGCTTCGTGGCAAGGTAGACTAGCAAACATGCCCAACCTTTACTCACATTCGAGACAACACTCCCAACAAGATTGCTTGCTCCAAAATCGAAGAGGCACCGCCCTCCGAATCTCGAGAGCCAGACTCCCAACATGATTACTTCCTCAAAAATCGAAGAGACACTGCTCTCCGAATCTCGAAAGCCAGACCCCCAGCATGATTGCTTTCTCAAAAATCGAAGAGGCATCGTTCTCCGAATCTCGAGAGCCAGATACCACAGACCACTTTTTTCAAAGTGCTCTGACAGAGTTAAAACATGTGAAACTGGCAGCTCCCACTACCGTGCTATGACCAAGCAGGGTAAAGGAATAGCATTACTACTTGTTGTTAGGGAGACTCCTATATATGTCGACCTCCATCCCCAACGGACAGGCAGACCTGCAAAAATGCTCAACCCTTCATCATATCTGTGAGGGCACTCCCAACGAAGCCTTTCGAAATATTCAGCTTTCTTTCCCCCCGATAATACCTCTGCAAACAAGCTATACTAGAGCAAGAATATCTCATATCATCAGGGTTAAAAGCAAGAGTATCCCATATCATGCTTTTTCCCTGTCTTTTCCTTTGGCCTTGTTTTTACCTGCAAGACAAGGAGAAAGAGAGCAATCAGTCAGCACTTGGAATCAAGCTTCCAGCCAGGAACTGACTGCCTGGAACCCCTTACCTGATTACTTACCTGGCATTGCTCTCGAGTACTCATCTTCAACATCTTATGTTTCCAGGGAAGATTCCGCATCTGCTTGAGGAACAGATAGGGCAAGTGCGAAGGATACAAGGAAGCATGTGGAGACAAGCGTAACAGCACACATGCCGATACATCCATTACTCTGTCAAAAGCAAAAGTATCCCATATCAGCAGGGTGGAACGTACTCTAGATTTGATGGACTTGTTTTGACCCTCAAATTCTTCAGTCGGCCTTATACTCTGGAGGAAACCAGAAAACCCTTCAGCTCAGTTCAAGAATAAGCCTGTGGAAAGTTACTTCTTCAAAAGCAAAAGTATCTCATATCATCTCTTCTCATTTTTCTTCTCTTTATCCTTCATGTTGCTGCAAGATGGGGAGAAGGTGAACAATCAGTCGGAGCTCTGATTGCTTACTTTGTCTGTCACCTCTTTCAGCAGACCCCCTAGCTCGGCAACTTGGGGGACTCCTACTACATGGTTTGTATCGCGCTTGACCAAGCCTGAAACTACAAGTAAGCTTCAAGTGAAATTGATACATTACCTTGTGCATCTCCACCAGTTAAAGATACCACCCCTGGATGGAGGAAGAGTACTTCCAGAGAAGATGCCACATCTACCTATGAGACAGATAAGGCAAGTCAAGACGACACCACACTCCGATACTTAGAAGTTTCGTGATTACGAGATCATTCTCCCATAATATTTCCTAATGTCATTTGTACTAAATCATTCACTTGTACTCACTAAAGGAGAGCTTGAACCTATGTACTTGTGTAAACCCTTCACAATTAATGAGAACTCTTCTATTCCGTGGACGTAGCCAATCTGGGTGAACCACGTACATCTTGTGTTTGCTTTCCTATCTCTATCCATTTATATACTTATCCACACTAATGACCGGAGCAATCTAGCGAAGATCACAAAAAGCGACCGTTTTCGCTACCTAGGATCTATCTTGCAAGAGAACGGAGAATTAGATGGAGATCTCAACCATAGAATACGAGCTGGATGGATGAAGTGTAAGAGTGCATCCGGCGTGTTGTGTGACCGTCGTAGGCCACTGAAGCTCAAGGGAAAATTTTATAGGACGGCAATAAGGCCAGCGATGTTGTATGGCACAGAATGTTGGGCGGTGAAGCATCAACACGTACACAAAATAGGTGTAGCGGAGATGAGGATGCTTCGTGGGATGTGTGGGCACACGAGAAAGGATAAGATTGGGAATGAGGATATCCGAGGTAAAGTAGGAGTAGCCGAAATTGTAGGAAAGATGAGAGAAAATCGGCTCCGGTGATTTGGACATGTGCAAAGAAGGCCGACTGACGCTCCGGTTCGAAGATGTGACTACGGGACAGAGGTTCAGGGCCGAAGGGGTAGAGGAAGACCTAGGAAAACTTTGGAAGAGACTCTAAGAAAAGACTTAGAGTACTTGGATCTAACGGAGGACATGACACAAAACCGAGCGCAATGGCGTTCTAGGATTCATATAGCCGACCCCACTTAGTGGGAAAAGGCTTTGTTGTTGTTGTTGTTGTTGTTGTAATCAAGGGAAACAAAGAAAAACCATGGGAAGACATCTACAGTCGGTCCAAGAACAGTGATTAAGAATTTGGGTTCAACTTCTTCTTATTTCTTGTAATCGGTTCAACTTCTTCTTGTTTCCTTATATTCAGTTGGATTTCCTCTTCGTTGGGGTTGATTATAGAATTTGGGTTTGTTCATTTGGTGTTTTAAGTATTCGTGAGAGTGTTTGCTTATTTTTTTGGGTGATATCCTTATTGCGTTGCTCTTTACTTGGACCAAAATAAAGAAAGACTTGGAACCCTTGCTTTCTGTAAGTGCTTTTATGAAAGGGGAAAAGTACGGGTAGCACTACTACTCCTTTTATTTGAATAGGAGTGAGGAGACAAGAATGCATATACACTACCAAAAATAAATAAAATGAGCCGATCCAAAATCGACCAGATAATATTAACAGGTAATATGATCCGACCCGTTATCCGTTAAGGAAAATATACTTTAAACCAATAAATAATGAAATGAAAAACATAATACTAAATAAATATATACATACTATATTGTCACATACAAAACATAAAAACGCAATTTTCTTTTAAGTATATTTTCACTTACCTAAAGTCTTTAATAGTTGTTTAATTAATGTAAAAGTGTAAAAAAATATAGAAAAAATATATAAACGATCATAATGACAAGTTTTACAATTGTCATGAGAAGCTTAACTTCGAAATTTGCCGCTATAATCATATAAATTATAGATCAAAATTTAACCGTTGAATGTTGTTTACATTTACGCTTCATTGTTCTCATCAAATTTTGTTTTTTCAGATTTTCTTTTATGAAAACTTGATCTATTAGAGGATGGAGGGAGATGAACGGTTTGGATCGTTGATATTATATTCATAGTTTTACAGTTAGTGAAAATATTGCTTGATGTTTATAAAGTTTTTATAAATTATATGACATCGACTCATATTTCAGTTAACTGTAAATATCGAAACGTGATATCAAAGATCTGAACCGTTCATCTTCTTACATCTGCCAAATGATCATGTTTTGAAAAAAGAAAATTTAAAATACGAAATTCAATAAGAAGAATAAAGCGTAAATGGCAATTGACGGTTAAATATAAATTTAAGGTTTATGAATTATAGTGTTGGATTTCAAAGCTGACACCTTCATGAAAGTTGTAAAGTTTGTCACTATGAGTGATTGTATATTTTTTTTTTTTTTACACTTCTACAATAATTATTATTAATTTTATTAATTTTTCCCTCAAATAAAAAACATTATCCATGAACGTTTGGAGGATTTTAAAAATCTAAACGATAATGTAAATATAACAATTATCTACTCGTGGAGGAATAATGATGAATTACGAGTGTTTATTCTTTCACATTTTTCATACTTGTATGTATGTTTTCTTAGTTTTTGCCTATACAAATACTATATTAGTTTATTTTAATTTTGGACAACAACATGTTAAGTAAAATTTATCCTAGTAATGATAATAATGAACTCTCATAAGAAAAATAAATAATGACTAAAACTTCTTTTTTAAAACTTATATAGAATAATAATACAAAACTATATATTTAATATAGAATATATTGTATATATTAATATGGCTATTGTATTTTATAATAAATCTTTTAGTAATTAAACTTTAAAATTATCAAAATAATTTTTTTCTTAACGGGTCGAAACGGGTTACCCACGTGTTACCCGCGTGTATACCCATTAAGAACCCGTTAATAACGGGTTCTTAAAGGGTCACCCGATAATGATCCGATAAGTTATCATATTGACGCGAAACCTGTTATTTTCGTGTCGTTTTCATGTCGTGTCATCGTGTCGTGTCAAAAATTACCGGGTCTATGTATTTGTGCTTTTATGTTTCATTGAGCACAAAATTATCTCGAATTGATGAAGTAAACATGTTCTTTATCTGAGTATGCTTTGTCTATTGTTGTTACTTCATGTTTCGATCAATTTTTCTTCGCATAAATAAGATGCCATGCAAGCAAGTAAAGCTTTCCCAGTTTTACATGTCTACTGATTCAGAAGCTGTCAAACCATGAAAATGGTTGTCAGATTGAGGTTTAAGAGTTGCTTGACTATTAAATATTTTACGTTGTTTAAAATATTGATCAACGAAGAGTTGCTTGGCTATTAATTAGTGTAAGATTCAGAGGAATGTAGTTTATCATACTCAAGAGTGCAGGTAGTATTCTATGTGTGGAGCCAAAAATAATCAAGAGACGACACGTGGATTTTTTGGTTAAAATGACAAAATTACCCTTAAGGCACATCAGGATTCCTATGAGCAGTGGACAATCATCTCTCAATCAAGTCAAAGGTGCCCAAATAGGTAACAAATTCAAAATTATTTCATCCATCCTCATCCTATATTTTCCACAAGGTAATTATTTCATAACCTTCAAAACATTCCATATAAATTGAGTTAATTGGCTAATTAATGGATTTCTTCCTAATTAATTACCAATTAAATCACCCATTTCACACAAAAATACCCCAAAGGGCCAGCCACCTTTTCTCAAAAGGGGGACCGGCCATGCTCTATATATTGAACCCTATTTTCTCTAAAAACCTAGATCCACACTCTTGCAAAACTTCAAAAACTCTCTAAACACTTCTCTCTAAATTCTAACTTTGGCATCGGAGGTTCTTGGGCCACAAGCCCCCCTCCAATTCATCGTGGACGCGTGAGACTTTTGGCCTTAACCAAATGTGTTAATTATTTGGGTAAATTACATAGTAGCCCCTCATGTTTGAGGTTTATTGCAATCTTATACAACATCTTTAAAACATTTCACTTTCATACCTCAAGTACTATTTTATTTCAATTTCATACAACCGTTAGATTTTCCATCCATGGATCTGTTAAATGCTGACGTGGCTGTCAAATGTCTGCCACGTGGCAAATAAAATAATTTTTTAATTTAAAAAAAAAAAAAAAACATATCTGCCACTTTTTTTTCTCTTTCTTCTTCTTCTCTTTCTCTTTCTTCTTCTTCTTCTCTTTCTCTTTCTTCTTCTTCTGGGTTCGGACCCCTTTTTCTTTTTCTTTTTTTTCTTCTTCTTCTTCTTCTTCTTCTTCTTCTCCCTCCTCCTCCTCTTTCTTCTTCTCTTCTTCTTCTTCCTCCTTCTTCTTCTGGGTTCGGTCCCTTTCTTTTTTCTTTTTTTCTTTTTTTTTTCCTTCTTCTTCTTCTTCTTCTTCTTCCTCATCCTCCTCCTCTTTCTTCTTCTCTTCTTCTTCTTCCTCCTTCTTTTTCTGGGTTCGGTCCTTTTTTTTTCTTCTTCTTCTTCTTCTTCTTCCTCCTCCTCCTCCTCCTCTTTCTTCTTCTTCCTCCTTCTTCTGGATTCGGACCGCTTTCTTTTTTTTTTTCTTTTTTTTCTTCTTCTTCTTTCTCCTCCCTCCTCTTTCTTCTTCTCTTCTTCTTCTTCCTCCTTCTTCTGGGTTCGGTCCCTTTCTTTTTCTTTTTTTTTCTTCTTCTTCTTCCTCATCCTCCTCCTCTTTCTTCTTCTCTTCTTCTTCTTCCTCCTTTTTCTGGGTTCGGTCCCTTTTTTTTTTTTTTTTCTTCTTCCAATTTCAGGTTTTTTTAAAAAAAATTAAAAAATTATTTTTATTTGCCACGTGGCAGACATTTGGCAGCCACGTGTCATATATGTGGCAGCCACGTCAGCATTTAACAGATCCATGGATGGAAAATCTAACGGTTGTATGAAATTGAAATAAAATAGTACTTGAGGTATGAAAGTGAAATGTTTTAAAGATGTTGTATAAGATTGCAATAGACCTCAAACCTGAGGGGCTACTATGTAATTTACCCTAATTATTTTGTATGTGCAATTTTGTCCAAGATCAAGGAGGAAGAAATTTGCGTCCACACTATGATTTGGCATAATTTTGTATGTAATTGATTCTTCTTCTCTAATGATCTTCCCTTATTTCCTTTTGTTCTGTATATAATGGATCGTCTTAAATTTACAGGTTCATAGCTCATTCAGGCTGCAAAGGATTTGATTACTTTCTTTATAGGAATATGAACTGGAACAACTTCAAAGTTTAGGTGTAATTATTTGTCTTATCAAGTAAATAACTATATCTTATCTGTTTGTTTTTTATAGGAGCATATTTATGCGACTTAGTTGGCTTGTTCTTGTGCATTTATGTCGTGTTTCCTTAGTTATTTTAATGTTTAAAGTCATTTTCGTGTGTTTTCAGATTTTATGGACAAAGTAGGCAAGAAGATGCATTTTGGAGGCCTTTGGAGCATGTTTCGGGCTTGGAATGGATAGCAAATGCATGGGCCAAGTGGATGGACGAATTTGAGAACTAAAGAGGCCAAGAATATGAAGAATTATGGTCCAAAAGATGAAGAAAACAGCCCAAAAATCTGTCACCCCAACTTGCATTCCTTGCCATGCAAACCACATAGAATTCCCTTTGGATTCCATGCCATGCTTGATCACTCTTGTCCCCTACATAATTTCTAATTTCATGCTTCAATTCATTTAATTATTACACTCAATTGCTTGATACCTCTTGTTCCCTTCACTCATTATATTTTAGACAACATTTACATCCATTACATGCACCAATTGATGCTCCATCATTCACATTTGGAATCCAATGCCATGTGCAACACATGTTGTTGCACCTTTGACCCATTTGTTGACACATTTCACCTCCTTTTCCATCTCTATGCAATGTACACAATCATTCATGCTCCCTAGCTACAACACCACTCCATTTTACCCTTCACACTTTGCATCATTACTTCATTTTCACCCTTGGACCATTGCACACCACACACACAAATTGCCATGCATTTCATCCTTAACCTAACCTGATTTTCTAATGTTTTTGGGGCCTATAAATACATGTTTACACCCCTTGGCCAAAGGACAATCTCCCATATTCATCATTCATCACACAAAATTCGTCCATACAACCTCTAGTTAGCAAAACACCCCAAAAACACCATTCTAGTGCCTAGAAAACATAACAGTCACTCCACCTTCTTCCACCCTCTTTGCCTAGTTCTCCACCACCCTCAAACCCTCAAACACTCCTCCACACTTACCCTAAACCTTTCCATACCCTTCCCCATCCATTCTACATCATAAAACTACCCAAAAATCCATCCACAAAGCAATCTGCCGCAAGCAAGCAAAGGAGAATTCTTGGATGCACTTGCTACCAAGTTGGAGCATTTTTAGGTGTTTTCTTTCTTTGGATTTTAATGTCTAATTCATGTAATCCTTGTTTTGCTTTAAGTATGATTGGCTAATTTCATTTTGGCTAAGGGTGTATTCAAAACCATGATTTTATATGTGAAATAAGTTGATCAATTCCAGTTATCATTACATAAGTTGTGAATATAATTTGCTTAACCGTTTGATTTAGAACTTATTCTTGTACGTTAATTGAGAGTGCACGCTTAATTGGCATGCTTGAATTTGGTGCTAGAATATAAGTTTGTTTCACCTAATTGTTATGAAATTATATTCACAAGTAGTGAAGGTCGCTAGTCACGATCATGTTAAGTAGATTCTTGGCAAGAGTATCATGCTTTTCATAGTTACAATTGCCTTGTCGATGCTTATGATTTCCAAGGAACGTAATGCTTCTAACTTGTGTCTTTATCATGCTGTTCATATAGAGAACTTGTTAGAAAGAATTTGGTTGCGATGCATATTCATCCAATTTAATGATTCTAGGGAAATCTGAAGGTTAATTTAAGCGGACCTAATTAACTTGGAGTGTCGAGGTTCATAACTTATTAAATTGATAACTGGAATTTGATTTACATTGCATATATTTCATGTGTGGAGAAGAACCCCTTAGCTATTCCATCATCTATTGATTCATCACAATCTTGTTTTACAATTTGTTTCCTTACAATCTGCCCATTAAATTTATTTTCGTTCAAACTCATTTCCCCCACATTTTGTTGAGTCTTAGTCATTCAAATCTTGTTATTTTGTGTTTTTAAGCATTTGGAGTTATAAACACTTGAGATTTCGTCCAAAACAAGTTCTAGTTTCTTTTTGAGTCAAATTGATTGTCTTAGGTAATTTTGAATGCTTTATTTCCGTTTTGAGTCATAGTAGTTTTGTTAGAATCTTTAAGTTTAGTTTTTGTGTTTTTGAATCAATTTATATTAGATTAGCACCCCTAGTTAATCCCCGGTTAGAACGATCCCTACTTACATCATTACTACAATTGTCACAAATAGGGTTTAATTTGTGTGTTTAGTTATTTTACGCATCAGTTTTTTCATTTTATTGGAAGTGTTAGGATGCTAACAGTTGGCATCATCTTGTTATGCCAAGTGTACGTTGTGGATGTAATAGTTAGTTAGTAGTTACAAGTTGTTAGGAAGAATCTACTACAAATACTGGCTTGTAAAAGAAGTTAGATAGTTAATGAAATATAGTTGTTGTACTTTGTTTGGTATTCTCTCTATACAATTGTAGAAAACGTCGAGGGTCTTAACATTGGTATCGAGCCATTCATTTTCGATCACTTAATCTTTCTTTGTTGTATGACGCGGCTAGCCTCGGGTAAATCCATGGACTCAAGAGTTTCGAGCTTGGAAGAGAACTTCGACGGGTTCAAGAAGTCTTAGGATGAATTTTGAGCCGCACAGTCGGAGTTCAAATCGAACCAGGAGTTGTTAATGCAGCAATTCCAAGCTTTCATGACGCAATTGAATGGTGGACCATTGGGCGAATCATCCAAAGCTACACATAGTGATTCCCAACAACAGGACATGATGAATCTCAATTCCAATCGACAAGAATTAAGGAAAATTTTCAATTAGTTCTCTCGCCCTCCATTCTTGAAAATGGAATTCCCAAGATTCAATGACGCCGATGATCTAATAGGATGGGTTTTCAAGGCGGAACATTACTTCGATTTCTTTAATATCGAAGATTTGAAGAAAGTGAAGATGGCATCCTTTCATATGGAAGGTAGTGCATTTCAATGGTTTCAATGGACTCGGTGCTTGGAAATTACCCAAGTTGGGATGATTTCACAAGGGTATTGTGCCAAGAATTTGGCCCTTCAGAATTGGATGACTCGGCAGAGAGTTTGGTCAATCTTAAACAGACGAGTTCCCTACGAGTATTCGAGATATTTAAGGCTTTTCAATATCCTTTGGTTTATTAGAAGGAATATGCTATAGGGTTTATTTTGCTTCTTCAAGGTCGAGACTCGACCAAGACTTGAAGGCCAAAGACCTCAAAAGCGAGGGGACAATGTTTGGGCCCAAAATATTATTTTGGGCCAAGCCTAGATTATTCTGGGCCCAATGGCATTTATCTAGAATTTTCTTGTGGGCCATCAAGTTAGGATCGGCCAAATCCTTTTGTGAAGATGATTAGTTTAGATACAGGGTGAAGTAGTCGATTCCTAGTGGAACAAGGAGTTTTGAAGCCGAATGTGCTAATAATTAGGGGATGAATCTAGTTTGTTAAAGAGCTTGGTTCAACTTCGTTTTGGAGTTAGGATTGACCGAGACCTAATCAAATTAGGTTAAAGAGTTCTAATCCGAGTATGATTCTAGCTCGGCCATGAAGGGGTTTGCTACTATAAATAAAGGAGGAAGTGCATCATTCAAAACCTCTCCAATTCAACACACAAATTGCTATACACAAAGCTTCTCAACAACCTTTGAGATTTTATCCTTCCCCCCTTTCTTCCGCCGACACATCTTCAGTTTTGATAAACAGCACTAGAGCCGTAGAATTAGTCGATCAAGGAGCACCTTTAGTTTGAATAAACAACATTGCTTTTGGACCGATTGGTTATTTATCCAAGTCTCGGTCGACAAAGACTTTTGAGTTCTTGTTGGTAGAAGTCATCTCATCAGCCTTCTCGGCGAAGTAAGGTGTTACAGGCTACTAGGCTTAGCACGCTGAACATTGAGTTATTTTATGATTGGATATTCACAAGTACACTTTAGAGTTTGGCATTTCGACGGCCGAACGACATGATGAAGACATACATCTCTTTCGAGTATTTGTGTCTATGTAGTCTGGGACCAGTTTGACATGCTTACACTCTTATAAATATAATCACCGTGATCAAATCTGGTGCTGACGATTTGTGAACTTCACAAAGACTAGCAACCTTGTCTTCAGGCTCTAGAACCCAAAGGTCGAAACGCGTTCCTTCCTCAGCCGCAAACGCAAGATCAAGAAGTCGGCAACGCACTTAACGCAACATCAACACATTTTACTCCCTGGTCGAGCTCAGCCATTGAGTTGGCACACCCCGCACATAACCAAATGACGTAGTTAGCTTATTAATATTCCAGATTTTCTTAATAAGCTGTTTTTTTTAAGCACCACAATTCCAAACTAGCCCGAATTGTACTACTTCGAAGTTACCGTTTGATGAAAATGGTTGGTGCTCTGCCTTAATGGCAGTGAGGATTCATATGGTAAAATCGTAATATTTGGGAATTGGCTAACGGGCTTGGGTTAGGCTTTGTTAGGGGTAATTATGGAAAAAAGTATTTTAATGCAGGTTAGGCTTTAATTTGGTCCATGTTTTTAATGTTTGTAGGGTTGGTATATGAATAGTTTTGTCCTTATGATTAAATCTCAAGCCCTTTTGGTTAAATAAAAGTTTAGGGTGACTTTTTACTAAGAAAAAATTGGCCCAAGCTGTTTTCGTTAAGCTCCCTATTTTTTTTTTTTTGTTATATTTTGTTGCACTTGTTTCTTCCAGTGTGATGTGTATAGAGCATGGTATAAAATATCGATGATATCGGAAATATCGGTAATCCAAAAACATAGAAATTTCGATGGAAATATCAGGATATTATCAATATCGATACAAATTGAATAAAAACCACGGAAATTGTAAGAAAAACTTGGAATTTTTTATTGAAACTTTTGAGAATGTTTATTTTGTCAATTATCTATTAGTTTATCAAAAAAAATTAGAAGGAAATGCATTACATGATGGATTTAACTGATTTAAGTTAGAAAATATGTAGTAATTAATGAAAAAAAGATTAAACACACCATAATAATTTATATATAATGATTTACTACAATATTTTACACTTTATACATTGCATGGTAAGATACATGATGATTTAGTACCACATAAAGTTCCTATGAGGTTCAAATTTTTCACTATATTCATCATCTCTACGTGTAGAGTAAGTTTATTGTAAAGAGTATTAATCAAATGATAAATCCCCAAAATAGTTTTGCATGTAATTGTTAACATGCCACTCATATAAATATAAATATTTTAGAATATTATCATTAAAACATAAGTGAAATATCGTGGTTAAGGTGTTGGAGGAGTAAAATGGAGAGGTTCAAATCCCCTTTGTGTTTTTATCCTCCCTTTTTCCCTTTTTTTCTTCTTTATCCTTTTTTTTCCTTCCTTGACATCGATATTTTCAATATTTTAGCGATATTACACCGATATTTTGACAAAATATTGCTGAAGTGTGAGCGAAATTATCGACATCGATATTTTTCGATATTATCGTTCATAGTGTCGATATTTGTACGATATGTATATGGATATATTCCGAAATATCCGTAATTCGAAAAAACCGAAATATCCTCGATATTTCGTCGATATTATCGATATTTCAAACTATGGTATAGAGTCTGCACTTGAAAAAATTTTCCTTTTTTTTTCCTTCCTTTACATCAATATTTTCAATATTTTAGCGATATTACACCGATATTTTGACAAAATATTGCTGAAGTGTGAGCGAAATTATCGACATCGATATTTTCGTCCATATTGTCCATATTTGTACGATATGTATATGGATATGTTCCGAAATATCCGTGATTCGAAAAAACCGAAATATCCTCGATATTTCGTCGATATTATCGATATTTCAGACTATGGTATAGAGTTTGCACTTGAAAAAAATTTCCTTTTTTTTTCCTTCCTTTACATCGATATTTTCAATATTTTAGCGATATTTTGACAAAATATTGCTGAAGTGTGAGCGAAATTATCAACATCCATATTTTCCGATATTATCTTCCATATTGTCGATATTTGTACGATATGTACATGGATATGTTCCGAAATATCCGTGCTTCGAAAAAACCGAAATATCCTCGATATTTCGTTGATATTATCGATATTTCAGACTATGGTATAAAGTCTGGACTTGAAAAAAAAAAGAAAAAGATATGATGTCACTCCTATTGTGGTTTTAAGTTTTCATTCCTGCTAACATTGCTAAAATAAAAAGACAATTTACTTTACCATTTCATAAAAAATCACAGTATCAAACTTTGTTTCTTCCTTGACTTTAAAAATGTATACAACATAATTAAATACATTTGTCGAATAATGAAAAGAACACAAAAAATAAGTGCTTGTTCACCCTTACAATACGTCGTGGTGCATCTATGCTTGCAATTACTTCCAATCAGAATGTAGACCGAAGAATACTTAACTCATAAACTGTATGTTAACGGAAATACTTGACTCATATATATATATATATATATATATATATATTTTTTTTTTAACAAACAATATTGTCTAGACTAAGGAATAGAGAAGTGGGTAAGCCTCATAATTGGCGAGGCATAATAATATAATTCAAATTCGTCTAGCGAGAATTGAACCTAAAACCTCTTACTTATAAGTAAAATGAAATATCATTAGACCGTAGTAATAAGTGACTTGACTAAAAAATGTTGACGAATGTTTCTGATAAATACTTGTTCAGTCTTTGGCGTGGTTCCCTCCCGGCTCTTGCTGTGATCTCCTCCCACTGTTTGTGCCTTAAACCCACCCTCTACGGGTTTGTTTGGTATTGCTGTGCTTTGAAAAAAAACTGCTGTGAGAATAAGCGGCTGTGCTGTGAGAATAAGGCCCCGTTTGGGATTGAGGTGATTTTAAAAAAAACCACTGTGAAAAAAAGCTGAGGGTCATTTTTGTGTTTGGTAAACTGAAAAAAAAAGGCTTATTTTGGAAGCTGCTGTGAGAATAAGCTGAAAATCAAAGGAAAAGCTGAAGCTGCTATTTGCTGCTTTGAAAAAAAGCCAGTTTTTTCAAAGCACACGGAGCTACAGTGCTCCTTTAATGAAAAGACACACTATCATCCTGATTTTTTTTCAAAAGCACTTTCACAAAAAAGTTTACCAAACACTCTACTAGCTTTATTTCACAGCCGCTTATTCTCACAGCACAGCCGCTTATTCTCACAGCAGCTTTTTTTCAAAGCACAGCAATACCAAACCAGCCCTAAGCGGCTGTGAAATAAATCAGCAGAGTGTTTGGTAAACTTTTTTGTAAAAGTGCTTTTGGAAAGAAAAAAAAACAGTCTAATAGTGGGTCTTTTCATTAAAGAAGCATTGTAGCTCCGTGTGCTTTGAAAAAAAGCCAGTTTTCCAAAGCTGCAAATAGCAGCTTCAGCTTTTTCCTTTGATTTCAGCTTATTCTCACAGCAGCTTCCAAAATAAGCCTTTTTTTTCAGTTTACCAAACACCTTAAACCCTCACAACTTTTTTCATAGGTGCTTTTTTTTTAAACACCTCACTCCAAAACTAGGTCTACGTCTGCCGCCGTGTGGGAGAAATAAACCACAATCCCTACTCTTTGAAATTTGAACTCTCTCTCTCTCATTCACTCACATTTCCCCACCCAGTCAAAACCCAAAGTCAACATTATGGACTTCCACCACTTAAACCACAGCACCAACTCCCCTGCATCCTCTGCCTCCTCTACCACCACCGCCACCGCACCCAACCCTAACCCTATTTCCACCTCCAACTCCATCTCTGCCGACGACCCCATGCACTCCTGGTGGGAGTCCATCTCCAAAGCCCGCTTCCGCATCCACTCCTTGTCCTCTCTTCTCGATTCTTCCCTCTCCCAATCCCTCTCTTCCCTCGCCGACTCCGATCGCCCCGCCCTCTCCCTTCTCTCTTCCCTTCAATCCTACGACGCCGTATCTTCTGCCCTCTCCTCCCCTCTCTCAGGCTCAGGATCCGACCCCCTCTGTCAGTGGCTTTACGACACCTTCCTCTCCTCCGACCCCCATCTACGCCTCGTCGTTTTCTCCTTCCTCCCCCTCCTCTCCGGTCTCTACCTCTCCCGAGTCCACTCTCCCTCCTCTGACTCCCCCTCTCTTCCCTCCCTCGCCGGCTTCGAAGCCGTTCTCCTCGCCCTTTACGCCGCCGAGACCAAGGCTCGAAACGGCAAGCCCGTCGTCGTTTCGATTCCCGATCTCTCTCAGCCCTCTCTCTACCACACCCCTCGCCTCAACAAGTCCAACGCCCTCACTCTCTCCACTGCCCCCCACCAATCCATTGGGGTTTTGTCTCCGCCGCTTGAGCCCCAGGTCGCGGTGAAGTCCACGAAACGTGCCTGCATCGTCGGCGTTGCCCTCGATTCCTATTACAAGCACATTTCCCAGATGCCCACTTGGTCCAAGATCGATTTTTGTCGATTCCTAGCTTCTTGGGCCGGCCAGGATTGCTCTTGTCTGCGACAATTCGGTGATGATGATACCAACGAGCCGGATATGAATCCGGGATTGTTCTTAGAGGGCGCCAATGATGAGATGGACGATGTGACCGAAGAAATGGATCAGTTGACGGTGAGAATTGAGAAAACTGGTAGCAATGGTGTACATTTGGAGTCAAAGGGATCCAGAATTCCATTACCTTGGGAGCTATTGCAGCCTGCATTGCGAATACTGGGGCATTGTTTGTTGGCCCCATTGAATTCTCAGGATGTTAAGGATGCCGCTTCTGTTGCAGTAAAGCGATTGTATGCTCGGGCGTCTCATGATTTGGTGCCCCAGGCAATTTTGGCTACCCAGAGTCTCATTCAGCTTGATAAGAGGGCACGTGAGGCTGCCAATAATTCTGCGGCTGCTAATTCGTCTTCAAATGCTAACACCCCGAGCAAAGCTAAAAAACCCGAAGTTTATTTGGTCTCAAAATGAGTAAGTAGTTGGCTGGTTTGTATGCTTATTTGGCTTCGCACATTGGATGATGTATAGCTATATATTCAACTGTTGAAAGCCTTTGCTGTAGGTTAATGTTATGTTCGTCAGTCGGTTTTTTGTGTTTGTAGATCCATTCTAGTGACGTGTAGCTTATGATTCATTGATAAAGGTTTTCTTGTGGTGAGTTAAATGTTATGAACTATGCCCTTGTGTATTTCGTTAAGGCTTGTTTCTTATGTACATGCTCTCAACTTTCTCGAGCGATGTATTGTTTTTCATTGATCTTGTACTCGCGAAATAGACTGAAATGTTACCTTCTGAATTATAATTTATGCAGTTTAACATTTAGTTATGTTTGCGTTCTGTTTTCATCTCGTCATTGTAATGCATTCTGATCCTGTATTGTCATCTAATTCAGTGATGCTCTATTTGTTTTTGTTTTTGGCATGCGCTTTTCCCTTCACTGATACACTATCTTGTGACGTCTGATCTTTTCAAACCAGTAATCATTGTTCTAAATTTCCCTACCTAGGCGTTAGGTGGTTAACCACCGTCCCAATTAATCTCTAGGCGGCTGACCACATCTCCGATTAGAAAATAAGAAAGGGCGTCTCGACTTGCTTAGGCACCCGCCTAGACCCGCCTGCCTAGGCGGTCTAGTCACCCGCCCAGCCTGCCTAGACGGTCTAGTCGAGCTGGTCTGTTCTTTGACTTTTTTTATTGTATTTGTTTTTATTTAAGAAAATGACTTAGGTCAAGACTCTTGCTTAGACAAAAAATAGATAAATTTCATTTTGCATTTTATTTTTTTAATCAATTGTGAGAAGCTTGTTGGATACTTGTTCCCCATGTTTTCAATATGTTCTAATACTTTATACTATATATATGATTCTATTTTGTAATTTATGTATCTTAAGACAATTATGTATTTTTTTTTAAAAAATAGGTAAACACTTATTTATAATTTTGTATGTTATATAATTAATTTAATTACAATTAAAAAAAATAAGAAAGAAGAAAGAAGAAGCTGCCTAGGCTCTAGCAACGTTTTGGTTCGGAACAGAAATGTTATATTCATCCTCATAATCATGAAAATTAACCATATCCTTAACCACCAATTAACCATCAGGAATTATCCATAATTATATCTACCGGGTAACGGATTCCCCATCGGTTAACGGTTATACTCATATTCGTCAATACAAAAAATATATTTGTTTAATTGACGCATAATAGTTTAGTAAATATTAATTTTGTCATTAAATATTTGATGTATAAAATGATTTAATGAATGGATCTTGTGAAGCATAAAAATTAAAGTTAAACATTAATAATGTTGGCTGATCTTTAATATCTTTCATAAGTACTATTGGTCTCGATTATTCATAGATTTTGATTCATATCATAACTTTTTAAGCAACGCCCATAAAATGCAATTCACACAGTGCAACTTCTGTATTCTCAAGGTAATTGATTCAGTGAATAATATATATATATATATATATATATATATATATATATATTATATAAAACAATTATATTATATATAATTCGATTCGGATTCGGGGACGGATATGGATGGGGAACTCCTATAATCATATCGAAAACCATAACCAAATATTATTCACGGTTTTTCCCTATATCCAAAATATACCTAAATTTTCATACCCAAATCCAATCCATTTGGTTTGTTATCCACGGTTATCAGTTTTAACGGTTATAATTGTCATTCCCAGCCTCTAGGCCCTTGCCGCTGCCGGACTTAAGAACCTCATATGTTGGTTTGAATATGTAAATCATTAGCTTTCTAAGTTGACGATTTGTGGGAGACACCAAAGTCATAGTAGCACCATATCATTTTAGGCTTGTTGACTGGTTAGCCTGTGTGAAAGCTTTTCTTTGGCTTTATATTGGTGCATACTGGCCATTCTTCATTAGCCAACTCCTAACCTTAGCCTTCCGGATTGCTTGAACTTCTTGGGTGAGCTAAATTGGTTCATTTTGGACTGACAAAAAGTTCTGTCTCTCTGTCTGTAAATAGTCAATTTATCATATGGGGAGCCGTGGTTCCAGTGAACCGGGGGTTTTTATCCTTCCTTTTGTTTGTTTCTGTGGGGCTTATGTTGAGTAGACTCTTAGGAAGAGTTCCAAAGGTAAAGTTGTCTCTATAGATGCAATATAATTGAGAATAATATGGTTCAGTCGGACCGAAGCATGCTGGAAAAGGATTATCCTGCCGTGTTGTCATTGTGAGAAATTCTGAGACGCGTCCATGGTTAGGAAACCATGGAAGTGGTCATAGGCTTTAGCGGTTGACTATGGGAAGACAATTCTCATGGTTAGGAAACCATCTCTTTCTTTGTTCAACGTCTCATTCGTTTTATTATTTTCTGATAAGTACCAAGGCATTTGGGTTGGATGTCATGGACGAACAACTTTATAGAGTTGCAGTGTGGTCAGAGTCTTTTGGGTAATGGGGTTGATAACGAGGGATTTTCTATGATGCTCATGAGTGTCGGATACTCATGGTTTTTTAAACGTTACATCCTTAGTAAAAAACTCATAAACAAATATTTAACGGTTAAAAATTCAGAGCATCACTTACTCCATAGCACCATAGAGTTTTTGTGATGAGCATAGAATCTCATGAAACGTGTTGTACAACACTAGTTCTCATTGTATGTTATTTCTTTTGGGTGCAAAGTACTTTCTATCGGAACAATTTTCTTTGCGTAGTAATTTTAATCGTTCCAATTAAGGACTTGGCCATATATTGAGTTCCACTTTCATGCGAGTAACATATACTCGTTGCGTAGAGAAAGTTCAGTAGGACTGGTTGACTAGTGCACATCCACCCTCTCAAATTGGGTGGGACATGCGTGACTAGGGCAGCTCTGCCCTCTCAAACTAGAGATTCTATAGGAATTTGCTTGGGCTCAATTCGGATTTGCATAGTTTCTCACATGTGAGTCATCGACTAGTTTATCGTTACCATTATGTAATCAGCAATAATACAAATATCCACACTTCAGCTTGTTTCTTCATTACGCTCATGACCTAGATAGGGTAATGTCGAAGGGGAAATAACCAAGTTTCAAATATTTCATTTGATTCAAATTCGAAACTAAAATTCCAAAAATACATACAAAAAAAAAACATGAGAACTATAAAAGTATATATTATGTAGAGAGAGTCACAGAAATGAAATACTTTTGATCTTTGTATAAATGAAGATATACAACTCCCATAATTTTGAAAATTTAAAACTAATACAATTCGTGAGATTCCACGAGTTTATGAAATTGCGAAATTGGAATTAACATCCAGTTCCAAAACTTTTACTTTTTGGATTGAAATTATAAAGAGATATTTCCTATCGGATTCATCCGAAAATGCGTACCAACTTGTTGGTCATCATATGTTGTTTCAGCACGCTTTCAATCTCATAATAATTACATCTTTGGAAAATTTTGCAGAAAGCGAATAATGAGCTTCGAATGCCAATGCTTTTTGGTCCACAATGCAACACAATGAGTGCGTTTTGGACATATAGAGACTTCTAAAACATTAATCCTCTACTTATTTGGTAGACTTTGAATATAATACAACAACTTTTAGGAGTCTGAGCATACAATGTTGTACTTGTACATGACAAAATTCCATGCAAGGATGAAGATGTTTTCTTTATGTTTTTTTCTTTTAATTTATAATAAAGAGTGAACTGCTAATTTAGTTATTAAATTATCATCTCAATGAATAATTAGATCCCTAAATTATTTTTTTCAGCAAAATAAGTCATTGAATTCATTAAAAAAATGCTAATTTCATCCCTAATATTATAGTAAAAGCTATTTTTTTCCAATTTTTCGTCAACTTAATTCACATGACACATTTGAAAGGATATTGCAGCCATTTTCTTGCCTATAAGCCTTTAATGTTGCATATAGATTGTGAATCTAACGTCTAATTACCTTTCAAAGTTAACTTCATACACTCTTTCTTTGGAAAAATTCAGTCCTTAAACTATGAAAAGTACTAATCTACTCTCTACAGTTATAACATGCAAATCATGTGACTTAAATTGACGAAAAAGTGAATACAATATATTCGAATCTAATATTAAAGATGTACTTTTAGATTTTACAAGTTTGAGGACTGATTTTTCGAAAAAAATAACTTAGGAACTTAATTTTTACTCAGATTAAAATTTAAGAACTAGATCGACAGTTCACCTTTTAATAAAAAGAGTATGAAATGTTTTATAGACACTTGAATGAAGCACATAACGGGTATTAAAAAGTGACATCTTTTATCATATTGGAGGATCTAGCCAAACTAGACAATAACCGATGGACAAACGACAAAATCTTGTCATGTCGTAATTCATGTTTTTGTGGAGTCATTGGCATTCTCATTTTCATATTGAATGCGGTTTATTCACTGTCACTTCAAAAATATTGAATTAATGCCTCCGATCACAAATTACCATCTTGCATTAAGTGATTATTAATTTGTTAAAGAAAAAAAGCAAAGGTTCTTGAACACTGACTAAGATATATAGATGAATGTGTGAAGGTAGTAGCTATCTTGATTGGAGGCTACTTATTTCTTTATTAAAAACCCTCTTTCTATATATATGATATGTCAATTTGTTTCCCATTAATTTCGCCAATGGAAAATAAAAAAATAAAAAAATAAACAAAAGAAAATATAGAAGAAACACAGTATTGAATACATACAAGTCACCTTCTACCACAGATGAAAATAAGTATTTATCTTACACCATAATGTAAATTCGAATCTGATCGACTTTTTAATCTAATAAATCTATCGTTTCTAAAAAAAAATAAAAAATTGACCTAAAGAAACACACAAATCTTAAAGAGGCTTTTAGGGATTTGTTAATTGACTTGAACCCATGTTCACGTGATTCCTCCCAACCACTCCTCCTTGTAAAATATAACCCCACCACACTAGACAATTCCAGAACATGTCATTATGATCACCACATCGTTACTCAAATTCTCATTCTGTTCATGTTGATTGTTAAACGTAGTTATTTAGTATCAAATTCGTTATTCATATTAATTGAACTTAAAACTCTACCAAACAGGTTAACTGTAGTCATTGTTTCACTGGTCTTTAATTTTTATCTTTTATTAGAACGAATATTTCATAATGTATACTTACCAAAAATGGAATAAAGAATGAACAAGAGAACTTACAAATACGAAAAATAAGAAGAATCAAATAAGCTAGGGAAATTTAGAAAAATAACCAAAATTTAGACCTCATATAGAATTATAGTCATACTTTTAATTTTATTATAATTAGAACCAAAAGTTGATATAAAAATACTAATATACCATTTTAACAATGAGGGAAGTAATTACGCCCACCATTGCAAAGATTAGAGCGGTAACCACAAAACTCGTTTTGGTGTTATCTGATTCCAACACCTTTTATTTTGGAAATTAACTCCGCAAACAACTAATCTACAAAAAGCACAATCCTTTTTCTATAAATCTTGTTACAGATCTGTTTGGGCCCAAAATAATGGTTTGGGCCGAGTTTAGAATTGTTCTCGGCCCGGAAGCCTTGTTCAAGGGTCGCTGGGGGTCATTCGGTTCATGGGCTGCATAGCCAAGGCCACCCGTGTCCTATCAAAAAGTGGAATACTCCAGATAAAGAGGAAGTGGGTGAGTTCCATTGTAAGACGGACAGATGGGGTAGTTGAATCCTGATACAAGAATGAGTCTCAGTAGGATGAGGATGCTGAAACTTGGGAATGAATGCGGCCTGATTAGGGGTGGAGTTCAAAGTCCTAATAGAAGTAGGACTGGCCGAGATAAGATTGGATCCGGGTAAGGAGTCCTAATCCGAATATAGTTTTGATTCGATCAGAAGCAGGTTTGTTACTATAACTAAAGGGAGGAGTGCATCATTCAAGCATCTCTAATTCAATACACAAATTGCCCTGCGCAAACTCTCTCAACAGCCTTGAGATCTTTATTTTCTCTTTCCGGCAACACATCTTCAGTTTGGATAAACAGCACTGTGAAGGCAACCGGTGATACCTTCAGTTTGGATAAATAACACTATCGCCGTAGAACCAGCCAACCACGGAACACCTTCAGTTTGGAAAAACAGCACTGCATCGAGGCCGACTGGTTGTCTATCCAAATCGCGGTTGAGAAAGACTTTCGGGTCTTTATTGGCAAAGGTCATCTCATTAGCCTTTTCGGCGAGGTGAGGTGTTACAGTTTACTAGGGCTCAACACATTGAACGCCGAGTTGTTTTATGATTGAATACTCACAAGTAAGCTTTAGAGTTCGACATTCTGACGGCGGGACCACATTTACCATCAAAACATATATCTGTTTTGAGTATCTGTGCCCCTATACTCTAGTGTCGATTCGGCATGCTTATACCCTTACAAATATAATCACTGTGACCGAATCCGACGCCGACGATTTGTGAACTTTGCAGAATTAGTAGCCTAGTCTTCAGGCTCTAGAACCCAAAGGCCAAGACATGTTCCTTCCTCGGCCACAGTCGCAAGATCGAGAAGTCAGTCGCACACTCAACGCAACATCAACACATTTTACTCCTCAGGCGAGCTCAGCCAATGAGTTGGCATGCCCCACATCAACTAAAGGATGTAGTTAGCTCATTAGTTACTCGCCCTGCGCGCCACATAGGCTAGGTAGTTTTTAGGGTCAACAAGATCACAGCCCAATTTGATTTTAACGTGTACTTAAATCCAATTTGATCTTCAACAAAGAGAAATGCAAGAGGGAAATAAAGGGGGAGAGCCTGCTTAGTGGTTACCTTGAATAAATGATATGATTGTCTTTCAAAAACACATTGTAACGTTGCGTGAGGCTCCAACCTCTGGGTTTTGCTGGGATGGGAAGAAGATGACAAAGATTGGGATTTTTGAAAAATTTAGAAAAGTAATTGTTAATATCAGATGAAAAAATAACCAAGAGCTTAATAAAACTTCTCATCAGAAATTGGCTGAGCTTTTGAGCTTTTTTAGAAGGCTAGAATTGTCTAGGTTGCTGAAGTGAGGCTTTGAATTTCTTTGGATTTGTTTTGTAAAAAGTTTTAATCATAAGGGTGTATTAGTACTTTTATATTAGATTTTGGTTATAATTATCATAAATTTAAAAGGGTGGCTATAATTCTATTTAGAGTTCTAATTTTGGTTATTTTTCCAAATTTCCCAATAAGCTAGCACTCTATAGTTTGATTTCTGTTATTTAGATTTCTAACGTGTTAGTAAACGCATGAGAAATTTTAGAGGTGAACTGATTTTCTTTCCTATATTTTAATAAAGGCATAGAATTCGAGAATCAAATTGACCCCAACTCCCAATCTTTCTAAGTAAACATGCCTAGAAATGAGGAATATGAGCTAATTAAGCCACACAATAAGTCAAAACTTGTCACGTAACATTTGAAATAAAAATATCAATACATGGTAGTCATGAGTGACAGTCCTCGTCTCTCTCCTTACTTTGTCATATTGATCAATTCTCCTCGGGTCGTTTTACAAGTTAATGAATACAATAATCATCATTGAATACATTTTTACAATATTTAAAGAGACAATGGGATCTGTACGTAGCAACATCCAATATTTATACAGAGAAAGCTGGAAAGGGTGAATCGAAAGTACTTTCCATATATCACATGGAGTCCTCCTCACCTTCTGATCATGTAAATGGTGGACGATGCCAAACCCAAACTGTCTCAAAAAATTGTGACACAATATTTCCAGCCATGAAGAAGTATCAATATTCTTCTCAAAGAACACCATCATTTTCTTCCTCCTCATCGTGGTCGTCGTCTTCATCTTTCGTATCATCGTCCTGTAATCTCGACCATGATTCTTCTCCTCCTATTAGTCCGGCAACCCCGCTCCAGTTTTCCGGTGTCCCATTCTCTTGGGAACATTTTCCCGGTATTCCAAAGAAACCTAGCAGCAACAACAAGGAATTACAATTACATTCCTCATTGAAGCGTCTCCCACAGCCTCCTCCCACACTCAGTACTCAGAAGATCTCCTCCAAGAAGTTGATCATGGATGATATTATTCAGATCAGACACAACTCCAAAAGGCATACTGCTAATCTCCCAAGGGATCCTTTCTTTGCTGCACTAGTTGAGTGTTCCAAGGACGACGACGGCAACAACAACGACGATGATCAAGGATACTCAAGTGGTGCTGCCAAGGTCTCAAGGAGTGTGAGTGAAAGGTTTGGATTTTTAAATCTTTCTGCATTATCTTGTAAGACAACTTGTGCAGTTTCTGAATCACTCATACACGTTCAAAGGCCGAGTACAACTTCTTATCATCTGATTAATCGCCGTTCCCGATGAGTTTACGATCCCTATTGTCCTCGATCGATCACTCATCTTAATTGTGTGTTTTTCGTTTCTAAATTTATTTTTAGTTTTTTCTTGGCTTTTGCTACGAGGAGGACATGTAATTCGGAAAATATATAATATTTTACTGGGATTAATATGTCCTTAACTCCATAGACAACGAAGGAACACTAGTGTATGATCTCTGCTGTTTGATTCTGTATATTATTTATGTATATTCTGTAACCAAATACTGTTTAAAATATATGCTGTTTGCTGTGAATTCATGTGATGTTTGCGGCAGCTGTATGAGTGAATTTTACTTGATATCCCATGTGGGAGGAGGAGGGCTACTGGACCAGAGAGTGGATGCTGGAGGTAGTCAGATATATCTATTTGACTAATCCATTTTGTTGTGTACCAATTTTTATTCGCGTATTTTACTATCTGAATCTTTATTTCCTAACCATCATTTCTGCGAAAAATTAATAAAAATTGATGATTATATATATATATATATATATATATATACATATATTAACACAAATGTAGAACTCAATCATAATGAGTTTGATAGGAAAACAATTGATTTGTTCTATTATGCAGGTTGATGATTAAATTTCTTAATTTAATTGGCATTTTTTTATAGATGTTTTTTTATCTGATTATTAAGAAAATAATCAATGTTCTGATTATGACATTTGTGTGAAGTATTGTTTCATACTGGAAAGTTAAGAAACGTAAATAGCAAGGGTTTGTAACGAGTTGGGCACTCACCCTGTTTGCCATTAGTTTTGGGTGAAAGGAATCATTAGATATCAAAAAGAGTTATTATTCCAAATAAAATGACCAACGACCCACAGGTACTTTATGTCACTAGTTAAATTGTCCACGTGTTAGTTAGATTTAAAATTTCAGCACATCTACTCCGTGTGAGGATGTTAAAAAAAAAAAAAAAGTTTTAACGAAAAGTTCACGGTACTGTTCATTTTAACGAAAAACCACATTTTAAGACTAAAAAGTCAAACATGGTACTATTCACTTTACCCTTTATTTTGTCCTTATCGTTAAAACTCAAAGTTTTCAAGCCCTTTTTCATTAGTTTTCCTAAAAAAAAAGGTCCTACATTTAAAAGTTAATTAACCCTGCTTGCAAGAGCATTAAAATGTTTGACCACTCTTATTATATTAAGTAGTTTTGGATAAGAACTCAACTTTCGAACCAAAAAAAAAGAAGGATGAGAACTCAACTTACATTGAGTGTGGTGCCCTTCATGCAGAGCAAAAAATAATTCTAAAAATTATAGAGACGATGGGTGAACTTTTTTTTTCGAAGAAGACAAGAATGTCTTCATCGCAATCAATCAAGGATGCTACAATAACCATCCCAAGTTATTATCTTATAATTAATATTTTGGGATTTTTCTTTTCTCATCCATCTTACAGATGACTCACATTGACTAATGAGAAACCATCACGTGTAGGGCAAACCCTACACCTAGGTTGGCCACCTCCTTATAAATTTACCTCATCTTTACCAATCTCTGATAAACTGTTGCTACTCACCTATGCCCTAGACTTTCGCTCTTTAAAAAAAAAAAAAAAAAAAAAAAACTGACTTAGGCATGAAGATCCATCGTTAGCGACTACCTCACCATCTAGTGCTTGGAAAGCACTTTAAGGGAAAGTGCTCGGCTTGATAGCTGACTAGACATTCAAAGGACCTGGGCTCTTTGAAGCGATCAGCTTCACCTTTCCATACTCATTGGTCATTGACTTCTCTTTGGACCTCTGTTCCTTTGGGCCTGTCGGGGTCGAAAGGACCATGATTGAACAACTTGCTGTAGGCCATGATCGTCTTTATATTTAAATTGAACAATTTGCTCTAGTCCATGATCGTTATTAAAATTTTCATTAAAAAGAGAGTGCAGAAATAATGTTGGGGATGAGAATAACAGCAATCTAATATTTTTTTGTTTGTAGGCTGAACTTTAATTTAAAATTGGGTTCCGATAAAGGCACCCTAAATACTACTGTCAAAAGTTAAACATCCTAAAGGCCCATAGGACTTGGATTGTCTGCCCTCCTAGTTGTAGTGCCCTTCCATGCCCTCCTATTTTGTGCGGTCACGGTTAAGCCACGTCAATATTTTATATTTTTATTATTTTTTGTCTTATTATCTTATTAAAAAATTAATATAAAATATTGACGTGGCTTAACCGTGACCGCACAAAATATGAGGGCATGGAAGGGCACCATAACTAAGAGGGCAGACAATCCAAGTCCCCATATATATTGGCGGAAGAGTTAAATCTTCCATTACGCCCAAAAGGCCGGCACAAGTATACGAAAGGGGCGAAGGAAAACAACGGATAGTGGGGCGGGCGTCACGTGCCACAAGGGTCTGTCGTTGGACACGCGTCCGTAACCGAAGATCAGCGGTGTACCGCACACCCCACCCCACTGCTTTTAGTTGAATTTCGGTGCAGCCCTAGTTTGGCTGCAGGAGAAATTTAAGTGAGATTCTGTTAAAAAAAACAAAGGTGTGATCGAATTTCAACGATCTTTAAAATAAAGGATTATAATTTTAACGATCTTAAGGATAAAGGATCTTTATTTTTTCACAAAAATGGAGATTAGTTTGGGGACTACATCAAGTTGAACTTTAAGAATTCAAATTATTTATTTTTCAAGTTACATCTCATTAATCATTCTTACAAAATATTAGTCAAATCGAAAATATTCGAGACATCTAATTAAGTTTAAAGAAATTGACGAACTCTTTGTTGTATCGTAATAATTAAATAAATAAATAATTTTTTTGAACAATGTTTAAAATGAACAAAATTTGGATATCAATCGAGCCCACAATGTATGTCAAATATATATGTATATCTTCTGCATATATAAAGCTAGCGCCCCAATTTGGAGTCACGGCTTCACCAAAAAATTTTAGACACAAATGTCCCCAAGACAAAAAAAGTTCAAAAGCAACAATATAATGCACCAAATAATGCAGGGGTATTTTCGTTATATAAACAATGTTTTTTAACAATTAATTCTTTGTGTACAGTTTTTTTATTTTTATTTTTATAATTAGTACCTCACAATAGACTATTGATAATGTTATTCAATCAGTTGTTTATTAAATATTATTTTCTCTATTTTTAAACACATTCAAAACATCTTAAGAGATGTGTGGTGCCGGTTATAAAAAGGTCTTTTACACGCGTATAATAATGTGATTCAATTAGTTGTCAAATTATTATTAATTTTTTTTAACAAGTGATATCTACACTAAAGGAGAGGGGGGGTGGGCTTAGTTTCACAATGGGCTAACAATAATATGATTCAATTAGTTGTTTATTAAATATTATTTTCTCTATTTTTAAACATGTTCAAAACATCTTAAAATGCGCGTAGTGCCGGTTTTAAAAATAGTCTTTCGCACACGCATAATAATGTGATTCAATTAGTTGTCAAATGATTTTTTTTTCCGAACAAACGATATTATCTACACTGAGGGGGGAGGGGGATGGGCTTAGCCTCACAATAGGCTACCAATAATGTGATTCAATCAGTTGTTTATTAAATATTATTTTCTCTATTTTAAAACACGTTCAAAATATCTTAAGAGACGAGTACCGCCGGTAATAAAAAAGGTCTTTCGCACGCGCACAATAATGTGATTCAATCAGTTGTTTATTAAATATTATTTTTTCTATTTTTAAACACTTAAGAGACGCGTAGTGCTAGTTATAAAAAATGTCTTTCACACACGCATAATAATGTGAATCAATTAGTTGTCAAATATATATATATTTTTTTAACAAATGATGTTATCTACACTAAGGGTGAACGGGTGGGCTTAATGTCACAATGTGCTAGCAATAATGTGATTCAATCAGTTGTTTATTAAATATTATTTTCTTTATCCCTAATGTAAATTCAATAGAATGTAGATGGAAATTGAAAGACCGATTTTATTATGTGGATTCAACTGCTTTAATTGGTTTATGAGAGGTTTCTTATAGCATAGTCTAATATTATTCATTTACTTCAAATATTTGACTTTCTTTTTGTCATAAAAAAATTATTGAAGCAATTCATGCATATAAATACATTTAAAACGTATAAGTCGTGCGTAGCACATTGTGATTCAAAAAATGCATTATGCACGCGCGTGAAGGCTAGTATACATATATATGAACAAAAAGTGAGATCGAACCCACAACTATCCTCATTTTCTGAAAAAATGGAGATTCTTTTCCATAAGGGCATGCACATTATGTCTATATATAAGACATGTGGGACGGTGGGGTGTAAAATGAAGGTGTCTGCCGCTTTCTGAAATATCTCCCGGTTCTCCGTTGTGCTTTTGGTGTGTAGCAGCGACCGTATTTCAACGGCCTACGTATCCTTGAATTGAATGTTGCATAAGTAACATTTTTCATGTTTTCATCATCTACACAAGTTTCATATCTTTGACGCCTACCAACACCATCCACTACTTAATTTTATATATATATATATATATATATATATATATATATATATATATATATATATATATATATATATATATATATACACTTTAATCTATACTAGTTATACAACATATTGAAAACATAAAATACAAAAAAAAGTTAAGAATTTTTTTTTCTAAGTTAGAGTCGCAATCCTAAACTATTTTCTTAAACAATAATAAAAAATAAAAATAAAATGTCACAAAACCACCCAATCTGCCTAGACTCACCCAGGCCTAGTTAACCCACCCATCCTACTTATGTTCATATAGGTAGGCTAGACGGGTACCTAAGTAGGTTTAGGCAAACAAGACGGTTGCCTAGCCAGTCTAGACACTCATTCTAAATTTTTAATTGCTTAAAAATTATTTATAGTAGTGATCAATGCCTAACACCTAGACAGAGCCTCTCTCAGCATCTAATCATTTTTCTCTCCCTTATTCATTCCAGATTTCCAAAGCTAACTTTCTCCTTCCAAATGCACTTTTTTCACAACTTAAAACAGGAATTGCTCCCTCTCTCTCCCCCTATGTATGTGTGCTCTTTCCAACTTAACAGCATCTGGAGAATTAAATTTTCTCTCCGTCGTGAGAGCCTTTTCTCCTCTGTGAGAATCCGCCGTTGTGCGAGTTTAGTGTGGGTGTGGGTGCTCTTTCCTGCTGGTTCTGGGTTCTCACCTGGTGTTGATGGATCTCCGTTAGGGCGTCGTTTGCGAGGGGTGGGTGGATCTCTTTTGGGGCGAAGTTTTGAGGGGTAGGTGGAGCTCTTTATTGTTCTGCGATCGTCTTTGTTCGGGGTTGCATCTCTTCTGATTGTGGTGGGGCTTTGGTGGGGCTGTCTGTCCGTGTCCTGTTTGTTTGCTGTGGTTCTGGATTTCTGTAGGGGGGTTGTCAAATTGGGGTTGGTGGAGCTTTAATTTCGTCTTGTGTTCTGCGATTGGGTTCAAGCTTCTTCTGGTGGGGCGGGTTAGAATGGAGGAGAGTGGTCAGGGATTTTATCCCTTCTATTCTCTGAGTTGGGGGTTAGGGTTATACTGGGTGGTCAATTTGGGGGTTGAGATCTTATATCTAGGTACGATTGGTTTCGATGTGGGGTTGACAGTATGGCACAAATTTGGCCTCTGTGAGGATGGAGTTAAGGTGGGTTCTGACAAATCTCAAAGCATTGAATGCTGGGATGGTCTTTATAGGTCTTATGAGATGTTGGTTGGCAGCGTTAAAGGAGCTCATCCCCTTTTGTCCCCAAATGGTAGGTATGTGCAGGCTGATGCTTTTATTGACATAGTTATTGCACTTTTTTTTTGCTATTACCGATGATTTGAGGTAGATTCAAGAGTTACGTCTGTCACCGGTGAAAGCTCATAGGGTTTTTTCTGAGCATTCCAAGTACTCTGCGGCATCTCTGGGGCTGTCGAAGGTGTGGAGTCTGCTACTTATGGAAAATTCGGGTGTGGAAGAGCTAGTTGTTCATTTGGATCGCTCGCTAGATCTGTCTACGATGGAGATTGGTGTTAAGTTAGTTGGTATGGCTTTGACGCAGAAGCCACTGAATAGGTGGGGTATCAGAAACATCCTTAACTCGGTGTGGAAGGATCTAGGTGAAGTGGGAATTAAATGGGTCCGAGAGAATGTGTTCATTATCTCGGTTCCGGATTAGAGTGTGGCTAAGAAAATCCTGGCGCAGGTGCCGTGGGCTGTCATGAAGAAAAATTTTGTCGTGAAAGCTTGGCCCCCGGACCTTGCTTTGGAAGAGGTTGACATGAAGACTGTTCCTTTCTGGGTTCAAATTCGGGGAGTCCCTTTAAGTTTGGTTTCCAAGGAGAATGTTACTCGGCTCATTAAGACGGCTGGTGTTTTTATGGAGATGGAGAATCCAGCAAAAGCTCGAGGCTTCTTAAGGGTGAGAGTGTTAGTTAATTCGGAGAACCCGCTTGTTCTGGGATGTTGGTTGAAAAGGGAGGTAAACCGTGAGACTTGGGTGGAGTTTAGATACGAGAGGCTTCAAGATTTTTGCTATCATTGTGGGTGTATTGATCATATTAATACGGAGTGCTCTTTCGCGGCGAATATGGATAGGGCGAAGGGCTTTGGAGATTGGATCAAAGCTCCTCCTGTTCGCGAGTTTGTGGAGCATGTGCGCCCGTCGCGATTGGGAGTAGGCGAACGGAGGTTGGTTGGAATGGTTAGGGGCAGTGATCGTCCTGAGTTGAGGTTGCAGCGTTCAATCCACAATGAGGCTCCGAGCAGGAAAGACACTTTTGGGGTGACTGTTGGAGAGCTTGGTTCCCATGTTCGTGACAAGAAAAAATGGCGTAGGTTTCAGCTCCAAGCTTGTCCTGCTAGTCAGATTCAAGTGGTAGTGCCTCAGCTGCGTCGCCACCTGAGATGGGAGTGCGGTGATGGGAGTTTCCCGTCAGTAATTAATCAAGTGGTCTTTCAGGGGGGAGAAGGAGAGCATTCGGTTCGGATTCGGGATGTTAGTGAGGCAGATTCTGGGACTCCACCAGTTGGTGATTTAGAAGGGTTCACGGGGACTTTGGCTTCTACCTCTCGACTGTGCTCAAGCCTGTTGCGGCATGAGGTGGGTGGCATTAAGCAAGGAGTGGAGCCATCGAGTATGGACTTAGTTCCATCCCCCTAAAAGAAAACTAGAGGGCCCAACCCGGACGCTGATAGACAAGTGATACAGGACGGCACTATGGAAGTAAGTGATCTGTGGGATCAGGTGGAGGCTGATGCGGGAGAGAATGGGAGCTGTGTCTGGACTGTTTGTGCGGGCAATTTGGCTCGGGGTGGTGGCGGCTGGCCCTCAACAGCAGCAAGATCGCCATGATTCTGGTGTTTTGGAACTGCCGTGGTCTAGGGTCGGACACGGCAGTTAGGGTCCTCCATGGGCTTATTAGAAACAAACGACCTTCTATGATCTTTTTATCTGAAACTAAAATGAAAGATCATAGATTAAATGGTGTTAGGAGACGTATGGGTTTTCATTATGGTATTAATGTTTCTCCGGTTGGCAGGGCAGGTGGGCTAAGTTTGTGGTGGGATGATTCAGTGGAGGTGCAATCTCTGTTTTCTTCTAAGCATATTATTGATGTTATCTTGCGCAAGGGTGGGGACAGTAATTGGGTCCGTATTACTGGAGTGTATGGAACTCCCTACAGGGAGGATAAGGCTGAGTTTTGGGAGTGGATGTCGAGTCATTTTTCTCCTGCTGATATTCCGTGGCTTTGTGCTGGGGATTTTAATGAATTTCTTTGGGATCATGAGAAGTCTGGGGGGGTGGAGGTTCTCTACAACAGGCCTAGGTATCTGGAGACTTTCATGCAGGTTACCAATTTGTGGGATTTGGACTTTAATGGTCCTGCTTTCACTTGGCATGGTATGCGCCATGGTCATCTGGTGGAGGAACGGATTGATCGGGCTTTGATAAACGGGCTTTGGCAGGATTTGTGGCCGAATTCTTTGGTTACGCATGGGACGGTTATGGGGTCTGATCATTGTCCTCTCATTATTCAAACCGAGTCGGAGAGTATGCGGGGGCGGAGAGCGTTCAAGTTTGAGGCGTTCTGGGCTAAAGAGATTGATTGTGATCAGGTGGTACGCTCTTGTTGGAATAGGCAGGCTCCGAGTGAGATTTTGGTGAGGTGGACGAAGAAAATAAACGATTGCAAATCTAGTCTTATTCGGTGGAGCCGAAATAAATTCAAGAAGAGAGGTATGTTGATTCAGGAACTACTGCATCAGTTGCAGGAGCTTCAAAAGGATTGGCGCTCTAATATTGAAGTCATTAAGCAGAAAACTCAGCTCGTCAATGAATTGAGGGCTCAGGAGGAAAGCTATTGGATGCAGCGTTCTAGAGTTAGATGGCTTCGTGATGGGGATGCCAATACAAAGTTCTTTCATAATTCTACTTTGCAAAGAAGACGACGCAACCAAATTATCAAAATTAAGGATGAGCTTGAGAACTGGGTGGAGCAACCGGGACGTGTTCGAAAATTGGTGGAGGATCATTTTATTCACACGTTTACTACTGGGGGAGCCCGGAACTAGGGATCTTTGTTGGATTGTATTAGCCCGAGAATGACGGAGGATATGAATCTGGCGCTCCTTAAGCCGGTGTCCGAGGATGAAATCAAGACAGCGATCTTTAAAATGGGTGGTCTTAAAGCTCCAGGACCGGATGGTTTTCAAGGCATATTCTATCAATCATTTTGGGAGCATGTCTATGAGGATGTCTGTGCTTTGGTGAGGGAGTTAATGCAGGGGTCGTCTAGCCCGACTTCTCTTAATGCTACGTATATTGTTCTGATCCCAAAGGTTCCGCACCCGGAGACGGTTTCGCAGTTTCGGCCTATTAGCCTGTGTAATTATTCTTACAAGGTGTTGTCTAAGGTCTTGGCAAACCGGTTAAAGGTGATTCTTCCTATGCTTATATCTCCCTCCCAAAATGCTTTTGTGGCGGGTCGTCAAATTCAGGATAATATCGGGATTGCTCATGAAATGTTCCATTTTTTGAAATGGAGAACTGCGAAACGGAAGTTTGAAATGGGAGTCAAATTGGATATGCAGAAAGCCTATGATAGAGTTGAATGGGATTTCCTTAATGCGGTTATGGAGAGAATGGGGTTCTGTTGTATGTGGAGAAGGCTTGTCATGGGTTGTGTTTCTACAGTTAATTTCGCTGTCCTTCTTAATGGGCAGCCAGGCAACAAGTTTGCTTCGTCCAGAGGTCTCAGGCAGGGTGATCCTTTATCTCCTTATCTGTTTATCATTCTGGGGGAGGTTCTTTCGTGCATGATTCAAGCTGCGATTGACGACAAACAGCTGGAGGGAGTTAGGATTGGTGTATCGGGGCCCATTATTTCCCACTTGTTCTTTGCGGACGAAACTCTTCTTTTTTTTGCGTGCGGGGGATAATTATTGTAGAAATTTGCTCTCTATTATTGATAGGTACTGTGAAGCTTCGGGGCAGAAAGTGAATCTCCAGAAGTCCAGTATTTATTTTGGTGCGAATGTTCCGAAAGGGGTGGCTGCCAATTTGGGTGGCATTCTTGGTGTGTCTGTAGTGGATAATCCTGGCACTTATTTGGGTGTCCCAGCCATCTGGGTCGGTCCAAAAAGCATGGCCTTGCTTATGTGAAGGGCAGAATTTTGGGAAAGCTCCAAAGGTGGAAGCAGAGTGCGTTGTCGAGGGCGGGCAGAGAAGTTCTGATTAAGGCTGTGGTCCAGGCCATTCCTGCTTATCCTATGTGCATTTTTAAATTTCCTTCTGTGGTCTGTCATGAGTTGGATGCCCTGGTTGCGAGATTTTGGTGGGGAAGCCATGGGGAGAACCGAAAGATCCACTGGGTGTCTAAGGAGGTTCTGGGCCTTCCCAAGGATATGGGTGGCCTGGGTTTTAGAAATTTTTAGGAGTTTAATGATGCGTTACTTGCTAAGCAATGCTGGCGTTTGCTTACGGAGCCGAATTCATTGTGGGCGAGGGTTATTAAGGCCAGGTACTTCCCGCATTGCTCTTTTTGGGAGGCTAAAAAAGGGGCTCGGGCTTCTTGGGCTTGGTCCAGTCTTCTCTCGGGCAGGGAGCTTCTTGCTAGCGGATCTCATTGGCAAATCATGGGTGGGGAGGAGGTGAGGGTTTGGGTAGATAGGTGGCTGCCCTCTCTCCCTTCGGGGCACCCTATGCCGCTTGGTTCTGTCTCTGTTACGTCGAACTTACGGGTCAGCTCCCTCATTGACTCCTCTTCCCGGCAATGGGATTTTGATTTTCTAAGACCGTTTCTTTCTTTAGTAGATCAACGGGCTATCCAGGAAACAATTATTGGAGACTCGAGGTGGAAGGATAAGCTTGTTTGGGCTGCTAACCGGAATGGCAAATACTCGGTGAAATCGGGGTACAGGTGGCTGCAAGTTCGCTCTATTGAGGTGAGGGATCATCGGATGCCGGTTGTTCGTTCGATTTCTAAAACTCTGTGGAAATGCATTTGGCAGTTGGCTGTTCCTCCCAAAATTCGACATTTCTTATGGGTTTCGTTGCATCTTGGCCTGCCTACTGGTAAGGCTCTTTTTTCAAGAAGGTTATCCTCATCTCCCTCTTGTCCTCTTTGTCAGAATGCTGATGAAACTGTGGAGCATGTCTTCCTTCGCTGTCCTTGGGTGGCGGCTGTTTGGTTTGGTGGAGCGTTGAATTACAAAGTGGACGCTGCCGGTATTGTCTCGTGGGATCGGTGGTTGCAGGATGTGTTTTCTCCTAACTGGGGTTCTTCGGCTGACAGGCAGTGGTTCCAAGCTTATGTTTTGTTCTCTTGTTGGTTCATCTGGAAAGCTCGCTGTGATTTTGTGTTCAACCAGGTTCCTGTCAATCTGTCTAAGGTTATTTTTTCGTTGTCGACCGCCTTTGGGAACTTTTTGCTTGCTGTGTCTTCTGTGGGTATTGCTCGGCCTGTCTCAGTTTCTCGGGAGGAGGTTGCTGTCAGGTGGTGTCCTCCTTCTTCTCCTTTTGTTAAAATCAATGTGGATGCTAGTTGGTCTAAATCATCTCGGATGGGTTTTGCGGGGGTGGTTGCTAGACAGGACGGTGGGCGTTTCCGGGCTGCGGTAAGGTCTTCTGTTTTGGCTCATTCTTCTCTTGTGGCTGAGTTTTTTGCGATCCTGCGTGGTTGTGAATTGGGTGCCTCGTTGGGTTTCAATTCTGTTATCATTGAATCTGACTCTCTTCAGGCTATTTCCTATTTAAATGGCTCTCTTGAAAATGGCAGTTGGGAGGCTTTCCCCATTTTGGCTAGAGCTCAAAGGTTGGGATCAGCTTTTCAGAACTGTCGCTGGTCTTGGGTTCCAAAATCAGCCAATTTGGCAGCGGATGTTCTTGCGTCGGCTGATTTTACGGAGATGTGTGATTTTGTTTGGGTTGACAGACCCCCATCTTCGTTAGTTCATGTATTAAGTAATGACGGACTGCCTTGCCCTCATTAGCAGGTTGTGGTGGGTTTGGGGTGACACTATCTCTTAGTGATTGTGTCGGTTGTTGTATCCCTGCTCACTGCTTTGCTTGGTCTTTATTTCGTTGTGTTTGCCTTGTCGTAGGCTCTCTTGCTTCTGTTTGGCTTCTTAGCCTTGGGTTTCTTAATTTAACTCAATTCTTCAAAAAAAAAAAAAAACAGCATCTGATAATTTTTCTCTCCCTTGTTCATTCCAAATTTTCAAAGCTTAGTTTCTCCTTCTAAATGCACTTTTTTCACAACTTAACAGAGTTTGCTCCCTCTCCCTCCCCTGTGTATGTGTGCTCTTCCCAAAATCAGTTTTTTATAGCTTGGATATCCATTTCACACGAGAGATTTTTTAATGTACCGAAAATACAGTTGCATCTTGAAATGAAGAAGAAAGCACTAAAAGACTATGCCTTTGGAGGATAGGTATTTGGGATCGTTGTCACTAGAGATTGAACTTAGTGCTAGGCTTTCGCTTTTGGTCCGGCCTAGGTGATGAAACTGAACGTACTTTGGTTAGTCATTCTGCTTGTATCGACTTCTGTCTGTCTCTCTGTCCCTGGTCGTTTCAAGCATAGAATGAAACGAGTTTGATACAAGTGTAATGATACAAATGAATTTTTTTTATCTATTTCCTAATATAATGAAACTTATAGACTGAGTCCTGTTTTTGGTACATAAAAAAATCTCTCCGGTCTTACGTATTCAATTGAAAAGAAAACACAAAAGAAAAAGGGAAAAAATATAGAGAAAAAGAATCAAAGAAAAAGAAAAAGATATATGAAGTGGGGGAAGGCCGGATCCTTTTCTTAGGGATCCCAGAGATTCTGTAATCGTGATCGTTTATCGTACATCATGTGGTCAGAAATCGTTTGAAATTTAAAATTTAAAATTAAATATAAATAATACTTAACGAAAACTCATTGCACGATGTAAGATAAACGACTTCACGAAATCCTCGAAATTTCCAGAAAAAAAAATCCAGCGAGGATCCTTTTCGGTGGGGGAAGGGGGGAAGGTATCCATGTTCATCATTCTTTATACTTTTTCCATGAATCCGTCTCGAAAAGCTGCAAAATGTTGCACGGAGCTGCCACGTAGCACATCTGTTGTGGGTATGTCACTTTGACGTGGCAGTGCAACCCCCCACCCACCCCAAAGACCTCCACCTTCCCACATTACCTAACTACATAAATACCCTCTCTTGTGCCCCCTTGGCCCTTCACTTGCTCTCTCATATGCTTCTCTCTCTAATCTCTCTCTAAGTTCTAAGTTATAAGTTCTAGACACATACCTCTATTATTACTTCAAATAACTATTAACTAAGAAACTACATATACAGTAGCAGCAGAGATGGATTTTAATGGTGGAGATCAAACTCCCAACCGATCAGATCACTCACCGGATCACTTGCCCTCCTTAATATCTTCCTCCAATTGCTTTCCCATCACTCTCAAGGTAACAATTAACAATATTCGCAACTGCATGTCACGGTTGACCAATATTTAAATTAACTTGACTCTGCCTTAGCTAGTTACCTATTTTCTCACTGGAGGAACAATATCCAGAACAACGACCTCAACAATTTATAAGATATCTTGAGAAAAGATTCTTATACAACATGTCCATCTTCCTATGCACCTCGGCGTCTAAAAAACTTCTGGACAGCCATAGTTCCTTCTTTTATCTAAAGACGAAAGGGAAAATACAACAATAAAAGTTAACTTTTGTTAAATAACCATATGTAGTTTGATTTAAAATCGAATTGTGAGTTGACTACAATTTTCTTGACTGTACGTAGTAGTGCTTAGTTCACATACAAATATATATGTATGCTGCTTATGATGATGATGATGATGATGGTGATGATGCAGTTCGTGGACGTGTGTTACAAAGTGAAGATAGACAACAAATCACAGTACAGAGACTGTTTGTTTGGTCACAAGGACAAACCCGGACAAGAAGAACAAGAACGGACTATTCTGCATGGAATCACAGGAATGGCGTCCTCCGGAGAAATCCTAGCCATTCTCGGCCCATCAGGAAGCGGGAAATCAACGCTCCTCAACGCCCTTGCCGGCAGGCTCAACCGCAAACATCAGGGCACCGTCCTTGCCAACGGTCGAGCCCTTACCAAAACCGTCCTCCGTCGGACCGGCTTCGTCCCTCAGGACGATATTCTCTACCCTCACCTTACCGTCCGCGAAACCCTCGTCTTCTGCGCCCTCCTCCGGCTCCCTCGCACCCTCTCCAAAAAGGAAAAAGTCTCCGCCGCCGAGTCCGTCATTTCCGAGCTCGGCTTGCACAAGTGCAAGAACACCATAATCGGCAACACCTTCGTACGTGGCGTGTCGGGAGGGGAGAGGAAGAGGGTGAGCATAGCGCACGAGGTGCTGATGAATCCAAGCTTACTGATTCTGGACGAGCCGACGTCGGGTCTGGACTCAACGGCGGCGCACCGACTGCTAAGCACGCTGGGGTCGCTGGCTCTCAAGGGGAAGACGATCGTGACGTCGATACACCAGCCGTCGAGCCAAGTGTATCAGATGTTGGACTCGGTGTTGGTGTTGTGCGACGGAAGGTGTTTGTATTTTGGAAAGGGGAGTGAGGCGATCAACTACTTTGGATCTATTGGCTTCGCGCCGGCTTTCCCCATGAACCCTGCTGACTTCCTCCTTGATCTCGCTAATGGTATGTTACCTTTTCCTACCTTTTAATTATTATTTAAGTTTTTTTTTTGGAAGATAATTATTATTTAAGTTAAATTGATTTCCTAGCTTACTTAAATTCTGCCAAAATCTGATGTTTTGTTTTTTATTCTTTAACTCAACAAATCTTGGTGCGTAACCAAGATTTGAATAATGCTTTATAAATTAAATTTGCAAATTAAATGATATGTTATCAATAAAAAATATATATACTAATTAACATTTAAGTAATAATTCAATCATTAACTTCCACGTCATTTAAGTAATAATTCAATCAACTTCCACATCATTCTGATGGGAAACATTTCTTAATCTATTTGAAAGCTAGCTCCCTCACTTGTGAACAACTAAATTGTGTTCGACATAAAATATGTGTGGTCATTAGAGTTGCCAAAACCTAACACTAATATCGTAAATAAAGTTGAGATCATAAATAAAGTTGAGATTTCAACGTAGAAATAATTGGTTATGCTGGAATAGTGGGCAAATAGAATGAGTGATTGGGGTGATCCAAACATCCAAAGTCAGTCCCAGTCAGGAGTAGTAGAGAGAGACCAGACATATATATGTGGGGCAATTACTTCTCCATACTTAGGATGTGAGTTACTGCTGTGGATCGATGTACTTATTGAATATGTTATGGACTTGTATCATGGGTATATATTATATGGTATGGGTGATGGGTCGCTACATTCTCATGGCTGCGTCCTACTTATCGAGGGTGTCATGGCGCATTGATCATTAACTGCCACAAGTCCACAACTTAGGTTGTCAAGTAGCTATTTGTGCTTAATTACTAGTGTTCTTTAGAGGAAGACACGGCATTTTTTAATTCTTAATCCTGATTTTCGAGTCTCAATTGTGAATAATGTAATAAATAAATATCATTAATATACCGTTTCCTTTGTTAATAAACAGATATTTAGCAAAGGCAAATCCAGATTAAATATCAATTTTAATAAAGAATTTAAAAACACAAAAACCAATTTTAAGAAAACCAGCAATTCCTTCTCATTTGATTTGGATCAAGTCACAAATTATAGGCCAATACTCTTATAAGCATAGGAACATGGCCTACATACCACTGATTCTATTGCCAGAAATTGTCGCCAACAACAATCATTGGGGCCGCATGTATTTTCATGTCACCGAAAAAGTTCAAGTCACTTTTAACAGCAACTTAAAAAAAACAATATGTGCGACATTTTCTTGTGCAATTATGTTTTTTCGTGTTGGTCCATTCTTTTTTTTGTTTTTTTTTTGTTTTTTTGACTTGTATACACATTAAAATTATAAAACTTATGAGAAAATTCATTACTTAATATGTTTTTTTTAATATCATTGTTGGATAGTGATATTGAGAATGGAAAGTTTGATCGACAGATCTCTAAAATTTGATCGTCTGGTCTTTAAAAAAAATTGTTCAACTAGTTGAAGGAAAAAAATTATCTAGTCGAAAAATGGGATAGAATTGAATGGCAATCGTGTAATTATTTTGAATTATTTTAATATTTTATAAAATTTGTTTTGATTGATTTTTTTAGTTATACTTATACTAAAACATTTTCGTTAAACGTTTTCTTAGCATTGGTATTTAACTAAAATATCCCTATTTAGTATTGGATATTAATGGTGGTCATATTAAAAATGCTTTGGTGCTCTCCACGTGTCTGTTTTTCTTTTCACTAGATGGCTGATCTTTTCTTGAATTGGAGAGCTCGATCACTACTCATGCGGCACACGGATTTAGATCCTCTCCGGATCCTTCATTGGGGATCATAAGGATCAATGCATCATAATCCTTCATCAAAGATTGTACAGCAATAATTTTTTTTATATTTTTCACGCAAAAGAAGATTACTTTACTTTTAAAAATATAAAAAGTATTTAATTGTGACCGCATGATCTTTAATGAACGATTATGATGCATTGATCTTCGAAATCTCTAATGAGAGAATGCGGAGAAGATCTAAATCCCACATACAGAATCTCTCTCTCCCTAATGTTTTCTTAATGTTTTGACCATTGACTGGTACCTGAAAAAGACTCTTTGTTTATTTAATCCTCACTGGCATCCTTTTAATAATAAATTAAACGTGTATAGAAACTTACGTATTGTATTATTAGAATATGATATGGGTTCTATGCAAATCATTCTATTTTTGTTTCAAAAATTAAAATAAAAACAAATCATTAGCAGGTGGGGAAGGATAATGCTTTATGCGGTGCAGAGCCACCCATGGTTTTCATTGATGGATTTCGACTTGCAAAGTATTCCTAATTTAGTAGGAGGCCGATTAATGAGGGAGAAATATGCGGTCTGGGATAGTGTGCTGAGGAACGAAATAATATAGTATGCAGAGTGGGATGTTAGCCACTACCACCATATATCATATATCCTTAATTTCAACAGCGATTCAATTATCTATGTTATGGGCTACACGTCTTAATTTGGACCGTCCACTGAATCCCATCACTTGAATTCCCAATAAAGTTGACCTGTCTTGTTTCATTGAGGATAGTGGATCATGCATGCTATGTTGCTTCGTAAAATACACGCTCCTTACGTCAGGAAGACAACCCTAGCTCGCAACTTAAAAGAAAAAGGCACACGGCTAATTTCTATTGGGTAGGAACACCGACTGTCAATCTTGAGCTACAGTTCTGGGAACCTGGAAAATTTCTCTGTTCTAACATGTAGCCAACGGCCACGATGCTTCTACCATTTGTTTAAAATCTCGAAATTACTAAACTCACTCCACCATTGAAGGATCAAGTTTTAGCATGGCATTGTTTGAGAACCTAGAATATTGAAATGGGACTGGTTTATCGGCTTCAGTAGTTGTCAAATATTATGTCAGACCAATACACAATTAAGCGTAGAACAAGTGCTCTTTGACTAGATATCTGGGAATTTTAATCCTTTTTATTCTTGTTCAAGGCAGAAAATGATAAACTTTAGAGCATTAGATAAACATAGAGAGGTTTCTTGTCCCTTGTTTAACTTGTCCTTTAATCTATTCCTAGACAATATAATGAGATATACATTGTGGATTGAGATGGAGAAATTGATGACGGAATTAGTGGCGCGAGAAAACATCAATTAGTTAAGGAAGCATAAACATTTGGAGGTTGGCGAATCATATCATTGTCTCTTTATTGAATTGGCTAATCTTCTTCCTCTTTGGTGAGCCCTTCATATATGTATATTACTCTTTTAAATTATCTATAAAACATATTCTCGATTGCCGCATAATCTTAATCTTAATCTTAATAGATAGATTAGCCTATATTTTCCATCATCTTAATTAAATGATATTAGTACTTATATAGTAGCATAAGACTGCAAAATAGTAAATATCTATATGTTGTTTTTATCGGGAATAATACTTGCGTCCCACTTTTGGTAAAACCTCTTTGATCTCATTTAACTGATTTTTCCTAAACGAACCGTTTTATGAGGAGTTACAATGAAACGATTTCTGAAATAACGTTACTTAAGGTGCAACTTTTAGGGCTAATTGTGTTTTATAACAATTTTAAGTATGTCCTCAATGATGCGAAATCACACAAAATGATATAATTATTTGATCATTTGATTAAAAAACAGTCGTTTTAATGTTTTCGTACATAACCGTGTATGTCAATATAGTCTATCTATGTATGATCATGATATTTTTAACTTGAAATTATTGAGTAGGAATTTGGATAGTGGACTGGATATATAGTCCAATACCGTAACATGATTACAACAAATTTTCACCTCAACTTAATGTGAGCATTCGTTTAATTTGGCCACTTTGAATAATTTAAGTGGGTTTTCTTGGTCACTGTCTATGCCTTTTTTAGTTTGAAAATTAAAAAGTTCAAAAGTAAAATTAGTATAAACATTTCCACTAAATTAAATCAGAGTAAGTGGTGGCCACCCCTTTAGTGGCAGCAGCAACATTAGTGGATGCTCACCTTGTTAACTTATTATTTGTTTGCACATGATGACACATATGGGCTATGTTTTCAACCATTAGATTATATAGATTATGTTTTCAACCATTAGATTATACGTAGTAGTATAATCAAATAAATATGACTATATGAGTTCCACCAAAATTTGCTATTCGGTAAACAGACCAATGTGATGACTGATGATTTAAACTAAAATAAATAAATGGACCAATGTGGTCAACCGCATCATACTCGGTAATTCCACATTCTTTTCAATGTTTTAAACGAAATATTGAATCCATGCAGATAGCTATATCTACTTTAGATTATGTAAACAACACTTGGACCCTGACAAGTAAGGAAATACCATCCTTACATTTGTAAGGTGTTGATGAACTATTTATTTTATTGCTAAATGATTTTATAATGAAACATCGTCTTCCTCATTGATATTACAATATTATTAGACTAGATTTAGGACTTGAGCATTTTTCATTGTTGTCATGATGATTATTTTTAAGAGAAATTAGGTTCCCATTCCTCTTTCTTATATTCCATTGATTAAAACCTTATTTCTTTGCAATTTTTTATCAAGGTCCTTAGGTTTTAATGAGTGTCATTATTTCAGTAATAAAATATTTACATATTAGCATAATTAAATTAAATTTCTAAAATATATTAATTTAGTATTAGAAACGTTACATTTGGTATGTTTGTGTGTGTGTATATATATATATTTATGGCTATACTTTGTATCATATATTTTTATTTTTAGTTTGTACCCAATTTTAATTTGCAACCCTTTTTTGAATCTGTACTAAATTTCTTTTTAGTTGTACCCATATATTAATTACTTTTTGTGCCCTTTTCTTTAAAAGATTTATTTGTAGTCTAGTTTTTTTTATTATTTTATTATTTTTATTTTTATTTTATTTGTACCCATAATTTACCCATTCTACTTTATAAATGTACCACTTGTTTATATGTAAAATGTACCAATTTTTTTTTTTTTTTGGTAAATGTACCATTTTTTTTATGTAAAATGAACCCAGTTTTAATGTAAAATCTATAAATTTACCCCTTTTTCAATTTCAAATGTACCCTTATTTAAAAATATAAAATAAAAAGTTTTATTTTGTGAAAAACTAAAAAATCTGATAAGTGTAAGACGAATTATCAATCTTTGTAAGATTATAGGGAGAAATTAATACTAAAATTTAATATTTTGTCTTTCAATTAAAGTATTCAAATTAATAAAATTTTATTCTAAGATTTTGGTATAATAAAATTTCAATCAAAATAATGTATATATATGAATTTTTGGGTACATTACTATACAGCTTATTTACAATTTTTTAACACTATTAATACATTCTTTTGCTATTTATGATTTCATATTATTACATTGTTTTTATTCATTTATTCAATAAAATTTTTTGAAAACTTTTTACCGTAGCCGTTTCATATTATTACATTGTAATATAATGAGGGACTTTAAATCTAGGATTTATATGCCATATATATACACACACAATATGGGATTATAAATCTCATAAATGTCAAACATATAGAAAAATACATATTAATATTGATATAATGAGGTTTTCAAAGTCAAGGGACTTTGATTAAAAAAAAAAAAAATTGAATACCATTAAGGTTTTAGTTAAAGAGTGTTAGTGATTAGGGACCGAATCCAAATTCTTTCTTATTTTAATTATTAATATGAGAATATTACGTTCGGCTATCTATATTTTGATAGACCACTTCATGGTTTCGATGAAGTTAATATTCTAGATAATGAAAGTTTAGATCAATATTGATTGTAAAAGACTGATGTTTTGAGTTAGATGGTGTAATGGTTGATGAATCATAGTGACCACAAACAAATGTATCAGTATGTAGATTTATAAAATAAAAATAAAAAGTGTCTTTAATGTTCTGCCATAAATTTGGGCAATTTCTTTAGCTGCAAAACATGGTCTTCAATTCTTGGGAGGATTGAAATTTTACTGTCTGGAATTTATCCATGTGTACTTTGGTGGGAGAACTATATATATATACCTTCCAAAAAAAGGGATTCAAATTAGAAAGTAACTAATTCATTGAACTATGTATGCAGGAGTGTGCCAACTTAATGGTCTAGGCGAAAGGGATAAGCCCAACATGAAAGAAATCCTTGTTTACTCCTACAATACCTTGTTGGCTCCCAAGGTGAAAGCTGAATGCTTGGACAATACCAGTGCAGCAACAAAAGAAACGACTTACGTTCAGAGTCATTGTTCAAAAGAGCGGAGAACAAGTATTGGTGATATTGTTTCCACTTGGTTCAACCAATTCCATATTTTGCTGCAAAGAAGCCTCAAGGAACGAAAGCATGAGTCCTTCAACTCGCTCCGAGTTCTACAGGTAGTGGCCGGTGCATTGTTAGCTGGTCTAATGTGGTGGCAATCAGATTATTTAGATATCCAGGATCGTTTAGGCCTTCTCTTCTTCATCTCTATATTTTGGGGAGTCTTACCTTCTTTCAACTCGGTATTTGCATTTCCCCAAGAACGTGCCATCTTCATTAAGGAGCAGGCCTCGGGTATGTACACTCTCTCTTCGTATTTCATGGCTCGAATGGTCGGAGACCTACCGATGGAGCTTATTCTTCCTACAATCTTTCTTGTCATGGCTTACTGGATGGCTGGATTAAAAGCCGACATGGGCGCTTTTCTATTAACATTGTTGGTTCTACTCGGCTACGTGCTAGTGTCTCAAGGGCTTGGCCTTGCTTTAGGCGCGGCAATCATGGATGCCAAACAGGCCTCCACGATAGCAACAGTGACAATGCTAGCTTTTGTGCTGACTGGAGGATATTACGTGCATAAGGTTCCGTCTTGTTTTGCTTGGCTCAAATATATTTCTACTACCTTTTATAGTTATAGGCTGCTAATCAATATCCAATATGGGGAAGGTAGTAAATTATCATCCCTCTTGGCCTGCTCATCTCATCACCATGATCATGCAGGTGATCACAAAGCAAGTTGCAAGTTTGTCGAGCAAGATGTCGTAGGGCAAATTAGCCCTGCGACGAGCATATGTGTCATGTTGTTTATGTTTTTCGCATATAGGTTAGTGGCTTACCTTGCATTGAAACGCAGTAAAGTTTGAAATAATTCATACAATAATTACTTGCATTTGGATTCCTTGTTCTTCGAAAGACCTCTTTAGTTGTAATTCTCCGAAATGGATGAATTTATTTTTCTTTGTGTTTGTTTGTACAAGTTGATAGATCGTCTGTTAGCAACACTGTAATCGTTCAATGGTATCGATGAAATGCAATAATATACCAATCTTGTAAATCTTAAAATGTCATATACTAATGAAGTTACATTGATGAATTAATTCATATATGTTACATTGTAGTTTATTTTTTGGTCAATACATATTGTAAGCACCTTAAAGCAAGCGATCTGTTTGATACATAATTCAAACTTTAGCCATACCACAAAGAGAAAGGTCATTCCGAATGTGCATGCGTAGGTTCCAAGGTTTTAGACGAAGCTGCGAGATGTTATCTATATATGGATTGAGGGCTTCCTTGCTTTCACCAATTTACGAATAAGCTATTGCTCTCCGATGCAATGGAAAATTTTTGGTGGAAGAAAAAAAAAAGAATAACTAAATCTTGGGGGCAATGGCCTATGTAAACAAAAACAATTTATTTACACACTTGTCATTACTATACGCGAGACAGTATTACTATAGTTGGACATATTTGAAGTGTGATGAATATATACTTCAAATTATTAACCTATGAATCTATGAAGGATTGAAGAAAGAAACAATGGCAGAAAGATGAACAAGGAAAGAAGATGAAAGAAATGCTCTCTGTATTTCTCACAATAGTCGAATACAACTTAACCAAAAATGATCTCTACAACTTCCTTTTTATAGTCATTAGGTCTATTGCAAAAGACCCAAATACCCTCACTAACTCAATCTAATGCGACATGGCAGCAGTGCCACATGGCACAATCATATGGTTATTACTCCCCCCTCAAACGAAGCTGAGCTGCTAAAGCTGAGTTTGCTGTAGACATGAATCCTAATCCAATCTTTCTGCAATGCTTAAGAAAGATAGGACTATGTAATCCCTTTGTGAACACATCTGCCACTTGATCGTCAGTTGGAAGATAGTGAACCGTAAGATCACCTTTCTGAACCTTTTCATGTACAAAGTGATAGTTGGTATCTAGATGTTTGATTTTGGATTAGAAGACAGGATTTGAACTCAATGCTAAGGCTGATAAATTGTCACAGTATAAAGAAGGTGGTATTGATATGCATTGATGAATGTCCTTGAACACTGATCGAATCCAAAAAATATCCGCTGCACAGTGAGCCAACGCTTTATATTCAGCTTCTGTGGAACTCCGAGACACAGTAGATTGTTTCTTCGACTGCCACGAGATAGGATTGTCCCCAAGATATAATGTTGATGCACAAAATCGGAGGTCTTGGAACAACATAAATCCGACCGTGAATCTGCAAGTAAAGTAAATAACACAAGATGTATTGTGGTTCACCCCAAGGTTTGGGCTACGTCCACACTGATATTGTATTTCTGAGGGGGAAAGAGAGAGCCTCTGTAATGAATATACGAGGCTCTGAGAATGAGAGCTTGAGGGGGTGAGAAGCCTTAGGAATTGGCCTCTCTCAATTATGAGGGTGAGGGGTCCTTTTATAGAATAAGGCTCCTCACTTATTACATATTTGCCCCTTCCTTTATCACATAATTACATTTAAGTCCCCTAAGTATTTGTATGAGATCTAAATATGAGGCCCTAAATATGGTATAAACAGTAGTCCCCCAATTCTTCAATCAAGAGAGTCTTTTGGCTGGAGACTTGGAATTCAGTCCATGTGTGGGCCGAAGTAACTAGATCCTGTTTTGAACTGATGCTCGATATGAGGCAGTGCTCAATCTGAAATGATGCTAAACTAGAAGTAGCTCATGCTGCGAGGCTGCTCGGCTCGTGGCTTATGTTGCCTTAGTTGGCTCGGCTTGTGGCGTTGAAGGTGAGGGAGTCCCTTTTATAGAATAAAGGCTCGCTTCTCAATACATGAATGATGGGCTAGAGTTGATGCTCGTGGCGAGGCGGTTGCTCAGTAGGCGGCGATGCTCTCTAATGATGGTGAGGGAGTCCCTTTTATAGAATAAGGGCTTGCTCCTCAATACATAAGTGATGGGCTATGAGTGATGCTCGCGGCGAGACGATTGCTCAGCTGGCGGCGTTGCTCTCTAATGAAGGTGAGGGAGTCCCTTTTATAGAATAAGGGATCGCTCCTCAATACATAAGTGATGGGCTAGGAGTGATGCTCGCAGCGAGGCAGTTGCTCAGCTGACAGCGTTGCTCTCTAATGAAGGTGAGGAGTCCCTTTTATAGAATAAGGGCTCGCTCCTTAATACATAAGTGATGGGCTAGGAGTGATGCTCGCGGCGAGACGGTTGCTCAGCTGGCGGCGTTGCTCTCTAATAAAAGTGAAGGAGTCCCTTTTATAGAATAAGGGCTCGCTCCTCAATACATAAGTGATGGGCTAGGAGTGATGCTCGCAGCGAGGCAGTTGCTCAGCTGACAGCGTTGCTCTCTAATGAAGGTGAGGAGTCCCTTTTATAGAATAAGGGCTCGCTCCTCAATACATAAGTGATGGGCTAGGAGTGATGCTCGCGGCGAGACGGTTGCTCAGCTGGCGGCGTTGCTCTCTAATAAAAGTGAAGGAGTCCCTTTTATAGAATAAGGGCTCGCTCCTCAATACATAAGTGATGGGCTAGGAGTGATGCTCGCGACGAGGCGGTTGCTCAGTTGGCGGCGTTGCTCTCTAATGAAGGTGAGGGAGTCCCTTTTATAGAATAAGGGCTCGTTCCTGAATACATAAATAATGGGCTATGTTCCCCAAGTATTTTTCATGAGGCCCAGTTGAGGCCCAATAAATGGTACATAATGTAGTCCCCCAAGTCTTCGGTTAATAGAGTTTGTTGGCTGGAGACTTCAAATTGAATCCATGTATGGGCCGAAGTGGCGGTTGTTCGGAGGCGGTATTTGTATACCCTGCACTGAAGCTTTATAGGTGAAGCTTTGCAAGTGAAGCTTTGAAGCTAGAGCTCTGTAAATGAAGCTTTCGAAGCTGGAGCTCTGTAAATGAAGCTTTTGAAGCTAGAGCTTCTGTAAATGAAGCTTTTAAAGCTAGAGCTCTGTAAATGAAGCTTTTGAAGCTAGAGCTTTTGTAAATGAAGCTTTTGAAGCTGATTGACATGAGTGATGCTCATGAATGCTTATGTTGATTGACATGAGTGATGCTCATGGATGTTGACATGAGTAATGCTCATGAATGTTGACATGAGTGATGCTCATGAATGTTGACATGAGTGATGCTCATGAATGTTTATATATGATTGGATGAGTGATGGTCATGAATGTTTATGTATGATTGACATGAGTAATGCTCATGAATGTTTTGAAGTACTGGACGTACTTTTGATCACCTGGTTGGTGGCATGAAGAAGAGTACGGGTTGTACATTTCATCACCTGGTTGGTGGCATAAATGGCTAGTTGCCAAATGATATTAGAGTATGGGTTGTACATTTCATCACCTGGTTGGTGGTAATAGCGGCAGGTTGCCGAATAATTGTGGAGTACTGAGCGTACTTTTAATCACCTGGTTTGTGGTAATAGCGGCAGGTTGTCGAATAATTATGGAATACTGGGCGTACTTTTGATCACCTGGTTGGAGCTATTTTGGGCTTATGGGCCTTCGCCCTCTACACAACATTCCAGCCTATTTATTTTGGGCTTTGCCTTTTTTTTTTTTTTTTTTGTTTTACTCTCTGATGGGGTTTATATAAATGTTTCCGAAAGATAAGAAAAATAATTTACATCATTCAGAAATGAGAAAAGTAAATCACATCATTCTAGTGGGGTGTTTATTCCTTGCTTTTGCTTTCTCTTTTGCTTTCGCTTTCTTGGAGGACCGCTCTTTTTATGAATAATGGTGCTTGGTGTCTTGTCAATCCAACGTCCCAAGGCACTGACACAAGGGGATGCTGGGACCTTGTAGTGGGATGACAACAGCTTGGCATCATTAAATATCTGAATTCCTTTACTTTATAGCTGTGTGTTTAAAGAAAATCTGCTTTACCTTTACTGCTTTTCCACCACACAAACTCCAATCTTTATCTTCTCTCCGATTTCTCTCTCTTGGTCTTTCTCAATCTCTCTTTCTCTCTTCAATCTCTCTATACGCCGAGAAAGCCGACAACACTCTATCTGAAAAGATATCAAACGGGACGTTCCTCACGTAAATCTTCCTGGCCGAGATGTCAGCAGCATTGCGGTTGCTGCTGTTTAAACAACGTCGCTAATCCGGCGGAGGTGAACTGCATGACGCTGACTCTACCGTCGATTTTCTTGCTCGGTTTTTTACGGGACATAGCTCTGACCATCTCCCTTCCTCTAACGCTAGTAAAAATCGTGAGTCATGTTTTCATGTGCACATGCAACATGTTGTGCAAGTGGCACATGTGTAGCGTGTATGCATCAGATCCACAATGTTAATCATTAGCTGAAGTGCCATCTCTGTCCATATGCTGCACTATATGCATAGCAAGCTGAACTGCTGTGTACATCGACCATGCTACTCTAGTAAACATGTCTTTATTCTTACTCAATGAACCAAAACATATACTAATTTTTCAGTAATTGTGTACATGTTGTGACATGCAAATGCTGGATATGGTTCAATGGACTCTCCAGAGAAGATGCAATACTTTTTGGGGTAGTTGGGTAGGCTGAAAGCTTCACTTTGCTCGACCACAACATATGATCACTTGCAAACTGGGTGAAAAAACCCATGATCACCTGCAAACTAAGCGAGTATGATGATCCAGTCATCCTTGTGGGCACCCATATAAATGCTAGTGCCATCACATGGCGGTGGTGCAAAAGAAGATGGTGATCCCTAAAGGAGCGAGCAAGTGCAGAGCAGAGTATTGTGATCGAATGGTGCACAGAAGAACTCGTCTCTGCCCTGGTTGTAGAAGTAGTCCAAGCGGTCGCTGACGTGGCCCACGAATGGGAGGACGTAGTCTCCGGGGATGTTCTTCAAGGGAAGGGGCTTGTTGGCTTTGCTTTTTTCGAGGTAATCATCAATAACACCAGCATTAGCAGCGAAGTTGGATGAAACAGCAGTGAAAACAACGACCGCCAGGGAGGGCAGCGCAGCCTTTCTTCCAGCAGCTACTTGATTATTTTGTGTGCTAGGCCGTTGGGCCTTGATTGCTACTATTTTGGTTTGAGCAGCTGATTCAACTGGAGACATGCAAGTCGTCTTTGCTTTTGCAAGTTCAGATCTTCCGGCACCGGAGACTGCATAGTTGTATGCCAACACACTCGAGTTCATCACTGCCATTTGTTCCTCTCCCAGTTTCCTCTATAGCTTTTGAGGAGAAGAATGTAATTTGGATGTATGATCAGGAGTGATTGTGGTGGGATCGTGGCAGATAAGGTGAGTGGACATACTGAGGGGTTCCCTTCGCTGAAAGAATAGAATGACTCGCTTGCCCGACGAGACCAAACTTTGATGCCAACTGAACTTGTTTAAATCTGTGTATTTTGTAAAGAGAGAGAAATGAGAGAGAAAAAATGGGAATGTTTGAGATTTGGATCTCTTCTATTTTTGGGTTTTTTGTGATTTTGCCAATTTTGCAGATTCACGGTGGAAGTGAAAAATTGAGAGAGAACCGACATAACTTTTTGTGTCGATTCCCACACACGGCGCCAAATGTTAATGCACAAAACTGGAGGTCTTGGAACAACGTAAATCCGACCGTGAATCTGCAAGTAAAGTAAATAACACAAGATGTATCGTGGTTCACCCCAAGGTTTGGGCTACGTCCACACTGATATTGTATTTCTGAAGGGGAAGAGAGAGCCTCTATAATGAATCTGAGAGGCTCTGAGAGTGAGAGCTTGAGGGGGTGAGGAGCCTTAGGAATTGACCTCTTTCAATTATGAGGGTTATGGGTCCTTTTATAGAATAAGGGCCCCTCACTTATTACATATTTGCCCATTCCTTTATCACATAATTACATTTAAGTCCCCCGAGTATTTGTACAAGATCTAAATACGAGGCCCTAAATATGGTATAAACATATACAACAAATACTGTTATTGATCTTCTTGTATTAATGTCTACTGCACAATCTGAGTCTGAGAAGGCTGTGATGTTAACACTCTTGCTCTTTGCATATTGAAGACCATACTTAACAGTACCCTGTATATACCTCAAGATTCTCTTAACCAAGAACATATGCATATTAGCTGGTTGTGTCATAAACTGACAAACCAAGTTCACTGAATGAGCTATATCGGGTCTAGTGAAGGTTAGATATTGTAAAGCCCCAACTATGATCAAATAAAAAACTACCTTCTCCTACAATAACCTATGTATGAGGCTTTGATGGTGTTGGAGTAGGTGTGCAATTGTCCATACCTGCCTTCTTTAACAGATCTTTAGCATACTTAGCCTGAGTTATGAATAAAGATCCATCATCTTTATATTGTATATGCAATCCCAGGAAATATGACAACCTCCCCATATCCTTAAGGTTAAACACACTAGCAAGATCATCAATCACAACTTGTATTTTGACTGAATTTGAACTAGTGAGAATTATGTCATCAACATAAAGCAATAGAAGGACCAGGTCACCATCATCCATTTAAAAAAAAAAAAAAAGACTAGTATCTGAAAGTGATGATTTGAAACCAATAGTTGGAAGATAGCCCGTGAACTTAGAATTCTAGGCTCTTGGAGCCTGGTAGCCTGTTTGAAACCATAAAGTGATTTAACTAATCTTCACACATGATTAGAACATGTAGGATCCATAAAACCTTATGGTTGCTTCATATATACCTCTTCCTCCAAATCTCCATGAAGAAAGACATTTTTAATGTCAAGCTACCTTAATTGCCAACTGAATTAGGCAGCTAAAGCTAAGATTATCCTTACTGTAGTATGTCTAATTACAGGACTAAAGGTCTCAGAATAGTCTAAGCCTTGTTCTTGAGTATAGCCTTAAGCCACCAATCGAGCTTTGTATCTTGAAATAGTACCATCTGGATTTCTCTTTACCTTGTACACCCATTTACTTCCAATAACAGATCAATTCGATGGTGGTGGAACCAATAGCCAGGTTCCTTGAGTTTTCAATGCATCGAACTCCTCTTGGATTGCAAGCTGCCATTGTGACTTAGTTGAAGCAGCTCTGAAAGTTTTTGGTTGTTCACTATCTGTAGTATCAGCTAAAAAAGAAAACCCCCCAGAGATTTGCTCACTGAATTCACTAGAATGATCATCAGTATATAATTCTCCAAGTTGCAAAGAAGACAACTGAGGCAATGAAGCAAGATATTCCACATAGCTTTTTCTGGAAATAGCACTAGTTTGTAATCTGGTTTGAATACAATTTGGATTTGTTTCTGTGATGACTGAGATGATTAATAGGAGATGAGGTAAACGGAAAGATTACCTGTAATTGTGCAGGGTCAAAGACATGAAGCAAATGAGTAATGTTTGGTGAAGAGGAAAGAGTATGTGATGATCCAGATCGCTGAATTTCTGACTCAATCGATGCACTGTCTCCAAATTGACCCTCAGATGTACTGTTATGAACTTCATTAGTTTCAAATACTATCTGATTGTCATTACTTGTTTGAGAAGATACTTCTGTTGCAAAATGAAGAAATAGTCTCTGTGGAACTTCCTGTGCTTCACCTTGCTGACTGCTTGATACTGGTATAGACATAATAACAGGCACATTTCTTGATTCTTGATAATCATCATGTTTCTGTGACACTCCAGTCCTATTATAATTGGTCATTTTTGCAGGATATAACAATTCATCAAAATGTACATGTCTGGAGATAATGAACTTCTTGGTTTGCATATTATAGCAAATGTAACCTTTATAACCTTGTGTATATCCCAAAAACACACACATCGCTGACCTTGGTTATAGTTTGTTCATATTGTATAGTCTTAGCCATGGGAAGATAGCTGAACCAAAAACCTTAAGTGATAAGAGATCAGGTGCCTTCCTATACAACCTCAAGTAAGGAGAACTATATGATAAACTTTTGCAAGGCATTTTGTTTATTAAGAGTACTGTGTGCGCACAAGAAAAATACCACAGCTCAGAAGGTAAACCAACATTAGTGAGTAGAGTAATTGCAGTTTCCACTATGTGTCTATGTTTTCTCTCTACAACTCCATTCTGTTATGGAGTGTAAGGACATGATATTAACTGCAATATACCTTTATTAGCAAGAAAAGAAGTAAAACATTTTCTTGTATATTCACCACTTCCATCTGTTTGTAAGGACTTAATTGACATACCAAACTGATTAAGAATGAACTTATAAAACTTGACAAATATCGAAAACACATAAGATTTATTGCTCATATGAAACATCCATACAAATCTTGTATATTTATCAACAAATGTTACATAGTACCTACCCTTCTAGAGATCTTATAGGAGCTGGTCCCCAGATATCTATGTGTACCTTTTCAAAATGAGAAGTACATTTATCTATCCTAAGTGGAAATAGAACCCTAGACATCTGTTTGAACTGAAATGTTTGACTGTTTTAACATTCTAGCTACTATATCATGAGTTGGATGCCCGAGCCTTTGATGCTAAATATTATGCTGCACTGCATTTCCCAAATAAGCCTTTGGACTCCTTATAGCAAACTAATAACCTTTTAAACTTGTAATTACAGGGATCTGGAATAATTCATCACATATAAACCAGCTTTTGTTGTCAGCACACAATTGTTTCACATAAAGTAAACTCCTAGCAATAGCTGGTACATGTAAAACTTTATTAAGATTCAGAGAATGTGTTGGTGTCTGAAGGATAGTTGAACCAATATGTTTAATTGGTAGACCTGTACCATCCCCAATAGTTATCTTCTCAGACCCTTCAAATGATGTTACTTGAGATAGGACATTGAATCAGGGGTTATATGATGTGACGCAGCAGAATCAACAACCAAGCATCTTGAGACATAAATGTTGAAGTCTGGTGTGCATTCATTGCAGACAATGATGATGTTGGAGGCTGACCTTGATAAGAATAATTTCCTCTTTGATCACAATCCAAGGCAGAATGACCTCTCTTACCACAGATTTGACACTCAACAAAGCCAGTAGTTGGAGCATTTGTGTTCCTGTGAAAGCAATTGACTGCAGTGTGTCCTCTCTTGTTACATATCTGACATTCAATTACTACATTGGCCCTAGCTTCAACATTTCCAGACCAAGTGTTATTTCCAGTACTAGATTGCCTTGAACCACTTGATTAAGGATTAGATGTGTTCCCAGAATTAGTATATCCTCTTCCTCTAAAGCCATTGTTATTCCTGTAACTATTTCCCCATCTATAATTATTTCGTCCTCTATAGTTATTGACATTATTTGTAAATTGACCATTTGAAGACTGTGATCGAGGTGCGTTATGACCACTAGAATGAGTAGTAAGCCCATAACCATATGACTTAAGTGAAGAATAGTATGGTTATTAATTGGCATGAGTTGAAGAATTCAAATCATAAAGCATTGCAGTTATAGTACCAGTAGTTATAGCATGAATATGATCATGACTATGAGGATTTGAACTTGATGCAGATGAACTAGACCTAGAACTGGACCCTTGAACATATAAAGCAGACAAATTCTGAGTAATTGCAGTCAATTCTCCCTCAATTTCTCTCTCAGCACCATGCAGTAGTGCTATAAATTCTTTCAAAGTAAGTGTTGATTCCCTGGCCAAAATGACTATACGAATGACCCTATATTCTTTTGGCAATCCTGCAAGACCTGCTATCATTATGTCATTATCCGAGATAGATTCACTTGCAGCATTGAGCTGCTCCCTAATGTGCTTAAGTCTCAACATATATTTATTAATCGTATCTGACCCTTTCTGAATTATATGTAGTTCAGTTTTCAGGTGATTAACTCTAGACTTAGAAACTGAGGCAAACTAATCAACAAGATTAATCCAAGCTTCATATGTTGTTCTACAACCAATCACATATTTCATGGCTTCATCAGTTAAAGTAGCTAGTAAGAGACTCAATAACTCCATATCAATTACTTCCCACTTAATATATTCCACTGCAACCTCCATAGTTACTCCAGCTTCAAGACTAACAACAAACTTTGGTGGACAAGGAGTTGTACCATCAAAGTGACCAAACAATTTATACCCTCGCAAAACAGATTGAAACTGAAATGCCCATTTTTCAAAATTGTCTTCCCTAAGCCTGATGGTAATCATACCCAAAACACATTCAACATTGAATACAGACGCAGTCATAATTGAAAGATTGACACTTTCACAAATCAAGAAACTATATGATCAACAATTGTACTGGAGAGAATAACACTTTATGCAGATCAAGAAAGCTTCGAACAAAGCAACTATATGATCAACAGATTGACACTGTACGATTGAAAGATTGACACTTTCTTGCAAACAAATCTTGAACAAAGAAAGAATGAGACTTTCTTGAAATTACTTTAACTCTTCAATTGGCAGAACTACTACAACCAACCACACTGTATGATCGAAAGATTGACACTTTCTTGCAAAAAAATCTTGAACAAAGAAAGAATGACACTTTCTTGAAATTACTTCAACATTTCAATTGGCAGACCTACTACAACTAACCATTGCACCTCAAACAAATCCAACCCAATTCACAAAATCAAGAGAAACATGACAGAATCTCAATCCAATTATGGTGCAAATACCAAGAAATAACATTCGAGAAATCAGCAAATAACCCAGATGATGAAAGTTAAACAATATCACCTGACAGCAAATAACCCAGATGAAGAAAGTTGAACAATATCGCTTAAAATTGAATAACCGAGATTATGATTCAATTCATCAATAAATCGCAGAAACCATACAGTCCAGCGATCGACTCCAGCAACCTAATCGATCAAGAAACATTAGTAATCCCCAAGAAACAACACCAAAGTAGCGGAAGAAGCCCTAGCATAGGAATTGGTGATGAGCCTTTTCCTGCTCTGATACCATATTAACCTATGAATCTATGAAGGATGAAGAAAGATAAAATGGCAGAAAGATGAACAAGGAAAGAAGATGAAGGAAATGCTCTCTGTATTTCTCATAATTGTCGAATACAACTTAACCGAAATTGATCTCTACAAGTTCCTTTTTATAGTCATTAGGCCTATTACAAAAGACCCAAATACCCTTACTAACAACCTTTAACTAACTCAATCTAATGCCACATGTCAACAGTGCCATATGACACAATCATATGGTTATTACAAATTATGTCCCATAATGTTTAAAAACATTGCTATTGTTTCTTTGACATAGATACTCTCAGCAATCTCGCTACGCATGTGATCCTGCTTGCTTTTGGTATTCCAAAAAAGCAAATCTTAATCGACCCTATATTTGAAGGGGAGTGGAATTGAAAGCGAAAAGTGAATGAAAGAATGCCAGACAGGCCGATCATTCAGCTAGCATCTTGCATTTGAGCCTCCATTTGACTGGGCAGCCCACACCTAACCCATGCTAATCCTACACTCCTTCTATTGTTTCTTTGTCAGTCTGTTCTAAAGCAACTTACCCTTTCTTTCAAGACTTGGACCAATTAAGTTTTGAAAACACATACTTGGTAACTCGAAGGTACACAACTTTAGTTCCATTATGTAACCTATTTACATATTGTCGTCTTTGCTAATCCCAATCAGTTAATGACTCTCCACTACGAAACCAGCAACAGTACCAAGTTACTATTGTAGCTATAACTGTAATGATGGACATAATTCTTACTTTGGTCTCTGAGATTTGAAATCGATAGAAGTGGTCCATGAGTTTGTCCACCATAAATCCTTTTGCTCATTCCGTAAAAAATCTTAATTAAATAAGGATAAAATGACAAAAAAAAATCTTCAATTTTTGTCAAATCATTTTGGACCATTGTTTATTAAATTGAGGGTATTTTTGTGATTTTGGTCCTGATTTAACATAAATTTTCACAGAGTGACCAAAATAATTGTTGGTGGTCAAACTCAGGGATCACTTCTATCGATTTCAAATCTCAGGGACAAAAGTGACGAATTATGCAGGCCTTTATAAAATAGAAAACTAGATTTTTTTGAGCAAAAATAGAAAACTAGATTTTAATCTCTAAATAAGATGAATTTAGATTAATGCTTAGTACAAGATTCAAAATTGAGTTTAGTCCCTTGGTTATTTAAATGTTAGCATTTATATTCCATGTCATTTTATTCAGATTAATGCTGGTACACAAATTCATTATAGTATAGTTCGATACAGACATTTCAATACAAAACATTTAGATACACTAATAGATTAACGATTCTGGTGCTCAAGATCGAATAAAATGCCAATATAATTCGTTTTGTTCAATCGGCAAGTCAATTCCTTCTTGCCTGCTTTGTCTCTGCTTGAAAGCTTTTGTGTTCTCGTGAACGGTTAGGGTTCCATTTGTCCACATTCTTCCTTTCCATCCAGAGGAATTGGGGATTGATTCTTCCGTGTAGTCGATTCGCTAATTACCCTCCATGATAAAGTCCATGAGCTCAGGAAGAGAAGTAGGGCCTTCGGTCAACCAAGAGAGGCCCAACCCTTCCTGATCATTCTCGTTGCGTTTTTATTTCGAGCTGATCAGTCAGCTTCTAGCCACCATCGAGAATGAATAAGAATTGCTAAGAATGTCCTAAACCTAGTGACAATTCAATAAAATTTGATTAAGGTCTCGCCCAGCCCCCCCCCCCAACCATCAAGGGCTATCGATGGAAGTTCCAGAGCAGGTGGCTAGTATACCACCATAATGGAACTGCTTTTTATTTATTTTTATTCGAATAGGATTTATGTACTTTTTTATGCCAATGTTGGTGACTGGAGATAACTTTCTTCAATTATTCCTAGGTTGGGAGGGAGTAGGTCTTGCTTCATACCTTCAACCAACCATCGCTCTCCACCGTTCTTTTATCTCTCTCCACTGACGGGCACCATGCTCAATTCTACATGGATTTGTCATCCCATCTCGTGCCTGACTATGAGCTTGATTTTTAGTAAGGGAACGAATTTCGGGGGGAAGCTATTCTATTTGTTGTAATATATTTTGATACAAACATTTCAACAAAAAGAAGTCAATTTAATATATTTTGGCACAGTCCTATACACTTATGTATGTACATAATTTTCTTATGTGTCACTAATTTTTTTTAATGTTTTCTCATTAGGTTTATTTATAATTAGAAGAACTAAAATGTGCATTTAACAAAATCAAAATTTAATGTGGAGCCTTTAAATAAAACAAAATAAATAAAAAAATAGAATATAAATTTTAATAAAAGTACACTTCAAATAATTAAAATCAATATATAATCTAACACTACAATTTTTTAAAATTTTATCTTTTTCAAGTACTAATGTTAAAACCCTTTATAAAAATTGTTGTCCGGTTTCATCAAATGAGTTGTAGATTTGCTATATATATATATATATTAATTTACCTCTTAGTTATTATTATTGGGGCTATTTGTTTTAGTTTTGGGTCATTCCAATGAAGTTTGAGTCCAATTTGTCTTTTATAAGTCCAGCAAATCCTTATATGGCCAACCCAAATAGATGTGACAAGTCTGGTGCTTTTTAAACCAAAGAATCATGTTCATCTCCAGTTTTCATATTTCTTCTACGGTTCTTCCATCGTCTTTTCATTCTTATCTCCTCCAAATTATCTTCACTAGATGTGTTCTATACGCACTAGTATATGGTACAGATGGATGATTTTGCAGAGGCTCGAAATGATTCGTGTGCAATCTATACTGATAAGAAATATAGCATGGATTGAAAATGTTAATTAGTGAGTCATCTTGTATTTAGAATGAGGTGGAAATATAACTTCTTGCAATGCTATTGCCTATTGGTGGTTACAAGTACGATGCATTTCTTCTTGCAACTGAATTACCACACCAGAAAGTTAGAAAAAGAAATAGTGAAGCTTTATATTAACATGGTTTGTTTCTCATTTGTTAACGGAGTAAAAAAGTTATACTGGGGTCATGGAAAATTGAACATAGCTTTTGCATGGTTGAGTCTAACCATTGTAGGGATTAGGTCCAGGCAAACCCGTGTGCACATTCTATTAGGATATCGGCGGTATGATTATCGATTATTGGGTGGTCTAGATTTGAAGATCAATGGTTTAGGCAAGATGATTCGTGCAAGAGGAAGACTTTATTGGGATTATTTAGTATATTAAGCATGAAACACTTGGAGTGATCTTAACTATTCAAGATATGGAAAAATGAAAACATGAAGAACAATTTTTCTTGCATGGTACGCAGTGGCGAAGCCAGGATTTGAGGAGGAGAGGGGCGAAATTCAAAAGAGTGCAAGATTCAATCGAAGCGGTTGCTTTCATATTGGACAGTGCAAAGTTTTGAGTCAATATTCATAGCAGAAAATAGTCTCTCCACCAAAACGGTTGTAAACAATAATATCAAAGCCAATGTAAGAAGCTTAAATTGGTTAGGATTAGATCCTAAAAAATATTAGGCGCTAGTCAAATAGTGGACTGGGACCTAGCAGTTAGGTGCCCAGGCGAGATCTAGGCAGGAGCCTAGATGGATTTAAATTATCGTAAAATAAGCATTAAACAATATTTACAGTGTTTTTAAATAGTAATACAATATTTATAAATAATGTGAAAGTTTAAGATAAATACGGTGGGAGTCTTAAAAGAGCAAATAAAAATACATAAAAGAATTAAAAAAAAAAGAGAAGAAAGAAATGGATTAATAAACCACAGTATTTTAAGAGGGATAATACTTGGGTCCTTACCGGGAAGGATTCAATATACTAAAATTACATGTGGCCCAATCACATAAAATCTTGTGTCATTTAAAGTTTCCTCTAAACCTATAACCAAACACCCAACTTTAAGATTGCTCATGTAACCAAACAATCAATCTCTCTCCTCTCTCCCTCCTCTCTCATCTCTCGTCTTGTGCTCATGCCGCAGATCCCATTGCTTCAAATCCAACCCGAATTTCTCAATCAATCTCTCTCCTCTGTCGAACTGAATCCTGCCCACTCATACCCAACCTTCTCCTTCACCATGACAGTAGTTACGCACCTGCTCACTCGTTGGTCCCGACTTGGCGCCGCTTCTTCCTCCCTTCCCTATGCCATGAATTCCGACGAGAGTGGAGGGGCTGAACCAGAGTTCCTAGGCATGTTTTCCGGCGAGGGGAGTGGCGGCCGCCACTCCTCGCCCTCACGTAGCTTCGCCACTGATGGTACGTATCATTGAGCTTATTATATTGTGCAATTATAACTACGTATTTTTGGGGATTATTTTGTATGTCAAAATTATGACTACACTTACGTATGTTTATTTGTTGCAAGTTGCACTTGTAAATACTAGTTAAATTGTAAATAGGTTATTGTCCCACATTGAAATCCTTATTCAACATTACTTGTAATCTCTATATATACTATAATTGGAGAATAATAAATAATATTATAAATATATATATATATATATATATTTTTTTTTTTTTTTTGTCGAAGCCTAAGGCATTCCACACCCTTGTCAAAATAATATTAATGGTAGAACTAATCCTAGTGAGACCTGAAAAGGTTAAAGACATTTCTAGTTGAGTCACCGTACTACTTTCTTGGTAAGTGATTTTAAAGTTGCTTTTCCATTTGATTTGATTCATTCAGATGTTTGAGGTCTTGCTAAAATTGCTTCTAATGGAAAAATATAGTTTGTTAATTTATTGATGATACTAGAATGACTTGGTTGTTTTCAAAGGATCAAAAGAGTGATATTGTTTCCATTACACGTGATTTCCATGTCATGATGTTTACTTAGTTTTAGGCTCAGTAAGGTCTTCCGGCCTATAACAGAGGTGCGATATCGCGGCTCATTTTTTTCGTAAAAGGGGTGCGATATAAGTCACTCCTGGCGAAAGACTTCTCTCAACGCTTTGAGATTGAGTATTAATCACTGAAAACCTAATGCGACATTTTGTTTGACTATTTACAAACTTAAAAGGAAGTATATTGTACTCCTAATTAGTTAGGAATGTGATTGTGTAACTCCTATTGAAATTCTACAATATCTTTTAGATACGTTCGTATTTCAGTTGTATTACTTGAAAGACAATGATTCTCCCTTCTTTACTACTATAAATAAAGACACAATATGATGAGATAATACATATCTCAAAATTCACCAATTTCTCTCTTCTCTCTAGTTCCATCGCCCTTCTTCTCTCCCCCTCTATAATTCTTCAGTTTAATAGGCATACAACAATATAATAAATTTTGTTAAAATAAAAATAAAAAACCACCTATGCCCTTACTTGAGCCCGACCTAGACACGTAAGCGCTAGGTCCCTGCCCGTTGTCCGACTAGTGCCTAGCACCTTTCAAAAACTTGATTGTAACTACAATAATGGCTTGATATTGTTATGGATTTCATATTACTGAGTCATTAACAAGCATGTGTTTTCAAACTTCGTCAAGTCTTGAAAGAAAGGGTAAGTTGCAAAGAACAAGGTAAGTCTTGAAAGAAAGAGTATATTGAAAGAGACGTTTGAGGTGCTAAAGATGACCATTCATCTAATTTTTCTTTTGTTTATATGTACATATATTTGTGTGCTATTGTCTACGTACTAGTTTATCTATATTTTGGAATTATCTTGGAACCTTAGATGGAATTTTGCAAATGTTGTTTCCAGGGAAGGATGACAACATGAAGCTCCAAATGGCTCAGGCTAAGGAAGAAACCATCAAGAAAATAATCAGCAGTCTCGGAAAACCCCACCGCAAGTTGCAAATCCGAGTTTAGTTTTAGCAAGCTGGCCCATCCGTTTTAACTTTTTGGGAGGCAGATTCTCTGCCCTTTCACTTCCTGTGCCCTCCTGTTTGTGTAATCACGGTTAAGTCACATCAACATTTTATATTACTATTTGACCTTAGACCACCTAAACCCTAGACCACACAACACAGGAGGACACGGGAGGGCATGGGAAATAAGAGGACAGAGAATCTGCCTCCAACTTTTTAACCCAAAGATACAGATGAGGATGCGAAATAACTGGAACAATTAACAAAACGAGCTTTACTCAACTTAGTCGGTCGAGATCCCAAGAGAGATTAAATTTTATTTATCCAACACTCCTGAGACATATGACCTGGAGATAAAACTCCAACCTGTCTAATCCAAATATAATCGAAGCAGAACAACGAAGTCTTGAAATAGAACGGGGTCTGCTTTCGAACTTTACTTTTTTATGACACGTTCGAGATAGTCGTTAACTATAAAAACTCAGTAGCCAACTAATCGAGATGTGAAGTTGTTGAAATTTTGTGTCTACTTGATCTAAATATAGGGAATGTGCATAGATGTGCGTGAAGTTGCGAAAAATACTTGGTGGAAATCATTTCCAACACAAAACATACCCCTAAGGTTAACATGAAACACAATCCTAAAATTTAAGCTTTTACAGTTATTGCCGGACTAGAAATTTAACTGAGTTGGCTTTCAAGTTGAATATCAAAGTGCGCAACGAATAAAATTAATAAGAATAAGAATAGTATTAAACAAACGAGAATACCAAAACGGCTACAAAACCCTAGAGTCTACATTGTGACTAACTTCTTCTCTAATGAATAACAAAGCACCCTATTTATAATAAAATAACCCTAATCTCTAACAAAACCTAATTCTAACGGGCTAAGCCCAGAAAACCAAACATTCAAATAAACCAAGATACTAATATTTTCCAACACCCCCCCCCCCCGTCAAACTCATGGCGGTATACGACATGGGTTTGCAAACAAGCAGATGAGGACTGGCTCCGTTAGGCGGACAAACAGATAGGCAGGCTCCGTAACGCGAACAGATAGGCAGATGGCAAATGGATATAGATTCAGATGGCAGAGAACAGACAGATTCAGGCAGACATATTTCGTTTGAGCATGGACCTTGTCACTAAACGGACGAGATTCCTATAACCCAACGGCAACAAACAAGCAGACGGAAACTTCGACAATAATCACTCGAGTAGTCAACAATCCAAGTACTCGAGTGATTGCTAAGCAGGCAACATCATACTTCAGACAAAAATCCAACAATTCCTGCAGGCCTAAAACAAACATCCAAAAATAATTTCTTTTTTTTCTTTTTTTTTTCTTTCTTTTTTTCTTCTCCTTTTTTTTTTCTTTTCTCCTTCTTCCTCTTTTTTTCTTCTGTTTCCTTTTTTCCAATGGTTTTCTCCAGAATGCGCAAACCAAGTGTGAGTTCTGGTCAACGAACAATAGGAACAGCAAGCAGATGTGTAGCAAGAAGTCCAGCAGCGGTGCGAGACAGAGGTGTAGCAGTGGTGTGGTGGATCAGTCAGATCGGTGGGTCAAGTGCGGAGGGGGTTTTGACCAGGCGACCGTGAGACCATGCGTGTAGTAGCGTCTGTGGTACAGCGGATGTGTGGTGGTCGTTTGTGCAGCAGTGCAAAGCGGGTCGGGTTCTGGGTTCCTGATTGCAACGGCAACATGAGTGGATGGTGATTGGGTGAGATGATGTTGGGTCAAGTACGGCGGTGATGCGGGTTGGGTTTTGACGAAAATTGCAGAGATGACATCGAGTTCAGACTACAACCTGTTTTGTTTTTTCAAACTAAACCAATGACAATCTAAACAACAAACAAGACGGACAAACAAACTGATATGAATCAAGGGAAAATTAAATCCTTAAGGATCAAACTTACTCTGATACCAAGTTGAATATCAGAGTGCGCAACGAACAAGACTAACAAGAATAAGAATATAATTAAACAAACGAGAATGTCGAAACGGCTACAAAACTCTAGAGGCTACATTATGACTAACTTCTCTAATGAATAACAAAGCACCCTATTTATAATAAACTAACCCTAATCTCTAACAAAACCTAATTCTAACGGGATAAGCCCAGAAAACCAAACATTCAAATAAACCAAAATACTAATATTTTCCAACAGTATCCAACAGTAGCAATTAGAACCCATGAAAGATGAATGAATATATTGCACTTGTCGCTTGTTAAGTGTAAAAGGGATCGTGCGTACAGGGACAATGACAGACAAAGGGATTAAACAAGTAATCATCAAGCCTTCTATATCTGAGATACATTTAGGGCAAATATAAAAGGGACAACTTGGGTGTGTGAGGAGACATGTCATTATCAACCTTAGTTATTCTTTCTCTCTCTTTCTCTTCCTTCTAGAACATGTTTAAGTCATTTTCTTCAAGCTTGTTTAGCATTTTCTTTCTTCTCTAATATATATCTATATATGTGTGTGTGTGTGTGGGACGCAGGCATCCAGTCCCACAAACCGCCCCAAACATCCAACTTGCTTTCTTTGCACTATTTCTCGTTTGCAAAAGCAACCCCACCAACCACTCTTACCATTTACAAATTATAGACGTGACGATGATGATCAGCCATCAGCCTGTTATTCTTGTTGTACGGTTAATCATTGTACCATATCCCTTCTCTTCAACAATTCCACAACATATTGCAAGTTCGAGAAGCATTTTATTAGTTCGTTTAAAGCTTGTTTTCCACCACTTGCTGTACACGTAGTACTTTTAGTTTCCAGGGCAATCCATTAAATGAAAGAGGAGAATTTAAACCCAAAAAGCAGTGGATTAAACATAAATAACTAGGGTAATCTACCGCTTGCTATACATGTACTCTTTTTAGTTTAAAATCAGCACAGAACAGGTTATTTGTCAATTTTAAAGGCACCGACTTATCATGTTAGACCGGCCATGAAACAGACCTCTGCAATTGATCAACTTTCGACTTAATGCGTGCAGTACTATACTACTACTGTAATGAAATCAAGTATCCCTTCGATTTAATGTTCATACATATTGGCATTAAGGTGTTGGCTAATTATGATCCCCCACTAGCTAGTTAGTTCCACTTGTTTGTGCCACAGAATTTTCATTTTCCATTTTCCAAATTATTGAACTATATCGGACATGTGAGAAGCCGTGTACGTGAGAAGACGTATTGAGAGAATTTGTTCTATAGAAAATTAGAAGCCTTGGATTCACCGATCCCTTCTTATTGTACTAAATCTTTTCAAATAACCAATTATTTCTCGAGTTTCATTAGGATTGTTTTACCATGCACGATCTATTATTGGTAGACCTGAAATTCATGTTGTGTTTTTCGTGTTCGTGTCATACCTGATATTTTAATAGGTCGTGTCGTGTAACACCCGTTAAAAGTAAACGGGTAATATGACCCATAACATTAAAAAAGAAAAAACATTTGTCTTTCAAGTATTATATAATCCAAAACAAGAGTCTCATAGGAAAAACATTAGTACATTACTATAAAATACCAAATGTTCAAGGATATGCAAAATGAAAGGAGTCCCGCTTAAAGGTTGAGGAACCATGCTTTCATAATTTTTTTTTATACTTGTACATTAATGATTATGAATTTTATTTATTTTGAGCTCCCTTAAAAATACTATTCATGAGGGTTTGTATGGTTTTAAAATTCAAACAACGATGTACCCATACTCATAGCGTAAAGAATGTGATCACGAGCCTTTGCAAATTTTTTCATATTTTTCGCACTTGTAAATTAATTATTATAATTTTTTAATGGGTTTGGTATTTTTAAATTACTTGATACTTTTATTTTAATGTGTTTTATAATTTTTTTATTCTCACTTTTTGCCTATAGTGTACTATAAAAATAAATAAATAAATAAAACTTAAATTTTTTAAATTTATATAAAATAATAATACAATGATACATATTTATTATGCATCATATACATATACACTATGACTATTGTATTTATAGTAAGTTATTTTAGTACTTTAAAAAATTAAAATATTCAAAATAATTTTTTACATAACGTGTCGAAATAGGTTATCCGCATGTCACTTTCGTGTAAACTTGTTAAGGACCCATTATTAACAGGTTCTTATCGTGTGATCCGATAATGACTCGATTAGTTATCGTGTTGACCCGAAACCCGTTATTTTTGTTTTATTTGCATGTCGTGTAAGAAATTATCAGATCTAGTTATTGGGTATTCTAATACATTTTTTCACATTTGTGTGCGCAATATTATTTTGGCTTAAACACGCATAGAATATATATATATTAGCTCTTAGTATTAACTAAGAGAACTTTTGATATATTCAGAAGTTGAATTCTGTGATGAAATCGATCAAATGAATCTGCCACCATGATTGTCATTCTTGTTATGAATTCCTCAGGAATAATGAAAGGTTTCGCCGTCAACCCTCTTGTTCACACACAAGACAGAGGTCATGAGGGATACGTGAGCCATCCACATGCTTCTCTCTTGATTACATTTTTCATGCATGCGTTTATATTTTGCAGCTTTGTATATATAAATACTGTCTGCAAACTGTAACAATGACTATGTTATTAATTCATGTATTGTCATGCATGGTGACCATTATATATTTTAAAAAATAATATTAATTCACGTGTTATAACAATACATAGATTATATTATATGAATGAATATAAATTGTAACATTATATGATGGTATGACTGTCATACTAAAATGTATTGCATAGTTCCTAGTCTCCGTAGATTATGACAATTACTATGCAGATAAACTTCTTTTTTTAAATATTAATTAATAAACTTGAAATCTTTCAAGTCTTTTACTGATTAATCTGAATGCTAAAAATTAACATGGGATTTCTTTTAGGATTTTTATGACAAAATATATAGAATAACTACACTAATTCATCTATACTATGAGAATGAGATTCAAATTTGTGCACAAAGGAGGTGGAGCATGTGAGCCAAAAATGATCTCAAAAAACGTGGAGGTGACACATGAATTTTTGGACAAGAAAGACGAGATTACTCTCAAGGCACACAAGAATTCCCACACGCATGCAACGGACAATAACGGCTCAATCAAGGAAGAGTCAAAGGTGATCATTATGATATTTATTCAAATCCCTTTCATCACTCTCCATCAATCCCTTATTGATTTTATTCAAAATGTAACTCTCAAAACTTCCTATTTAATATAGAAATAATTGTCATGTTAATTGCAAGATATTATTTCACATAATATCTTGCAATTATTCATCTAATTACACCATATATGACCAGTCATTCTCCACCAATAGGGCCGGCCACTCTCCTATAAATACCCCACTTATCCCACTAAAATGTTGGGCCATTTTGCTACCCACAAACTCCTAAACACATTCTTTTCAGAATTCTAACTTTGGCATCGGAGATTTTTCGGCCAAAGCCCCCCCCTCCACCCCAAAATTCATCGTGGGTGCATGAGGCTTTTGGCATTAATCTTAGGTGTTATTATTTTGCAGGTGCATTTTCGTCAAAGGAAGGGATGGTGGAAATTTGCATCTACAAATTGGTGCTTTCATTGAGAGTTTTATTCACACGTTTGAAGAAGACTCTTGCATTCAAAGTTTCTCATTTCTCGTTTGTTCGCAAATTTTTCATATGTTCTTCTTCCTAGCATTTTTTAATTCTTTGAATAGACGCAGGAGAAAAATACAATGACGAGAAATTCAGAAACCATAACGAATGGAACTTCCTACGTTCAAGATACGGATCAAATGATGGAGGATGCAATGTAGCCCCACCACGACGATCCATAAGACTCACCACAAAAGGATGAGTAACCTTACCACCACCGAGGACCACAACTATGGCAGCCATGACAGTTGTCGTGGTAGTAGAGAATGGGACATCTTCATGGCAGCTAGGCCACGAAGCAACGATAGCTGCATCATACGAAGCAACTGTTGCAACGCAGCCAGCCAAAGATCCGTAAACCTATGACGCCATGCCAAGAGGAGGAAGGGCCCATCTCCCTCACCCTTGATCTTGTCCGTGCCCACAATCCAACCCGCACCCTTGGTCCAGCCCACTCTCGTGGCCTACCTAGCTGCCCATACCTGTTTAACCGTTCCGGTTTCAGATTTTTGAACCGACGATTTAACCAGGGGTACTTTCACCCTTTTTTTGTGTGTAGATTTGACATATTCCAACTCAAATCTCGCGCTTAGAGTCCATTGCACTTCCACTACTCAAGGAGACGCATATCATCCAAGCTCTTCCATTCTAAATGACGAACAACATTTGTCTTGACAAGTCATAGAGTTAACAAGCGCATTTGCGTAGTAGATGACCTTGGTGAATCAGCTCTTGTAGCGTACCGAGATGTAGTGTTGTCACACCCTAATCGGAGTATTAACTTAAAACTCTAATTAAGGCATGATTCACAATTTAATATGGAATAGAATCTTTAAAAACAGATTAATCCATAGTAAAATAGTGAAGAAAGAAAAGAAAAAAACAATTTAGAAGATATAAATTTGTTCAAACATAATTCACATTTATTCACCAAGAGATAATTCTCAAGTTTTACAAAGTACACTTTACATAAATCTACATGAAACTTCTTGTTCCTTATTAAAACAAAAGAGCAAACACCACCAAGCTCTTTATTTTATTTATATTTACACATATCATGCAACAAGTAACATCTCTAGCACATGACTTAATTCTCTGGTTTCGATCCTGCACAAAATTTAAGTAGGGTGAGCATAAAGTTCAATATGGACATTATACCTCAATATATAACCATTAGTATCTTATTTTTATGTAGTTAAAACACATTAGAAAAATGATATGTATGAATGCACAAAGTTTCTCTCTTCAAACCCTATTAACTTGAACCCAAACACCATATTTTCCTTTTGTTAGTGCTCTTGCCTAATTCCCTTTCACCAATCCCGTATTACCCTTAAATTATTGTGCACTTTGGGGCTAGCCTGAGACCTGGTACCTGCCAAGAATTAGGCTCAACTACACAAAAGCCTTCCTCATTGCCCATTTCCCTATCTACTTCACAAGAATCTCAACCCAAGGTAATCAGTTCATTGTTTACAAATGAATGAAAAACATGTATATCAATCCACCCAAGTAATTGTATAGGTAATGAGTTTATGAATCCAACCACATAGATAAATATCAATCAATATGTATTAATCAGATAATAAAAGAATAAATATTTATAAGGTTTCCCAAGCACCCCCTACCTGGTTCCAAAGCTACAACGTAAGTCCACGTAACTACCAAACTGATCAAGTATCTTGGTCCAAGTCGTGAGTTCCTATTCAAAGTATAAACTATCACTATTTAAGCATACAATTTAAAATATAACTACTATTATAAATAGATTTTGTACATAATAACCCAAACAACACATACTTTAGTTTTCTAGTAAAAATAGTTTTAAAACTAAAAGTTTTTGTATGGTGGAAATTTATGATAAATTAATATTGGATATCTGTACGAATCCACCAATAATATCTAAATATATTATTACAATCAGAACTCGTTTCTAACACCAAAATTTGTTTATTGAATTTGATGACTGGTTCAACAGTTTCATGTTTCAAAAATTCACCTTCAAATCCCTTCCTTAATACCAATCCATAATCAAAACCTCAACATAAAAGACTCTTTCTTTTTGAGTTTATGAAAGCTCTCTGTTTTAAACAGTAACAAAACATAAGTATATTTTGAAATCAAAGGGGAAACTGAACATTCTATAATAAAATTATAAGGATTTTTGGCTGAAATAGATTGACTATTGATTAACCAACCTCTTCAAAGCCCCTCTAAAATAAAAATGAAACAAATAAAAGGAATGAGAAGTCTAACCAAAAGAAAAATACTTCAACTCTTAGCACCCTTTCTCCTTTACTAGCCTTCAGAAACTATAAAACTTTTTGTCTGGCATTTCCATTACTGTTGATTCTCAGGAGAACTATTAACTCCCTATTTATACAGGTTTTTGTTTCATTTTAACTGGATAAAAACTCGTACTTATCCCTAACAATCATGATACCTAACTCTAGACTATTCACCACTTGCTTTTTAGACCTCCACCTCTTGTTTCCATAGACTCCACAAGTTCTCCTGGAACTAACACTCAGGTGACACAAGCCACCAAGCCACAGAAATTGAACACTCCTACTTGCTAGCAGTAAGAGGAGGATTTACCTGACTACCCACACGGTAACTAGATTGAGATGAAAATCCTAGCAAATGAAAATAATACACCTCCTAATTTCAAATTCCTACGTGGTGGTAAGAAAGAAAGAAGCATGTAAAACACAAGTTCAATGTACAGTCATAAGGAAACAAAAACAAACTTACCTCATGAATTACTTGTTGGCTACTCTGATTTGAGATAAGTATGGAATTGAAGACTCGAAGACAAAAACTTATTTCTTGCTTATGAAATTCGAAGAGAGAAAAGCTAGGGTTTCTTTTTCCCCTTTTTAGACTAAAGGAGATAAGGAGATCATGAACTCCTTATTGAGGTTGTCATCCATAAAAAGATAAAAATAAAGTAATAACAAAATATTGTATTTGTCCCCCCCATTTTTTTTAGATGTATATAGTATATAATATATATATATATATATATATATATAATGAATCTAAAAAAAATATGAACCAATTTACATATTAGTCTAATTATATAAATTAGAGAGTTAAATCAACACTTGCACCATTAACTAATTAAAAAAAATTTCGGGTTCTCACAAGCGTGCCCCATATGAGGTGTCCCAAAGCAGGACATAGGTAAACAATGGTCCTCTCCAGCAGAATAGATGAATCAAGCATAGGGAAGAGCAGCCTAAACCAACAGGTCATGACCGGGGGTAGCCAGAAGCTCCACTACCCTAGTAGAGGCATATTTAGGAAAAAGTTGAGAAGTTCCTCACTGAATGATTGCACAATATCCAACGCAGTGAAGCTACTGACGAAGCACTCTGACGAGACATGACCAACATAAGCAAGTCACCTTTTATTGACAAGATCGAGCAAAATGAACTATCCCACATACACTGGCGGATACAAAGATTACTTATGTTCTGATAAATGCAGCAACCCAACCTAATGGTGCACGAAGGGCAGACGAGTACCAAAATGATGCACCAACCCAACTACCAAAACCTAAGGCTGTCTTGTTTTCATCATTCCAGACGATTCAATACTGGAGCAGCGTATCACTAGTAGCCGAGCATTGTGGACCTAATGGTCCAATTCCTTTTATTGTGCACAACCTGGCCCAAGCTAGCCCTAGCTTCACTTTCACAATCGCGCCTATCTTGCACCACTGCTTCTAGCCATGTTAAAACTTGTTTCGAAGCTCTCGACCACCCTCGATCTATCATCACAACTCCCAGTCATGCCGATCTTGCCATGTAACTCCCTGCTGAGTTGATTTTACTCCACAGCTCCCAACCAAGCCTCAGAAAAGCACATGATGAAACATCTAAGGATGGCACAATACTTGGAGAAGGCCAAGAGCAGCTTACTGCAATTTCCCATTTACACCCTAACGTGGGTTCCACAAGCAGTTCGAAGTCTCAACCAGATCGTCGAACAATACCTTACAGGCTGAGGATCATTTCAGTTATCCAACACTCTAGCTTTCCTTATATGCGTTCACAACAACAACTTCCATGTTCTTTAGTGCGAGAGGGTAAACTAATTCCCCGACACCCATCTGGGCATGCTCGCTAGTACAACAGGGTAAACTAATTGCTCTCTAGTACGAGAGGGTAAACCAATCTCCTGATACCCATCTGGGTAAGCTCTCCAATGTGAAAGGGTAAACTAATTGCTTTCCAATGCGAGAGGGTAAACTAATTCATGGACACCCATCTGGGTAAGCTCTTCAGTGCGAGAGCATAAACCAATTCCTTGACACCTATCTGGGTCTGTTTTTTGGTGCGAAAGGATAAATTATTTCTCCGACACCCATCTGGGTCTACTCTTTAACAGAAGGGGCAAATTGCTCATGAATTTCCACACAACTACTCATTTTGATGTGATTAGTTAACGATTATTTCACAAATCTTTATCATGTTGTGATGTAGGCCACACAACTCATAGGATCGAATACTCGAAGACCAGTTAAGCAGCAAATGGTATGGAGGCAGCAACCGACGATAAACTCAACAGCTCAACGCCTTAAGGAGCCAAAACTCATAGCCATAGTGACTTGTGGGTTCGTCATCCCTTTTCGAAGCAGCGTGCCCAACTGACGGTTCTATGGCTAAAATATTTGCAAGGCACTTCAAGCAAGCAAGTTTCAAGAAAAACAAAGATGGAGTAAAGTGAAGAAAGCATTTTATTAAATTTCTAGCAAATTGATAAACTTGTACTAAGGTCACCGAAATCCGACACAAGCTAAACAGAGCATATAACTCATTTAACAGCTTGGATGACCTTGGGCTCTCCAGCAGCCATCCTGCCTTCAACAGCCACTTTGCACTCAACAGTTTGCTGATCCGACACTTCATCTTCAATAACTCCGATCTTGGCAGCTTCGTCCTCGATTACTCCATCTACGGCAGCTAAGAAATCAAACTCAAGTAGTTTCCTTCTTCTTTGCAAGTAGCATAAACGTGGCAACCCAAACCGTGGCATTTGCCACACCATTTCCTCGGCCCATGCCGAGCCAACCTTTGGCTCCAGCCAAAGCCGAGCAACCCAAGTCATGGTCCTTGCCACACCACCTCCTCGGCCTATGCCAAGCCGACTCCTGGCCCCTGCTAGCCAATGTGTCGCACCACCCCGATGGCTGCACCGCGGTAGCACCACCCAAGAAAAAGATAAAGAAAATTAAGTTTTTCTTAGCTTGGTGCAGCACAGAGAAGACAAAAAAATCAACGGAAGACGGTTCTTTGCACTGGAAAGCGAAGAAGAATGCTAGGGGAGGGGGAATAAATATCCTCTAGCTTTTTTTCTTGTATGGAGAAATAATAGCCCTCCGAAGTTGATTTAATCCCCTACTTAAGGTAGTGTTAAATAGGCTTTGGTGGCAATTTATTTCCCTTTCTTAGAAGAATCTAATTCCAAGTCAAAGTGGGAATCTGCACAAAAGTTGGAGATCTCTACACCTACTGCCTTTTCCTGCAAGCAGCCCAGCAGGTGTGGGGGCATTTGTAGAGAAAAAAATAATCCCAAAAATCGTGGATGTGACACGTGGATTTTTTGACAAGAAAGACAAGATTACCCTCAAGGCACACCGGAATTCCCACACACATGCAACGGATAATAACGGTTCAATCAAGGAAGAGTCAAAGGTGATCAATATGGTATTTATTCAAATCCCTTTCATCACTCTCCATCAATCCCTTATTGATTTTATTCAAAAGGTAACTCCCAAAACTTCCTATTTAATTTAGGAATAATTGTCATGTTAATTGCAAGATATTATTTCACATAATATCTTACAATTATTCACTCAATTACACCATATATGGCCAGCCATTCTGCACTAATAGGGTCGGCCACTCTCCCATAAATACCCCACTTATCCCACTAAAATGCTGGGCCATTTTGCTACCCACAAATTCCTAAATACATTCTTTTTAGAATTCTAATTTTGGTATCGGAGATTCTTCGGCCAAAGCCTCCCTTCATTGTGGGTGTGTGAGGTTTTTGGTCTTAATCTTAGATGTTATTATTTTGCATTTTCGTGAAAGGAAGAGATGGTAGAAATTTGCATCCACAGAGCATACTGCTCAAGCTAACTTGGACTGAACTCATGTCTTTCTAAGAGAACTTAATAATTATATAGCAAAAGAGAGAAGAATAAAACTATTGGTCTAGTATAGTACCCTAAAATAAGAAGGCTATGGTGCATGATTGCCTACTTAGTGAAAGTTAACAAACCTCTTAAGTTCAGGGGAAAGGGCCACCTTTAGATTTTCTGTTAAACAACATAATCGAGCATAAGATCCTATGCACAAAGCTTTTCTTCATTACACGCCATCCATCATAAACCCTAGCAGCATTTATCTGTTAGCATTTAGTAATTAATTATAAAACGCTATCTGCTAATGAATACTAATTGAATACTAATTGACCTGGCAAGCGGATTGTGTTTGTTGTCGTTTTTGTGTTATACTCGTTATCTTAACGGATCGTATCGTGTCAAACCTGTTATCTTAATGGATTCTTAACAAGTTGCTCAATATCCCTGACTCTTTAACGAATCACGTCATTTGTGTCGGGTTAATGGGTCATGCTATATATTGTCATGCCTGATGTCTAGACCTGGAAAACGGGTCATATTTGTGTTGTCTATATGTCATACCCGTTATCTTAACAGGTTTATAACGCAAGACCTGATAACAACTCAATTCATTAATTGATTCTTAACAAGTGACCAAATAACAACCCGACAGGTTGCCCCAAAACCTATTATTTTTCGTGTCGTTTTATGTTGGGTTAACTGGTCATGCAAGAAATTGCCTAACCTAATACTATAGCATATATTTTATCCCAGGACTTGTCTTTCTCGTAATTTAACTTAAAAGGCTATAATTGTTCCTTTGCTTTTTCATTATATCAAATTCACAATAGTATAATTCGAAAGGAAATGATTAAGGTATTAATTTAAGCAGTTAATTAACTTCTACTAATCAAGATGAAAGCGATTTCTAGGCATTATGAAAAGAATGATCATCTAATACCATGGTCGTTGAATAACGTTATGTAAATACCAAAATCACATATATCATGTAACAAAATATAGATTAATAAAGGAAAGTCGGTAGATCGCATCAAAATGTGATGATTTTATCAGATTAGGTTCATGATACATGTAGATAATTCAACCTTGAATGGAAATGGACCCCATTTCAAGAATTTGGATCGAAAACAACAGCTAGTAATAAAAGGCTAGTAGCGTTGGGTTGGGGTCATTGACAAGCTAGAACTTTATCAAGCTTTACTTGCTGACAATATGATGGTTCAAGGTTTTCTAAGATAAGTACTCCTTAGTTGAAGTCTAAACTCTTGTGGTTTGGGTGTGTAACACTAAGTTTGATCTTTTGCCCTTTTTGTTTTTTACCTTTTATTTTTTCTAAATGGTATATTTTCAGTAAGAGATGTGAGAGGAAATTGGTTTTGAACTCACGCCATCCACAAGTATGGTTCTAAAACTCCCTACCTAGCGCCTAGGCGGTTGGTCATTGCCTAGATTAATTCCTAGGTGTTTGAACATTAAGAAATGACGCTTAAACGTGCCTAGGTGGGTGCCTAGACCCGTCTAGGCACCTGCTTAGGTCACGACTCTCACTTAGACTGAAAATAGATAACTTTTTTCCATTTTATTTTTTCAATAAACTGTAAGAAACTTGAATACTTGGATAAACATTCATTATATGCTTGTTTCTCATATTTCTAATATTTTATAATTTATATGTCATTCTATTTTGCAATTTATGTATCTCAATACAATCATGTATTTTTTTTAAGTATAAGTAGATATTTATTTATATGTTAATAATAAATTTAATTAAAATTAAATAAATAAAAAAACTACCTAGGCACTAGGTCGTCACCCACCTCCCGACTAGCGCCTAGCGCTTTTTAAAAGCTTACAAGTGAAGAGAAATACTATTAAACCACAGCAAACATAAGGGTAAATCGTCAAAATGGTCCCTGAGATTTGCATAACTCATCACTTTGGTCCTTGAGATTCCAAATCGATAAAAGTGGTCCCTGAGATTGTCCACCATCCATCATTTTGGTCCTTCCGTTAAAAACTCTGTTAAGCATCCTGGAGCTCTTGGCTGGAAGTTTGGGTAATTTTCAAAGCTTCGTAACTCAATCGTTGCTTAACCAAATTCGACCCATAATATATCAAAATGAAGATAGGAAAGTGTAGAATAAGATCATATCTATTTCAAAGCCCAATAGTTGCTGGATATGGCCGGAAAATAGCCTCAAAGTTGACTGGTCCAAGTGAAAACTTGAAAACTCGCGGAAACTGGGTAAACTACGTTCATAACTTCTTCAATACTTAACGAAATCAAGTGATTCAAAAATGAAAATCATACTTCTCAATGAGACGAAGAGAATAGTATCTTTTTCGATGGCTAACTCGCAGTGGTTTGGCCGAAAAACGGCTCGAAAGTGGCTAACTAGAGACCAAGACAGCCACTTTTGAGCCGTTTTCCGGCCAAACCAAGGCGAGTTAGCCGTCAAAAAGGTACCATTCTCTTTTTCTCGTCGAGAAGTATGATTTTTGTTTTTGAATCACTTGATTTCGTTGAGTATTGAAGAAGTTATGAACGTTTAAAGTTTACCCAGTTTTCGGCGAGTTTTCAAGTTTTCACTTGGACCAGTCAACTTTGAGGCTATTTTCCGGCAATCTTTGGCAACCATTGGGCTTTGAAATAGATATAATCTTATTCTACAATTTCCTATCTTCATTTTGATATATTATGGGTCGAATTTGGTTAAGAAACGATTGAATTACGAAGCTTTGAAAATTGCCCAAACTTCCAGCCAAGAGTTTCGGGACACTTAACGGAGTTTTTAACGGAATGACCAAAATGATGGATGGTGAACAATCTCAGGGATCACTTTTATCGATTTGGAATCTCAGGGACCAAAGTGATGAGTTATGCAAATCTCAGGAACCATTTTGGCGATTTACCCCAAACATAATGTTACGAATCATTACATATTTTCAAATTTGAAGAAGTTCAGGAATATATATATAATTGGAAAAGTCAAATATAGGACTGCACCCAATAAAAAAAGGGAACTCTAACGAAAAGCTCCTGGTACTGTTTACTTTAACGAAAAACCACATTTTTACACTAAAAAGTCAATCATGGTACCATTCACTTTACCCTTTATTTTGCCTTTATCGTTAAAACTAAAAGTTTTCAAACTCTTTTCATTAGTTTTCCTATAAAAATAACCAAGTACTTCTTTCGTTACCCTCTTGTGCTTTAGGGATGTTTGACATTCTTGTTGAAAGGCTAAAAACGTTTTTGAACTGTTTTTGGAGAATAGGTTAGAAATTTTTCTAGAGAATAACCTGCTAGGTGCCTCTCAAGAAGAACTTTCATATACTTATTCAAAAAGCACTTGAACTTTTAATAAATTTTTTAACATGTTTGTGATAATAACACTTTTTTCGTAAGTGCTTGTAAGTAGAAGTATTTTGTACATAAAGAATTTTAAAAGAGCTCATATCATGAGTAGTGCGTTGTAATTGAGTAATTAAGTAGTTTTTACCTTATGGTTGAGAGAGATGGAAAGTTCACCCATATGGAATTATACTTTTTTTTCATACATAGATATATTACATTAAGGAGATGGAGAAATAAAGTGGTTTCGAATTCCCACCATGCACAAAATTTGAACTTAAAATCTCACACTTATAATTAAATCGTGATATTAATGGGTTCCAATACAAAAATTTCTTTTTGAAAAGATAATTTTGTCGGATCACCGCTGCTTGATCAAAATGGTGTCAGAAGGGAGGGTGTTGATATTCTTGAGACCAAGGTAGCTAATTTTATTGAGGAGGGTGTTAGGTCTTTTCCTCCAATGTTTCATTGCACTTCCCTGTAATTTGTCAGTTTCTTAGGAAATATGTTCCTGTTTCCATGACTGGCCAAGGATCTGATGCGGTAATTTGGGAGCCCTCTCCTTTCAGGTAAGCTCTCTTCCCGCGATGGATATCATTTCTTAAGGCCTCGTTTGCAGGTTATTAGGTGCGGGAGATTGATTTATTCTAATTTTATTCTTTCTAGAATCTCTATCGTATTTTGACTGAGGACATGCTGCAAAGATGCATTTTATGGCATCTTAATGTGTTTTATGTTGTTTGCACGTGGAATCTTTTGAGCACGTTTTTGTTACATGCACTTTTACCATGTCAGTTTGGCAGCATATTTGGGATGCTTTTGGTTTGGGTACACTTCATGGCTCCTTATTAAAACGTTTTCACCCTAGGTTGGCCTTGGATAGGAGTTCACAATTACGGGATTTGTGGTTTGCAGCTTTTGTTTGTACTATATGGTGTATATGGTACTTAAAAAACCAAGCTCCGCATGAAGGACTTACTATTCATGTTTCTTATGCTTTGAGTTTATTGTTGGTCAGATCCATTATACAAATAGAATTGGGTCTGGTTATATGAATAATGTTGTTCGCGATTTATGTGTATTGAAGAGGATTGGTGCTACATGTAGGCCTCGTTGAGCCCTCATTATTTTAGAGGTGTGTTGGCTTCCTCCCAATCATAGTTGAGTTAAGATAAAATATTGTTGGCGCTTGGAAGAGTGGTTCCGGTCATGCTGGTGGTTTGTTTCGGGAATTCAAAAGCTAGTTCTTTCTAGCCTTTTGTTCTAACCTAGAGATTCCTAGCTCTGTTGGGGCGGAGTTAATAGCGGTTATTAAAGCTATTGAATTAGTTTCGGTTCGAGATTGAAATTAAATTTTGTTTGGTTGGAAGTTGATTCTGTTTTGGTTCTTGACTTCTTGCGCTCTCCATAATTGGTTCCTTGGCAGTTGAGAGGGGAGTGGAGGAATTAACTGCATGAATTTCTCAAAATGCATTTTTGGTCTTCTCACATTTATAGGGAAGGTAATCAAGTCATTGATGCCTTTGCAAATCATGGTTCCTCTTCTATTCAATGTGGTTGGTGGGATTCTCCTTCTGATTTCATATTGTCGTATTAGCATCGTGATTATGTAGAACTTCCAAACTACCACTTCAAATAAGTTATCTTTTGTTGGCCTTGTTATATCTTGTATTGGTTGTTGGAGGTTTTGTTTGTTATGGTTGCTATATATCGTAGTCTGGGTTAGACTTTATGTCCCCCTTGATTGTTTGTAATTTTCTTCTTTTTTAATAAAGTTATATTTTTGTCACTTCCCATTACAACAATATTGGAGCAGGATTGACTTTGAGGTTTTACCAAAAAAATAATCCCTTTAAGAATGTCTTCAGTAAACAGATGCAAATCTGAAACGGCAAAACCACATTTACATCTCAATTTGCACCTTCAAGAAATGTGAATGTGAATTCTACTCTAAAAATATGTAAATTTGAAATCTCATTTATTTTTCTCATAATTACTCATAGTGCTCATTTTCTAAAGATGTATATTTACATTTTCCGACAAAAATGATACTATACATCATTCCATTAGAGAATTTTTCCATCAACAAACAATATAAAATGTCTATTTTAAAGTCTTTTGTCTCTTCCGTTGCAATGCTCCCTGAGCACAAAAGAGTATAGCTTGTATGTCCCATGGTTCTGCACCTTGAGCAAAAGAAAGTATAGTTATTAACTACATACCGGAGAGATTTTTCAGTGTAACTGGAATACAAGATTGTACATCACGTGTTACCATATAATTAGTGAGATATGTGTGTTGAAAAGTTGATAATTTAAAAAATAAAATTTCTCACCACTTATATAAAAACACGCGGTTTACCGCTCGTGTTCCGGTCACAATGAAAATTTTCTCTGCATACTGTCCGATAATGGAGAGATTTTTCAATGTACCCGAAATACAGGATGGTACACCACATGACTCCATACAAGTGGTGAGATTCTTGTGTTAAAAATCGATAACATAAAAAATAAAAATTTTGACCACTTACATAATAACACGTGGTGTACCGCTTGTGTTACGGGCACAAGGAAAAATTTCTCCCGACAACGTGTCCACATTGCATATACACAGAGATAGAGGACAATATGTAAATCCGGGAAATTAAAGACTTTGTAAAATCCAAGGAAACCTTTTCGAACAGAAATTAAACAATGTTTAATGTTAGTTTACAAACAAATATTAACAAGATAAGAAATAGCTGCAAAGGGCACGAAAGGGTTTTACCTGAATCATGCTATAAACAATTTTCTTGTTGTATCTATATAGATTCAACCCAGTACTTATCACGAAGCACTGGATTATTAATAAATAAGGAAAGGCTGTTCTTGTTCCCTTGTGTGTCAATTAATCAATTAGAATGGTTTAGCCCATGATATATTATCCAACCTTAACTTAGTGATCGAAGAGTGATGGATGACTTTGGGGGGACTCATCTGGTAGATATAAATCTAAAAATTAATATGATTAGCTATATATTTGATTTGGACAGGTTGGAAGTCTGCCAGGGCTGTGTATGTGGCAGCAGATGAATGGTACCAAATGGCCAAGGGCGGCACACCAAACAGACTCGATAGGGAGGGAGGAGATGGATAGTGAAAGGCAAGAATGTGACGATGTGATATATATGTAAAAGATAATATGACATAAATCACTCATTTTTAACGGGAAAAAACGTAACATCTAGTTTAGTGCCAGACAAGATATCATTATAAGTAACTAATTATAAGAATCATAAATGAAGTATAAAAGTAATTGTCTAATTGTAATCTAAAAAATTGGCAAATATTTGGCGAGTTCAATAAAAACGGAAATGTTTATGAAGATGGAATAATGCTAGAGACAACAAGTTGTTTAATTCCTCATAGCCTCTCTGGCTTCGAAAATGGTGAATAACCGTGGCTTACCACCAGTTTTCTTTCTTTTCTTTTCTTTTCTTTTTTCAAAGAAAAAAAACAAGTTGTGTAACAAATTTGATCAGTCTCAGATTAATGATGTGGAAAACGTCTTAATTTTAAATGAATACGAGTTTAATTACAAGTGAGTATGTATTGAGTAATTAAATTATTTTAAAGATAAACTAGAGTAACCCTAATTGCATCTCACAACACCTAAGCGCGACCCGTCCCATCACCACACTGTCCGTCTCTCCTAGGTGGGAGGAGTTCTCTGTTTCTAAATTAACATCTCAATGTTTCTGTTGTATTCCAATACCATACATTGATCATCTATATATATATATATATAGTGATGTATTTTGAAAACTGATAAACTTTTTTTCTCAATGGGGATTTGAAAAATGTTTATATATATAAATAACAAATAGACGAGATGGTAAAGTCAAGAGATAATGTGGGAGTGAATGTTGTTAAAACTTAAAGCTACAAACCTAGTTTAGTTAAGGGAATAATATATATAATATATAGTTATATGCGGAAAATCTTAGAACACAAAATTGCGGTGGGCGGGGGTGGCGTGTAAACATGGTGTCACACTCACGCCGTCCAAACACAAGCTTTGCATCTCATTTTCTCAGCTGCCACCCCACGCGCAAAGCCAATGCGCAATCAATACCATTACCACTCTTATGTACCCTCTCCTCTCTTTCTCTTAATTCCATATATACCATATCTCTTGTTTTTAAACTAATTACAATTAACTAGCTCTTTTCTTCATCTAAATCTTCATCTCATCACCATCGAGCAGCTGACCCATGTTTATAAATACATTTATTGGCCTCTCTTTCTCTTCAGCAACAAATTAATATTCACTTCACAGAACTGCAGAAGCCCTCCCTCTCCCTCTCTCTCTCTCTCTCTCTCTCTCTCTCTCTCTCTCTCTCAAGCTAGGGTTCACCGGATCCAACTAATACATACATCTTCAATATTTCCATTCTTTTTTACGTCTTCATATATCATCCTTGAGTATTTCCTTTTCTGATCTCTTACAAGTTCTTTTCTTAGCGCAAAGAAGGCAGTTGCAGCAACAGTTTTATTGATATCCTGTGAGTATTTTCCTGTGTGCATGATATAATTCAGCTCATGCATATGTTAATCTCACTGTTGCATGCAGAACTATATATATATTTTACAACATATATATTGCTAAAATTGTTTTAATTTCTTAGTTCCTTTTTACAGATGAAATTACTAGCGTTTGTGTAATGCATCTACATTTACAGTTAATTAAAATTCACATTTTGTGTGATGGATGATCGATCGATGATTTGTTTGTACTAAATGTAGGTCAATGTTTTAATAATCTTACGGTAATTAATGAAAAAATTATATTGGTTTTTATTGATTAGTTTTGATTGTGTAGTTAGCGTGGTTTGGGTATGAAATGAATTGTATTTAAGGAATTCGGTCGAGCAGGAGGTAGCAGGCAGGGAGTGCGCTGCACTCAAAGAAATATAACATGCTTGTGCCAGCAAAGTCAAGCTTTTCGGCCAACTTTTGTGTTCAATATATATTTGTGCCTAATTACTCCATGCAACTAATGAAAACAAATTTACTTATGAGCTTAATTTTGGGATAATCCTATGTTTCAATGTTAGCGTGGTGGGTTCCAATCCACTACTAATCCTCTGTCATGATTTCTTTCTTTTCCGCAATGTCAAATAGCCAAAAGCACATGCACCACCACTAACAATTCCCACAAGTGAAATCGTCATCATTACTAGCTAGATACTTAGCTACTATATAGCATAGGGTTTAAATATCATGCACACGACTTTCAGAATTTCTTCTTCAATATCCCTCCAAATTAAGAGTCAAATAGCCAAAAGCACATGCACCACCACCAATTACAAGAACCCTTCGACTATGTTTGGGCAATGAATTTTCAAATCTCTTTTAAGGTCAAGTTATAAAGAAATGAATTACAAAATATTAGACAAAGAGAATTAAGAATGACAATCATGGCCATCATATAGGCATGTAAGAGGAATTTACAAATGACACTTTCCATATAAGGATTTGTAAATCCCCTTCACATGTCTTTCTAATGATCATGGAGAACATTTCTAATCTTTTTTATATAACATTTGTAAATCCTTTAAGACTGAAAACTTTCTTACCTAAACATAGCCTTCGAGAGGCAGTCCTAAGAAAAAAATGTATCATATGATTCTTTTTATTTCATGTAATCATGAATATATATATATATATATATATATATATATATATATATATAGGGCAATTCTTTGGCATCCTTTAATATAAAGCATTTGGTATCATTTTGAACATTAGTAGTGCAATACAATCACATTCAAGTATAATATCTCACATTTAATATGATTATGATAAAGTTAAAGTTAATAACACCGCATTACATTGTTATAATTAATAAGATTGGTAATTACATTGTGGACTATATATAAACACACACACTCACACACACACACACTCATGCACATATATAGCTAGTCAAGAGAATACTTATAAGGACTCTCTCTCATACTTCCTTGCATGATATGCAGGTGCGTCTAGAAGACCATTAGTAATGGAGATGGAATCTTGTGTTCCACCAGGCTTCAGATTTCACCCGACAGAAGAGGAACTTGTGGGTTACTACCTGAAAAGAAAGATCAACTCACTACAAATTGATCTAGATGTCATCGTTGACATTGACTTATACAAAATCGAACCATGGGACATACAAGGTACTTTAAGAACCAACTTATTTTTAACGTTTGCAGTTTGACCTCGAAATGGCACAAAAAGATATGTACCTAAGGGGGGTTTCTGTGTTCATACTATTGGATATGGCAACGTGCAGAATGAAAACAACATTGGAAGAATCCGTTGATGCTTGTTAGGAAAAAACGAAACAAAATAGATAGCGATTTAATACTTCATTTTAGCTATTTGCACTCCAAACTGTATAGCTAGCATTCACAAAAAGAATAGATGAAACTAATTAAAGAATGATTAAGCACTAACCAAAAACATATTGCACTTTATCTCCTCTTTGATTAGTCAATTTCATCTTTTATATAGTACTTGACATTATGGTAGCTAGCATTAAAGTGCTATCGTGCATGCGGCATGCATTTTCCTCAAAATTATAACATAATAGAAACAACATAAACACAAATGCTACTCTTTGTCATCAATGGCTAAACAAAAGAGTTGTTATTGACATCGCATAAGATTATGAGCATATGGATGCATTCTGATAACTATATATGTATGTATTGTATGGTACAGCGAGATGCAAGCTGGGCTACAGTGAAAAGAATGAGTGGTACTTCTTCAGTCACAAAGACAAGAAGTACCCGACTGGAACTCGAACAAATAGAGCCACAGCTGCTGGATTCTGGAAGGCAACAGGAAGAGATAAGGCAGTGCTTTCAAAGAACAACATTATAGGAATGAGGAAGACCCTGGTGTTCTACAAGGGACGAGCACCTAACGGCAACAAAACCGACTGGATCATGCATGAATATCGACTCCAAACTTCTGAACATGCACCCCCTCAGGCATGTTCTTCAATATCGTCCATCGATTAACTTGTTATTTAATTTTTCTTCAGTTGATCGAGAAATTGACAATATTAATATATTAATTATATGAAAAACTTTATTATTAGAGAGAGATGCCATCATTAAACCCTAAACCAGTAAATAACATGTGTTTACATACGTAGTTTGAATTTTTATATTATATGAATATATATTTTACACACACGCATGTTAATTTGCAAATTAACAAATCCGGCCTGGTTATGATCGTGCAGGAAGAAGGATGGGTTGTATGTCGGGCATTCAAGAAGCCAAGTCCTAGTCACAGGCAAGGTTTTGAAGCTTGGAAGCATGCTTACTATGTCAGAGATCATCCTTCATCTTCAAGCTTCTCGAGTGAAATGCCTATGGCTATGCTGATCAACCCCAATCAAGGTTTCCATCAACCTTTTCGTTCAGATCAGCAAGATCATTTCGTTTCGAACAACATTTTCTTGGGTAACCAACTCATGGAACTTCCTCAACTAGAAAGCCCAACCATTTCAACAAGCTTTGTCACCCAAGAAAACATATTGAATAGCAATAATCTCAGCACTGAAGACTATGAGGACGACAGGAGCAACAACAATAACAGCAATCAACAAATAGATTGGAAAAATTTGGACAATTTACTCGAAGTGCAATTGACTGATAGGGCATCATTTTCTCATCCAAGTTTATCGTCGGGACCCCAATATTATGAGCAAGAAACTCGAAGTAACCATCTTCTTGGATGCTTCCAAGACTTGTGACAGCAGAAGATCAATATAAATGGTCTCAACAATTTATTCTTGTTTGGCTCTTAAAAATAAAAAATAAAAAATAATAGTCCAGTCCATATCTAGTTGTGTAGTCGGGACAAGGTTATATATTAAGCTGTTGAGAGATTGCATGCTTAAGAGCATCTCCATTGTCAAAAAAATAAAAAATTATCAAATGTAAATTTTTAGGCTTAATTGGTAAATGTCAAATTTTCTTTAGCTCAAACTCATATGTTTATTCTAATTCATTTAATATTTGTAGGACCCGCTCTTCAAAAAATAAATAAAAATAAATTTGCATGATTTATGATTGGTGCATTACTAAGACCAACACAACAAAACATTCAAAAAATCAAATTTTATTAAGTGACATTCCACTAAGGATTTGCATTTCATTTAAAGACAATCTAAAATTAACCTAAAGTACAATGAAGATATTTAGAAAGTTACTAAGAATTTTGGCTCACAAGGCCAATTTTATCGTAGGCCACAATAATTTGGTTACGGCCCATGCTCAATAGCCTGATTACGAAAAGTCAAGAATGTTGGGCTGGGTAGCTTTGTTTTAATGCCAAGAAATAAAAGTTTTAACTTTTAAATGATAATTTATGAATACTTTTGATACCGATATAATATCATCCAATAAAAAAATCTTAAATTGTTGTAGGCCTTTTTAACTTAACTATTCTAAGGGAATAGAGAGAGGGAGGCTAGCGGCAATAAGAGAGAAAAGAGAAAGATTTAATTGTGAGGTTTGTGTTTGTATCACCCCATTGTGCCTTTATTTATAGTAGTAGGGTAGGTTAAATCCTTACTTTTTTAGGATTAAAACTCTAATAGGATATTAACTACTAAAGGGAATATTCAAAGATATCCCTAGATACACTAGGATTTACACAATCACATTCATATTCTAAATATGACTGCAACACTCCCCCTTGAGTGTGTAAATACTCAAACAAAACATCACATCAGATCTTCAACATATAAGATAGAACAGTTGATGAAGTTGGCGGCACAACGGGTGAATCCGAGTCTCAAATTTAAAGAAAGTATGCATTGGTAGTAAAACTCACAAAACCTCGCTATGGTAAAACCTAAGGCAGGTGAAAACCCATAGACTAAGGAGAAAAGTGAGAAATATGCATAATGTCTATAACAAACGTCAAATAAGACGAAAGTAATGAACTCAACGGAGTATGATCATCCCAGCATGGGTGCCTAATCAAAACCTCATTAGGTAGCAAAAAACCAGTGGAAAAAATGTTCCTATTCGTAGGAAAAAAAGTAGATTAAGATCAAGTGAGTATGCTTCAGGATACTCCCCTTAAGTTAAACATAACTTCCAAATAAAAGAACTACAAGCAATTCAACTCAGATAATTTACACATATCGATTCCTTGGACAAGCTTCTGAAAAGTAGACTTGGGCAATGACTTGGTGAAAAGATCGGCCAGGTTGTCCTGAGAATAGATTTGCTTGACTACAATATTCTGATGCTATTGTTGCTAGTGAGAATAAAAGAACTTTGACGTTATGTGCTTGGTGTTGTCTTCCTTGATGTATCCCTTCTTTAACTGCTCAATACATGCAGCATTGTCTTCAAAGATCATCGTAGGAAGGTCAACGACGGAAGTATGACCATTAGTGCTTCAAATATGTTCCATTACTACTCTCAACTAAAAGCACTCACGCGATGCTTCATGCAGGGTGAAGATCTCATCATGGTTCGAAGAAGTCTCAACTAGCGTTGTCTTGATAGACTTCCAAGATATAGCAGTGTCTCAAACGGTAAAGACATAGCCTATTTGAGAATGTGTCATATGTGGGTCAAATAGATATCCAGCATCTATGTAACCAATAAGGCGGGAATCAACTCAAAAATCGAAAGGGGCAGCAGCTCATTTCTAGCGGAAAATATCTTTAACAACATTCCAATGTCTGCGTGTGGGCGCATTGATGTATCTAGCCAAAAAATTAACAGCGAATGAGATGTCGGGTCTAGTGCATTGAGCCAAGTACAATAAAGCCCCAATTGCACTTAGGTATGAAACTTTAGGCTCTAAAATCTCTTTCTCATCCTCCTTGGGACAGTAGGGATCTCCTTTAACATCTAGAGTCCAAATGACCATAGGAGTACTCGAAGGCTTCACTTTATCCTCATTAAAATGCCGCAACACCTTTTAGGTGTAGTTTGATTGATGTACTAGGATTCTATCCAAACAATGTTCGATCTCTAAGCCAACACAATATCAAGTTTTCTCAGGATCTTTCATCTCAAATTCTGATTTTAAGTGAATGGCAATTTCCTCAAGCTCTACAGGAGTTCCAATGAAGTTCATTTTGTCGACATAAACTACAACGATCGCAAATCCGGAATGTGACTTCTGAACACGCATGGGCATAATTCGTTGTTCATATAACCCTGACTTGTCAAATATTCACTTAGACAGTTATACCACATTCACCCGGATTATTTCAATCCGTAGAGTGATCTCCTCAATCTAATAGAGAGAGTATTCTATGGTCTAGAATTATTTGAACCAGTTAATGGAAGTCCTTCTGAAACTTTCATGTAGATTTTCGTATCTAAATCCCCATACAGATACACGGTTACCACATCCATTAGTTGCATATTTATTTTTTCGGAAACTACCAAACTGATTAGGTAACGGAATGTTATGACATCCATTACGGGGGAATACTTCTCCTCGTAATCAATCCCAAGGTGATGAGAGAAGCCTTGTGCTACAAGGCGTGCTTTGTATCGCACTATTTCATTCTTCTTATTTCACTTCCTTATGTAAACCCATTTGTAGCCCACGAGCTGCACATATGGTGAAGTAGGAGCTATAGGTCAAAATACCTTCCGTTTCGCAAGTGAATCGAGTTTGACCTGGATTGCTTGTTTCCAGTTTGACCAATCCGTTCTACGTCGACATTCATCAACGGAACGTGGTTCAATGTCATCGTTAAGTATGATGTCAGTAGCTACTGTATACAAAAATGCATCGTCGACGATCATCTAATTTTGATTCTAAACCTCATCCAATACTACGTAGTGGACCGAAATCTAGTGATTCTCGAGAGGTTGGGTTGTCTCATCTAAGACATCACTGTAATCTAGAATAACCTCATGTTTTGGAATAGATGAGTGAGCGATTGTCGAATTTAAACTAGGGTCACTAGTTGCTGCCATTTTCTTTTTTTCGGGATTATGAATCCTTTGAACTAAAGGATTTGCCACGCTTCAGGGTTGGAACAGATGACTGGCTAGCCGTCAATGTATCGACCGCGTGGAAAGTGTGGCCTCTTTACCTTCGGGGATGGTTCGGCCTTCCTATGCAATGTTACGACGTACTCGGGGTATGTCTATCCTTGCAGGTGCGTTTACAGCAGGTATATGTGATCTTGTCACCTTAGCTAGATCAATAAAAGCATCTGACATGCTTTGAAGATATATAATTCATTTTAGACTAGGTAATGTGGGGATCTAGATAAGACATAGTGGGAGTATACCACGACAATTCGCAGCATTCTCCAGGAACGTTAGCATGCTTATCTCTCCTTAACGACGGGAAAACTGCCTCATCAAAGTAGCAATCCGCAAAACGTGCGGTAAAGAGATCTCCTGTCAAGGGTTCTAAATAGTGAATATTTGATGGCGAATCATAACCGACATATATTCTCATTTTTCTCTAAGGACCCATTTTGGTACGTAGTGGCGACACTATTGGTAAATAAATTGCGCACCCGAACATACGTAAATGCGAGACGTCAAGCTCGTATCCAGTAACCAACTATAACGATGAATGAAGTTAGGTAGCAGTGGGCCTTAGGCGGACTAGCATAGCTGCGTGCAATATTGCATAACCCTAGGCAGATATCGACAATTTGGTTTGCATAACCAAAGTCCAAGCTATCAATTGAATGCGCTTTATGAAAGCTTCTGCCAGGACGTTTTGGGTGTGAACATGGGTTGTAGGATGTTCTACTTCAATCCCCACTGACATGCAATATTCGTCAAAAGTCTATGACGTAAAGTCTCAAGCGTTATCTAGTCTAATTGACTTGATTGGATAATCAGGATGGTGAGCCTTTAGCTTAATAATTTGTGCTAGTGATTTTGCAAATGCAGCATTGCATGTGGACAATAGGCAAACATCTGACCATCGTGTCGATGCATCAACCAACACCATAAAGTATCTAAATGGTTCGCATGTTGGTTGGATAGGTCCACAAATTTTCCCTTGAATCCTTTGAAGAAATTTAGGAGGGTTGTGAATAATCTTTATAATTGAGGGTTGAGTATTCAACTTCCCTAAAGAACACGCTTTGCATGGCAGGAATCCAATGTAGGGAGGTAAATGATGCCCATATGATGATTTGAGGATACATCGCATCATGTCACGTCCGAGATGTCCCATACGGTCATGCCAAAGCAGCAAAGTGCTCTGAAACTCAAGCACAGGGCCAACCACATGGTGGGCTTCTATGCCGCGAATGGTTGTGATGTACAACCCACTCGAGAAACATTCCAACTTCTCGCAAATACGCTTCTGGCCATACTCGTAAGATATGATACAAAGAAATTCAGAACCATTATCTTCAGTGGTTTCAATATGATATTGATTATCTCTAATATCTCTAAAACTTAGAAACATTCTTCCAAAACGTGGAGAATATAGGGCCTCTTTAATGGTTAAGACAGTACCATTGGACAGTATGATACCAACCTTTTTGTATCCTTCAATCATGTTGGATGAGCCTGAGAAAGTTGTCAGAGGTGTGTTCTTAGGTAAGAAATTAGTAAAATAGTGTCGCTCACGCAATATGGTATGCGTGGTAGCACTATCAGCCAAACAACTAACTTCCCCACTAGACATACCTAGAAATAAATTGATTGAATTGGTCACATGCATAAATATAATTTCATTCATTCAATTAATCAATTCAAGAAATAATATCCATAAAATAATTATCCATAATTTAAAACAAACCAAAACCAAACAAATTATTCCAAATACTTAGAAAAATTGTCCAAAAATTAAACCATAAACCTAAAAAATTAGGGGGGGTGTCCGACCACTAGGGGTAAAACACCCTAAAAATTATCTAGAAGAATAAAACTTATTCGTCCATAGGAGCTGATGTCTCCTGAAAAATCTGGCATCTCTATGGATGTAGTAGTATCTTTGAACGGTAGTTTTTCCTTTATTCTTGAAGTTTGGGGCCTTAGGGGCAAAGGGTTGGAGCTTCTAGGTCAAATTTCTTCCATTTGGTGGGCCTTGGCTCTGTTGACCTTGGGCCTATGGTTGGGCTTGCCACCCATTGCCATGGCCACGATGATTTTTTCATCATTTATGGCTACTAGAATTGGTCGCATGGGATTCAGGCACGGTGTTCGAGCCAGTGGGTCGAGCTTGATGATTTTTCATCAAAAGCTGGTTCTTCTTTTCGATGAGAAGTAAAATAGAGATCAAATTTGAAAATTTGGTGAACTTATGTGCCCTATATTGTTGTTGCAGGACAATATTTGTGGCATAGGAGGTTGAATATGAATTATCCAGGAGATTTAATTCAGTTGTCCACTTTATAGAACTTAAGTAGTGATCGAATTCTACAAACTTCAAAGTTGTATTCATTCACAGACTTAAAGTCTTGGAAGCATAGATGTTGCCAGTCGTGTCTTGCTTCAAGCAAGTAAATGTCTTTCTGGTGATCAAAACAGTTAGCCAGAGCAAGCCAGATGGTGCGTGGGTCCTCCTCAACGAGGTACTCGATCTGCAATGCATTATGGATGTGTCTTCAAATAAAGATCATTGCAGTAGCTTTCTGAGCTTCGTCAACGGGTTTGTCGTTGGTAGGTGCCTCGATGGTGGCTCTAATACCCTTTGCATTATGATGAAGCTTCACATCTTAAACCCACTTCAGGTAGTTTCTTCTAGATACTTCCAGAGCGGTGAAATCGAGCTTTTTCAAGTTTGACATGTCCCTAAAACAAAGGGTACAACAAAATATGGTTAGTCATATAGTAATCCCTAGACATACATCGTAGAACATTTGGGTTCTATAGACATGTATTGGTTTAATTTAAGCATGAAAGCTCTAGGTTTCATGTGGTAAGTTTTGAATGAAAACTTCTGGTTTCAAAGGCACTAAATATGAAACTATAGGTTCAATTTAGTTTTATGAACGATTAGTTCATAAAGGAGAGGTTCCTACAAGAACATAGAATGCAATATGCTAATTTAAGTGTAGTGGATTTAAGTTGCTTCGGGAACTCAAGTGTGTGAGCTTCAGGACTACGAAAGGATGTCAACTGTTCAAAGTATACAAACAAATTATTGAATCGTTAATGTCCAAAAGTGATCTTCATGTCAATAATGTTGGATTAATTATCAGATTAATGAACTGCATGTCACTTTTAATTAATTCAATATATTGAGACCAAATGGGTCGATCGTAGAAGCAAAATAATGACAAATGGGTCATATTAGCTTTGGTTGGTGATAAACCAAGTGATAATTAAATTAGAATTAATTAGCGTAAACCAAAGTGCCCCCAAATTTATTGGGCATGATTTATAACGCGGGGATGCCAAAAATTGGCATTGGGTCGAAAATAGGGCGGGAATAGACCTTGCAGTTTCAGCTGCAGGCTTATTGGGCCTCGGGGAGAGTTGCAGGCCTTGAGCCAAGTGGTCTGGGTGAGCCCAGTAGCAAAAGTTGTTGGTTTTGGGCCTAAAAACCATGCACGGGTCAAGTTTAGCCTAAGGCTGGCTTGCGGGTTGGTGCGGGGATCCCCAACTGAAGCTGGGTTTCAAGTTTTTAGGTCGGGGCAAGTCAAGCCCAGCAGCAAAAGTTGTGGGCGAGTGGGCCGAAGCCCATTAAGCAATGGGCTGCTGCGGGAAGGCCTGTCATGGGTCAAAGGAAGCCCAGTAGCAAAAGCTACTAGAGATGGGCTAGGGACACACGGATAAGTCCAAGAAGGCTGCAGGCTTCTCAGTTTAGGCTGAGTGACTTTAGGCCCATATAAGCTTACCAGGCCGAAGGCCTAGCACCTCTATGCTTAAGCAGCAAAGCCTAAAGGGTTGCTGCCATGTGGTCCAATGTGTCAAAACGACACCATTTCATGATATGCTCCACGCGACTAGGTTGTAGGCCAATATGGTGGTTCGGCAGTGGTGCCATGATGGTGCGGTTGCCATGCTGCATAATCCCAGATTTTTCCTCCTTTTTTTTTTTTTCTGACATCTCTAGGGTTTAAAAAACCCTAAATTGCTTCTAATTTATTTATATACTTTGACTCACAAATTCCACATAGCAATATAATTTTTTAATGAATGAAACATATTTATATTGACAAATATATGAAACATATACAATATATATTAGAAGGAAAATATGAATATAGGGGGTTCATGCATCATGGGGAATGTTTTCATGCTTCGTGGACGTTTCAAATATCTTCCTTTATTTTAAGCGTACCTAATTGGCAGAAAAAAAAATAAAAGCCTTTGAATTTTGTAGAAAAGTGCTTCCTCTTACGATCCTTCAGTTTCTTAGCTTCTAGCAATAGCATGTTAATAACGTGTTGTAGGCCTATTTGATTGAACTATTCTAAGGGAATAGAGAAAAGGAGGCCGGAGGCAATAAGAGAGAGAAGAAAGATATTTATTTGTGAGGTGTGTGTTTGTATCACCCCATTGTGCCTTTGTATCACCCCATTGTGCCTTTATTTATAGTAGTAGGATAGGTTAAATCCTTACCCTTTTAGGATTACAACTCTAATAGGATATTAACTACTAAGGGGAATATTCAAAGATATCCCTATATACACTAGGATTTACACAATCACATTCCTATTCTAAATATGACTGCAACATAACTACTATTTAAAAAAAAATTAAATAGTCTCATAATTCAAAATAAGAGTAAGTTGTCGATTCCCTTCTAAATTTTCACTTAGCTTTCAATTTTCCACCTAAACTTTTCTATTGACAAATCAATGACTTGAACTAATTTATTTAGCCAATTTCCCCCTACAGTTAGTTTTTCATATATTTCATCCAAAGTTTTGTTAAACGGAAGTATGTGTATAACATGTGACAATCATTTGAGAGCAGAAACGTGATTAAGCAAGACCTTCACACAATATACCATGTGCAGTCGTAGAATTGCAAAGTGGTCGTTTAGAAGTCTAGGGTTTTCACGCAATTTGCAAGGTGGGTCTTCATTGAAACTTGGGGGAAATTGACATTGCCTTTGTCGATTTCTTAGTCAGGTGATGGCAGATTCGAAAAAATCAGTGAGATTATAAAAAGATTTGGGAGTTGAAGATGCCTCTGGAGGTGTGAAACAGAGGGAATCGTCCAAAGTATTGTAAGTATATTTAATCCCTTTTGTAATTGTTTGTTTAATAGGTGAATGTAGGCTTTACATTGCTTTTTCTCTATTCTATGGCTTTGTATGGGATTTCTTTTTGGTATTCAAATGGTAGTCAAATGTATACGTGGTTCTAAAGAAAAGCATGTTATACTCTTCACCACGGTAAGAAAAGGAAGAGAATGGGTGTGAAGCCTGATTTATATATTGATATGCCAGGCAACAATTGGATTTTTTTTTTAACAACTGTGTATTGAAATTGATGTTGCTGAAATACTGGATTTTCAAAATTGATCTTGCAAAAGTGCATAAAATTTTAAAACTAATCTTGCAGAGTGTGTGAATTGTGAAAATAAACCTGCAGAAGTGCATTAATTAATTTTTAAGGATCTAAAATCAGTTTAAAGTTTGGGTAAATTACATTTTACCACCTCAGGTTTGGAGTCGATTTCAATTCCTTACAACATCTTTAAAACATTTCACTTTCATACCTTAAGTATTATTTTATTTCAATATAATATATCTGTTACATTGTCCATCCATTGGTCCGTTAAGAGCGAACGTGGCTGCCACTTTGTGCCACGTAGTTAAACACTTAATAAAAATTAAAAAAAGATTAAAATAATTATTTAAAGAAAGAGTAAATTTTAGCTATGGTCCCTTAACTTTAACTCAATTGGAGCAATGGTCCCTCAACTAAAAATCCATTAACATTGGTCCCTCAACTTTAATTCAACTGGAGAAATGGTCCCGTAACTTTAATCTAATTGTAATAATGACCCTTCCAACATAACTCGTTTTGACAAAAGTTTTTACGTAGTTGACGAAAATGACCATAATTACACATTTTGATGAGTTGAGGGACCTTAATTGTATAAATGGTCATTCCAACATAACTTATTTTGACAAAATTGATGAAAATGACTATAGCTACACATTTTGAAAAGTTGAGGGACCAATGATAATGGATTTTTAATTGAGGGACTATTGCTCCAATTTGATTAAAGTTGAGGGACCATTGCTACAATTTACTCTTAAAGAAAAGTTAAAAAAAAAAATACTAATCCCCCCGATCACCTTCCCCAGAATCCCCACCCTCCCACCCCTTCCCCCATCCCCCATCACCCACAACCACTCCCCCCCCCCCCCCCCCCCCCCAACTGCGCCTCAATTTCCGATGAGAACCTCCCTGCTCAACTCCCCAAAAGCAGATTGATTTTGTTTACAAAATTAGAGAGATACCTCTTCGCAGCCAGATTCCTTCATGACTTGGATAGATCTGGTAACTAGTTGTGTGGCGATGCCTTTGCCTCTGTAAGGTTTGATGATGACAAGCATAGCGATGTACCCTCTGTAGGTGTTGCGATGCTCCCCCATCTTGCACACCACCGTCCCCATGCACCTGCCTCCGTGGAATGCCATGAAAAGCTGCAGCCACAAATACACGAAGTACCGATAGGTGAAGATGGAGTACGGCTCGCTCAGTTCTTGGTTCTCGAAGAATCTCAACCGGAAGTACTTCCAGCAGCTCATCTCCGCCGTCGAGTACTGCCACTCTCGCGGTGTCTATCACTAAAACTTGAAGCCCGAGAATTTGCTAGTTGACGAGAACGAAGATTTGAAGGTTTCAAATTTCGGTCTCAACGCTGTGACCAACCAGATCCGACCCGACGAGCTCCTCCACCCGCTTACGTGGCCCCGGAGATTTTGATGAAGAAAGGATACGACGGCGCCAAGGTGCATGTGTGGTCGTATGGCGTGATACTGTATGTTTTGAACGCCGGGTTCCTGTCGTTCAACGACCCAAATCTGATGGCTATGTATATTCTTGGTCCACCAACCCCATTATTAGAGGCAGGTGTTCTTCTCCTCATAGCTCAAGTACTCTATCTTCAACACCGCCGATGACGACAAATTTGCCTTCTCAATCTCACCCCCTCCTCCTCCGCCGCTGCCGCTTTCTTCTTCTTCTTTCTTACTGATTCCTTCCGGTTCCATATTTTTTGGGTCAAAATTCCAATTCATCACTCTCTTTCCTGTGTGTTTCATTTTGTGTTTTTGTACGAGTAGACTCGACGATTTTTAGACGACGCAGATGACAATGCAATTGGATTGGACTGGAGGCGCAGTAGAGAGGGAAGGGGTGGGTGATGAGGGGTGAGAGGGTGGGGATTCTAGGGAAGAGGATCTGGGTTTATATATATATATATATATATATATATATATATATATATATATATATATAACTTTTCTTTAAATAATTTTTTTAATTTTTTAATTTTTTTATTAAATGTTTAGCCATGTGGCACAAATATGGTAGCCACATCAGCACAAATGTGGCAGCCACGTCAGCTCTTAAAGAACCAATTGATGGAAAATGTAACGGATGTATTATATTGAAGAAAAAAAATAGTACTTGAGGTATGAAAGTGAAATGTTTTAAAGATGTTGTAAGGAATTGAAATCGACCAAACCTGAGGTGGTAAAGTGTAATTTACCCTTAAAGTTTTTTTTATAAATGATGTCAGTTTGTAGTTTTGGCTTGGTTAAGGGCTAGTTTCGTATTACTGTGCTTTGAAAAAAAAACAGTTTCTGCTGTGCTGTGAGAATAAGCTTATTTTTACTGCTTCATGTTTTTAGCTTTTTTTTCACCAAAAACTGTGAAAATAAGTTGTTTTTAAGTGTTTACCAAACACCTTTTTGAGCTCATCGTTTTTTTTATACCCACTTTTTTATAAAAGCACCTCAGTACCAAACCAGTACTAAGTAACAAGTTCATTAGGGCATGGCTGAACTTTTGTCTCTATAGTTAAAACTTCATGTAACTAATAGCTTGACTTATGGTATTTCTACTCTGAAGACATGTTGTTGGGTTTTTGGCCATATAATTGGAATTTATTTAAGTTGAATAATAAAATACAAAGTTGAAATAATAAATAAACATGTTATATGGTAGAAATAATAAATAAACATGTTATATGTAATTCTAATTCCATATATGGTTACATGTAATCAATAAAGCAACAAAAAAAAGATGGCGAAGAGATTAACTTAGGTGAATCCTTAGCATGTGTGCATTGCTTTGTAGGAATCATCCATGTGCTTGTGTTCTTCCTCTTCATGATTCATCACAAGAAGCTCTTAAATGTTGAGTCTCCAGAAGTATCCATACTGATACACCAACGATTGGTGATGAAGTGAGAGATTCGATTGTGCTAGCAAGATCACTAACTTGAAACAATATTTTGGGCAGCACATTATAGGATTTTCGGCTAGGGTTTTCTCTCATGGGGGACAAATCTTAGCATTTGATTAGGCATATATGAGAAGACACCTGTGAATTTATACATCCTCTTGTCGTACCTCTATGGGCTTTGACACCATGGGCCTTGTCCCATGCGTCTACCCTTTTCCACTTGCCCACTTGAGCTTGTGACTTGGACACTTTTTAATTAAAACCCAAATGAGTGATCAGGACCAAGCATGACAAGTATGGTATCTTCTTGCTTCCACCATTCTTCTTTTATCAAAGAGTTAGATTTGAAGCTGTTTACTTGGTCTTTGAGTAGTAATTGCTATTTAGGGTCATCAGGAGTCTTCCCAGAGTCATCTGCTAAACTGACTATGCATGCCTTGTTAGATCATTTATTATTGGCATTTTCTTAGAGGGCTCATACTTCTTGGTAGAATCTGGCACCTTTGTTGCCCACTTTAGGTTCATGGTGATGTCTTTGCTGAGTGGATGATTTGCTAGCCCTCGCATAAAAACTATCCACGTGACCATTTCATCGTCGTTGACAATATTGGCCTTCTCAGTCTTAAAGCATTGAATATACCCCATGATATACTCTTTGGGCTTCTTGATCACACTAAAGAGGTGATCGAATAATTTATTGATAACTCGATAAGATGAGTGTTCCTTCGTGAAGAAGACTAATCAGACAGCTTCTTGATAGCTTGTTGGGCTTCTTACCCAAATTGAAGAGGTGATAAGACAATTCCTCAGATGCATCTCCATGTCATAATGGGTCATTCAGAGCACCTTCAAGCTTCAATATAGGACTAGACAACAAAGAAGTAGACAGCCTGAAGGAGGTCAGTAGGGAGTAAGTGCTCAGAGTAATGGAGCTGAGCCATCACATGGAGGTTCCAATTAGTGGCTAGAGTTAGCACACTTTTCGCCTTGGAGGTTGAGGTGGAGCTTGACGTAAGCACAAGTATGTTGAGCTTAGAGGGACTAAACTCTTTTTAAGGGGAGACGGATGTGAAATTCCATTCCCAAATTTTACTATTTAAATTTCGTATTTGTAGTTGATACGACGCCTTCCTTCTTTCGGTGTAATTTTTTTTTTATTTTGCAAAAAGACAAAAAGCCCCTATTGGCGGAGTTCTACGTGGGCGTTTAAGCTCCATTCGTGTGTTCCCTCATTTCTTTGCATATTTGGATAGTACATGTGATATGAACATTTAAGTGCAAACATAACAAAATCTGGAGTTAGAACGAAGATTCTACAAGGCTTTTACCATTAATTGGGCACATTTTCCTTGTCACTGGCCTTATTGTGTGACCAATGGGACCACACTCGAGACCCTTCTCTCTCTCTATCTCTTCCTCCTAAGTTTCTCTCACCTTTTCTTCATCTTCTTTGCATCGTGAGCCACACCACCATCACTTCCAATTTTCAATGACTTGATTACCAAACCATGACAAAAAAAATCTCCTTCTCTTCACGAGCTCAAAGATGAGCTTCAGATTGTGAGAAAAGGACTACGGGCTGATGTCCTAGGCGCTCTGACGAGACAAGGTTTTATGACAAGTTTTTCAAGTACATCTCGTCCTTTTGGATGGTCCCAAAGCCATTAGAGGACTACACATTCTCCTTAGACTCAAGTTTAAGCAACCTGAACTCGGCCCTACTTGGTTTCGAAGGAAACCCAGGACGTTGGTTTTTGGGCTAAGACTTCTAGATGAATTTCATGCTATTTCCGGCCATCTTTTGGATTTCAAATATGTATAAACTTGTTCTCCTCTTCTCTAGCTTCATTTTGACAAAATGATCATTGAATTTGATTAAGAATTGAACAATTTATCGCCATATAAAGTTTTTTTCATAAATTTTAACGAAAATTCCCAATTTTCGGGTGCTGGCGACCTAAGGAAGGATGAAGAAGAAGAATATTTCGTTAACAATAACAAAATATTCTAGAATGCCAACAAGTATGGCATTAGCTTTTCGTTAATTTTTAGCGAAATATTCCTTTTTCGGCATCCATTAATTACACAATTTTAATCTAGTTTCTTAGTTGGTCGGCACTAAAATTTCAATTGGGGTGGATCTGACCATCAGATTGTCATGAATTGTTATTATGTTGTTGTGGAAACTTAAGGAGACCCCTAGGAAGTTATAGATAGGAAATCTGATATGCAAATCTTCCGAATTGAAGGACGTAGAATTGTTGACTCTACCATTGACCTTTAACCGAAGGTTGACTTTTGGTCAACTTGTCCCGAATCATCTAGATTGTTGTAGAAGACGTGTACAAGCTAGAATTTTGTGTTTTATCACTAGAATTATAATAAGACATGACTTGTGCTTTGTTTAAGGTGGCAATAGTAAGTGAGCACCTTGATCGTTGTTCTAGGGTGCTTTGTCGCAGACTCCCGGTGAGTGACTTTAATATATGTAGTATGGTTATTACCCTAAAAATTCCCATACTTATATACTTAATGTATATGACATTACTTTACAAAATATGTTTTATACTAAATTATTGCTTTTAAATTCAGTCGTCGATTTATTTTTATGAAATGTGATTTGACATGCATAATTGAAATGTTTGTGAAACATGAAGGCTAGTAAAGGACCATTAACCCATTGTCATGGGGAGTTGTCGCATCGAAAGTGTGTCATGGATCGTTTCTTGAGCCATTCTAAACTAAGTTTTAGAATTCTACTCGGTTTTGTTGAGTGCTCTGGAACCAGGTTTCGTTGAATTGTCCAGAACTCGGCCTTCATCTGGATTTCATTGAGTGGTCTAGAATCTTTCTTTTACATGATTTTGTTGAGTGGTCTGGAATCATGTTCAGTTCAAATTTCGTTCATTGGTTTCGTTGAGTGGTCTAGAACCCTAATCCTTTTGGATTTCGTTGAGTGGTTCGGAATCGCATTTCTTACTCGGTTCTATTAAGTGGTCTAGAACCTATCTTAGTTGGATTTTTTTTAATGGTATGGAACCTATCTCTGTTGGATTTTTTTAAGTGGTCTGAAATCCTATCTTCTGTTTGCTTTCATTGAGTTGGTCCAAAACCCTGTATTCATTGGTTTCTGTTAAGTTGGTTCGAGGGTCCCACTTCATTTCAATTTCTTTAAGTTGGTTTAGAATATGGAACTTGTGAAGTTATAGGTTTCAGCTGAACTGTGTCACTCTAGTCTGAGTTTTATAAGTATTTATGAACTAGAGATTTGAGAACCTTTGTGGCTTGGTTTAGAAAAGTCGATGGATGTTTGAATGATTCCTTCGGAATTTCCAACAAATTATTTATGATGTTATAAAGTATGATTTCATGAATAATGATGTTTTTAAACTATGATCAGTGGACATGTTTTATGATTGTCATATACCTTGAATTATTGTCACCCACATGAGCTTCGCATCTTATCCAGGTTGTTGCCTTGCCCGGTGCACCACTTTGACAGTGTAGGGGCAATCATGCAGGAGACAAATCTGTGTAGATACGAGAAGCTTTTGGGGTTGTAGTTAGAAGTGAGTTAGCTTGGAGTGATTAGGTTATCCCTATATCTTTTCTTATATTATTTCGAGAACTATATGTTTGGTGCCTATAGGCATGTTACTCTAGAGAGCTTTATGAGCTTTTTGTTGTACAGTTGTCGTAGACATATTATTGTTGTGCTGTTTTTTTTTCTTATTTTTTTTATATGAAATCAGAGAGTTCTAAAGGTGCAATAACCCATCACCAAATGCCTAGTTGTAGGATAATTGGCCCAAAGAAAAGAAATAAAATATTGAATCGTTAGTGTCCAAAAGTGAGCTTTGGACTAATAATTTTGGATGTCTTGTCAGATTAATGGACTACTTATCACTTTTAATTAATTCAATAGATCGAGACCATTCGAGGTCGATCGTAGATACAAAATAATACAAAGTTTCAGGCCATATTTTGGGCTAGATGGATGCATGCCATGTAAAAGAAAAGCTCTAAAAATTGGTTAAGGTCCTGAAATCAACCACTGAAAAAATATGGGTGCGGGTTGAAAAAAATAAAGCCAAAAATGGCTTTGGGTTGAGAACAAGAGGTAGCCTAGCATTGGATTGTTGACTACTATCCAATCCGCAAAACCCAGTAGCTACAGGCTACGAGTTGGGCTTGTGTAAGGCTGTTGCAGGCAGCCCAACAACATGCAAAGCAAGTAGCCTGCTTGTTGCAGTTTTACAGGCCGTTCTAAAAAATAGAAAGAAGCCCTGAGTGCAATCAGCAGAGCGAGCCGAGTTTAAGGGCTAGCCCAAGAAGCTACTGGCTGATGGATGGTGACCCGAAATGTGCTGGCCTGTCAAATTTTACATGACAAAAGCCCAGCATGTGGGCTTTGGGTTCCTGAAGCCCAAAAGAAGGCTGATGTTAGTGGGTTCAGTTTGGTGTGCGGCTTGTCTTGACTTTAGGCCAGCTAGGCGCGGCTTCCCATATATATATATTTTTTTTTTCTTCTTTTTTTTTTTTTTTTTCGAATTCTACGGTTTTGAAAAACCCAAATAAATAAATAATCATGCTTCTATAATGATTCAAACGTAATACTTCCTGATTGAATATCAAACTCTCTTTAGATATTAAAAAAAAATTACAATTATAAGAGATATGATAAAATCTCATAAGGATATCTCAAATATGATAAGATTTACAGAATTACAACCCTCAGAGCAAGTCCACCGGGAAAAAAATGTCCCAGCCCTCAGTCCAAAAAACAAGCTGGCCCTCAGTCCATTTGCTCCATCCCGTGGAGTTGCCTGGCACCCAGCCCATGCCAGGCAACAGCCCAGCACGTTTTGGACTGACCAAGAAGCTGGCCTGTTTCTCAGGCGCGTGCAACACAAGCGCGCAAGGCGCGCGTGCAACACAAGCGCAAGGCGCGAGTGGGTTTCAGGCTTTCCTGAAAATGTGTCAGCCCACTTGGGCTCAGCGACGTGGCGTTATGATAGCCGTTGGATTTCCAACGGTAAAAAAAATTTAAATTTTACTTTTAAACTGGACCGTCCGATCAAAGATCAACGGTCCAGATTAATTAATTTAATTAAAATTTATTAAAAAATACAAAAAAATACAAAAAATTTAAAAAAAAATTATATTTTTCTTTCTATAGTTTATCTGATGAGTTTATGTAATTTTATTTTAGTGTTTTTTTTTAAAGTTTATTTGATGAGTATGTAATTTTATTTCAGTGTGTTTTTTTTTAAGTTTATTTGAAATTTTATCCAAAATTGGTTAAAAATCATATCCGAAATAAACTTAAAAAAAAAAAAAACACACCAAATAAATGCGTTGGGTGCCAGCGCATTTTTTTAAGGATGGAGATGCTTTGGTCTGTTATTGTTCACTATGGTCTATTACTGTTCACTTGAGTAGATAAATGCGCTGGGTGCTGGCACAAAGTCCTTAGGGTGGACTTACTCTCATGCAATATGCAATAGGACTCCAACCAAAAACTATTTTTACCAATTTTCATTGCAAGTTGGACAAACGTTTTGGCTAAAAAAAGCCAATTTAATTTTTCATTCGCTTACCATTTTTTTTTGTTCCTTGTCAACCTAAACTGAATCTGATTTTTGAACACCAATACAGATGAATTGAATCTCCATCTTCAAAGCCAAATTCAATTCCCAAATTTGAATCGAAGAATTTGATCCGCAACATGTGTCTGTCTCGGATTTGATTGATGTGGGTCGCATTCTAAAAACTCAGTTCGACCTTCTTGACAACGAAACGAAGATGCAAAATTTGTCGATGAATGAGTGTTGTTATTGAAGTGGCCCCTTTTCATCTTCCTAACGGTGCTGGTGCAATCCGTACATGGCGGCTCCGAGAAATCTGGCGGGGGACGCCGGGAGGCTGCCTATGGACGAGGAGAATGCCAAGGAGGACGATTGGTCCACCGGCAAGAGGCCCAAGTCCGATAGGTTTCCGCTGTCGCGGTGGGAATTCGCAGCGGCTCTCGGCGTTTTCTTGGTCTTCTCTACCGGTCTCTGCTGCGTCTACTTGACCATGCCTGCCGCCGAGTACGGTAAACTCAAGCTGCCGCGCTCCGTCGCCGATCTTCGCTTTCTCAAGTAAGTCCCTCATTTCACGATTCAATCAAATTCTCATTTGGATTTGTTCATATTTTTGGAAATATATGATAATCTAGTTGTGTTGTTGAAGGGTTATTGAGATTTTGTTCAGATTAATTTGTTAATTGCGGAAGATTTGATTATGTGGGCTGCTTGTTATTGTACCTTTGGATTAACATCTGAGTTGCTTTTCTCTTTCTCTGATTTGCATAAGATATTGTCACATATGTTCAGTTGATTTGGAATTTGAAAAAAAAAATTATGAAACAAGTAGAATTCAAACGTCGATAGGGCTTATTTTTAGTCACTATATTATCGAATTCACCTCCGCACGGTTTAGGATGTTGGTTCACATGCATACTTGAAGACTTTGGTAGAATGAGAATATAGAAAGAACTTTCGTTTAGACTAACTCAATATGGAAAGTTTTACGTGAATGTTTCTGTAAAGAAAGTTTAAGCTCGGTGTGAGATGTCCGCCCTGAACTTCCCTATTAGAACTCCTAAAGTTATAAGTAATTCATCCATAAGCTGAAAATATTGATTTCTGCAAGTTTTTATGCAAATTTTTCCTAATAGAAAAGGTGAAGTACATAGATGATGAGCTGTCGTCAAATTAAACAAAAGGAAAGAAATCATAAATGGAGCATCAACCATAAGGGTACCATTGTAAGACTGTTCTTTAGGAACATAAAAACCCAATGACCACAACTACAAAAAGAAAAAGGAAAAATATGTTATCTTCAAACTATTGCGATATGGAAGCCTGAACCGAAAGTCAATAGTATCTCAAATCTCATCTATCCATTGTCTCCTTCTTTAGAACAACCTCGGCTTTCTTTCCATTCGTAGAGAACCCTATGTGTGACCAAGAGAACACATTTCCAAAATGTTCATGCTCACTTACTAAGACCATATCTTGTGACTTAAGTTCCCAACATTTGGAGGAGAACTGAAGGGAAGTCATTCATTTCAAACAGCCGCTTCCAAATCCTAGAAGCAACTGGGGGATGCACCTGCTAATGATACCTATATTCCACATCATTTTTCACATGACACACACCATCAGAGAGACTGACACAGTTTTGGCCTATGCCTTGAAGTGATGTCATGGTTTCACTTTTGTCTGTCTATTTTATCCAGTACTGTGGCCTCTATGGTCCCCATTTAACATTAGTCACTTCCCCTGAATGCTTGTTCTGATTTTTTAATATTTTTTATAATCTTTTGCAGAGACAATCTGGCAACATATGCCAATGATTATCCAGCACAATTTATTCTGGGTTACTGCTCTACTTACATCTTCATGCAGACTTTTATGATTCCTGGGACAATTTTTATGTCATTGCTAGCTGGAGCTCTTTTTGGCGTAATCAGAGGCCTTATCTTGGTTGTCTGCAACGCTACAGCTGGAGCGTCATCCTGCTTCTTTTTGTCTAAGTTAATTGGAAGGCCTTTAGTTAGTTGGTTGTGGCCAGAAAGGTTGAGATTTTTTCAGGCAGAGGTACTTCTTATTACTTTGTTAAATTTGGTCAATTATGCTATCGTTCTTCCACTACTTTAACCTTAAATTTTGTGCACCCAGATTGCAAAGCGTAGGGAAAAGCTGCTAAATTACATGCTTTTTCTTAGGATAACTCCAACCTTGCCGAACCTTTTCATCAACTTGGCATCTCCAATTGTTGATATACCGTTTCATATTTTCTTTCTGGCGACTTTTGTTGGTCTTATTCCAGCATCTTATATCACAGTCAGGGTAAGTTCTTTCTACTCATTAAATGACGAAATTCTATTTTCTGTAACATAAATGGAACTTTCTCATCTTACTATCCGGTTGTTTTGGTGTCTGTATATGGGGCTCGCTATACTTTTTAGTAACGAATTTGTCCAATAAAATAGTTAAACAGTCCACACTGCTTAGATTAGTTCTGGGTAGCATTTTACTTCATTGTTTTGTTATGCTTTAGGAGGTTTTGGACTTGAAGGCCTTGAAGTATGTCATATTTAGAGGCAATAATCCATAATCATTGACGCTGTGGTGGGGATTGGTCAGAGAAGCATGGGTCGATTGGGTTATTATTTTTGAGTTACGTTCAAACATTTTTTGTCAAAAGTATGTCTTTCGGTGGTAAAGGGACAGAATTCTGTGGAATTTCCCTCTTTTAACTATCTCTTGGGTAATGTGGTTGGACAGAAATATAAGAACATGTGTGGAGTTTGGCTGTGGCTTCTTTAGGGAGTATAATGGGGATCTACAATAGAATCCTTGGGGAAAAAAGTGAGGTTTTGGGTGTTCTATGTATTATTGCTTTCTTGGGTAATCATATGAGCTTAACTTCCTTGTAGTGTCTGTACTGTGGTTTCTTGCTTTCTCCAACCTTTAGAGATCTTGCATATTCTTTAATTTTATTAGAAGGGGGAGCTGCTGTAGGATAGTTTTTAGAGTTGTATTGCAATGTTAGAGGTGTATTTATGGATTTGGTTTTAGGGTTGTATCATATAATGGGTGGACCTCTGGTTTACTAAGTTTTGCATCGCAATTTTAGCTTTTTAATAAAATTCTATTTCTCAGATTTGTGGAGTCCGGAAAACACAGGGTAACACCAGTGGATTGCAGAAGAAACTTAGTAGATATGTGTTTTGTTGTCTTATCTTTAATCTGAAGTGTGATTCACAGTCGCGTGGGATATTTAAATTGAAAGGTCTTCAGCCAACTGCTGGCTAAGGTAGCCTGCTGGGAGGTTAGGCGATTGAGCCACTGAAGAAATTGACCAACTATGCTGGTTGACCTCCATTCCAGAAAAAGTTCTGGTTTTGGTTCTTCTCTTTCGACAACGTGACTTGTCCAACTCCCATTTACTCGGGAGTCCCCATTACTCCTAGGGTCCAAGATATGAGTGAACTAGTTTTGGTCAAAGTACTAGGCTATCTAGCTAGTCTAAGCTTATAGTGTGGTAAACTCTCCTATTAGCAAGCTCTTGCAATAATTTGATGTTGTATTGATCAAGGCCTTCAAGCTTCTTGTAGATGCTCATGATGTCGTCAATGAATACCTAAATCTGGATCTAAGTCTTTCATGAAATTTGCAAATTTTATATGCCTTTTCTTTTGGTTGGAAAAGTTCTAGACCTAGCTCATAGTGTCAAAATTTTATTTTTGAATAAAATAAATCATAAAGATAACAAATTGACTAATTTACAGTAAACATAAAGTGAATAGAAATTTTTATATCGTCGGGATGAATTAAGGGGTATCAGTAAAGTTGTTATTGTCATGTTCCCCGTGCTGTATAATTAGATGCAGGACTTGCTATGTTTGGAGGTTGATTTGTGCATGTGAGATAGGCAACAACAACAACAAAGCCTTTTCCCACTAAGTGGGGTCGGCTATATGAATTCTAGAACGCCATTGCGCTCGGTTTTGTGTCACGTCTTCCGTTAGATCCAGGTACTCTAAGTCTCTTTTTAGAGTCTCTTCCAAAGTCCTTCTAGGTCTTCCTCTACCCCTTCGGCCCTGAACCTCTGTCCCGTAATCACATCTTCTAACTGGAGCGTTAGTAGGCCTTCATTTCACATGTCCAAACCACCGTTACCGATTTTCTCTCATCTTTTCTTCAATTTCGGCTACTCCTACTTTACCTCGGATGTCCTCATTCCTAATCTTATCCTTTCTCTTGTGCCCACACATCCAACGAAGCATTCTCATCTCCGCTACACCCATTTTATGTATGTGTTGATGCTTCACCGCCCAACATTCCGTGCCATAAAGCATTGCCGGCCTTATTGCCGTCTTATAAAAATTTTCCTTGAGCTTCAATGGCATACAACGGTCACACAACACGCTGGATGCACTCTTCCACTTCATCCATCCAGCTTGTATTCTATGGTTGAGGTCTCCATCCAACTCTTCGTTCATTTGCAAGATAGATCCTAGGTAGCGAAAGCGGTCGCTCTTGGGTACTTTCTAATTTCCAATCCTCACCCCTAACTCATTTGAGCCTCCGTTAACTTGCACTCCATATACTGTGTCTTTAACCGACTTAGGCGAAGACCTTTAGATTCCAACACTTCTCTCCAAAGGTTAAGCTTCGCATTTACTCCTTCCTGAATTTCATCTATCAACACTATATTGTTTGTGAAAAGCATCGTCTGTGAAAAGCATATACCAAGGAATATCATATTGAATATGTCCCGTTAACTCATCCATTACCAATGCAAAAAGGTAAGGACTTAAAGATGAGCTTTGATGTAACCCTACTGTTATGGGGAAGCTTTCGGTTTGTCCTTCATGAGTTCTTACGGTTGTCCTTGCTCCATCATACATATCCTTTATAGCTTGGATATATGCTACTCGTACTCCATGTGAGATAGGCCATGATAATTAAACCTTTTTCAGTTAGATTGCAGCTGATGTTTCTGTTGGACCTATCATGATCGTTTGTGTTTTTTCGTCCGACAGCTATAGAATTTAATAACTTCACTAACAATATTGTCAATATGTTTGAAGAGAGCTTTTGGATAAACATCAAGTATATATCTACTTAGAATTATTTTCTTACATGTATTTATCCCTGTCCAAATAAAAATATGACGGATTAAATTGATTTTCATCATGCTAACTTGTGTACCTTGTTGTATGGTGACTTTTTTGCTGTGTTTATTATATAATAAAATAGAGCTTTGTTGCACATAGAAAAGGAATCACAATTGTGACCAAATTAAGATACACATAAACGGAACATCTGATCCCATTGGTTTATAGTGTAGTTGACATCCTAATTAATGCAGGTCATATTTTAACTGTTCGGTTACAACCGAACATCTTGGACTGTCAGAAATCTGTTTTTCAATTTAACACATGACAGCTTCTTTTCATGAAATGTTTTCGTTGTAGTAATCGATAGCTGCTCATTTTGGTTTTCCAGGCTGGCCTTGCTCTGGGGGATCTCAAGTCCGTCAAGGATCTCTATGATTTTAAAACTCTGTTTGTGCTTTTCCTCATTGGTTCTGTGATTATACTTCCAACCGTTTTGAAGAGGAAGCGAATCTATGAATGAAAGTTCAGGTGTCGAGGACTCCATTCCATGCTTCTGTACAGAAGGCGGCTCATGTAGTCTGACAGCTAAATAGTGCAAATGTTACATTATGGTGAAGCTTAATTTTTCCAGTACCCAGAAGGGAGCGTCTGTTTTTCGATATAGGCTCTTCAAAGCGTTCTTTACTAGGTAAGGTATTGTTACATAGTTAAAAATGATGTTTCGAAAGCTGCTGTGCGAAATTATTTATGAATTTATCATTGCTTTAGGCTCATGTAACATTGATAGTCCTTGTAACATGGTTTACAATTATATAGCAAATCTTGTATTTTTTTTCGGATGCGGTTGCCCTTTCTGTTAGTTGGAACTGCTATACTTTTCTATATGGTTAACCATTTCAGGTCCAGTGGAAGTTTGAAAAAGTGTTGATTTATACGTTTTTAAGTTGTAACTGAATGCAATGAGGATGATATGTGGAAATTGAAATGATTAAATATTAAGGATATTGTGATTCAAATGGGATTGGAGAAATTTTTGTATACAGCAGTGGGACGAGTTTGCTCATACGTACTTGCCAGGATTGCTTTGGATCGTTGGCTAATTATTTACTGTCGGACATTGTTGACCTCCTGCCCAAGTCACCTCTGTTGGAAAGGTCGTCTGCGGTTCAAATAACAGCGTTTAAAGATGAAAGAACAATTGTTCCAAAAAATAAAAAAAAATGATGAAAGAACATTTTGGGTTTAAAAACTTCACAAAACATCAATCTTCAGAAAATAGTGTTAAAAGATTCTTCTACAAAAGTGGCTTGAGCAATCTTTCCTAGAATTCTATGTTAATGATTCTCCTACAAAAGCGGCTTGAGCCATCCTTCACACAAAGCTGTTTAAGCAACTTGAGGGGGGTGTTAATTAGGTTCATTGAAAAATTACGCTCATTAAATTCTATACATAGGTTTGTTGACTCTTCTACATTAGGTTCATTGTGGCCATGAGATGCTGAAATGTCTCTGTGAGTTTTCCCGGCCCCCAAAAGGGGTGGATAATGGTGTCTTGTCACCAGTTGTCCCCTTTTTAAAGAGAAAAAAACTAAAACAAACCAAATTTTTCTCTCCAAAAGACAATTAGTAATGAGATTACCACGTATTAAGCTCTAACAAGGCCACTTTGTATACATATAAAGCAAAACCCTTGGAATTAATCAGGCAGCACAAGATTAAGAAACGTAAGCTATTCATTAGTTCCTTTTACAAATTGAATGTTTACAAGAAATTGCATTTCTCTGTTACTGTCTCATTCTCCGGCAGACGAAGACGTAGACTGATCTTTTATTCCGAAAGCGTCACCCAAATTAAAGTTCAAATTGTTTCTCATGGTTCTGCTCCTCCCAATTCCTCCATCACCCCCCTTCCTCATCATTGCAGCAAACTCCCCATAATCGATACGCCCATCCTGCCAAACTTAAGCAATTAGGCTTCCGAAACTTCAATAATATTATTTCTCATCGAAATAAACATGAAACCAAACGCTTACATTGTCTTCATCAATCTCTTTGACAATTTCATCCAGATGAACGTCACCTAGACCAAACTCCTTGCAAGCCTGTTGAAGCTCGTCGACAGTAATATATCCACTACCATCTTTGTCAAAAAAGGAAAAGGCTGCAATCAAATTCTCCTCTCTTTCCATCTTGTTTAAGTGCAAGGTAGCAGCAAGAAATTCGCCATAGTCTATTGTTCCGCTGTTGTCTATATCAGCCTGCCAACATTGCCGAAGCAGAAATGATTTTGTGAGGATCATTCGTGTTAATAGCGTTGGAGATCTATTAAAACCTTAAATGGAAGGATATTAAAACTTAGTAATATGTAGCCACAGTTTATGGGGATCAATCTATTAACTGCTTCCATAAGGGACTTGATTTCAGACTCCATTAGCTCCGAGCCCACTTTTTTCAATCCTTCTTTAAGTTCCTCAAATGTTATTGTCCCGCTACTATCTGTGTCAATCATTTTGAACAGCTCTTTTAAACCTCCAATCTCTTCTTCTGACAGTCTTTCCGCTATCACCTGCGCAAAGAAAACAAGAATGTCACAGTGATACACATTACACCATCACCAAAACAAAAAAGTGGTCACAGTAGAAGAAGAAACAAATCGCTGTCATCAGAAATTTCAGAGATAATTGAGTGAAAACTCCAGAAGTTCTGGTTAGAACTTTACCATAACCATAACTGGTTTATATATATAAATTGTATTGACATATATAAATCGTTGTTGTCTGCCTACTTCACTATGGCCAGAAGTTGCATATATAGTGGTTAGAGAATTAAACAGAAAACGAGAGGTCTTCCCTCACTCTCACGTCTCAAAACCTTTACTCTCACAAGTCACTGCATACACTCATCTTGTGAAGTTGATACGAAAAATATGTGATAAAGCCATGTGTATTATAAGGAAAGTGACAAGTTTTGAATAAATCAAAAATGATATTTCTGCTCAGACCGACCGTTATATAATACAATGTACACTGCAGACGAACATTTATTGACCATTGACAAACAAACATTCCATTGGTTGCATAAGAATTATTCTGCAGTAAAATTTGGTATCCTAGAGATTTTTCAACTCCGTTGGAAGTTGAATGTAATGTTTAAATAGAGTTTCGATCTGGAAACTATAAATACTGTGTGTCTTGGTTACAGCCAACGTTTTCAAGGTGAAATTAACTCCCAAGTCCCATCATGTATCATATTGCTTCCATTTTAAAAACTACTGGTTGCTGAAGTTATGTAATTATTTGTTATCTCAGAAATAGACTTGACAGAGATTGAAGTGTAACTCTCACATTGGATGATAAATGAATTTACCAACTACTGCCAGGGTGCTGTGTAAAATGAATTAGAATGATCGATCAACAAAAAGATGATAATGGTAAAACATTTATAAGACATACACGAAGTGCCATCTTCTTAAGCTTATTCATTGCTGAGAACTGCTTGAGGCGGGACAGAACCGCAGAATCTAGTGGTTTATCTGGGGCAACTCTGTCGTCTACAATCCAGGGGTGACCTGAAACGATCCATTTTAGAGTTCAATGCAGCTAGCATTTTGGATATAACCTTATCTATGCAACTATCACATAAAACTTAATTGGCATTGTATAGTAGGTATTAAACCACTCACATAGGACTTCATGGGCAGAGATTCTTTTCTTCGGGTGCCTCTCAAGCATCTTATACATGAGATCTTTCGCACTTTCTGAAATATTAGGCCACGGCTCAGATTCAAAATCTATTTTGCCATGTAAAATCTGTCTGAAGATCCCTGATTCAGTTTCTGCAGATACATATTGAAAAATTAATCAACTCACGATATAGCAAAACAATCAAACGTAATAATAAGGTATGCCTCACTGATAATGGTGTGATAGTCCAGAGTGTAAGAGATTGTAACTGTAGAGGATCACTACCTGCCCAAAAAGGAGGAACCCCGCTTAAGAGGATGTAAAGTATCACACCAGCACTCCATACATCCACTTCAGGTCCATAAATCTTGGACAACACCTCAGGTGCAACATAATAGGGACTCCCAACTATGTCATAGAAATATTGTCCTGGAACAAGAAAAGGTAGAGCAGAGCACGTAACCAACCATCTTTACGCACGATAAAAACACCATTCAAGCTTCAACGGGGAGAAAGAGAAGAACACAAGGCAGAGCCGCATTTGATACAGGATAGTGATTGCATCAATTGTATACCGGTTTGAAAACCAAAAAGAAAAAGAAAAAGCATTATTCTGGTAAAGTAATACATTCGAAATTGTGTTTATGTAGACGGACTGTCTTAGACATAGAGATTGATGAGTAATTTCGCTCACGGGAATGACTGAATTAATTGGTATACTGAATCAAAAGTAGATACCTTCTTATGGTATCAATACCATGACAGATGAGCCAACCATCTCCAACCAAAAAGACAATAAAACTGTTGAATCTAGCGATGCAATATAGAATCAGGCTTGAAAGGATAGAAATTTCTAAATAAATCTAGCAACCTCCAAATATGGCAAAGAGAAAAATACAATATCGGGGAAATAGCTGCTGTCTTCTCCCTTGTAGGCGGAGCAGCGGAGTTTATGTTTGTTCAACATATCCGAGACTAAGTAGAGAAACAATCTATAACCAATAACAGTATGGATGTATAAATCAAGCAACCCTAAAGATTGAGTACGCAACAAGGCACGAGAAATCTAATTCAGCAAAATTAATGAGTTGAAGAAATAATCAGAAACATTCTCAAAATTGATGGCAGACCAACATTTCCAATTCCAATTCTAATAAAAAGAAAGAACAAGTAAAAGTGGATCTGATCTGGAAATGAAGGGAAGGAAGCTGAACCTGGCTTATAGAAGACGGACAAGCCGAAATCGGTGGCTTTGAGCGTGGCATCATCCGAAGGCGTGTCGAACAAGAAATTCTCCGGCTTGAGATCGCGGTGCATGACACCGAGGGAGTGGCAGCCCTCCACCACCCCAACGATGGTCTTGATGAGCTTGGCCGCCTCCCTCTCGCTGTAATGCCCCTTCTTGACGATCCTATCAAACAGCTCGCCGCCGGCACAGAGCTCCATGACGAGGTGCACGAAGACGGAGTCCTCGTAGGTGCCCTTGATCTGGACGACGCTGGGGTGCTCGGAGAGGTGGTGCATGATTTGAATCTCCCTCCAGACGTCGTCGTAGTCCTCCTGGCAGAGGAGCTTGCGCTTGGGGATGGACTTGCAGGCGTAGTGGGCGCCGGTGGGCTTGTGGGTGCAGAGGTAGGTGGTGCCGAATTGTCCTTGGCCCAATTTCTTGCCCATCAGGTAATGGTCTCTCAGCCGCGGCGTTTCGTACGGCAATACTGAATGCGATCCTTTCTTCATTCTTTCGATTCGATTCGATTCGATTCTCCGATGACGATGAATTTCTTCTGATTTTTCTAGTTTTTTATTTTTGATTTGTGATTCGATCGTTTTCCATGCTTCTCCTTGGCCTTTCAAACTGTTATTTCTGTTTGTTTCTATACCTCTCTCCTTGTGTGTTTGTGGATTATGGTTGATCACTATCCGACCACTCTCCCTCAATTGTTATTTGTTATTATTATTTATATTAATATTTTGTTTCTTGGTGGGGAAGTAAGATTGGAGAGAGGGAGAGGATGTGAGTTTGTTTGTTAAATTTGTTTGTTTTGTGGTGTAACTAACTGTATTCACCTTCAGCTTTGTTGCGCGCGCCTTCTCTCTCTCCTCTCCTCAACCCACATACGTTCCCTCCACGTTAGCAATGCATAAATACGACAAAGGAAGAAAATTCCTCCATTAACTTGACATACGACTGTACGAAAACGTATTTGGCGCGACTTAACTTCCATTCATCCTCAAATCTATAATATACAGTAAATATAAATACGTATCGTTTACTCTTTTATATAATGAACCTAATGTAGAAGAGTCAATAAACCTATGTAGAAAATTTAATGAGCCTAGTTGTTCAACGAACCTAATTAACACTCTCATTCAAGTTGGATAGAAATTGCTTTAACATATTTCTGTGAAAGCTGGTTCAAGCCACTTTTGTAGGAGAGTGGAGAGGCTTTTAACACTCCCTCTCAAGTTGGAGAGTGAAGGTAGAGAACTCCCAATTTGCGGCTGCGAAGACTCTATATGTCGAGTAGCATTCGTGCCATCAATTATCTTGTCTCGAATAAAATGGCAATCCATCTCACTATGTTGTGTCCTCTCTTTAAAAACTGGATTCCCCACTATATGTAAAGCAGCTTGATTACCACAATATAAATGTGAAACTCTTGAATGAGGCAACTGTAAATCTTCCAATAAAAATCTCAATTAAGTGACCTCATAACAAAGTGTCTGCCATTGCCTTATACTCGATCGAAGCAGAGGACAAGGAAACGGTCTTCTGTCTCTTTGTGCACCGAAAGATGAAAACATTACCCCAAAAAAAACACACGCACACATACAATAACCAGTGGTTCAACGACTAGTCATAGGACAACCAGCCCAATTCAAATCACAAAAAGCAACCAAATTTAGTTTAGGAAACTTTAACGAAGCGCCCGGTACTGTTCACTTTAACGAAAAACCATATTTTTACACTAAAAAGTCAATCCTGGTACTATTCACTTTACCCTTTATTTTGTCCTTATCATTAAAACTCAAAGTTTTCAAGCCATTTTCATTAGTTTTCCTTTTAGTTTATTAGCAGATCCATGTGAGGTTGTCATGGCTCATGCATAAAACGACTAAAAACATGTACGAAATAAGTGATATCCGAACGAGTGATAGTGAGATAAATTAGTCAGCCTGCCAAACATTGATCTTTGGCAAGATCCTTGAGCAATTCGTCTTTCTTTGAAAGTTTGACATCTTCCATTGGGAACTCCACTGGTCTAGCTCCCAGAAAACCTTGATTTTTGAGTATTTCAAGTGCATATGTGCGCTATGAAATATAGATGCCACTTTTGGAAAGAGAAACTTCAATGCCCACGAAATATTTCAAATTCCCAAATCTTTACTGCGAAAATAGGTATGAAGGAAATCTTTGAGAGAGTTGATTGCATGAACATCATTACTCATAATTACAACATCGTCAACATATGGCAATAAGCCTGTGAAAGACTTTCCTGAACTGCAAGTGAAAAGTGAAAAATCGGCCTTAGATTGGTTGAAGCCAACAACAATAATGGCTTTGGTGAATTTGGCGAACCATTGCCTTTAAGCTTGTTTTAACCGTAAAGCGACTTGTTGAGGCGACATGCAAGATTCTCCCCCTGTTGCCGAATACCAGAAGGAAGGGACATTTAAATTTCTTCATCTAAGTTGCCATGGAAAGCATTGTTGATGTCAAGTTGTTGAAGATGCCAATTTTAACTGGCAGCAACGGCAATAAGGCAGTGGACGATGATCATCCTAGCAGTTCGAGAGAAAGTGTCATGATAGTCAATGACTTCAGTGTGAGTAAAACCCTTGGCGACAAGACATGCTTTGTACCTTTTGATGGAACCATCTACTCAATGTTTAATTTTGAACACCCATTTGCAATCAATCGGAGTCTTGCCAAAGGGCAAAGTGGTGAGAGTCTAGGTGTTGTTGGCAGCAAGAGCATCAAGTTCAGACGTCATGGCCTAGCGCCAGTGAGGATTAGTTGCTTCTGCAAAAGAAAAAGGCTCCAAACTTCGACGGCAATATTTCGTTAAACTCAAATATAACTGAAAGATTTTTTGTATGTGCTTAATTTTAAAGTCGATCCTTTATCCGTTCGTAAAATTACAGATGGATTGAATTGTTTCGTCACTTTTTTTCCTCTTTGTGTATTTTCAGACTTGGGTTCAAATGCAATTGATGTTAGGAAGCGCCGTGGTGACTTTTACTACCTCGTTGCATTGATCTCCACCACCACTGTGGTAGCAAGAACCCACCATCTTCAGTCTTTATGAATTTTTACCTACAAAACAATTAACACCATCGATAAAAAACCAAAGTCTTACCCCCCTCCCACGAGGTGGGGTGGGGTTTGGCCAATGGATCTCTGATGCCCCAGCCAGTAACTCTGAAAATATTGGAAGTTTAGGACTTGTATGCTTCGCGTAAAGTTTACCAATAAATGGTGGAGATGAGGTATTTATAGGAGGTCGTCGGCCATGGGTGTCAGATTTGCCCTACACATGGCAGTTTCGAGTGGCCAAGGTGAGTCAACATGATGGATGAGGAAGGAATAATGCCTAATATATTAACTAGGAGATAATATCTTAGAATTATCATGTAAGTATCATTGATTGATTATGATGAAGATTCCTTATTTGTTTGAGTTGTTCTTCAATCAGGTATATATTAAAGATAGGATTTGGTGATTAATCCTATCTTTAATGTTGGTATATGGTCCAGCCCATGATCAATGTTCTAGATTATTCTAGTAAGCAAGTGAGGTGGCTAGAGCATGCTACACAATTCTAGCATGTTATTAAGTTGATGGAAGAAGCTAGAGAGTACTAGCTTCCTTGGTTGCAAATGGAAAGATCTAGAAGCTACAATTTTGTGGCTAGTCTAGAATTATCTATGCTAGAGGTTTGAAAAATACACTAGAAACTAGTAGAATGCCAAACTCTCACCTATAAATATAGGTGTGATGTTGTAGTGAAGTAACCAATTAAGAACCAAGTGTGAGTAGCAAAGGATCAAGTCCAAAGCTAGAGTTCCACTCTAAGAGTAAGAGTAAGAGTGTTCCACTACACATTGTGAGTGAAGTTTAGAGTGATAGAAAATGTGTGTCATACTTTCTTGTATCCATCAAGCCTTGTCTTTGGCTTGGTAAGACTACTCTTGTTGTACTGACCTTTTTCATATAGTGAAGATTGATCATTGTTTCGTGGACGTAGGCATAAATTCTTGGTATCCATCTTCTACTTTACCTTGTGCATTCTCTATCTTGTAGTACCGACATTCCTAACAAGTGGTATCAGAGCCTCGTTGGCTCGTACTACGAGATGGAAGGAAGTGGCATTATGATCAAACTCACTAACTCCAATTGGGTAACTTGGAAGCCAAGGATGGAGGACATTCTCTATTGCAAGGATCTGCATGAGCCAATTGAAGGAGATGCCGATAAGCCTGATAGCATGTCCGATGCCAAGTGGAAGAAGATGAATCGCAAGGCAATTAGCACAATTAGACAATGGGTGGATGATAGTGTTTTTCGCCATGTGTTTAATGAAACCAATGCCCGCGAGTTTTAGATGAAGCTTGAGTCCTTGTTTGAGAAAATGACCTTAGCCAAGAAAGCCTTCTTGATCAAAGAGCTCATCAAATGTGAAGTACAAGGATGGTTTAAGTGTAGCAGAACACTTGAACAATTTCCAGAATATCATCAACCAGTTGGCTACTATGAAAATGACGATCGAGGACAAGCTATAAGCGCTCTTGTTACTTGGACCTTTGCCAGAAAGTTAGGAGACCTTTGTGGTGAGTATAAGTAACTCTGCTTCTAATGGTGTTCTTACTTTTGATAATGTTAAAAACAGCATGCTCAATGAAGAAACAAGGAGAAAGACTTCTGGTATAGATAGCAGCCAAGTATTTGTCACAGAGAACCGCGGAAGAAGCAAGAGTAGAGGGCCTAGAGGTCATGGCAAGAGTCCTAGCCGATCCAAGTCAAGGTTCAAGGTTGCATGCCACCATTGTGGCAAAGAAGGCCATATGAAGAAAAATTGTCGAGTTTGGAAGAGAAAGCAAAGGGAAGGAAACAATCAGAAGAAAGATGATACTGGCAATACCACCACTATCATATGTGGTGATGTACCAAAAATATTGTCTGTTGGTGAATGTCTGCATAGGGGCAACTCTGACAGAGACATTGAATGAATCTTTGACAATGGAGCTTCCTTCCATGCTACGTCCAAACGGGAGTTCTTTAGTACATACAAAGAAGGTGAATTTGGCATAGTGAAGATGGGGAATGAAAGCTATTCCAAAATTCTTGGAATTGGTGATATTTGCCTAAGAACTAATCTCGGCTGCCAGTTGATGTTGAAAGATGTGAGACATATTCCTGATATACATCTCAATTTGATATCCATCGGTACCCTTGATCGACAAGGTTATTATCACCATATTGGCGACGGAAAATTGAAGCTTACAAAAGGCTTAATGATGGTAGTAAGAGCACGACTTTGTTGTACATTGTACCGGTCAAATGCCAAAGTTTTGAAAGGTGAGTTGAATGCTGTGGAGGACTCATCTCTAGACTTGTGGCATAAGAGCCTAGGCCATATGAGCGAGAAAGGCCTACAAGTTTTGGCAAAAAGTCTCACATTCCCTTTGCCAAAGGTATGTCGTTAAACTCTTGTGAGCACTGTTTATTCAGAAAACAAAGAAGAATTAGTTTTTCTGTTCCATCTACAAAGAAAGGAAATTTGTTAGATCTTATTTATTCGGATGTGTGTGGTCCCATGGAAGTTGAGTCACTTGGAAGAAATAAATATTTTGTTACTTATATTGATAATGCTTCACGAAAGGTCTGGGTGTTTTTGTTAAAATCCAAAGACCAGGTGTTTCAGACATTCTAGGAGTTCCATGCCATGGTGGAGAGGGAAACTGGGAAATCTCTCAAGTGCCTTCGTAGCGACAACGGCGACGAGTACACATCTCACTAATTTAGAGAGTATTGTGTGAAACATGGCATACACCATGAGAAGACAGTTCCTGGAACTCCACAACATAATAGTGTTGCTGAAAGAATAAACCGAACCATCATGGAGAAAGTCAGGTGCATGCTGAGGACTGCAAAGTTATCTAAGCAGTTCTGGGGTGAAGCTGTAAGGACAGCTTGCTATTTGATCAATCAATCTCCATCAGTACCATTAGGTCTTGATGTTCCAGAAAGAGTATGAACTGGTAATGATGTGTCTTACTCTTATCTGAAGGTGTTTGGTTGCAAAGCTTTTGTGCATGTGCCCAAAGAGCAAAGATCGAAGTTAGACTACAAAGCTACACCGTGCATCTTTCTTGGTTATGGCAGTGATGATTTTGGTTACAGATTATGAGACCCATACCAGAAGAAGTTTATCAGAAGCAGAGATATGATCTTCTATGAAGACCAAACAATTGGGGATTCGGATAAAGAGGCACAATCAAATAGCGCAATCAAAGGAGTTGATCCATTAACTTCAGATGAAGAAAGTCACGATGACATCCCTAAAGCAGCTGCCAATGAATTTCCTGCAGAACCAGATAATGCTGATCAGGAGGAGCATGATCATGATGTGCCAGACCATGAGATTGTTGATCAAGGGGAGCCTAGTTAAGAAAAGCAGATTCAAGGAGAACCCAATCAGGGGGAGCCTCCAGCCCCCCAAAGGAATGAAGATCAAGTCAGAAGATCCAGCAGAAGTCGAAGACCGTCTACCAAGTATTCTTCATAAGAGTATATCATGTTAACTAATTATGAAGAGCCCGAAACTTATAAGGAGGCCAGAGCTCATAACGATAGTGACAGATGGATAAAGGTAATGGAGTCAGAGATGGATTCCTTATTAAAGAATGATACCTATGAGCTGGTGGAGCTTCCAAAGGGCAGAAAAGCATTAAAAAACAAGTGGGTGTTCAAATTGAAAAGGGACGACAACATGACAAGGTACAAGGCTCGTTTGGTTATCAAAGGTTTTGGTCAAAAGAAAGAAGTTGACTTTGATGAGATTTTCTCACCGGTGGTGAAGATGACTTCCATTCAAGTTATCCTTGGTATGGCAACAAGCATGGATCTTGAGCTTGAGCAGTTAGACGTTAAAACTGCATTTCTCCACAGCAATTTAGAAGAGGAGATATATATGGAGCAACCCAAAGGCTTTGAAGTCAAAGGTAAAGAAACTTTGTTTTACAATCTCAAGAAAAGCTTATATGGTCTTAAGCAGGCTCCGAGACAGTGGAATAAGAAATTCAACTCATTCATGGTGAGTAATGGGTACAAGAGAACTCATGCTGACTCTTGTGTCTATATCAAACAATTTTCTAGAGGTAAATTCATCATTTTATTGCTTTATGTTGATGACATGTTGATTGTCTGTCAAGATGCTTCTATGATTAAAAGGTTCAAAGAAGAGTTATCTAAGTCCTTTGACATGAAGGACTTAAGGCCAGCCAAGCAGATTTTGAGCATGGAGATAATTCGTGACAGAAAATCCAAAAAGTTGTGGCTATCACAAGAAAAGTATGTTGAACGGGTGCTTGAAAGGTTCAACATGAAAGCAGCCAAATCTGTAAGCTCACCTTTAGCCAATCATATCAAGTTGAGCAAAGATTCGTGTCCAAAAACATATGAAGAAAAGGAGAAAATGGTAGTTGTTCCCTACTCTTTAGCAGTAAGAAGTATCATGTATGCAATAGTGTGCACACGGCCAGATATTGCTCATGCAGTAGGTGTGGTGAGCAAGTTTCTATCTAATCCAGGGAAAGACCACTAGGAAGTTGTTAAGTGGATTCTCAGATATTTGAATGGGACTTCTAAGATGTGCTTGTGCTTTGGTGATTTCAAACCAATCTTGGAAGGATTTACAAATGCTGACATTGTAGGTGACCTGGATGGTAGAAAATCTACGTCTGGGTACTTGTTTACTTTTGCAGGGGAAGCCGTGTCTTGGCAATCCAAGTTGCAAAAATGTGTTGCTTTGTCCACAACCAAGGTTGAATACATAGCCGCTACATAAACATGCAAGGAGTTGTTGTGGCTGAAGCGGTTTCTCCAAGAGTTGGGTTTGAAGCAAAGTGATTATGGCGTTTATTGTGATAGTCAGAGTGCTCTGGATTTAAGCAAGAACACTACATATCATTCACGCAATAAGCACATTGATATTCGTTATCACTGGATTAAAGATGCTATCGAGAACAAGTTGCTACAGCTGAAGAAGATTCATACCGATAATAATTCTTCAGACATGTTGACAAAGGTAGTCACAAAATCAAAGTTGGAATTCTGCATTAAGGCTGCTGGGATGGACTCCAGGTAACTTGGAGTCATGATCGGAATTCCTCCCTCATGGACTAGAGGGGGAGATTGTTGGTATATGGTCCAGCCCATGATTAATGTTCTAGATTATTCTAGTACGCAAGTGAGGTGGCTGGAGCATGCTAGACAATTCTAGCATGTTATTAAGTTGATGGAAGAAGCTAGAGAGTACTAGCTTCCTTGGTTGCAAATGGAAAGATCTAGAAGCTACAATTTTGTGGCTAGTCTAGAATTATCTATGCTAGAGGTTTGAAAAATACACTAGAAACTAGTAGAATGACAAACCCTCACCTATAAATATGGGTGTGATGTTGTAGTGAAGTAACCAATTAAGAACCAAGTGTGAATAGCAAAGGATCAAGTCCAAAGCTAGAGTTCCACTCCAAGAATGAGAGTGAGAGTGTTCCACTACACATTGTGAGTGAAGTTTAGAGTGATAGAAAGTGTGTGTCATACTTTCTTGTATCCATCAAGCCTTGTCTTTGGCTTGGTAAGACTACTCTTGTTGTACTGACCTTTTTCATATAGTGAAGATTGATCCTTGTTTCCTGGACATAGGCATAAATTGCCAAACCACATAAATTCTTGGTGTCTATCTTCTACTTTACCTTGTGCATTCTCTATCTTTTAGTACCGACATTCCTAACATTTAATACCTTTCACTTTTTCATGCCACGAGCAAAGGAGCTTGATGGTGTCGTAGGTAGTTGCTCAAGTCTCCAGGGATGAACTACACGTGGGAACATTTGCGTCTCCTGCCATATAATAAGGGTATTCTTTTCTTCTTTGGGAAAAAGTCCATATATCATATTCAGAATTTTCGTGATTATTTTTTGCTCCACAACCACTGCCCATTCCTTAAATTTTGTCTGCCATCTCTTCACCACCTCACCCGAACTTTGGCACCGATGATTAGGTCACCCTTCTTCTGCCCGTCTTGAAATATTAGCTAGCACATTTTTAAATTGTTCTTTTGATTCGGATCAAATTTGTGAAGTTTGTCTGTTAGCGAAACAAACTCGCCAACCTCTTGGTACTAGTTCTATTTCAATGTCGAGTTATTTTTTCCTTTTGCATTGTGACATGTAGGACCCTAAGAAACATCCCTCTCTTATTGAGGCTTACTATTTTTTCTTATCCATCGTTAATGATTTTTTTTATTTAGTTGGGTTTTTCTTATGTGTTATAAACATGAAACACAAAATAATGGGAGAATTATTTTCCATGCGGGATTTCTTTGCCAAACAAAAGTTGATTTTTTCGATTTAGTTGGATTTTTTTCACTTATGTTGAAACACAATTCCAAACAAAAGTCCAACAAATACGAGTCGATAATGGGAAAATTATTTTTCATGTGGGATTTCTTTGCTGCTCGCGTGTCGTTTACCAACGCACAGGTATCTACACACCACAACAAAATGGTGTTGTAAAAATAAAACATCACCATCTTCTTGAGGTAGCAAGAGCCCTCTGTTTTCAATCCAATCTACCACTTCAATTTTGGGGGAATGTGTTCTTACCGCCGCTTAGCTTATAAATCATATCCCTACACCCTTACACCACAAGCAATCTCCTTTTGAAGTCGTCTACAAAAAGCCACCTTCCTACCACTACATGCGAGTTTTTGGTTGTCTCGCTTATGCCACATCCATTCATCCCGCCAACACAAATGCCCTTTCATAGGTTACCCCATTGATCAAAAGGATTACAAACCTTGAAACCCATAAGACGCTCTCTAGTCGAGATGTCACCTTCCTTAAGGGCACTTTTTCCTTTTCTTGCCTCACCATCTGAACCATCCATTAATATCTCCATTCCTCAAATCACTACAAATACCTCATGACCAACCCTCCCTACATCACTTGAAAGTTGAAACCCACCAATTTTCATATCACCTCCGGACCCACCACTACCCCAAAACATATGAGGCCATCTATATATAATAAGGAAAATTAATTAAAAGAGCTTAAAAATTTTGAATTTTAACGATAATGATAAAATAAAGGGTAAAGTGAATAGTACCATGATTGACTTTTTAGTGTAAAAATATGATTTTTAGTTAAAATGAACAATACTAAAAAAAATTTGTTAAAGTTCTCATATATATAATAACCTATAGGTCATGAAATGTTGGGGTCACAGCATTGATTTGATTTGTGGAAGGAGGACAACCGTGGTCATTGTTCAGTGTGCGGTTGTGAAAGAATAGACAGCCATGGCTGTAGTTTGCAAGTCCGCATCATTGGTCCCCACGTTAAAGGAACACAACAAGAAAGATATCGATATAAGAAAATTATTTGTTTTCACATGCAATACATCGATATTATATTTAGAAAAATACTTTAAATTTAATAATTTAGAAATACGGAGAAACTAATTTTTGTATCAAGAGAAGGAAACCAAAAAACTCCGAACTTACAAGTAGATAGATGATGGGTTTTGTTTTCCATCTGAACTTTTATAGTGTTTTTGTATAAATCGTGAGATATTTTTTCCTATTTACTAACCTTGTCAATATGGGACTAAAAAAAATAATGATGTTTTCAAGTCTTTAATTGATATGTATAAGTAATGAATAGGCACTAAATTAAACATTTTGATGCCACGTCATATGATTTGCGAATTTGGTTAACGCATTACTCTTTGTTAAAAATTAGACTTGAATTGAAACGCATGTTTAAAAATAACAACCCACATAGCTACTAGCTAGTAATTAAATATAAATTAACAACCAAACAAAAATTTGTGAAAAATGAAAAGAATAAACATGCACATAACATATTGGCATTTCAAACTTAGGACCTCTCGTTAATTTTAAACAAAAATCATTGCTTCCAATTAAACTTCTTGATCATTTTAGCCAATTTTATAAATTTATACAATTATGAAAAGAAATTTGTAAAAATTGGAAAGTAAATAAGTACACATGATGTTTTGAATCCAAGACCTCCTCATTAATTTCAAACAACAAAACCACCAATTCTAGTTAAACTTATTTGTTATTGGACCAAATTTTATAAATTTCCTGGGCCGACCTTGTTACCAAGTTGAAGACAATATCAATGTTGTTGGAAGAGGGCCTTTGGCCGATCACTCTAATAATTTCACATGGTATCAGAGTCAGAGAGCGAACCCGTATTGCCACATGATAGGTGGGTCCCCTTGGGCCCGCACGATGATGGTGGGTACCCTTGGGCCCGCACGATGATGGTGGGTCCCTTGGCCCTGTTTGTAGGGTAAGTCCCATTGACTCTATATGGTTGCCGATGTGTAGATCCCCCACATGTGACCCACTAAATGGGTCCCACGTGACGGAGTGTGTTGAAATATCCCACATCCGTTGAATTTATCAGAAAAGAAGAGTTTAAGTATCATAACTCCACTCCAACTAATACCGAGGTTTTTCACCTGATGAATTGTGTACATGATAATTACCAAGTTGGAAACAATATTGATGTTGTTAGAAGTGGACTTTCGGGCCATCTCTCTGATAATTTGACATGGGATCACCATTTCCCTTTTAGAAGTATTGGTCGACTACCCTACCACATATTTGCCCCAAAGCACACGAGCATGCATGGAGGCTCCTTAGAGACCCAAATAAGATCACATGCTTTCCTACCTAACTTCATGTTTTAAGACTACCTCTTACGTACCCGAGTTTATTATCAGATCCCAACCTTCATTGCCACTTATCAGGCATCCCCCAAAGGAACACTCGTCCACCAGCAGGACTACTGCACTCGTCGGCGTGCGTAACCCTAGCCTAGTAGATGACTAATGGATCTTCCATATCAATAGTCGTTGAAGGAAACAGGTAATCGAGAACTATATTCAGAACTCATTTTTCTTTTTCTCTGAAACCTCTGGATAGTCAATTGTTCTTTCTATGTTATCTTTTTTTTGTAAGTTTTCTTGTCAATATGTTTTGAACAACAATTTGTCTCCACAACTAACACGAAATCGGAAAAGTGTAACATTCACCTGAAATAATCGAGTACCTAAACTTTATGATTCAGATCAACTTGGGGGCCAATTGACATGATTCTTTTTCCTTACTTCCCCTATTTCTAAGTTCTCTGATTTCTTCTTTAACCTATTTATATTAAGTACACAAGCTTTAAGTCGAATCTTCCATTTACAAGTGAGGAGGAGTGTCACTACACAGTAATACCAATAAAATTACACTTTCTTTTGAGTAAATGAAAAAGGAGTAATTGTTGTTTACGTTCTAAACTATCACGAAATTATCAATGTACTCCTCAACTAATTCTTGAGCCAGTTTGCCAATTTTTACCTTCATTCAATTTTTTATTAAACAGTGTTGCATGCCAAGTAGGGGTGCAACTTGGGTTGGGTCAGCCCAAATTCATCCATGTCCAACCTGATTTCTTACTCGATCGGGCCGATTAAAATAAAGTAAAAACTCTTCCAAACCCAACCTCAACCCGATTATTATTGGGTTGAGGTGATGCTCTACCCACCAATGTCAACCAAACCCAACCTGGTTTCTAGACCGAATTGCTCATGCACATATTACCCTTCCCACTCCATAATATATAAGCTAGGTACAAGTTGGGAGGGCTATACTTGAAGTTTGTTGTTTGATTTTCATTTGAACAATGAATGATAGTGTTGCTTTTACATTTCTTTTGATTACAAATTTGGTATTGTCTTATAACTTAATTTCAACTTTACATAGTTGAAACTTTACAATGACGACACGCTACTTAATTTATCTTTTGTATGGATGATGATGTGTAAAATTGAATTTTAAATCATTTTGATATTATTTGGTTCAAAATTTGAAATTTATCTTATACAATAATGTTTTACAAGATTGACCTTCATATGAGCATACCTAAAAACCGAGTAAGCTTGAACTCAATTTAAACCTGAACCTGAATAAACTCGCATAAATCCGAACTCAACCCAAACCCGAATTAGAAATGTTGGGTTAGGGTTTGGTTGAGCTTCTTTCCATTGAATAATGACACATTGGCATCTTGGTGTTGAATAATGACGTCATCACCTAGGCTAAACCTCTTCCGAATAAATTGAGAGCAACTTAGATGGACCTGCTACACCTGGCGTCCAGTTCAATAACACAATACCACAGCTGCTTTTCGTCTACTTTTATATTTTTCCATCACTTCATCTGAATCCTACCGTGCCAGTGCCCCCAAGGGCCCCAACGCTGATTGACCCAAAGCCTTATCAAATTAAAATAAAAACTTAGAGCCAGGGCCTGATGTTTGTAATCCGCACTGCACCCTTACAAATCATCTGTGGAACATAAGCATAGTCATCCATCTTATATTTCCCCAAGGAACTAGACGTACGCTCAAATTACTACCTCTGCAACTTAACTGGGAATTAAGTAATCTACGGAAACTATATATACAACGTATCAAGGTTACATAAGTACGGCAATCTTAAACTTTTATTATGAACCTTATTACGCAAAGATTCACGGCATGCCAAGAGTAAACAAGTTTATTGTTTTATACACCAAGGCGGATACTTGAGTTTAAAACATGTTCTTATGTATGGAGTTCAGTTCCTCTACTGCAGCTTTCCCGGTCCTGAATGTAGCTGGAGTGTCCTGCTTGGTACAACCTGAAGGACCCCAGGTAGCTCTGCCAATATCGAGTAGACAACAAAACAATGAGTATTTATTTCTAATCATCCGAAACTCCCTAGTTTACCGGACTCATAACTTGCATAAAAGATCTATTGATGTAACTCAATAATCAGTAAAATGCCTGAAACTGTGCATAATTGACAAATGGCTTTGTCTACAATGGTTTTCCTCTTCACTTATAAGTGATTGGTCTTAGGGTCGATTCTCTCCAAAGGCGAATTTGAACCACATTACTGCTAACCCATTGTGAGACTTAGCCCACTTCATTACCTCTTTAGTGTAGATAATATCGTTTGTTCAAAAAAAAAAAAAAAGGTTTTTTCTCTTTTGTTTTCTGTTTATTTTTTGAAGGAGAAACGACTTCAACTCACTTTCGCAATGCACATGCCTTAAAGTTTTCCTAGCATCAATCAACAAATTACTCATATACATTCGTCATCTGCCGTAGTAAATAGATGAAATACCAAATTTGACCTAAAATGTGAAATGCGAATTCATATCAATGCCAGCCTAGAGACATAAACAAAATGCCATGACACTGGTAATTCCTTTACCATATGAAAGCCTATGCAACATTTGTGATGTGTTTAATGGTAATAATACACAACAAAAACAACAACAACAAGGAGAAAAGGGATACACTGCCAGCCATCAGTACTGAGCATGAGCAAGAAGCATTGTACAGCCTAAGTTAAGCAAAAGTAAACACTTATAATGTGAATCAACAAGGAAACAGTAGGTTTTTTACCAATTGGATACTTGTGGGGGCAACAATAGTAGTATAAAACTTCTTTTATAAAGATAACGTATAAAAATGACATCAGCTAACTTTAAATCATTTAGAAGTTAGAACCACAAAGACTCTGAATCAACAACAGGATAAGAGGATTATAGAGATTATCTAACCAATGACAAACAGTAAAAACATCATTTGAGGTTTTATTTATTTTATTTTCCTCATGTTTGGGCATTGCCAAATTTAGCATATTATGAATTTCACAGGAGTGAAACTTTGGAGTGTGTGAGGGACTTTGAAGTTTCATGGAACTTAGGCTAAATTTGTTAGGAATGCGCTACAAAAATTAGAGGGACTTAAAGATGACTAGATACAATCAATACATTGAGAGATTGGTCAAATGACTCCATGAAAGGTGTCATTTTGAAAGCCCCATGTTAAGTGTCTTTGTAGCGCATTTTTAGTGTTTTAGTAGTAGCTTTGTGGTGTTTGACTAGTTCACTAGTAGTGTTCTTGTTGTGCATTTTTAACAATTTAGTCAATGTTCCTTGGGACTTTGATCTAAACATAGGGTTAAAGTCCACGTGGAATAAGGACCCAGTAGTGTGAGCAAAACTGAAACTTTAAGGCCTTGTTTGGTATAGAGGATTGAATTGGAATGGATAAGATATTCTTTCAAGGTATGAAGGAAGAAATGAAAAAATAGCGACCAACTTAAAGGTAGCCAAGGGATTACTCAAGAAGAAAATTTATTCATTCCAATCGTCCCCAAAATGGTAGGATCAGAAGGAAGAAGTTTTCTTCATGTCTAATCCCCTAAAAATTCTCCTCTACCTTCAATATGCCTTGAATTTAGAGGGTTTTCCATCCATTCTCCTATACCAAATTAGTCCCAAGCATTCTGAACATGCCAGAAAGTGATAACAATAAGCAAGCAAAGAATACCCACAATTGTTGAAACAGATGCGGTTGGGGGTCCAAAACAAAGCTGAAACAAACCCGCAGAGGCCAACCTATCAATCACTACACAACCGATTCCCCAATAGAAAGATCGATACGCTACCGTGAATTAAAAGATCACCTTTAAAAATCGACTCACTTAGCTTGAAACATTCATATTAACCATGTCAAAGAGGAGTATAAGGGATCGGATAAATAAATAACATTTGCTGAGAAAACCGGAAGAATACTCATCACCAACACTAGAAAGAAGGGGAGAGAGAGAGGACTAACTTGAAATTTGGTCGACCTGCTGAGGAGTGAGCTTAGCGGAGAATCCACTGGCAGCCGTCTTGTAACTGTATACCAGAGCCTCCTTCGCAGCCTCCTCACTGTATGTATATATGTATGTATGCATATCACAATCCACAAATTCACACAAATTCACAAAATTCATTTTTCTTTGGTTTTCCCAGGAAACAAACAGTAGATAAAGGAGGGAGAGAGAGACCTGCCGAGGACGGAGGCTAGGGTTCGGATGTGATAGGACTCAGGCTCCTCATTTTCAAGAGGGCGTTCGGTGTAAACGATGTGGACCGCCGTTTCGGAAGAAGAAGCAGCGACGGATTTGGGAGCAGATTCGTCGGCCATAGCGAACACAGAGAAGATGATGAGATTCAAAAGCAAAATTAAAGACAGGAAAGCGTTGGAGCTGGCGGTGCTTAACATTCCTTTTTATACAATTCAATCACAAATTTCAATTTGGGCAAATTCCTTTTAGCAATTTAGGATATGACTTGGCTGCTAAGATACTTGTGTGTGTTTGGTAACTCCGTCTCTTACTTTGGCTTTTCTCCCTTGCCTTTGCCTTTGCCTTTTTGTCTCTTTGGCCTCCACCTTGGTGTAGAGCCTTCTTCCTTGAACTTTCTTTCCTTTATTTCATTTTCTTTATATTTTATTCGAGTTTTCTTTAAGGGTAATGCTAATAAGACTAAATTTGTTGATGATTGGTTTATTACTTAAACGTTCATAAACGTGCTCATTCTTATTGGTAACACATCATTTAGTTTGCAAACTTTGTTTACAAATTTAGTTTCCCCAGCATTGCCCGTTCTCCCGTGCACATCAAAATTACACATCTAAGTTCCACTGCAAAACAAGAGCCATTACATCCAAATAGATTATTCGATCTAACGACTCTTATTATGATGTGTAACTTAAATATGTGATTTTTAATAATCGATGGTAAGCAATGCTTTAAAATTCACTAGGCGGTAGCCAGGTGGCAATAAGAGTGCAAGTTGAAATGATGTTTTGGTTGGATGTATGACCTCAAAGCAATCAAGATTAATTGATTGCTTAAGGTAATACAGGGATTAGTCCATAATCTAATTATTGGGCAAGATCACTATAGGTAGATTACCAATGTAATCTCGTTAGTGAGTCCAATTATAACGATTATATACTCTTACAAGGTAACTTATGAAATAATGTTAAAGAGACCATCTTCATATGTGTTTATCCTAAACATTGCTTCTGGTCGTTGAATTATTTGAGTGGACATATTATAATCTAGTAAGATTGGTACACCCTATGTCTACACTGTTGTAGGATGGAATGCATGGTTAGTCTCAAGTTATCATCATGGGTCATTAAGACAAGTGTGTAGGTACTTAATAAAGATGCAGTATACTAAACGCGAATAACTCGAGATCTTATGTATGTATACTTGATACATACTCATGTCAATTAGAACTCGATTGTTGCAGTAATGCAAACTAGTCCTTGAACCTAAGGCACCCCAGTTGTCTTGTGGTTAGTTTCTTAATGTTACATTATGCTAAAGACGATCCGGTATGAGAGGATGTTTACAACTTTGTTGGAGTTAAGCAACCTAATCGTAGAGGCAAGTGAATGAAAAACAAGGAATCTTTAACCTTCACAATTGAAGGAGAATGCTCATTGATGTAATTCAGAATCTTGGACCAAAGCATCGTGATTTGAAATGAAATAGATTCCAAATCTATCAAGTTGAATAATGAGTTTCTCACACACTTTATGAACCGAACATACTAGTAACTTGGTTTGTTTCTTATTTGAGCCGGATTAAGCTTCGTTTGGTTTGGTTTGGTTGTTTCACGAGCCAAACACAAGCTAAAACCAATCCGAATTCAAACTTTAATGAGCTAATTTTAGATATACTAAAACCCAAACATCTGTTACTGTTCTAAGGCAGTGTGCGGACCAAAATGCCCCTCAATTAGTTTGTTAAGCCACTTTTTTGCCATCTTTTCCACAGTAAAATGACTTCCTTGCCCTCCGAGGCCACACGTTCATCCTCTCCGGTTTCGATTTCTTTGGGTGCTTCAATGCTCTTTCCTTTTTTTTCTTTACTGTTGTCCTTTTGATTGTACGTGTCTTTCATCCATCCATGCTTTTTCGTTTTTCTACAGTGAAAAGGCTATTACGCTTTTTTACTCCACATGTCCGTCATCAATTACACCAGTGCCCTTTGTTTGGTTGTCTTTGACGAAATTGGACTTCGTTTCACTTTTTGTTTTTTTTTTCTGTATTTGTTTTTGCTACAGCTGCAGCACAATTTTGTCAGGCCCACGTGTTGGTCATCGTGTGGTACTTTGTTAGGGTTTTATTTTGTTCTGTTTTGTTTCCTCTCATTTTCAACTTTGTTTCACTGTCGCTTTCACCCGTTTTGTTTCCTCTCATTTTGACACACCTCGACCGAGATCAAGGCATAATGGCCATCACGTGAGGGTGACGTAGCCATGTGTACAGTGCGGAAGCAATGAAGATAAGAATTATATGAATAATTAAAAACCGAAACTACTAGAGTGCACTACTAAACAGGAAGTGTTAGGAGTAAGATACAAAAGTAAACACTCCTAATCAGAGCATAAAAAGTCTAGGTGCAGTCCAGTAGGACAAGTACTAATTATACAGTACCATAAGATGTCCTACAATTATTTAGATATGTCAGAACCGCCGAAGTCCTCGCACCCAGCAACTGCAAACTTACCTAAAACCTGGAGAGGCGCAAAACAGAAAGCGTGAGTGGGCAAAAACAAATGTTTTACAAAACCATTTCATTTATCAACATATCTAACCCCTCGCTATAAAACATGTATAATTTTTCCCAGAATCAAGATATATGCATATACATAAATATATATGAAATTATAACAATTCAAATCATGCTTCACATAATCATATATATATGTATGACATGCCAAGATATAACAGAGTAAGCAATTCAGGTAAGAATAATTTCATATAAATATAACATGTTAGCCGGAACCCCTGTGGTAGTCTGTACGGCTGAATTCATAGCTCAACATCAATCTAGTCGGAGTCACTACAATGACCTATTCGGCAACATACTGCACAAGAGTAGAAACCAAAGGAAAAGGTCTGTATGACAATAATGGGTGTAATATAATTATGCTCAATACTGCTCTCACATAATAGTTTGGCGATAAATCACTAGTCACCTACGAGTCGGAACCACCTAAGATGGTCTATGCGACAAGACTGTACACCTAAATTGGATCCAATATGAGCATATGGTGCGGGAGGTGACATAATAAACAGGCATGTGCCATAACTCTGGCTAAATCAGAATCACCCTAGGTGCAGTCTTATGAGCTCAACATTATTCAATCACATATCACATCATTGCCAATTCACATAACCAAACATAACTCACCTGAGCTTACCTAAGCGTCCACAACACCACATTTATATATATATATATATAAAGCATCATATACCAATTCATAAACGAATTATACTTATATGCATGGCATTTACGGCATACTTTCATTTAAACACATATTTCTGGGAAAATATCAAGTATATAAATATATGCTGAAAACTAAAAGCCCACTCACTGGTATGTCGAAGGGTCATAGCCCCCCGAGTCGCCCTTGATCACGCTCGTCCTCGGGATAAGTCTCACCTATATGCAAATTAACTAAAAAACGTTATTTAAAGCACAAAGGCAAAACTAGCTAATAATTTCTCATACAATACTCAATTTTGGTATTTGAATATACCACAATGACCTACACAACCTTAGGATCATTCCAAAATTTTTAGAATATTTTTCTAACCTCTCATGGGCGGCCACGCGCCAGCGAGTGCACGGCAATACGCGCGGCCATGCGCAAGGAATCCTAACGGATTCTCTAATTGTCATTAGGAATATTCCATGGAATATTCCGTTAAAACCCAACGGTAACTGTTAAAGATGACTGACGGCGTTAGCATATTCCGTCAACTTAACGGAATATGCTCCTTTCTTCTCCGGCAAGTCGCCGGTGGCCGGTGACTTCGCTGGTTTCTGGGTAAAACTTTAAATCGCTTATTCTCTTTCATTACTTCACCATTTTCCATAAAATTGGTACCAAAATCAAGCTAATAACATGTAGAATCACGTTATATAAGTTTCAAGGCTTAAAATCTACTAGGTTTTCCTCGAGAAAGCTCGATAGTTCAGCTTACCTAAATATACGTCGATCTCAGCCCTCCGACGTCTTCCAACGAAGTACCCCGAGACTCGTGAGGACCTCCTTAAGCTTCATATAAGCTTCAAATTCCCTGAAACACAAGATTTCACGTATGCATGAACAGTGACAAAATCGGAGCTAGGGTTTCCACGTGAAATCGAAGGTTTCCTTACCTGAAAATGGTACATTTGAACTCGTATGGTCCTCACGAACACAATGGTGATCTTATAACCTTCGATCTACAAGGTTTGAGACGGTTTCTGGGTTGGTCCGTACGAAGAAGGAAGAGAGAGAGAGTCTGAGAGAAAGAGAGCACAAGAAGGAAAGAGAGAAAAGGTGGGTGTGTGTGGTCCAAAAGTCACCAATCAAAACTAAGAAAAGTCTTAGTTCTAATTGGGTCACCAATCTAAAACAATTTAACCCAATAATAATTCACACACATCAATTAACGTCCGAGGACAATTCCATCATTTTACATCATCGATAATAGAAGTTCGGGACGGGCTATGACACATTTCCATCTTTGTTTCGCGGTTGTTCGCATAGCTTAAATCCTTTTTGCCTCAAAAATTCCTGCTTCGGCTCGTCGCAAATTTTCGTGTTGTTGCTTTCAGTCGGTGTTTTGTGCAATTCTGCAGCCTGCGGTTTCTCGGAAAATATGAAATCAATGTAAGGTTTTTATTTGCACCCTGCGAAAACATTTGTGTTTATGATGAAGAGTTTTGAAATTATGTGCTTTTAATTCGAATGATAGTGTGCTTGCTTATTGTTAATTATTTTTATTTCGTTTTGAATTTGCTAGTTTATCTTTTGTGCATCTTAGTATATGATTCAATGTTTTAGATTGGATTTTTGTGGTTTTGAGTTTGTGGGTTTTTTTGGGTGCATGAGAAAATGTTATCCAATGGTTTGATTCAACAATTTTCCTCAATCTGTTGCAACTTTGTTGTCGTTGTGCCCCTTTGTCAAACTTTGTTTTCTGTTTTTTTTTTCTGTGCTGCTTTTGTAAAATTGAAGTAGGAGTTTGACGGATGTTGATGAATCCCGCAATTTATCGGTGAAGAGAACAACACCTTTTCTAATGTTTGTAGTCATTTACCCACAAATTCATAAAGTGGTATTATTTTTATGGAGGATGGTTGTTAATCTTTTGTATTGTTAATTTCGCAACGTGTGGGTTGCTCGGAGACCACCGGGTTATGCTTTTGTTCACTTGGATCACAGTAGAGATGCAGAGGCAATTGGTGAATTAGATGGTATGTTTAGTATTTGACTGTTGATTTTTAATATGGGGTTTTCTTAGTTTATATCTGTGAACACGGAAAATTCCTGAAACGAAAGAGACAAGAACAAACGTGCACAAACAAATATTTGTATTTGATGATTTTGGGTTACAATCTCTCTCTATTTTGATCCTCTGATTCGATCTCCGTAAGGTGTGTATTTGAGGATGTGTGATTGATCCAAAGGGCCGTTGGGCTTGATCTAAGGATGAACGTTCTTCAAGGGCCGTGGACTTGATCTTGAAGGTGGATTTGAGCGGATCTTCAAAGGGGCTTTTGGGCTTGATCTTTGAAGAACAGTGATGAACGGATCTCCAAGGGCTTTTGGGCTTGATCTTGAAGAACAGTGATGAACGGATCTTCAAGGGGTTTTGGGCTTGATCTTGAAGAACGGTTGGATGTGTGGATTTGTCGACGTTGTTAATCCAAAGGGCCGTTGGGGCTTGATCTTGGATGAACGGATGATGAACGATGGTGCTTTCTTCAAGGGCCGTCGGGGCTTGATCTTGGAAGAACGATGAACGAAGAACGAAGAAGGCTTTCTTGATTCTTCGGGAACCTGGATGCTTGAGAGCTTCGGAGTTTCAGAGCTTCAGAGCTTCAAGGTGTCATATGAATTGGTCCCCTAAATGAATGAAATGGGCTTGTATTTATAGAATTTTCCAAGGCCTAATTTTGAATATAATATTCCAGATGAAATAAGTCGTTTCTGCCAGGTGTTGACACGTGTCCTATTTGATGACTTTTCCAACTCATTTCAATTTTCGTTGAGTCACACGCTACGTGTAAAATTTATGTAATACATGAGCGTTGACACTTTGATTTATCGGTCAACATTTATTTACCGAAATTTCGATGTCTACAAATGCCCCCACTTCAAGGCGCGTCGTATACATGTGTTTGTCACGTGTAGGAGATGCGTTTTGAAGTCCCCTACTGTAGATGTCGATCCAAGGGCCGTCGAGGCTTGATCTTGAATTGGGCTGGAGATTTCTTCAAGGGCCGTTGAGGCTGGTTCTTGAATTGGGCTTGAGATTTCTTCAAGGGCCGTTGAGGCTTGTTCTTGAACTTTGTTTGAAATTTCTTCAAGGGCCGTCGAGGCTTGATCTTGAAGGTTGAAATTGGACCACAAGGAGCTTCATGTGGTAGATGATCTTTGGCTTTGGTAGTGGGTGAATCGGCACGTATTTTGTTGCGCTTGTTGACTTTCCCCAGCTTTGATCTTGAACTGGGTTGGAGGATTTTCTGGATTCCTCCAATTGTTGATTTTCCACAGCTTATTCTTGAACTAGGTTTTGATTCAAGGGTGGTAGACACTTGATCTTGAATCGGACTTGTGATTTCCTCAAGGGCCGTCGAGGCTTGATCTTGAATTTGGTTGGAAACTTCTTCAAGGGCCGTTGAGGCTTGATTCTTGAAGGTTGACTCGAACATATGGCAAGCAGGCATGAGGTGAAAGTGACGACTTGTTGCTTTGCTCAATCTTTCCAATTCACACCTGAGCAGTTTGGTCAACGGTATGATCTTCAAGATTGATGGATTATTCTTCCAGTTGGTGACTTGATCTTTAAGGATTCGATTCAAGGTTGGTGAATCGGCACGTGCAGCCCACAACGCCTAGTAAGCCGACCCAAGAATTTGAGGGTCAAAACGAATTCACCGTCAGAGTGATTGCAACTTTGATGATATGAGATACTCTTGCTTTTGAAGAAGTAGCGGATGAATCAGCACGTGCTTGGTTGCCCTTGTCTCCACATGCTTCAAGGTATCTTTTTTACTTGCCTTATCTGTTCTCTGGGCAGATGTGGCAACTTCTTTGAAAGTACAGCAGCAATGGGAGGGGGGTACTTGAGAGCAGTGCCAGGTAGGCAACCAGGGAAGGGTTTCAAGCAGTCGGTTCCTTACCCGAGTTTGAGTGGAGGTTCCGGCATATTGTTTTCTTTATCCTTGTCTTTGTAAGTAAGAACAAGGACAAAGGAAAGGACAGGGAGAACGCATGATATGAGATACTCTTGCTTTCTACCCTAGTGATATGAGATACTTTTGCTTTGGTGTCATTTGTTTGCCGAGGTACCCCAAGGAATAAGGAACACTGAATGACTCGAAAGACTTCGTTGAGAAAGCATATTTGGAAATGAAGAAAGACTCTGTATGTTTGCCTTGCTATGGAAGGTGAAGGTGGACAGTTATAGGAGGTCCCTTAATACCTGTAGAGGTACTATTCTTTCACTTGTGTCGGCAACTAACGCGTGATTGAACAGTAAACTTTCACGTGCTTTCTCCTTCACTGAAAATCTTCGACAAATTGCCCGCGATTTGCGCAAAGTTGAGTGCGCATATGACAGGTGATGACGCGGCTGAAAATGACTGGCGCCTCTTCGATATCTGGGATTGGCGCTTCGACAAATTACCCGTGATTTCCGCAAAGCTGAGTTTGCGTGTGATGGGTGCGACGCGTCTGGAAAAGCAAGATGCTTCTCCGATTTCTGAGCTTGCCTCTTCGATTTTTGAATGGCCTCTTTGAATTCTGAGCGCGCCTCTTCGAGTTCTGAAATCCCGTCGAGCGCTGATTTTTATAGAGGCATGCGGTTCGTTTCAAAGCACACTTGAATTTTCACTTGTGAAAACTCCCTTCTTGCACTTCTAAGATCTTGATTTGTCCGATCTCTTATTTCTTCAACACTTTAAAAATGTCTGGACCCTCCGACCGTCGTTTTGACTTGAACCTTGGTGAAGAGGCAGTCCCGCCTTCTCCAGACAACATATGGCGCCCATCCTTCATATCCCCTACTGGTCCTCTTACCGTTGGGGATTCGGTGGTGAAGAATGATATGACTGCTGCGGTGGTGGCCCGGAACCTTGTCACTCCCAGAGATAACAGACTACTTTCCAAACGGTCTGATGAGTTGGCTGTTAAGGATTCTCTGGCTCTCAGTGTGCAGTGTGCGGGTTCTGTGTCCAACATGGCCCAACGCCTATTTGCTCGAACCCGTCAAGTTGAATCGTTGGCGGCTGAAGTAATGAGTCTCAAACAGGAGATCAGAGGGCTCAAGCATGAGAATAAACAGCTGCACAAGCTCGCACACAACTATGCCACCAACATGAAGAGGAAAATCGACCAGATGCAGGAATCTGATGGTCAGATTTTACTTGATCATCGGAGGTTTGTGGGTTTGTTCCAGCAACATTTGCCTTCGTCTTCTGGGGCTGCACCGCGTAATGAAGCTCTGAATGATCAACTTCCGATACCTCTTCCTTCTGTGGCTCCGCCGACCGCTGAAGCTCCGCCTGAGCAACCTTTGTGAAGGCTCTCATTCTCTCGTTTGTTTATTTTGACTTATGTATATTTGCAATTTATCAAAACGTTTAATAAATGAACTTTATTTCTCTAAATGTCTATATACTTTTTTTTTTTTTTTTTTTTTTTTTTTTTTTTTTTTTTCACAAAGTATCGACGAAAATTTTGTTGTACTTTGATTGCGACGGGGCAAACTGAGCAGCCAAGCTCAAATGCACCCTTCTTAAACGTAACAGTGTAGTGATTGTTTACATCCGTTCCTTCGGGAAATATAAGGAGAGGGTTATTGTCTACCCCCAGCACACGGTCCCTTGATTTCTTTGTTACAATTTCCCACTCCTTTGCCTCTGAACGATTGAACCAAATGCACCCTATGCTCTCCAGAATAGTGCTTTGCAACAATCCAACCCGTCCAGGATGCTTTTGCTTAATTACAGCAAATGCTGTCATTTGTTCCAAGGTGATGAAATCAATCATGGAAGTATGATTGGCCATAAAGACCTGCTTAGGCGGCCTGCTGGGCCGTGGTCCGTGGTACTTCACAACCCCAGTCCAAGATGCAACAAAGAAGCTACAAATTAACTCTACCAAGGGCCTTTCTAAATTCTTTCTTAATTTATCACGGCCCTTCAGCAGGAAGTGCCCTACGTGGTGATTTATTCGATCTGAAACATACAGCTAAAGCTGTATGTCCTTTGCTTTCTCCCCAAATATGCTGTCTCCTGGCAGGTAGGTATGGGCGTTTAAAGTCTCTCCATCTTTAACAAAAGGTTGCTGCATGTGAATATCATCATTCGGCGGCATGTGCACTGTAGTGTTGGTCTGTTTTGGGTGTGTATAAATGAGCCTTCCTGTAAGGCTTCCAGGCAGGCATTCAATCCTTTCCCCCTTTGCGGATTTGAACCGGAGCTCGGCGCGGCGAGCCTCAAATAAAAATATCGTCCTTCATTTCCATCCTCTTTTTTTTTCTGGCTCGAATTCTCGAACCCAACTTCCGAATCCACCTTGCCCGGAGCAACTCCTTTCTCTAACTCGGCCAAAACAGGCTTTACCGCTTCTACGACACGAATATCATCCGGGTCGACTTCGTACCCCGCCTTTCGTGCTTGCCTGGCCATCCATTCCACGTGCTCCTTGACCCCAACGGAGGCGCCGACTGACGCGAGAGGCAGGTCATCGAGAGCCGTGCTCGCGGCCCGACTCGAGACCCTGAACTGATTCGCCATGCAGCGGAGATATGGCTTCGCACGGATGAACTGCCGGGTATGTCAGAACCCGGCGACCTGACCCGTTTGATCTCTGAATCATTTCGAAAAGAATGGATAAAAGGTCTGATCCTTAGATTGGTGTCTTGTTTGTTTGTTCGTCAGCTGCACGTATATGTATATATATATATACCTTTGTCCGTCCCGGGAGCTGTATGCATATATATATATATATATATATATATATATATATATGTATATTTGTTTGCATGCCATCTGTCCCGAGAGCTGCATGCATATATATGTATATTTGTTTGCATGCGTATACGTATATATATATATTTGTTTGCATGCATATATGTACATATATTTGTTTGCCCCCTCATCTGTCCCGAGAGCTGCATGCATATATATGTATATTTGTTTGCATGTCATCTGTCCCGAGAGCTGCATGCATATATATGTATATTTGTTTGCATGTCATCTGTCCCGAGAGCTGCATGCATATATATATATATATATATATATATATATATATATATATATATTCGTTTGTCTTATCATCCTTACTAATGGATTTCCTTGTCATACTGCTAGGGATCTTTAATTACGAAGCTTTCAGAGACGAGGCATTTGGAGTGAGCGGGGCGTGAGCATATTTATGCTTTCTACTACCCAGGGTTTGTGCCAGAGACTGCAACGGGGTTTCGCAGTGTAGTGCCTTTTGATCATAACTTTCCTTGGTGGCGACGTCGAAGTGCCTCTTGTCGCCGCTTGGAAGGACTGTCTCGCAGCTACCCCCTTTGCCGTGCTGCTGCTGATTCATTTTTTTTTTTTTCGAGGTCATGGTATTTTTTAAGTGCTTTAAGGGTGGCACCCTTACCATTCTTGCGCAGGCAGGTGACTCGCAAGACAGAGGAACGACGTTGAAGCTTTACGAGCCCCTGACTGGTCCTAAAGCGCTTGCTCTTCCCGCGAAAGATAACTCCATGCATATTAAGTCGTGGTCTTCCGAAGTATCTTGGGATGTGGTGGATTCTGTCCAAGCAGATACGAAGAAGAAGGCGCGCCTCTTGAAGATTCTTATCTTGAATCCGTCGCACCACACCGGTGACAATCATTCGGCCTCATTTAAGCTTCTTGGTGATCACATCCGCATCGGAGCTATGGCTTGGACTGGTACCCTGTCTACCGCTGGAGAGGCCGTTTTTGATGAGTTTTATTGGGAGTGGCTCGAAGATGTCTTAAGCCGATCCAAGGATATGCTTACCAAGGTGGGCCTTTACCACGCTGTGTATGCATCCTTGTTTAGTTACGATCGTCATCCTTCTGTTATTCGTGCGTTCTTAGAGTGTTGGTGTTCGGCCACCAACACACTTCACACAGCGCAAGGGGAGATGTCAATTTCACTTTGGGATCTTCACAGGATAGGAGGTTTGCCGATCCAAGGCAAGTTTTACGACGAGGTCGTTCCCAGTGCAGAGGACCTTTCGCTCAATAACCGAGGATTGCCTGCAAGTTGCCGCTATTTGTTCTGGGCGTATCACAGGCTTTTCCAGGATGCTCGAGGTAAATCAGGCGTGAGGATTTCCTCATGGATCCGATTCTGGTACTGGGAGGCCATGAGGTATAAGAAGCCTTTGAAGAAAATTGGTCGTAACAAGACCACTAGGCCAAAGGGCGACTCAGACCCGTCCGGTGTTATTGGCGCAACCAGGCGTCGCTCTTCTGACGAGTTGAGAGCATTCGAGGATCTTGGCATAACACCAGAGCATGTGGAGGAGTCTTACCTGGCTGCTTTCTTAGCTTGTTGGCTTTGTAAATTTGTTTTCCCCGCAGGCGACGTCAACTTAGTTCGTCCTGAAGTTTTCAAAGTTGCTAGCAAGATGGCTGCAGGTGAGTCTTTTAGCCTCGCTATTCCGGTCTTAGCCAACATTTACAATGGCTTGAGCGTGGTTTCTGACTCGGCAAACACTGAAGATCGTGCTGCGGTGCTCCCTTACCACTATGTGTATGGTTGGTTGGGTGAATATTTTGGCACTCATTTTTCTCTGTCGACTCTGGATAAGTCAAGGCCTTCTTCATCGTCCGGAGCCAAGCTAGTGCCTTTGATGACGAAGTATTCTGGTGTGCTTTCCGCGAAGAGCCTTGACGATTTGCAAGCGCGAGCGCTATTTAAAAGTTGTGAAGATTTGAGGATGGACCCCTTAGCGAGAGTTGGCTCGGTGCGGCGAGGCGTTGTAGACAACTCGCATCTCCGCTTCTCGGACTTGTCTTATCTTATAAGCCTTCGCTCAGGGTTTGTTTCTTTGCGGCAAGAAGACCGATGTATCATCCAGTCATATAGCCCCCACCGTTTCAGCAGGCAATTTGGTTTTGTCCAAAGCGAGCCAGGCAAGTTGAAGGAAAGGAACCCATCGGTATCCCTGCAAGCCGTGTACATGCATTGGGAGTCTTGTACCCGTTCATGCACAAATGCTGTTATTACGCTGCCGGCCAAGGATGAGTTCATGAGTAATCCAGTGACCCGTGTTTACGCACGTTGGTGGTCAAAGACACATTATAAGAACTCGGGGACGGCAAGTGGCACCCGTTCTTCTCACTTAAGAGATGATACGTCGAAAGAGGGTTGTCCTGTGATTTCTATGCAACTGGTACCCCTTGATTGTGCAAGTGCGGCTCCCTTACAAGATAGACCTGTAGCTTTAACTCTTCAACGTCCCTGCTTGTCCCCTCGACATCCGGATGCTTCCGAAGAGGCAGGGGATGAAGGTGACTCGCCCGAAGATGGACTCATTTTGCAGCAGCGTCCACAAGTTTCAACCAAGAGATCACTTGAGGATGCTCAGGCTGACAGTGATGTCAATTTTCGTCACAAGAAGAAAGAAGCGCTTAGAACTCCTCAATTCGATGATCGCCCACCACGGAGAAAGAAGTTAGAAATAAAAGCCAAAACGATAAAAGCAGAAGAAATCGTGAGAGAAAATAAAGGACATACATCTCTATTTGTGAACACGGAAAATTCCTGAAACGAAAGAGACAAGAACAAACGTGCACAAACAAATATTTGTATTTGATGATTTTGGGTTACAATCTCTCTCTATTTTGATCCTCTGATTCGATCTCCGTCTTCTTTAGGTTGGGCCTTCCCGTCATTTTGATTTGGCAACTGCAGATGTTTATTCCTATACGAGGATGCTATTTGCAGGTAACCTACCTACAGACGGGGATATCGGGGATCCTCCTGGTGCAGAGCTTGTTCCAAATCCGTCGAACTTCCCGAGTTTGCCACGTGTGGGTGGGAGTATGCAAGAACCCGTCATGTGTCCAACGCCTTTGCCAGCTAGCTCTGAGATCTCTTTGAGAGGGCCGAATCTTAGCGGTACTGAGCGACTCATCCATCGCATAAGCCTTGGTGCGGCAATGGAGATCAAGAGCCATATTGAGGCGAGGATTTCTAAGTGTCCACTGGAAGACCTCCCGTTGCTTAATGAGGATTTGTCGAAGTTTGTTTCGGTGATTGACAACCTTAACGTTGATTCCTCCCCCTTGAAGATCAAGATTGCCGAACTCATGGCCGCCTCAACTGAATATTCTTCCTTGCGTGCTATTTCCTTAGAGAAGTTGAGTCCAGATGTCAGAGCTCACCAGCTAACCATGATAGACTCCTCACTGGCTCAAGTCTGGTCATTTCAGCAAGCTGTTTCAGGAGATTATCAAGCCACGGAGGCTTCGTTAATTTCTGTCCAAGGGCGTCTAGATGCATTGGCGCGAGAGCGAGAGCAGTTGGTAGTCGAGGCATTACAACTTGAAAGTGTCCTCGCAGAGCAGGGAACTGCACTTTCTCAGTACCAAGAAGAGATTTCACGCCTAGAACGAGAGAAAAACACGACTATAGAGTTACCCATCTTGTCTCCCACCGAGGTAGAGACTTTGAAGACCTGGGAAGGCTCGCTTGGAGATTGCCTTCGTAGCTTTAGAGACATAGTTTTCAAGTAATATTTCTTGTAATAAGGCCTTGGAGCCAACTCCTTCTTTCAAAGAAATAAAGCATTTTATGTTCTTGAATTTGCTCCTCGATCCTCAAAGTGTTTACTTATTATTACTATTATTTCTTTTAGATGGTGTGACTGTACTTGAAGTTTTGACACTTCGAGTTGCCTACGTACCCTTTGTTGAGGAGGGATCAAGTCATAACGTAGTTCAAAATACATTTTATATATATATATATATATATATTTTTTTTTTTTTATTTTTTTTTTTTTTTTTTTTTTTTTTTTTTTTTTTTTTTTTTTTTTTTGCCGTTTGCAGTTTCAGCTCGTGCAGACCAGGAGCGTTGTGCCATGCAGTTTAGGCTCGTGCAGGCGAGGAGCTTTGGTTCGTGCAGTTTAGGCTCGTGCGAACAAGGAGCATGAATTTGTTGCTTTTCAGGGGTAGTAGCGCTTCAGGAATCTGCCGTTGATAGGGCCGATCTTTAAGCCGTCTTCCGCCATGATTAAATAGGCACCATTGGTGTAGACTTCTTGTACTACGTATGGTCCATCCCATTTTGACGTGAACTTGCTCTTTGTCTTGTGAGTTGTGATGATAGGCCTACGCAATGAAAGGACGAGATCTCCCATTTGAAAAGACCGAGGGAGAACTTTCTTGTTGAAGGCTTTAGAAAGTCGAGCTTGATAACACTCCAGGTGTTGCTGGGCTTCGAGTCTTTTCTCATCCAGTGCCTCCAGTTCTTGAAGACGCAACTTTGCATTCTCTTCGTCAGTCAAGCCTTCTTGTATAGCCATCCTTAGCGAGGGGATTTGACTTTCAAGTGGTAGAACAGCTTCTACGCCATATACAAGAGAATAAGGTGTGGCTTGGGTAGGCGTTCTATATGTTGTCCTGTATGCCCATAAGGCTTCGCCTATCCTTTCATGCCAGTCTTTCTTTGTTCTACCGATTACCTTCTTCAGGAGGTTGCACAATGTCTTGTTGAATGCTTCTGCAAGACCGTTGGCCGGAGCATGATACATGGAGGATTTGCGCTGCTTGAACTTGTATTTCTCGCAGAGCTCGTCCATGAGTCGGTTTGAGAACTGCTTTCCGTTGTCGGTGACAATGTAGCGAGGCACCCCATATCGATGGATGATATGTCCCTTGATGAAACAGACGACAGTTTCTTTCTTGACTTCCTTCAGGGGTATGGCCTCAGCCCACTTAGAGAAGTAATCTGTTGCAGCCAGGATGTAAGCCTCTCCCGTAGATGACTTTGGCGCAATTGGTCCTACGACATCCAATCCCCATGCATCGAACGGCCATGAAGTAGTTGTGGGGTGTAATGGTTCAGGCGGTTGATGTATGAAGTTGGCGTGAAACTGGCAGGCTTGGCACTTTTTGGCGTATTCTAGGCAGTCCTTTACCATGCTTGGCCAGTAATAACCCATTCTTTTGAGCTGGTAATGAAGCTTTGGTCCGGACTGGTGCGCTCCACATATTCCTGAGTGTGCTTCTTCCATGGCTTGATTGGCTTCTTCCTCGCCTAGGCATCTCAGAAGTACCCCTTCAAAAGATCGCCGGTATAGTGTCCCTTTGTAATAGAGGAAGCGATGTGCTCGTCGACGTACTTCAGAGCGGTGTTTCGGATCATCTGGAAGCATTCCGTGCTCCAGGTAGTTGATCAGAGGCTGTCTCCATTCTTCAACGTTGACCAGAAGTATTGAAATAACGTTTGCATCACTTAGTACTATTTCAGTGACAAGCGGGATTACCCATCTTTGGCATACTGGCACGTTTGTAGCTTCGTCTTCTCCTAATGTCATGCTCGAGGCTAGGTTGGCGAGAGCGTCTGCCATTTGATTCTCTTTTCTTGGCACGTGTTCTAGTGTTACGACCTCAAACCTCTGTAGCAACTGCGTTGCCAGCCGGAAGTATGGGACGAGGTCATCTTTCCTCACCTCGTATTCAGTCAGGAGTTGATTGATTATGAGCTTGGAGTCGCCGTATATCTCAAGGGCTGTGATTTCCATGTTGATTGCCATTTGGAGCCCGAGGATCAGTGCTTGGTACTCAGCGACGTTGTTAGAGCATAACTCGCTTAACTGGAATGAATAAGGTAGTACTTGCCTTTGTGGCGACATGAATACTACTCCTGCCCCCGCTCCGTCTGCTCGTGCAGATCCGTCGAAGAACATCGTCCATGTCGGGAATACGTCGATGCAGAACACTTCTTCGTCGGGCAAGTCGTCTGAGATTTTCCAATCGGCTGGGATTGGATGGTCGGCAAGGAAGTCTGCTAGCGCTTGTCCCTTGACGGCTTTAGCTGGGACGTAAATGATCTCGTATTGATTGAGAAGTAATGCCCATTTAGCTAGTCGCCCTGTCAAAACTGGCTTGGACATGACGTATTTGACCGGGTCAGCTTTAGCAACCAAGTGGATGGTGTAAGCATGCATGTAATGTCTGAGCTTCTGGATGGCAAACATCAAGGCCAGGCACATTTTCTCTATTGGGGAGTAGTTCAATTCAGCGCCGGTAAGCGTTCGACTGAGGTAGTAGAGCGCTCCTTCTTTCTGGGCCTCATTTTCCTGTGCCAAGAGTGCTCCGACCGAACTTTCCTGAGCAGCAATGTACAATATGAGCGGTTTCCCTGGTACAGGTGCCCCCAGGACAGGTGGACTTGATAAATATTTCTTTATGCTTTCAAAAGCATTGTTGCATGCTTTGTCCCATACGAACGGAACATCTTTCTTCATGAGTCGACTGAACGGTTGACAACGCCCTGCGAGGTTGGAGATGAAGCGTCTGATGAAGGCTAGCCGTCCTTGTAGACTTTTCAACTCGTGCAGGTTTCTTGGCTCGGGCATGCTTTGAATGGCCTTGATCTTTGATTGGTCCACTTCAATGCCACGATGCTTGACAATGAAGCCAAGGAACTTTCCAGATGTGACGCCAAATGCACACTTTAGTGGGTTCATCTTGAGGTTGTATTTTCGTAACCTTTCGAACACTACTCGCAAATCCTTCAAGTGATTTGATCTTTTCTTTGTCTTGACCACCACATCGTCTACATAACATTCTACGCTCTTGTGTAGCATGTCATTGAAGATCTTCTGCATTGCGCGTTGATATGTAGCTCCAGCATTCTTCAGACCAAAGGGCATCACCTTATAGCAGTAGATACCTTTTGGAGTGCGGAAGGCTGTTAGTTCCTCATCTTCAAGAGCCATACGAATTTGATTGTATCCGGAAGAGCCGTCCATGAATGATAGTGCCTCATGGCCAGTGGTCGCGTCCACCATGATTTCAATGATTGGCAAGGGGAAGTCATCCTTTGGGCAAGCATTATTGAGATCTCGGAAGTCCACGCAAACACGTATTTGTCCGGATTTCTTAAGGACTATGACGATGTTGGAGATCCACTTGGGGTATTGCACCTCTCGAATGAAGCCTGCTTCGATCAACTTGTCAATCTCGGCCTCAATTTGTGGGATGAGCTCAGATCGATAGCGTCTTTGAGTTTGCTTTATTGGTCGCGTTCCAAGCTTGACTGCAAGATGATGCACCGCAATGATAGGGTCGAGGCCGGGCATTTCCTTATAGGTCCATGCAAAGACATCCTTGAACTCTAATAGCAGCTGGTAATACTTCCCTATCTCGTCTGTACTTAGTAATGCACTCACGAAGATAGGCTTCGGTTCCTCACTTGTGCCTAAGTTGAGTTCTTTGAGATCGTCAACTGTGGCTTGCCCCCCATCTTCGAGTTGTGACGGTGCTGCAATGACATCTTCCTCGAGGCTTTCATCTTCTTCATCTTCTTGGATTGTGATGTGGAAGATGTCTTGGGCTTCTTCTTCGGTGTTAACCTCTTGAGCTAGTTGGCATGAAGATTGTCCAGTGTGAATGATGGTGCGCCTTTTCACTTTCAGTGATCCAACTGTGTTAACCTCCAAAATTGCTTGGCGCTTCATTCTTGAAGGAATGGAACTTCGAACGTCATCCTTTTCTGCCAGGCAATCGATCTCTTCTACTTCTGGTGTAGTCTTTCTCCTTTTGGAATGCTCTTTGGCTTCTCCAAGTCTTTCCATAACTGACTGTCGTGGAGGAAAGCTAGTCGTATTGCTTTGCTTTTTAGGTTTTGATAACCTTTTGAAAACCGAGCCTCGAGATACTGACGTGTTAAGCCTTTTGAAGATGGAAGTTTTGTTTTGACCGCCAATGAGTTTAGGTGCCGAAACTCTGGGCTTTGAACAATTCATTCTACCGAATACTGATGTCCGGGGGGGCAGGTTGAGTCTCCTCTTTATCTTGTATAATGCTTACGCTGATGTGTTGAGCGCTAGCATTTTTTGCCTTGCTGGAGATCTTCACCGGTGCATTTGGTGTGAAGCCAAGTCCAGCTTTGTTGTTGCTAACCCTGTAACCATGCTTCTCCAACTTCTTCTGAGTTTTAGTGAGATCACGTTCGTTGTCTTTGACGGTGTTCAAATCATTCTTTCCCAAGTTTGCAGAGGAGGTGAAGTTATACCCAGCTTTCGACATAAGTTTGTAGGCGTTTGGATCAAAACCTTCTTCGGTCCTTTTGGTTGGGAGAAAGCTTGGTTCTACCCCCTTTGGCAGGCCTTTTACGAAGCCCTGTGACGGTTTTGCATCCTTAGTGTCGCCTAGCTGGGTCAGAGGCAAAACTGCATTTGTTTTGAGCAACTTTACATTATCTATGTGCCGCTGTGCATCGGCTTTGCTCGCTGCAGTTTCGAACGGGGATTGACCATTCTTTCTTCTCGACGTCGGGATGTATCGGAAGACGGGTACGCTTGGTCCATTTGAGGTCGTCCTACTTCCTCTGGTTGTTGCAGGTTTAGAAAACTCATCGTCGTTTTTGCTTGAAGATGGCATAGCTTCTTCTTCTTGCTTCTTGAGCATCGCTTGCCATTCCTGTTTTTTAGGTGCTGCTTTGCTCATGGATTTAATCTCTTTTGGAAGAGTTTCGGGCACCGTGTCTTCATTCATGTAGAACTTGGCGTCTGCGAAATGTGATTCGGCTTCGGTGAATGGCTTGGTGTCGCCATAGATCACCTTCACTCGTTCTTGGTAAAATTTTAAACATTGGTGAAGGGTGGACGGTACTACTCCGTTCGCATGGATCCAAGGCCTTCCTAAGAGCAGACCGTAGGAAGTTCTTGCATCAATCACGTGGAACATCACGCTTGACTTGAGTTCACCAATGGTCATCTCCACTCGGATCATGCCCATCGCTCTTTGTCCTCCTTGGTTGAAACCTTGGATTAGTAGACGGCTTAGGGATAGTTCATCTACCTTGATGCCGATTGCGGTCATTGTTGATTTTGGCATGATATTTATGGCTGACCCACCGTCCACAAGCATGCGGCTGACTTTGTGCTCCCTTACGTACCCAGAGACGAAGAGAGGTCGGTTGTGAGGCTTGGATCCTAGCAGCAAGTCTTCGTCGGCGAAGTGGATTGTGTCATCGGCGGCACAGCATGTGGCACACTCGTATGGCCAAAGGCTCAAGCCTTCGTTCTTGCTTTCTTGCACTTCGTGGTCGTTTGAACTCGCTAGAACCGTTGCCAACGCCCTTCGTATCTTCTTTGGCAATTGTAGCGCTTCCTCGATGCTAAAGTGTATTGGCAGACCTTCTTCAGGTGTCGGAGTATTTTCTCCCTCAGTGGCGACAATTTTTTCCTTTGAGGGTTCTTCCATTTCTACTTCGACCATGTGACATGCGGTGATAGTGCAATGTTGGAATAAGTCCTCCGGGAAGTACTCGTGCAATGAGACGGGAATGCGTGGCTTTTGCTCTGCAAGTTCCCCGACATATATTGGCTTAGTAGCTCTTATGTTTCTCTTAGGCTTCCTATTGCCGCGACGGCGGTGTTTTTTCCCTTGTTCCCCCTTTTGCTTTATAGCTTGCGGTTTTGGTTTCCTTGTCCTCTTATAGGTTACCAATGTCCATCCTTTGTCATCGTCAATAGGTGCGTCCTGGTTGCTTGCCCCCAGTGATGGTGGTGCAGAATGTGTAGAGTGATTTGAGTATTGCCGGGCATGGTCAGGCATTTCTTGAAGAAGCACGGGATCAAAGGATCCGAACACGACTGTAGTGGTGTGCGTCGCAGCTGTGTCTTCTAGGTCGAGCTCAATCTGTCCTTGTTGTGCCAGCTTCATGATGAGTTCTTTTAGGATGAAACACTTGCCCACATGATGACCCACGATACGATGGTACTTGCAGTACTTGGGATCATTGATGCGATTCATTTCTTCAGGGCGTTTGCATTCGGGTAACTCAATCACCTTCTTCTCCAGCAGGTCGTCCAGCATTGCGTCCATGTCGGAGTCCGGAAAAGGGTATACCTTTTGCTCCAATTCCCTCAAGGTGTTTTTGTACCTATCTTGGGTGTGGGAAGGCTCACCTTTTTTTGTCTCCCTTGCTTTATTGAAAGAGATTTTGACGGGCGCGGACGAGGTCTTGATAGGGGTGGTATTGGTGGTAAAAGCTTCCTTGGCGGGCTTTTTTCCATGATTGTCTGCTCTTGAAGTGAACACCTTATCCCTTTTGAAATCGGTGATTGGCTCTTTCTTTCCGTGGTGGGCGATGCTCAACTCCATGTCGTGGGCACGGGTGGCTAATTCTTCAAAAGTGCGTGGTTTGATACCTTGAAGGATGTATTGTAAACCCCATTGCATGCCCTGGATGCACATCTCGATTGAAGAAATCTCGGAGAGTCTGTCCTTACAGTCGAGGCTTAGGTTACGCCATCGGTTGATGTAATCCATGACTGGCTCGTCCTTCCACTGCTTTGTGCTTGTTAGCTCTAGCATGCTCACAGTGCGGCGGGTGCTGTAGAAGCGGTTGAGGAATTCCCGCTCCAATTGTTCCCAACTGTTGATGGACTCAGGCTCCAGATCCGTGTACCACTCAAAGGCGTTTCCTTTCAGCGAGCGCACAAACTGCTTGGCGAGGTAATCCCCTTCGGTTCCTGCGTTGTTGCAAGTTTCAACGAAGTGGGCGACGTGCTGTTTCGGGTTTCCCTTTCCATCAAATTGCATGAACTTTGGTGGTTGATAACCCCTCGGCATCCTCAAGGCGTCGATCTTCTTTGAATACGGCTTTGAGTACAACCCGGAGGTATATGAGCTCCTTTCGTACTGTGCCTTGATGGTATTGGTGATCATCTCCTGTAGCTGCTGGATAGAAAGAGACCCCATGAGCGCCGCTGCTGGGTCTGGCTTCGGCTTTCCATCGATTTTCTTCACCGGGGGTTCTTCGTCCCCGCCAACTCCCTTTAGTGGATCATCCTCTGGGTCGGGTTTCTCGCTGTCCTGCGCCTCCAGTCGGTTGACTAATGCTGCGATTTGCAAGTCTTTTTCCTCCACAGTTCGAGTTAGTCTTGCGATTGCTTCATTCATTTGAGCAATTTGTTCCTCGATTGAAGTTGCTCCAGCGGTCATGACTTGCATGGCTGAACTGCCGCTTGAATCGTCATCGGAGAGCACGGATTCGGAGTATTCCCTTGGTTTTTCCCCCCTTGGTGCCCTTAGTGAGGCTAAGGTGATCACAGGCTCGTGCCTGGGGTACTCTCGTTCCCATGGCAGAGTTGATGCAGACGTGAAAGAGGTGGCAGAAGTAGCTTTTGCTTTGCTTCGAGTCGTGATACCCAACGTGACACCACTTGCGACGAGGGCGCCTTTGTTCTTTGCGCCGGTTATGGGAACAGCTTGAGCCTTCCTTGACGTCATTGATTTTGGAAGTGTGCTTATATTCCTTGAACGGAGAAAGAGATGAGAGGTAGAGATATCCCACCGGGCGTGCCAATTTGTGAACACGGAAAATTCCTGAAACGAAAGAGACAAGAACAAACGTGCACAAACAAATATTTGTATTTGATGATTTTGGGTTACAATCTCTCTCTATTTTGATCCTCTGATTCGATCTCCGTAAGGTGTGTATTTGAGGATGTGTGATTGATCCAAAGGGCCGTTGGGCTTGATCTAAGGATGAACGTTCTTCAAGGGCCGTGGACTTGATCTTGAAGGTGGATTTGAGCGGATCTTCAAAGGGGCTTTTGGGCTTGATCTTTGAAGAACAGTGATGAACGGATCTCCAAGGGCTTTTGGGCTTGATCTTGAAGAACAGTGATGAACGGATCTTCAAGGGGTTTTGGGCTTGATCTTGAAGAACGGTTGGATGTGTGGATTTGTCGACGTTGTTAATCCAAAGGGCCGTTGGGGCTTGATCTTGGATGAACGGATGATGAACGATGGTGCTTTCTTCAAGGGCCGTCGGGGCTTGATCTTGGAAGAACGATGAACGAAGAACGAAGAAGGCTTTCTTGATTCTTCGGGAACCTGGATGCTTGAGAGCTTCGGAGTTTCAGAGCTTCAGAGCTTCAAGGTGTCATATGAATTGGTCCCCTAAATGAATGAAATGGGCTTGTATTTATAGAATTTTCCAAGGCCTAATTTTGAATATAATATTCCAGATGAAATAAGTCGTTTCTGCCAGGTGTTGACACGTGTCCTATTTGATGACTTTTCCAACTCATTTCAATTTTCGTTGAGTCACACGCTACGTGTAAAATTTATGTAATACATGAGCGTTGACACTTTGATTTATCGGTCAACATTTATTTACCGAAATTTCGATGTCTACAATATCATTCAAATCTAGCATAAGTTCATCAGCAACATTGTTTGTGAAGCAACATAATTAAATGGTATCTGTTTTGAGATGCATATTTCAAAATCTTCCTTATGCAACCTTTGGTTTTTCACGAATTATACGTGTTCAACTAGGTCTAGGTTTCTTCTTTATATAATGTGGTTGTCACCTTCGTTGGAATTTCTTCACTTTTTGACATGTGAGATATCTCAATCAAAATAATGCTCATCATATAACTTATAATTTAGTAGAACAATATTGATACCGTTGCTTGAGTTGTGAGCATTCTATTTTCCTCTTCTAGAATTGTGACTTACGGTTTTGCTTTTTATGATTCACTGTTTTATTTTTTATGTTAATCATTTACTTATGCATTGATGGGTAAGTCTTTGGTTCTGTTTTTTGTTAAGCTTTTTAATTCGCCCAAACTAGTTGTCCATTCCTAATGGATGGGTTTGGTTTCTGGATTAAAAGGGCAGTTTCTAACAATGACATCTAAGAAAAGTATACTCTTTTTTCTCCTTTTTAGCTTATTAAACATGATTTCCTAAGTGTTTATGTTTTTAATTTGTCTGTTTGCAGTGTGGGAAAATTCTTATTATCTCCTTGACTCTACAGTTTACTGCCTGCACACGTGGTTGACGTTTTGTTCCGCTTTTGGTAAGTAATGTTTGTGTCTTTGTAATATGTGGTTTCTTTTTTAGTCTTCCCTTTTGAATCATTGCTTTGCTGCTTTTATCAAACGTTCCCTATTTGATAATAATCTGGGAGAGCAATTTAGGTTTCTCTTTCAACGGCAAATATACCCTTGGGACAGATACTTGGATTCCAGTTTTGAATCCTTTTTTCCATATTAAATCCTGCTTTCCAATTTTGTATACTTAATTAAAATTACTTTTTATTTTTTTATATAGGTTGTATAGTTTGTTAATTCAAGTTTAACATCTTATATTATTTTTGAACTTAAATAAGTTCGCAGTATTAGATTGTCAGTGGGGGTTCACTTCAAGATCACAATGCGATGTGCTTTGTTCTACAATAGTGTTCAAACGTTTTGGATTTTTTTTCTTTATCTATAGATTTGCATTAATATTGTTTGTTGTCAAGTTAGTTCTTTTCCGTGCACATCGATATATAAAGCTTGAGATTTAGGTTTTCAGTCATGTGATGCTCAAATGCTTTATTAATTAGTTGGTTAAATATTTGGTGATCATTTGGGCTATAGAATATTAAATTTGTTGTCAATGCTTTGAAATTTAGCTGAGTACCATGGATACCTGATTGTTTCATATTTGTGTTTATTTTCGCTTCACATTAATGTAAAGTTATATTTATTGAAGGAAAAAAAAACAACAATTTACACCCGTGCCACCTGACAGACATAGTTGTCTTCTATTTCTTTCTTCACTTACTAAAACTAACTTAGTAAGTGTTTTTCTTTTTGGTTTATGCATTTGCAGTGTGGGAAAGTAATTGATTATATTTCCTTAACCCTGCTTTTCCCTTTTGGGACAAGTGCTTCACATTTTCTACTTTTGGTAATTGATATTTGGTTTCCTCTTTAGTTTGCTTTTTCCAACTGTTGTTTTACTGCTTTCATAATGTGTTAAGTGTTTCATAATAGTTATTCTTTGTCATCTGTTAATGTGTGATCATTTGTCTTACTATCCTAATATGAATTGTATTTTTTTTTTGTCAAATTTAGTTCTTTAATTACTTTTGGTTGGCTTATTTCTTTTCTGAGTCCTTTTTATTTTTGGAATTTCGAGTTTATGTAGTGGTTATCGGTTTTGTAATAGTTATGTTAAAATTATTTTAACCATTTATTTAATTAGGAATGAAAGAAATCAATCATTTCTTTCATATTTGTTTACAGATTTGTGTCATGCTGATTCTTATCTTTATAAAATTTATTTCTCTTTTAACATATTCAATGGAAACAGTTAAGGTCACCCCTATTGCAGAATTACGTCCTTACACTAAATCGGACAAAATAAAGATTCGTGTCTGTAGGATATGGAAATCTAGCACTACTGCAACTGTTTGCAAATACGTAACACTACGCTGTATCTTGGTTGATGAAACGGTAAGTCATCATTGTCCCATAATTTAAATTAAGTATTTTAATAGTTATAGTTATGTCATAAGTTTTTTTTTTTCATTTGTTAGTTTGTTAATTTATATTTCTCTTTTTTTCTTTCAACAGTTTGATTTTTTTAACATGTCTAAAGTGTTTTGTAAATCTTGGTTGTGGTAGTTGACATATTTTCAGTTAGTTTATTTACCCACTGTGCTCATTCAATATCTCTGTACTAAAATATAATGTTTTTTGCTATTTACTTGCTCATAAGTTTTTTAATTCTGTTATTATTCTTATTTTTTTTTCTTAATATGGCAAGTGATCAATTACGAAGAACAATGCGGTTGAAGCATCTGCATCAGACATCGATTGTGAACTGGTAGCCTCAAATATTGACGTTGATAGTTGTTACGAAATCATGAATTTTCACATGATCAAAATTAGAGGACAATATAAAGTGGTGCCGCATGAAACCCAGGTTATATTCATTGGTACAACAGTGATTAAAAAACTGTCTATCGTCTTTCCACCCATCCCTCGACATCGGTTTTTCCTACTAGATTTCAACATGCTCTATCCCCGTCTGAACAGAGATGATATTCTTATGGGTAACATCAATACGTGTATATTTGTCTATATATATGTGTGTGTGTGTGTGTGTGTGTATCTACATGTCCATCAATTAAAAACATTTTTGTTGTTTTTTCACTGAAATGAGTTTTGACATTATTTTTGTATTAACTTTTTAAATTATAGGATGTGATTGACCATATAACTACAGTCCAACAATTAGAATCAAAATAGATTAATCAAAGAATAACGCAAAAGTGTGATATACACATTGAGAATATCAAGTTGTTCTTTTCTTTAACTGTTGCAATTCCAATTTGTTAATATCATTTTCTCTATTAGGCTGGGAAGAAAATTTAGTGTTTGTTTCTCATTTGTTTTGTGCACAAAAAAGAAGAATTGTCTGTTACATTGTGGGCAGATATTGCAGAAGCTTTTCGTTCTTTATCGATCCAGAAGTTGTCTTTGCCAATTATTGTTGTGTTTACAAGTTTAAAAGTCAAGATTTACCTAGATAGCTCATTTAACTAAAACCCACTTTTTCTATTTTTATTTGGATATGTTCTTACATTTCTCGCTATAAATTGTTCCACTCTTTTATCATTATGGAATTTTACTGTATTTGATTGCTACTCTTTATGACATAATTTTGATATCTTATTTTGTTTTTCTTTTTTATTTCTTATTTATACACTGTTAGAACCTGTTTGCTAAAGTTTGTATTTCGTTTCTAGCATTGCATGTTCAAATTATTTTACCACATTTTTATATGTATCCATTACAATTTTTTCCTCACATTTAAACATCTACCATCCAATTAAAAATATTTACACATCTATGATATTTGCTAATATTTGTTTGACAATTCTGGTATTATTTTTTGCCATCAACATAGAACATCGTCTTGAATAGTACTGGCTCCTCCATTTTTTTCATCGACACAGACATCCCGTAGGTTAACTCATATAAATCAATGTCAGTGCACTTCTAAAATCGTCATTCTTGTCAAAACCTCTAAACATGTTGACTTTTCAAAATTTCTTATTTTCTTTTTAAACTTGCAGGTTCTCAACCTGTAAACTCCCTATAAAAATACTGCCTCCTTCTTTAAGGCAGGCAAATGAGGCTGAAATTCTACGTACAGCAAGAAGAGTAACAATAGATGAGTTGGCCTTTTTGAATCCTGATTTGTATAAGGTATTTAAACGATTTATGCTTTTCTATCTTTTAAAAAAAAAACATTTACCTACATTTTTACATATTGAACAAAAACTAATTTTGTTGTTGCTCTTTTATGATGCACGTGTCATAAAACATTTGACAGAATGATACATTCCTATGTAAAGCATTTATCAAACGTTTTGACACACGTTATGATTGGTGGTACAATGCTTGCCCTAGCTGTGTCAAACAAATGCATAAGGACCCATCGACTGGACAACTCATCTGTCAGAAACACCCCAACCAAATTCCAACACCATGGTAACATTCAATATGCAAGTTTGTTATTCTGTCTTTTTTTACTTTTTCTACGATTTTCAATTCCATGCCGTTTCTTTCCATCTAAAAAATGACTTCAAATCTGTAACCTCTATTCTTTAAACTTCTTTGCTCTGATTGTTAACAATGAGTTATAAGCCATAAAAAAAACTCATGGAATTTAGTTTTTAAATATAGGTACAAAGTTAATTTGATTCTTGAAGACAACACTAATGAAATTAGTGCTTTGATAATTGGCAAAGCTAGAGAAAAACTCTTTGGTATGCCCTGCAAAGATTTGGTCATGAATCAGAGATTGATTGACCAACAACAACTGCCAAATGAGTTTTTGCGACTGATTGGACAAAAGAAGATTTTCCACTTGCGATTCGGAAATAGAAAAAATAGTTTCAACTCAAGTGATGTGCTGATTTACAATGTGTCTGATGATACAGCTATAGAACCAATAACTCCACAGATCTTACCAAGAGCACTCACAATATCTTCCACTATTGTATCATCTTCGACCTCACCACTTGAAACAAGCGAAGAATCACATAAACGAAAGAGGGAGTATGTGAGGAAAGCTTTTTTTACTAGCAGTGAACAAAGGTATAGATTCAAACTCCATAGTATCATAAAATCTGATACTTTTATTTTACTTCCCTGTGTTCAAATATTCATATTTTCTGGCTATCTTGCTTTGCTTAATATATACCTGTCAAGAATCTTTTTTTTTTTAAGACAAAATTTAAGTAAAGGGATACGAATTATAGTTGGACAACATTTTTTATGTTTTATCCAATAAAATGTGCTCATCAGTCATGGTCATTTAAAACAGTGAAGCAAAAGAAATTTCAGAAGTTGATTCGAAAGAATTTGATGAAATGCCTATCAAATTGCTGAAAAAAAAAAATCACCTCCAGCTTTTGCAAAAACAGATAGTCCCTCCAAAAATTAACTAGGTCAGTATGGTTTCATTTTTGCTAAATTCTTTGCTTCAAAATTGCATAGCTGTGAACTTAATCACTATCTAAATGCCTTGCATTATTTTTCTCTGTACAGGTTGGTTTCTCAATGTCAACATTGATAATGCTCCTGCTACAAGATGTTTCCTCCTCTGCTACAGTATATTTTGCATCTTTTCCTACTCTGTATTAAACTTTGTCTAATATTTTTGGTGGTTTGTAAATACCACTTTCTGCACAAAACTAGACAATATTTTTTGCACCTTTGTATACCAGCATTTGTTAAAGTTTTGTGTACATAAGCTAGTTTAGTTTTTAGAGCACAAAGAACAGCTAAAGTAGAATATATAGCTCTAATATTTTTTGTATCCTTGTAAGAAAGTATCTGCTAATTTTTTGTTTGTAAATATGATCATCCTAATCAAAAAACAGTTATAAGTGCTGTGATCCAATCATAAACCTTCATCTTTATCCCTATCTTCTCACAATTCAAGCTTTTCTCCAACTTTTTCATTTTCTTTGTTATTAATGTTGTTATTGCTTTGCAAATTCATTTTTCAAGTCTTTAATATAGTATTTCATTCTGCTTTAAAAACCGCAGCAACGTGAGGGTATAAATAACTAGTTTACTGCTGTATCCCTAATTGACGGTCGGTTAAAATAACCTTATTCACTCATCAATTACAATTTCGGATTTATCTTTAAATGCAACAATTATTAGAAACTAATTGACACAATTGAAACTATAGAAAACTACATGGGCCAAAATTGAAATTTGCCCTTTAGAGGTCTTTGATCCTTTCCTTTTGCTCCTCCAACGCCAAGTCAGTTCAGGTGGTGTGTATGTTCGGCTGTGAGAACTCATTCAACCGAAGAAACGAGGTGTGAAGGTGCGGACTTTACCAATTCTGCGCTTTCTTTTCCAATTAATATCTGAAAATTTACAATTTAAAAATTTTTGTTTTATCAGAAACGATCGGAGGAAGTGGGAAATGGCGAGCGCAGTGGACCCAGCAGGAGATCCGATCCCAACATCGGCAGTTCTGACGGCGGCGGCGAAGCACATTCAGTTCAACTGCCAAGCGGAGAACGTGGCTTTTCTCAAGTGCAAGAAGAAGGACCCAAACCCTGAGAAGTGTCTCGACAAAGGTCGCCAAGTCACTCGATGCGTTCTTACCCTGTAAGCCCTTTCAAGTTTTTTCCCTGAGATTCGTATGCTTTGGACCCTTTTCCTTTGGAATTGGAAAAGTTTGATTAACTGGGCTCATGGTTTATGGAGAATTTAAAGCTTGGATTGCTCAAATGAGCTCTGTGTGGTTCATTGGTTATATACAATTTGTGGGTTGGATTACTGAAATGAGCTCAATGTGGCTCATGGGTTGTATGGAATTTGAGACTTTAATTACTTAAATGAGCTTAATGTAGCTCATGGATTATAGAATTTGAGACTGGGTTGCTCAAATGAGCTCAATGTGGCTCATTGATTATAGAGAATTAGAATTTGTGACCTCGATATTTCATATGAGCTCAATGCGGCTCATGGGTTTTATCGATTGCTCAAGTGAGCTCAATGTGGCTCATTGGTTATAGAGAATTAGAATTTGCAACTTGGATATTTCAAATGAGCTCAATGTGGCTCATCGATTATAGAGAATTAAAATTTGTGACCTCGATATTTCATATGAGCTCAATGCGGCTCATGGGTTTTATCGATTGCTCAAGTGAGCTCAATGTGGCTCATTGGTTATAGAGAATTAGAATTTGCAACTTGGATATTTCAAATGAGCTCAATGTGGCTCATCGATTATAGAGAATTAGAATTTGTGACCTCGATATTTCATATGAGCTCAATGCGGCTCATGGGTTTTATTGATTGCTCAAGTGAGCTCAATGTGGCTCACTGGTTATAGAGAATTAGAATTTGCGACTTGGATATTTCAAATGAGCTCAATGTGGCTCATCGATTATAGAGAATTAGACTTTGTGACCTCGATATTTCATATGAGCTCAATGCGGCTCATGGGTTTTATCGATTGCTCAAGTGAGCTCAATGTGGCTCATTGGTTATAGGGAATTAGAATTTGCGACTTGGATATTTCAAATGAGCTCAATGTGGCTCATCGGTTATAGAGAATTAGAATTTGCGACTTGGATATTTCAAATGAGCTCAATGTGGCTCATGGGTTATATTGCTTGCTCAAATGAGCTCAATGCGGCTCATGGGTTGTGGAGAATTCCCATTCTTTGGTTGAGCTAGAGACCAACCTTTTATGCCATCTTTGTTGAAATGGAAAAATCTAAATAATGTGATTCAATACATTGCGATGTATCCATCTATCCAAACAAATGTTTAGAGCAATGCCATTTGGTCTAGCTGACTAGCCTTCGTTTTTGAACACTTTTTGTGCTTATGCTTTTCATCCTCGTTACACTCGGTGAGTACCAACTATTTTTTAAGTTCAGGAGAGTGTTTCCCAAATGAAAAATGAATAATGAGTTTCTCCCAAATGAATTCTGCATCACATTCTTATGTTTGCACTATTTAAGATTTGGAGTTTTTTTTTCCAGTGATTTGATCATCCAGTTAATTTGATGATGTCTATGAAAACTTGAGGAATAATGGTATTGGAAACAATCTATCAAAGTTCCCAAAGAATTCATCAAGAAATTTGCTTAAAATGTTTCAGTTCTCACATCAAACAGACTGATATACGTGTTAGCACGTGCTTCTTTTTAACCTCGATATTTTGTCCTTGCAGGCTGAAAGATCTTCATCAGAGGTGCACGAAAGAGATGGATGCTTATGTTGGATGCATGTATTACAATACAAATGAATTGGATTTATGTCGCAAAGAGCAAGACGAATTCGAGAAAAAATGCCCGTTAGCTTAAAAAGCATGTCCCTAGTCCCGCCATTTCCACAATAATAGGGGCAGCGTGCAATGAGCAAATGGCGTTACGTACAATTTCAATGGATCTTGCTTTTAGATCTGAGCTATTTTCATCGTATTTGTATGTCGGATTTTTGCTTGGGGAATGCTCCTTTGAAACATGAAGCATGATTGACTTACTTGTGTTGCACTTTGATATTTATTTTTTGACATCTTCATTGGAGGTGCTCTTAAATGCCCCCCAATATACTATACTAGAAAGAGAAATGTTAAGCCGACTTTCTCAAAAGTGAGATTTCATGAACTCTCTGCCACTTCACAATTTAATGTCAATTCTCATACTAACATTATGAAACATTATGTCAAAAACATGAGATGACAAACCACGAAAAGTCTCACTTATAAACCATCAGACTTCCAGTTCTGTTCTTTTGAGGTGAAAAACCTAAACTCATATAGAGTACCAAACGGGCTCTAGATGAGCCAACTTTTGGCAAGTTTCTATTTTTCTTCAGGATTCTGATACAGGAGCGCAAGTTAACTCAAAACATATTACTTACATAAATCCATACATACATACATGAATACAATACATGCATACATTACATACAAACATACATACATACATACATTGCATGTAACAGAATATCAAAATATTGTACTCTCTCTCTCTCTGGCCTTCAATTCCTAAAGCAATGCTTTGGTATTATGATATGCCGTGCAGAATACAAAATATTATGAACCCAAGCTTTCGCTCTCCTCTCTCTCTAATCTGTTATCGCCATATAATTACGATAGGGTTGTTGCGCAGAAACGACTTCCAGATTAAGATTATGATGTCCACAAGAAGTGCATAGCATCCAATTGATTCAACTTTGTGGAATTGAGAGAGAATTTGTAAAGCTGCCTAAGTTTTTCAGTATCCCCACACCTGTTGGATACTGAAGCTGGCTGAGAAACCGAAGATTTGCTTGCGCGTGAGGAAAGCGCCATCCCCAGCAACTTCTTCAAAAGCATCTGCAACTGATTCCAAAACTTGGCATGTACCTCGGGGTGGTTGGTTTTCAAACAGTCCGAGTCTGTTTCTGACACATACCGCCCTTCAAGCAAGCAAGACAAAGCTGATTCCAACATCTGGAACACAAGAAATATTTCAGCTCTTTTGAGTATTTTATTAACAGAAACAGTAACCGGAAGACGAGATTATATAAACCAAGTCTAGAACTATCTCACAAAATCATATAAAGTCGTAATATGACTAAGTCTCCCAAACAAAAATAGCATTAACATTCAATATGTAGTCAGTTTACTTATCAAGACTAACTATGCAACGCAACTATGACATGTATTCAACGGTCAACCTCAAGAAAAACTGCAAACCAAAATATGTTAATTAATGGGAACTGTTATTAGCACTCCACAAATCTCATTCGACACTCCTCACAAGTGTATTTTTCTTTCTAATTATATAATGTTTGGTACGCAAAATGAGATTTTAGGAGCCCCAATAACAATTCCCTAATTAATTGCAGTATAACTAACAAAACGTCTAGTGGACGTGACAGCTTGATGTGAAGACTGAGGAAGACTGATGCAGCAGTACAGATAGACAAGAAAAAAATAAAGAGGATTTCAATCAACTTCCGATAGTAAGAGTACATCATGTCTAGGGGCCAGTCCGCAAATCAAGATTAAATCCCTTGATCAGATCCTAATCAAATTACAATCCTAACCAACTTAATGTCATGATCCATGATGATAAACGGGACAAGTCAGAAAGTCATCAAGATGAATTAAAAATGCATCAGCCAGGAATTCAAAGGGTTAAGATCAATCAAGAGTTAGAAGAGAAATAATCCGTTCATGGCTAGTTGTATAGCATTCCCTCTCTTTGCAAAGATCATAAGAATTCACTAAAAAGGAACAAATTCAAGAATAAAATTGCTCTTTAGGATTCAATTCCCTAATAAAATTCCTAAATTAGCACAAAATCTCAAATTGCAAAGAAAAATAACAAAGGAGCATTATGTCTTCATCAAATAAATAACAAAACTAATTTTCTCATCTAAAATACAGCTTATATATTGATTATGCACACAGCTAAATGTGGTGCAATTCATGCACGCGTGTGTATAAACATTACTTGAAATTCGAAGCATTATGTATAAAGCAAGTTCAAAAACTTACTGCATTTGAGTGTAAAGGGCTTGAAAGGCTCAATGAAAGAGCTGATCTCTCTATAAGAATAGTTAAGTACATGGTAGGATGTGTTTTTGGGCCATAAAAATCCATGGCCTTTTGCATGTTCCTCTCTGCCAAGGATGCATATTGCTTGACCCGTTGGATAATTGTGTTTTCACCTTTGGATAAGTTGTTTTTCTTATGATCTGGCTCTAAGAATTTCAAACAATGATCCCTGTGGTAGCAAGCCAACTGAAAATATGAATATGCAGCCTCCTGTTTCCGCAATTCACCTAATGACTCATAAACAGACAGTGCCTCCCGGATGGCATCATTGGCTGAAATCTCATGCTTTCGTGATTGTTTTCTTGATTTTCTGCCACTAGGGCTGGTGGAACGTCGCACATCTACCATCACTCCAGTTTCATAGACATCAACAGTTGTATCTTCTCTTGCCAAGAGCATTCCTAGCCTCAGATACGTATGAGCAAACTGTGTATATACCTCAGTCCTCAAACTGTTTAAATCAGAGCCAGCCTCTTCAACAAAAGCATCGAGTTCCGCTTTTGCTGCCCCATAATACTTAAGGGATTCACTATATTCTAACTTGGCAGTCTCCAATGCTTGGTTGTATGCGTTATGAAAGATCGGATGCCCCTTGAGATTATCAATCTTTGATACCATCTCTTCTGCCAATGCCCGTCTTCCATGCCCCAAGTTGCAGTTTATCAATATGATGTTGGTATGATCAGAGACTTCTCTGAATGCTTTTATAGCATCTACAAAAGCAAGTTCAGCTTTTTTTAATTCTTTCTTTTCAAGCCTGTTTCGACCCAGTTCATTGCATACCCACCCTTTCTTTTTCCTTATAGATTGTAGTTCTGCAGAACTGGATGGAAGACCACCTAATGCTTTTGTAGCTTCTCCATAACAGCATAGGGCTTCTGAAAGATTGTTTTCAGCATCTCTAACTGCAGGACCACCAAGGTACTTGAATATCCCTCCATTTTTCAATTTCATTGTTTCTCTCAGAGAAGAATTAGTTTGGGAGGCCAGTATTGGCCCCATGTCATCCACTCCTAAAGTGCCTTCTAAATTGCCAGAACTACCAGATTCCACATGTTTCCCTACAAACTTATCTGTACTCGAAGACTGTACAATGGTTTCGCCGTTTCTCTTTTGGTTTAGATATCCGCAATCAGAAACCTTTCCATTCTCCATTTTTAAACAAAGACTATCATCTTCTGGGTCTCTTAAAAGGGGGAAGGCATTGCTCTTAGCATGTGGTCTTTTACTGTATTTCCTGCCAGAATTTACTGAGCTCATATCACCACTACTACTTGCACTGCTACCACTGCTTGCCCTATCACTCTGGCAGCTGCAATTTACTAGAGAACATGAACTGCAGTTTTGCGTGTGCTGCCCCAACTTCTTCTTGAGCCTTTTAACTTCTTTGACAACCTCAGATGAAACTTTCAACTCTCTAATAGAATATTTTCTCTCTACTGGTGGACAGATCACACTATCCTTAGCCAAATGGAATTCAACATAAACATCTCCAACCAGTGTCCATGCCTTGGCCCAGAAGAGGTAAATGGACGAGAACTGCTCGAAAGAAAGACAACCATGAGTGGAGCTGGAGCTCAGATCTTCCTGATCACTAATAGATGATGTAGTCTTTTTATTAGTATAATTGAATTTTGTTGGTGATGAGAAGAAACTATTCATGGAAGAAATGAATTTTGTGTCTTCAAGATGCTGAGGCATTGATCCATATACAGAACATGCCAATTCTACAACCTTCAAAGCTTGATGCAACTGACAATCCTCCTTATAGGCTTGTCCAAGCGCCAAATATGACTCTCCAAGCAAAAGAACAAGTTTCCACAACTTGTGGTCCAATGTTGATGTTGGAAGCCATTCTCTAATGTCACACACTTCGATACAGTCAGCATCACCACATGCACAAACAGAAAGATTAACAGATGAAGGTGGCCTATCATGGGTTTCACTCTCCTGGTCCATTAACTTGGATTCAGTAGTTTGCAGTTGGCGCATCCATCTGAGAGATTTAATGGCTTGAGAAACATGATGTATTGCAGCTAGCTTAGAAGAGATTGGTTCAGCAACAATTTGAACTACATGTCCGGTTGTTGCAGGCAATTTGCAAACTGCAGAGCTTTCAATACCAGAGGAATTTGGTACAGCTTCTGTCAAATCTCCGTAGTCCATGCTACCTTCTGCTATCAATTTTCTTGGAGAATATGCATTTGCTTCTAAAGTCATCTTTACCGAAGCTTCAGTTACTAAATCTTCAACATTTTGACCATAGTCATATGCTTTCTCCTCTCCCACTAGGCTGGGTTCTTCATGGACTGTTGATTCAGAAATGCTACTTAAAAAGTCCAAAGAATCTTCTTCAGCATCAGTAACAGTAAGTTCACATCCTACAGGCAGATCATCAGACGCTAATTCCAGCTCTTCATCGTGGTTCAAAATAAGCCTCGCAAATTGTTCATGTGCAGATGCACGCACAACCTATTCAGCAGTATATCAATTACAGTTATCATTTCATTTCTGAGACTTATTTGATTTTGGCAAAAATCCTGAACTAGTAATCAAACAAATAAAAAAAAGTAAAAACATCAGTTCATAACACAGTACCAGATGATCTGGCGCATCTAGAAATTCCAAACATTTTTGGAAGAACCTGGCACACTTTGCCATATTATTTGGAGCCTGCAGGAATTCCAAATAAATTAGTAATAACTATAAAGGAACAAAGGAAGGTAGAGAATTAAGTAGTCAAATTTCTTCCATACCACTGAAAGTGAAAGCCTGTGAGCACTTCTATACAAGAGAGTCCCCAATGAATACAGAGAATCACTTCTTCCTCGATGCAATATAGAAGGAAGGGAGCTTGAGCTATCATCACATTCATTAGAAGAACAGTTCTTGGGAATAACAGAAAGATCAAAGAGTTGAATGACATCTTCCCCAGCATTTTTATACAGCTGAAATTTTGAAGATATAATGAATATTAAATGGAAACTGCAAAAAATCAAACTGCATAAAAAGAAGGCAAATGAAAAATCAATTTAACACAACTAAATAAGACCAGTACCCAATAAGCTCCAGGATCTTGCTTGCAGTTTTCTTGAAGGAACCTCAAAACGGAAAGGCCATTTTGCTGCACCACATAAGGATGAAAAGCAGGAGCGCCTTCCTCAGAGATCCCTTTTAGTAGAAATATATCATCTGTTTTCAAAAGCTCGTATCCCTGCACAACACCGTTTTCATGATAACAAATGGCCATCTCAGGCACACTTGCCATGACATTGTCAAGCCAGGCTTCAAGCCAAGTTAATGGTGTAACCTGCCAGTAAGATTAAGAAAAAGGAAAAACACACAAACAAACAAAAAGAGGAAAACAGTTAGTATGCTGCAAGCAAACATATAAAAATGGAGGGAAAAGAATAGGACTAAATTTTTAGTAAGCCACTTCAACCTGTCGTGACACATCCCAGAGATGCAAGCTAACAGCAACATATTTTTCATTACTGAACAGAAGCAAGTCACTCCCTATGAGCATGCGGAAATTGTGAAATTGCCAAAACAAAACCCTTAGAAACCCATCGTTACCAGCTCTTCTATGTTTTTCAGACTCTTGCATTGAGTTCCTGGACTTCTCGCCAACTTGTGAAGCCTTTTTGACAGGATTGCACCCCTTATTTTTCTTATCCTTCTTTTTTGCCATAAAGAAATCATCCCCTTTAACCTGTTCGTATTCTGGACAATTTGATTTTCCACCTGGAGCAACATCATTGTGCTGTCCCACAAACTGAGTATTTGCCCCAGGAAGAACAGAGGAGTTTGATTGCTCTCGTGATGGGACATGATGAGTTGGCGGGCAATCACAAGCTTCCATCCGAACAGAATGCATAGCAAAATTCAAAAACAAAGACTGATCTGCACCTTTTGATTGATTTTTACGTCTTCTTATTAACTTTTCCCCCTCTTCAATGTCAGGCCTACACTTGAGAAAAGGATCAGATAAGATTTTCTTTTCTTACTAAATTTTATAAAATACATGACAAATAGAATATCACATTAGCAGGCTATACACACCCAGTATTAAGAACAAGCGTCTGATCAACACGCTGAACTGCAATTGATAATCGAGCCTTGGAATAAGGCATTTTGAAGATCTGCTTCAGAATGTCAGCTGGAGCAATGACGTCGATCTCATCCCCATACTCAACCAATCCAGACACCGCAAGGGCCTCGCATTTTCTAGTGAGATTTGATGTAACAGTGCCACCATCCCAAGCTATATCTGTAAACTCAAATGATACCATATCCATACCATGTTTGTTACAGTTTCAAAATCAGAAGCCAAAAATAATTCTAAATGTATCAAGCAAAAAAAACAACCCCTCGAATTATTTCAAAATTACTACCATCCACGTACCCGATATAAAATTCTAACATCAAAAACTAAAAAGGGGAAATATTATTAAACTAAAACTAAAAGAGAAGTGAGCACACCTCCGGCGGCCTTGGAGTGCACGGCAGCAATGGGAAGAACTTTGTCGGGCGAAAGGAGCGGCGGGCTCTTGAGGTCGGTCTCTGTCGGAAGCATTCGATACCGTGGAGCACTCACTCTGAAAATTCACAAACAAAATCAATGAAAACTGAAACAACTGGAGAGAGAGAGAGAGAGAGAGAGAGAGAGAGAGAGAGAGGCGTACTGACGTTTGGCGGGAGGGAATGAGAGCGGAATCGAAAGAGTGGAAGGCTTTATCGGTGGGAACAGGGATGGAGCCGCAGAGGAAGCCGACGGGGTTCGGCCTTTCGATTTCTAACTTGCCGATGCACTGAAGCTCTCGAGAGCCATCGGAGCTCAACGGTACCGATGACACCCCTGATTTCTCCATTGCTGTTCGGTTTGCTAAGCTAGGGTTTCAATTTCAATCTCAATTTTGAATTTTTGCCTTCCTTCTCAAAATTTGGCAGACTCTCTGTTAATAAGGTTGCTTCTCTTTCTTCTGGAAACTTCACTCAGATCAACTGCAACTCCTGATGGACGCGAGAGCTATTCCACTACATATTTTAATTTTAGTTTGAACAACGTTTGGATACAATTATGAAGAATTCTTGCTTGAAACTCTTGCTTTGAAAATAAACACGAAGTTCTGTGAATCGGCAACGAACAATTTTAAATAGGAACTCCTACGTATCCTTTGAGTAGCCATGAATTATTCTTTTAGTTTTTCAAATCTCCCTTTTTATTTTTGACTATTAAATTAAACGAAAATAATGTACAAAAATGCATTTGTAAGAGGCTTTGTGTTTATTTATTTATTTTCTGATAGTAACATTGATTTTCTATTAAATGTTACTCACTGAGACTCCAAAAAAATTATTATTTCTCCAATTTGTTTATAATTAAAAAGAAAAATACATTTATGTGATCCAATATGCGAGTGGATATGATGTTGAGTTTTTGAACCACTTAATACTACGATCTACTGGTATTCCTCTTCAAGTGAGATGTCTTAGGTTTGATTCTCGTCAAAGACGAATTTGAACCAAATTATTACTAGCTCATTATTGTGAGGCTAAACCCAACCGTCTTCCAATTCAATGTAGATAATATTGTTTGTTCGAAAAAAAAAAAAAAACATTTACATACAAAGAGATACTAAAGATCATTTACCTATCATGGTGGGTGTTATTTGTTGGGAGATATGGAAGAAAAGGTGTAATGCTTTTTTCAAGGACCCCGCTAAGGAGAATGTCCCTCTCTATCGCAGAGATGCTTGAACATCGGTACATGGCGACGAGGGCTCCTGCCGCCACTACAAGAAATGCGATTTGTACCCCTCCCACACCTCCCTTTTGTTAAAATAAATGTAGATGACGCATGGAAATCATCGTCCAGTCGAATCTTCTCACATCATCTGTCGAGGAAACTGAGGCAGAGGCTGCACTTGCAAGGCTAGTATTAGCGAAACACGGGCCTGCAAAACGTCATGATTGAAAGTGATTCCAAAGTTTTTGTGGATAATGCTACTACGGTGTTGCAGGACTCATGAGGGAGCTTGATGTGTAACGTTGCTTTTGCTCTATTGTTCATTTCTTTTGACATATCGGCGGTTTTAATGAGAATCTCACTAGACCAAGATAAAGCTTGTGCAGCTAACTTCAACGTTTACACCTATCTACGCATCAGAAATGCATACATTAATGAATGAACCCATGTCAACAATCAGTGCATTGAGTGAGGATATTCTTCGAGATGTCCATAAACTGCAAACTTTGGCAGCATCCGACACTTGGGACGAAGCCTAGAGAAGGGGGGTGAAGGAGAGAAATGTTGAAGGTAAACATTATACAGGCAAGGCAAACAAAATGATGATTTAATCTCAGACAATAAGACACAAGACCACAACTTAATCAACGACTAAGATTACTTCAACTCATCAGACTCCAGCGTTTTGTGGATTCAATAATTTAATCTCTAGTTTATAATCTGAGAAACTCTATTATCCAGCTATAAGTATTACCTAATAACAAACACAGATATATCCTGTTTTCTTATTTTCGCTCGGCCTAGACTTCAAGTTGCATTGCTGATGAGAACTAGCTAGTTTGTGGATGACATGAAATTTTTTACAGGCATTTATGCAGCTAGCACATTATGTTTTGAGGACTTCAAGTGCAACAAACACGCATACGGACACATTCACTTTAAAATCAAAATGCTCATCTTTTTACTTTTGGTTTGAGAACCCAGATGGTTTATGGATTTTTTAGGAAACGTATTTTCATATTCTTCTCCTACATTAATATATCTCCATCTCATGTCGAACATCTCAAACCACAATGTTAATCTGCAGAGCAGGTAATGTAAAAATAAAAGAACACAAAGCAGCAAGTGAAAACAAACCAGAGAAGCAGACACAAGAGAACCCCATTGCATGTTGTTGCTTCCATTGGAAGAGGACAGATATATATCTCAGGTGTTCAAAGTAAAGGTACACTGGTATAAAAAAAACTAACCGGCAATCATCAGAAAAGCACCAATGTCGACGTCTTCATTTTCCTTCTTTTTCTTGCTCTCTAGTTATTTATATCAATATATACCACATTCTTTCCACCCATAACTTCCGAATTTCCTTGTTGATACAAAGCAAGAAATTAAAATCTTGCATGCTTGGAATCACGACTTTTCTTAACCAAATTAAATTTCTGCATCCAAACCCAATGTAAGTATTGAATATAGATTAATTTATTTCAAATTAAATTACACATAAATCATACATCATTATATCTTTCCTCAGCAGTAAATTAGAAGTTACACATAAATCTAAATACTCCATCTGAACAAAAAATCTTACCACGGTATGAAATATATTATCATGCAGCAAAACTTGTGTAATGTCCATTAGATGCCAGACATTGCAGCATTAGTGACTTCAATGAAATCCAATTAAAGGAGTAGATTTGTGCGCCTTGTTGGATAAAATCCTTTCCGGTACATCACTTCTACCCATCTCTTTGCCTCAGATGTCCTCCCATGTTTAAGAAAACCTTGTACTATGGCGTCATAAGTCCAACGATTAGGCTCATAACCTTTCTGGCACATCTTATCGAACAAAGCACAAGCATGCTCCATGTTGCTCTGGCTTAGTCTTCTAATCAACAAATTATGTGTGAACACATCTAGCGGAAAGCACTTTTCAATTACTTCTTCCAAATTCCCAATATCTTGGCTCACCTGGATACGACCAGAAAATGCACCAATGAGCAGACCAAGCATTGAACAACCAGACATCTCATTCTGCTCCTCTCTCAGCTGTACCCAAGACTTGTAGAGCTCTGCAGTTTTCAGAGAATGCAACAGAAGTATGTTACCAGTAAAGGACGTAATATGGCGGCCAACTTTCTCCAAGTCATTTATGAGATTTACTGCCATATCAAATTCTTTATTCCAGCACAGCAACTGTATCAGAAACTCGTAACAGTCATCACTTGGAACCACTCCCTTCTCTTTCATTTCCATCAAGAAGTTAACTGCAATTTCCGCCTTTTGGGCTTTGCATAGACCAACGATCAGGGTGCTGTATAGCCTTCTCCCCAACACCTTTCTTCTCTCGTGCAGATCATTGAAGAAGTTCAAAGCATCCGAAATCCGTTCACCCTTCAAATAACTCTGCAACATAATAACATCAGATCTCACATTGGGCTGAATTCCACTCCGCTGCATCATCTCATATACTTGTCTAGCCAGATCGGGCCTTTTGGCATACCCAGCTCCGTAGATGAAAAAGTTGTATACATCACAGCTGGGTTCCCTACAAGACAACTGCATCTCCAACAAATTAAAAAATTGCTCATCTGGATTTTCCATATCACATAGACAACAAATTACATCTTTGAACAGCTTGCGAGTCGGTAAGTGACCCTTTTCTTGCATTTCAATCAGAAGTCTGGCAGCAATATCCCCCTTGCTCAACCCGTTAAAACCATTTATCAAGCTAATGTATCTACTCTTTGTAGAAACCTTGTTAATTCTATTGAGTTCCCCATGTATCAAATAAGCATCTTCTACCCTCTTAGTTCTGCAAAGAGTTGTAATGAACTTATCATATGTGGAGTTACTTGGCATAAAGTTCCGCTCTAGGGCAAAAGTAACTAACTCTTTCATCTTCTCGAGCTTTCCCTCTCGGCACAATGAGTCTGCCAGAATAGAAAACGTTTTCCTTCCTGTAAAATAACCTTGTTCCACAGAATGCTTCATCACTCGATACGCGTCGTCAATGCTACCTTCCCCACAGAAAACATTGATCAAATAGTTGTAAACCATACTATTAGGCGTGAGCTGAAACTCGGATCTCGAATTATACAACTCAAGTGCGACATCCACCATCCCCGCTTTGCAAAAGAAGCATAAGGCAGCATTCATGGTGACCTTATCAGGGGAAATCTTATCCTCCTTCATCTCCATCAGCAAATCACAAACCTCCTCGAGGCGATCCTCTTTCAGAAGCCTACATATCAAAGTATTGTACCTAAAAGCATCGGGCACATATCCTTCCAACGACTTCTTGTTCTGAAAAAACTCCAATGCTCCATCCAACCTCCCAGCCTGAACAAGATCGCGTATCCACACACCATAAGCACTCTCCATGAGAGCCACCCCCAAGTCCCGAAACTCCTCGACTAATTCACCAGCCTGCTGGAACTTCTTATGCTTACAAAGGGCGTCCACAAGGACACTGACTGCATGCCCGGTGACGGGCTTGCCGTCAGACACCAGTTGGCGCAAATAGGCTTCAGCTTGATCGAGCAACTTCTGCTTACACAACCACTTGAGCATGATGGAATGGGTGATTTCGTTCTCAAAACCCCTCAAAGAAATCTGCTTGGCAATGACCTGAACGGCATCAAGGCAACTCTCCTCCACCAAAGCATTCAAAAGGACATGGTAGGCAAAGGAATCGAGGTCCAAACCCTGGAAGCGCATTTTACCAAACAGTTGGAGGGCAATGTCGGGCTTGCCGGCGACAGCGTAGCCCATGACCAGCGTGTCGTGAAATCGGACGGTGTGGGCGTACCTCTGCTTGCTGTAGGTGGAGAGGACGTCGAGCATGAGGGACATGAGCTTGGCCTTGGAGAGGATCTTGAAGATGGCGTTGAAGGTGGCGCGGGTGTGGTGGAAGCCGGGCTGGCGGCCGGCCCAGTCGAAGAACTTGAGGCAGGAGAGGACGTCATGGTCGTTGCTGCCGTAGCGTAGGACCTCGAGGACGAAGGACTCCGAGAGGCGGAGGCTGAGATGGGAGAGGGCCAAGACGTCGTCGTCGGTGGAGGATTTGAGGATGAGGAAGATGCGGTCGAATAAGGCGTCGTTGCGGGTGTTGAACCATTCTTTGAAAGAGAGGACCACGTCCCTTGCCGGAGTCAAGCGAGCTGAGGTTGAAAAAGGAGCGGGGGGAGGGGAAGCGTTGGGGCTGAAACTGAAGGAACTGCTGGTTCTGGTGGCAGCAGCGGCGGCGGTAGTGGTGAGAAGAAAATTGGCATCGAGGATGGCGGCGGAGGAGCAGCAGAGGGAGCAGTTGGTATTCGCCTTGGATTTGGCTAGATTTCTGAGTGAAATAAGCATAATTACTACCGTATTATTAATTTAATTAGAGGAGGAGGAGGAGGAGGATTCAGGGTAGTGAGTGAGGGTTCAGCCACATTTGGGAAACCTCGTCGATATTGTCGATAGCGTTGCTGCTGCTGCCGCCGCCGCCGTCGAACCCCAGCGCAGCCACAATTGGTTTCCGTTTGCCCGTTTGCCGGTCCTGGTTAAAAACAGGACGGGGTTTATAAGCATTGGAAATTACCAAGATGCCACTTGCGGATTTGATGAGCGGAGGAAGCTAGCGTAGCAAAAAGTTTACGGTTACGGTTAATGTTTCAAAAGAAAGGGAATTTCAGCAGCGACGGCGTCGTATTGAGCCTGAAGCAACCACAAAAGTAGACAGGCGCAATGCAGAATGCAGATCCAGGGAGGCCCGGCTCTGTGTACTCCTAGTTAGTTTTGCTAGACATACACCAGTTTCAATCCTAACCGTTAACCGTTGCAAGATATACATCCGATGGTTCAGATTAGATTATGCCAATTATTATTTTATGAGACGCTTTCTTGCTTTGGAGAATAGCTTTATAAGTAGGCAAGTCCCGATCGCTAAAATATAACGTTTCACTATTTCACCCAAGAGAATGCTCCAACCGAGTAATGCACGACAACTTCCGTACTCCGACGCTACCTTGTACATGGGTCAATCCCACGAGCTATCCATTCGCTTCATCTATCCTTAGGAACATGGATTTGAATTACTACTACATGTTCGCTGCTCGATTCATTTGCTTTCCACTTTCAGGGAAGAGTAGAACACTCGTGTCAAAGAATTTCTGGAAATACATATAACAATACAATCCTTTGTCAGCACAAATGCACTTGTTCTTCACCCACACACCTATAAAACTAACTTACTGAAAGGGAATAGTTACCGCCAATCCAAAATAGTAATCCGCACTCCTCCAAATACAATTTCTCCTTATTTTCGCACCATCAGTGCAAGATAACTTTTTTGAGTTCCTGCAACAACTCTCCGTTAAAATTATAAAATTCAAAAAGCATTTGCACACGTGTCAAATTGTGATTTGTGCTTTGAAAAATGAATCACCACAGGAGTCGGATAACTTTTTTCCCCCCAACTGAATTATACAGAAACATTTCCTCCATACAGATTGTGATGCTTCTTTGCAATAGATTTACAAATTCAATTGACTACGCGAAAATTAAACTCCTTGAAAAGCAATTCTAAAACCGAACCCAGCATCGCGTGCACTGTGCCATACAATCTCCCTTGCAATCAACATTGAAACCCAATACTCTTGGATTTCGAAGAAGGAGGTTTCGGAGAGATTTCCCTTTTATTCCCCACTCCTTTTCCAAGATCTGCACATTGATTTTCACCTCCTGTTCAAGATCACATCCAAGAACCTCTGGAAACTTTTTTAGCAACTTACACAGGTCATCGTCAGAAAGGCTTAAACTCCGAAGATAGTCCAGTGTTTCGATTACAATCTCAAGTTTTGGTACTTCAGTTTTCCGTTTTTCACCCCAGTACGGTGAATGAACCAGGCCAAATGCTTTTCCAAGTATCTTCTCTCCCTCTTCATTGCTGATACTAAATGCAGATAGAGCTTCCCGGCATGTTTCCCATGCCTTCCTGTCTTCATCTTTCAAAGTCGTATTTTCAATCTCTGCAGTTGAGTGTAATACCCATTTCTTGGTAGACAAACCTGGTGAGCAAGCTACTCTGTTTGGATTTTGTGAAAAATTACGCAATCTGACATTCGGTGCCGTATTTACAACATCAGGCTGCAGCAAGAATTATCATAATATTATGTCATACTGCAAACTTGAAAGCAACGCACCTTTGCAGACCATAAGTATAAAAATTGAACATCATACAGAATAAATAATAATGGAAAAGGCAAAGCATAGAAAAAGTTACAATACGAAGATATATCTATCAGCAAACAGGTAAGAACAAATCTACATTCGAGACTTGGGAGCAGCCTCTCCATAAATGGGGGTAAGGCTAGCCGACTTTCACCTCTCCCAGACCCTGCGTAAAACGGGAGCCTTGTGCACTGGGTATGACCTTTATGTCACTCGATACATATCATGCTTTTTGAGGTTGTGTCGTCGTTATAATTGATTTTGTTTGCACTTATGCTTTAGAGTTCTTTTTATTATTTCGTTTCTACACAGAATGCGTTTACTGGCCAGTTTAACATCAAGTTAACTTACATTCTACTGAAAATTTAGGAAAAGCAAACATCATGGAATTTACATTATACCACTCAGCCGAAAAAGCAGACACATACTTTTGAATGGACCAAAAGCACTAGGATGGCAATTAAGAAAGGAAGTGTTTAAATTCGCAACAAACTGAAGCCGACAACTGCCAAAAATCTAACTTCCTCCCCCAAGAAATCTACTTCCTACAAACCTTTTCCCTAAAAAATTCAGTCTTTTCCGCCCTAAGAAAACTACAAAACACACTGAAATTCCACAAAAAGAAAAAAAGGCCTTTATCATTCTAAAGAAAGTATAATGTCTCTTAGTAAATAAAAATTCATGGGAAGATGAAATCACCAAATTCAACCTTGCTTCAGAAAACAAATTCCACAATCTGAAAGCAATAAGACAGTGAAGGAAAGGATGATCAGCTGCCTCTGCAGACATGGTATACCAAGGAGATGATAAGCTAAGATTACAATTTTCCCTTGAATAGCGTCAAGGGTAGTTACTCTTCCAAGGGCAAGAGTCTAACTCAATACACCGAGTTTGACAATAAAATGAGAAAAGCTGCTAGAGGATTAAAATTTTCAGTACCTATCTTCTAACCTCAACGAATATAACATGAAATTTTTTTAACCGAAGAGCATAGAGTAGATAACTAACCAACTTCAAAAGATTAAAGTTTCTACAGAAATTGAGATTACAAGCAACTCGAAAGGGAGAAGGGACCCAAAAACTATCTATGCCATTGCCAATCTAACATTCAAACCAAAGAGGGAACGAAAACTAGCTGTGATGACAAGTGTTTGAAACTCACAACTCAAAACCTTTCAAGTTTCTAGGGAAACTGCGATTCCAACCCACTTGGAAGTGAGGAAGAAGGGACCCAAAAACTAGCTATGACAAGTGTATCAAACTCACCACTTTAAAAGCATTCAAGTTTTTATACTGAGGTCAACATATAGCGTCAATAATCAATGGAGTTATAACAAATAGAGTCATACGATCTAGCATTTTAAAAGTTTCCAGAAAATGGTACTCACAGTAGAAAAGCAAAAGCGTGTTGCACAATCATGGGTTATCAATGGGGAAGCTAATGATTTTCCTAGCATCCCGGCACTGTAAAAAAATTGGAACAATAATCAAATAAAAAGTCAATAGGGTCAGAAAAATAAAACAGCTTACTCATGGTTAATGAAAAACGTGGAACCAAAAAGGGAAGAGACATGAGAGTATTTTGTTGTTGTAATCATGAAATTTAGTTTAGTGAACCAACATCATAAACTGTACCATTCAGGCCCATTTGACAACCATTTTGTTTTTAGTTTTTGCTTTCCATTTCTAATTACTAGATATAGAGAGAAAGTAGATGGTGGATCAAGAATGTGGAGGGAGTGTGGTAGGAGGGAGAAGGGCGAAATGCACATGGAATGACATACAACAAAAAACAACAACAAAGCCTTATCCCACTAAGTGGGATCAGCTGTATGAATCCTAGAACATCACTGCGCTCAGTTTTGCTCTAAGTCTTCCGTTGGCTCCAAGTACTCTATCTTTTCTTAAAGTCTTGACATACAAAATGACCACAAGTGGAGTCGGCTGTATGGAATGACATACAAAATGAAAACAAAAAACTAGAAAGAAAGAAAAAAACGATTTGAAAATTGTTTTCAGTTTTTCGGTTTTTGGTTTATGTGTTGTGTATCATTTCTATGTGCATTATTATTCCACATTCTTTGAAAACTAAAATCAAAAAACGAAATGGTTATCAAATGAGCAGAGAGCATGCATCTAACAATTTCTCACCCGTCAAAAGACGAAATTAATCTAACCTTTCCCAATCCGTGCAATAATATTAAGCTGCCAAAGTTACAATCAAAATGATAAAAGCGGTCAACAATTTCCCCGAATAGTTACATTGACAGTAGTACTAGATTAATATTCTTTTCAATAACTCGAGTCGAGCATGCTATATTTATTCAGAAGAAGATGAACAAACCAAAAAGAACAAAGGAGGTGCTTCTTCAATCAACTAAGCATCTATTTTCTTAACTGTTTTCCCTTCCAAACTCCTCCAGCACCACATCAGTAGATATATATATATAAAACATGTATATATGTATAACAAAAAACATCTCTCCCTAGCTGCCTGAAATCGTCATCTGATTGTTCTACAATGACTGACAAGCAAGAAGAGACAGAAATTAAGGTGAAAATGGAAATGAAAAATACCGGCGATTTATTAGTCGGTGTCGACTTGGCCACCACACCAGTTCCTTCCAAGGGAGATTGCCGCGGGGGGGGGGGGGGGGGGGAGAGAGAGAGATTAGAAAGGGCGTTCTGCCGGGAGAGACGGTGGGTTCCACTCCAACTACGCGCGCCACAAATTTTGGTGGAGCGATCAGGTTCAGGTGGTCAACTCGGCTGCCAGTCCTTGGCCTTGGCTTTGGTTTCCTTTTGTTTTCCAGTACAATTACATAAATGCCACTAGCAATTTAATTTTAATTAGAGTGATTAAGGGCTAATCTGTGTCAGTCATGTTTTTTTTTTCCATAACTACTTCTGTTGTGTTGTGAGAATAAATAGTTGTGAAAAAAAAAAAAACAAATGTTTGGTAAACTATAGTGCTAAAAGTGATTTTAGCAACAAAAAAAAAGAGTAGGGATGGAGGTAGGATTGTCAATATGAAAGTTTCATTAAGAGAAATTTTATTTGAACTCATCTAACCTCTTTCTATACTCAACTTACCCTATAAACTCATATTATTTTTTATTAAAAAATTAATCTCTTTAAATCCAAATTTATTACCTAAAATATCTTTCCAAACCCAATTAAAATGTATATTTATCTTTACACCCGTTATAAAATAAAATCTCAAAGAAACTTAAAAGTCAAAATAGTCCTTTGTCTCCCCTCCCACCTTTGGCTCTTTAGAAATAGAGCTTTTTGTTTTTGCAAATTTTTCTTTGCATTTTTTGGTTCACTACATCTTATTTGATTTTTTGGTAAAGTTTCAAATTTCTACTGGAGCTGCTGTTTTTAGTTTATTTGTGTTTTGGTGTTTGTATTTGTGTTTTTGCGCAATTATTTAATTTTATTTGATGAAAGAAATTCATCTAACGTGCACTCATTAACATGTACTATCCCCAAGCAATTAATTAAAATGAGTTTTAACGAAACACTTCTGGTACTGTTCACTTTTGACGAAAAATCACATTTTTACCTTTTCCTGGTACTATTCAATACACCTTCATTTGTTATTTTTCATTAAAACTAAAAAAAAAATCGATTTTTCATTAGTTTTCCTTTAATTAAAATGAGAACAAATGTCAATCAAAACGGCAACAAATGTAAAATGAAGTTGAAGTGAAAGGGTTTTGTATAGGAGGACAAACTAGCCGGGATTGACGAAAAAGAAAAAGTTTGAAACCCAAATACTCATCTTTTATATTCTAAAAAAAAATTGAAATCAAACGAACAAAATTTTTTCATAAATCAAGTCATACATTGGTTGGAGAATTCAAAACTTCAAAATCACCATCCATCGATAAAAAAATATAAATAATAAATAATAATAAAATAAAAAATAAAAAATAAAAAAAAAAATTTCTCTGTAAAAGCTATTGGGGTTTTAGCCAAAATAAACACAGGATAACCAATAAGTGATGGTAAGATTTAATTATAGTGTGTGGGTTTATTGATAAATTTTGGTTTTATTATTAATTTCATTTTGTACTTGATGATAATTATGCAATAGGATAAAAATGACAATTTACATTTGCAATTTAAATTGGATGTAGAAAGAGGTTACATGGGTTTAAATAAAATTTTCCTTTCATTAATTGGTACTGTTCACCGGCCTCCAACAAAAAGAGTACCTTTTTTTAAAAGTATGTGTAGAGTTGCTTCTGCTTTCAGTTGTTTTAGAACTATGATTAAAAAAAAATTCATTTACCAAACATAATTAAGGACTCAACTTTTTTAAGAAGCTACTTTTAAAAAAATTTAAACAACCCAACCAATGCTAAGGCCTTGTTTGTTATTGACTTTTTTCCACCAAAAGTTGCTCATTTTAAAGTTAAGCAGTAAAAAAGTGTTCGGTAAAAATAAAATATCTGCTTATTTTAAAAGTAATAACCTCCAGACAACAGCTTTTAAAAGTAACATGTTGTTGACCTTAAAAACTACCAAGCCTACATGGCGCGCAAGCCGAATAATCTATGAGCTAACTACGTCATTCGGTTGTGTGCGGGCGTACCAACTTGTTGGCCGAGGAGTAAAATATGTTGATGTTGCGTTGGGTGCGCGGCAGACTTCTGCATCTTGCAATTGCGGCCGAAAAAGGAACACGTCTCAGCCTCCTGGATTCTCAAACCTGAAGACAAGGCTGCTATTCTTACGAAGTTCACAAATCGTCGTCGTCGGATTCGATCACTGTGATGGTATTCATCAGAGTAAACTCACACCGAATTGACACCAAAATGTAAAGGCACAAATACTCAAAACAGATATAAGTCTTAATAATAAACGTGGTTCGACCGTCGAAATGCCGAACTCTAAATCCCACTTGAGAATATCCAATCATAAAATAACTCGGCGTGCAATGTGCCGAGCCCAATAAACTGTAACACTTCACTTCGCCGAGAAGGTTGATGAGATGACCTCGACCAATAAGAATTCGGAAATCATTCTCGACCGAGACTTGGATAAATAACCAGTCGCCCTCGACGCAGTGTTGTCTATGCCGACTGAAGATGCTGTGAGATTGGCTGGTTCTACAGCGACAGTGTTGTTTATGCCAACTGAAAATATCACTGGTTGCCTTCACAATGCTGTTTATGCCAACTGAAGATGTGTCGGTGAAAAAGAAAAGAAAAAATCTCAAGGTTGTAGAGAGAATTTACGCAGGGCAGTTGTGTATTGAATTGGATGCCCTTTTCATGTTGCTAATACCCCGATACTTATAATGCCAGTAGGCTTCAGTGCTTGTTGCTTGCCGTGAGTATCCCGCGTGCAGAAGTAATATTCCTAAGAATATTAGATAATCCCTCATGTGGGCGCTCCCACTTGTTTGGGATGTGATAATGCATGAAATCCCATCGACTTGGATTTTTAAACATATGATAATGCAGCTCCAGTGGATATAATGCATGCAATTGCATCAAAACCAATCAACGCTTACCATTATTTGGAGGCAATCCAAACTAATGGTCCAATCCAAGTGCCATGCATAATAATAGTTGTTTATACCATATTTAGGGCCTCGTATTTAGATCTCGTACAAATACTCGAGTGACTTAAATGTAATTATGTGATAAAGGAAGGGGCAAATATGTAATAAGTGAGGAGTCTTTATTCTATAAAAGGACCCCTCACCCTCACAATTAGGAGAGGCCAATCCTTAGGCCATATCCTCATCCTCTCAGAGCTCTCATCCTCACAGAGAAGCTCTCCCTCTCTCCCTCTTCAACTCTTACAGAGAAATATATAACCAGTGTGGACGTAGCCCAAATCTTGGGGTGAACCACGATATATCTTATGTTTTTTACATTTCATGCAGATTCACGGTCAGATTTACGTTGTTCGAAGACCTCCGATTTTGTGCATCAACATTTGGCGCCGTCTGTGGGAAACGACACGAAAAGCTGTGTCGGTTCTCTTTCATTTTTTTCACCTCCGCCATGAATCTGCAAAAACCCACACAGAGACACAAACACAAAGTTCTTTCTCTCTATAATTTCATCATCGTCGTCTTCTCTGCTACGCTGCATCCACTCCCCCCATTAGCTTTACTTTAGTGATCTGTCAATCTCACTCTCTTCGACAGCCACTGTTTTCTTTAATCCCCCAAAACACACAAGTACGCCGTCGTTTCACTGGCAATCTGTTTCCTTATATATCATTAACATCTCACTCTTCTTGTTACTGTAAAGCATTAAACTTTAATCTCAGAGGGAGATATGTATGCGGTGAAACAATCCACCACTGCTTCTCTCAAGTCAGCTGCCGCCGTTGGCCGGTAGGTCACCAGCCCAGGAACTACATCAGGGTCTGGAAGGCCCACGTCCTTGGATCACGGGTCAATGAGCAGGGATCAGTCAGGGCCGCGATCAGCAGCGGAGATAAGGTGACTGTGACGGCTGCAACACCATTGCAGAGTAAAGGCATTGATAAGTTGTCTTCTTCCGGAGGTGGAGAGATCCAGGTGAAGGCGGTGGTGACGATCAGGAAGAAAATAAAGGAGAAGATTGAGGATCAGTGGGAGTTCTTCATTAATGGGATTGGACAGGGAATTCTCATTCAGCTGGTCAGCGAGCAAGTTGATCCTAACTGTGATTTGTAGATTCAAGCAAGACGAAGCACTGTTCCAACTTAAGACCATAATCATAGAGTTATAAATGAGGAATCTAGCCAAACCGTCCAAGTCGGTACGAACGAGATTCTAGTGCATGGTCCTCATGAAAGAGAAAGCACCCTTGCAACCCTTTTTCCAGACATATCCCAATTTGATTATCGTCGACTTCACTGTCTTCAAATGACAATTTTCCTGTTCATGTTGAGGACATTGATGCGGGTGGCAATGCATTTCCTTCAACAGCCACATGTCTGAAGTTGCTCAACGTCTTAAGATCACCATTGTTGAAGGATCTATAGTGGAGCGTTATGGGGATTGGTTGTACAATACTTCCTGTGCCCTGGGCACCAATGGAAAGTTGTTAGCTAAACACAGGAAGATGCAGCTATTTGATATCGACATCCCGGGGAAGATTACCTTTACTGAATCAAAGACTCTCACAGCAGGGCAGACTCCTACCGTTGTGGATATAGCTAAGCAGTCAACAGGACCGGTGTGGATACAACTATGCAGTGAAATCATTTTCTAAGAAAGCAAAAGGAGAAAGCCATGTGCTCACGGTTTCATGCATGTGAAATCATTTTCTAATTTCTGAGAAAGCAAAAGGAGAAAGCCATGTGAAATCATTTCTGAGAAAGTGAAAAAAGAAAGTAAAAGCAAAAGCAGAAATAAAAGAAAATACAAAGAAGCAGACATAATTACGGTGGTAATGGTATGCAAAAAAGTGAATTATGGGTGTGACCTATTGAGCAGAGGGTCAGATTTGTTTTTGAATGATGTAATTTATTTTTCTTATCTTTCGAAGACATCTGTATAAACCCCATCAGAGGGTAATAATACAAAAAAAAAAAGGCAAAGCCCAAATTAAATGGGCTAGAACGTTGTGTCGAAAGCGAAGGTTCATAAGCCCAAAATAGCACCAACCAGGTGATCAAAAGTACGCTCAATACTCCAAAATTATTCGGCAACCCGCCGCTATTACCACCAACCAGGTGATAAAATGTACAACCCGTACTCTAATATCATTTGGCAACTAGCCATTCATGCCACCAACCAGGTGATGAAATGTACAACCCGTACTCTAATATCATTTGGCAACTAGCCATTCATGCCACCAACCAGGTGATGAAATGTACAACCCGTACTCTCCTTCATGCCACCAACCAGGTGATCAAAAGTACGCCCAGTACTACAGATTATACATGAGCATTACTCATGTCATTCATACATAAACATTCATGAACATCACTCATGACAATCATACATAAACATTCATGACCATCATTCATGTCAACATTCATGAGCATCACTCATGTTAACATTCATGAGCATCACTCATGTCAACATCCATGAGCATCACTCATGTCAATCAACATAAACATTCATGAGCATTACTCATGTCAATCAGCTTTAAAAACTTCATTTACAGAGCTCTAGCTTCAAAGTTTCACTTGCAAAGCTTCACCTACCAAGCTTCAGTGCAGGGTATACAAATACCGCCTCCGAACAACCGCCACTTCGGCCCATACATGGATTCAATTTGAAGTCTCCAGCCAACAAACTCTGTTGACTAAAGACTTAAGGGACTACATTATGTACCGTATATTGGGCCTCAATTGGGCCTTATGAAAACTACTTGGGGGACTTAGCCCATTATTTATGTAATAAGTGAAGAGCCCTTATTCTATAAAAGGGACTCTCTCACCTTCATTAGAGAGCAACGCCGCCAACTGAGCAACCGCCTCGCCGCGAGCATCACTCCTAACCCATCATTTTTGTATTGAGGAATAAGCCCTTATTCTATAAAAGGGACTCCCTCACCACCATTAGAGATCATCACCGCCTACTGAGCAACCGCCTACTGAGCAACCGCCTCACCGCGAGCACCAACTCTAACCCATCATTTTTGTATTGAGGAACGAGCCCTTATTCTATAAAATGGACTCCCTCACCTTCAAACGCCACAAGCTGAGCCAACCAAGGCAACATAAGCCACGAGCCGAGCAGCCTCGCAGTGTGTGCTACTTCTAGTGAAGCATCGTTTCAGACTGAGCACTGCCTCATATCAAACGTCAGTTCAAGACAACATCTAGTTACTTCGGCCCACACATGGACTGAATTTCAAGTCTCCAGCCAAAAGACTCTCTTAACTGAAGACTTGGGGGACTACTGTTTATACCATATTTAGGGCCTCATATTTAGATCTCGTACAAATACTCGAGGGACGTAAATGTAATTATATGATAAAGGAATGGGCAAATATGTAATAAATGAGAAGTCCTTATTCTATAAAATGATCCTTCACCCTCACAATTAGTAGAGGCCAATCCTTAGGTCATATCCTCACCCTTTCAAAGCTCTCATCCTCACAGAGAAGCTCTCCCTCTCTCCCTCTTCAACTCTTACAGAGAAATACATAACCAGTGTAGACGTAGCCCAAATCTTGGGGTGAACCACGATATATCTTGTGTTCTTTACATTTCATGCAGATTCGCGGTCGGATTTACGTTGTTTGAAAACCTCCGGTTTTTTGCATCAACAATAGTGAATTATCATGTCGTGACCTAATCCAAACAGATTTGATGCTATCCTGATGCCAGTCATTACCATGCACGACTCTTCACTTGTGGCTTCTCCTGATGTGGTATATCCCAAGCAGACCCGCATAAAGAGATAGAGAAGTCCTCGTTCAACTCTTTCTCCACGCATGCATTAATCTTTCTGCCAATTAATATCCATTTGCCAACCCAAAAACCATGCATTAGGATAAAATCCAAACTGAGCCTTATCTTCGATCTTTTCATCCGATAACATTTCAATCTTTTGGACTCCTTAATTATCTTTGCACTTTAGAAATAATTTTCAATAATTCCTCAGATAACATCATGATTATTAAAATCATAATAATATCTAGACAAATTATTAATCAATCATCTCAGTCTTCTTTCTATCCAACAGCTCATAATTTTACTCATTTTACAGCCTCGATTACTCGTGCCGATAGTGTAAAATCGAAGCTCAATAACTTAAACATCATATCATAAAATCATAGAAGCGTTCTAGCTTAAATCATCATCATAAACCATAAATCTTTCAAAGAATGTAAATATGATAAAGCATGATATTTCATAAAGCGTAAATCCAATTTACTCATAAACGTTTCATAAAACGTATTCATAAAATCATGTTTTTCATGTATGCATTTCTAGTAATTAAATCATGCATTTTGTAAGGGGTCCACTCACCTTACTTCGTCGTCAAGGAGGCAAACTAGAGAAGGAAGAAATGTCACTAACAAACGCGCCTAAGCACATAAAATGATCAATTAATTCTATACTATAACGATTGAATTTGGGAAAACGGACATCGTAAACGGATTCAAGACGTCGAAAAACCTAAAGGGGAACCTTGGGTACCCCCATGCGCCGCCACGGGGCTACGGCTCGGAATGCCACACGCTACCACACACGCCGAGTTAGGTCATCGGAAAGTTGGCCGGAAAAGTAGTCGACGTCGCAATGGACGGTAGCGGAGCATAATACATTCGACGGAGGCACGTGTGCTCCACTCACTGGCCAAGACAGGTGGCCACGTGCGCCTCCGCACAGACCCACACGCTAGCTGGAAACTGGGATTCAATTCGGTCAAGTCAGATTTGGGTTTTGGGTCTAGGCTTGTTTCTGGGTTTAGGCCTGAGGTTTTTGGGCTGGGTGCCGAAGCTTTCCAAGCTCCGTTCAACCCCAAATCTCAACTAAAACTAGTCATACAACATACCAAATTAAAGCCCAAGGAACAAGGAAGAATATTATACCTCTTATTTGTGCCATACTTAGGGCCTCCGTATTTAGATCTCGTATAAATACTTTGCGGACTCAAATGTAATTATGTAATAAATAAAGAGGCAAATATGTAATAAGTGAGGAGCCCTTATTCTATAAAAAGACTCATCACCCTCCTCATTTTGGGAGGCCAATTCTTAGGCCATGAGAAGAGCTCTCACACCCTCAGAAGCTCTCACCCTCTCATCCTCAATCATTTCAGAGAAATACAATAATCAGTGTGGACGTAGCCCAAACATTGGGGTGAACCACGATACATCTTGTGTTATTTACTTTCTTGCAGATTCATGGTCGGATTTACGTTGTTCCAAGACCCTTCCGGTTTTGTGCATCAACATTTGGCGCCATTTGTGGGAATCGATATGAAAAGTTATGTTGGTTCTCTTTCATTTTTTCACCTCCGTGGTAGATCTGCAAAACCCAAAACCGAACCAACCTCCCCCAGCACTTTCTCTCTAACCATTCCTTTTAACCAGACACTCACACTCTCCCCAAATCAGTTCACCAGAAACAAACAGAAGATTATCAAAACAAATCAACCCAAATACCTGAACATGGAAATAATGTTTCTTTCTTGCTTTTCTCTGTAATCTGGGAGCTGGGTTTTTCTTCTAACTCTGTTTGGCTGCTGAGAAAATGAGTGAGAAAATGAAAGATATGAAAGGGTTGGGGTTGGGATTGAGTCTGAGCTTGGGATTGAAACCCAATGAGAGTGAGCCTTGTTTGCAGTGGAATCTCATGGAGAAGCCTTCACAACTCATGCAGAATCACCCTCACAGAACTTCATAGAATGAAGTCTTCCAATTTCTTGATCGAAACCCAGATACGAGGTTGTTTCTCGGAGGAATAGACGTGAACGAGGGGCCGTCGATGGCGAATTTCGAGGAAGAAAATGGGGTTTCATCGTCGAACAGCACGGTGTCGAGCCTAAGCAGAAAGATAAGCGAGAGGGAGCCCATCGTCGACAAGAACGAAGGTGAGAGGACCTCGTGCTCCCACGACGGCAGCAGTGACGACGAAGACGGTAACGGCGGTGACATGTCAAGGAAAAAGCTGATGCTGTCGAAAGAGCAATCTCCGCTGCTCGATGAGACGTTTAAGGAGCACAATACTCTAAATCTGAAGCAGAAACAGGAGTTGGCAAAGCAGCTGAACCTAAGACTAAGACAAGTGGAGGTTTGGTTTCAGAACAGGAGGGCAAGCTTCTTCGCTGTGTTGCCACTGTTGTATGCGCCTCCATCATCCTCTTCGTCGCCTAGAGTTTTTAGGGTTTTCAGAGGAATTTTTTGGGGCTTTCCGAGCTGGATTATTCCCTCTCATTCCTCAGACAAATCTCCATGCGCCGCTGGTTCAGCGGCTTCGTTGATTAGGCCCCCTCCCGATCACCACCGCACTTTCCTCCAATCGCTCCCCTCCTTCTCCGCCGCCGCCACTGCCATCATCTTCGAGAAGCTCCTGATCCCAACCTCGCTCGCTCCGGCTGAGTCTGCCAAGTCTGTACAAATCTTTCGAGATCAGCAAACACAACCGACGAAGGACGAGTTACTGAGTGAGTGACTCAATTAGTGGAACGATTCTTTATACACCCAGCCGGGTTGAAGCCGATCTCTACACTACCAGCTTTTACTTCATTAGAAGAAGAGTAACGTCGCTATCGTTGGCGTCTTCGTCCAGGAGCAGGAGGTCTTTCATTTGCACAGCTATCTACAGTCACGAGGTTCAAATCGAGGAGGAAGGCCAGCCCGAAACCCTAGACTACAACCTTTTTCTTCGTCGACCGTTCCGGTCAAAAGGTTTCGCCTTGGCATGATATACCATTGCAAGTGGGTGATGGTGTATTCAACTTTGTGGTTGAAATATCCAAAGAATTGAGTGCAAAGATGGAGGTTGGTAATGATGAGCCACACACCCCGATAAAGCAGGATACAAATAAAGGAGCATCTTTGTGCTTTTCAGCCGTTGGATCCATAACCAAGCCGACCAGCTTCACCATTCTTGCTTTCCTGCTTCAAGGAACATCTTCTTTACAGGGTGGTAGCCATGTGAAATCACTTTATGAAGGCCCAGGGGATATGTCTACTTGAGTTATGAAATGGGGTGGGAAACAAAAGCGGAAAGCAGAGAGAAAAACAGAAAACAAAAGCGAAAGTAAAGTGAAAAAAAAAACCGAGAAAAAGCAGAAAGCAAAAGGGAGGCTTTCATCTGCGAGAGCACATGGGGACATTGCAAAAGCAAGGAATAAACACCCACACTGCAAAAGCAAGGAATAAACACCTTACCAGAATGATGTGATTTACTTTTCTAATTTTTTGAATGATGTAATTTTTTTTTCTAATCTTTCGGAGACATCTGTATAACCCCATCAGAGGGTAATAAAAAAAATAAAAAAAGGCAAGCCCAAAATAATAGGCTGAAATGTTGTGTGGAAGGTGAAGGCCCATGTGCCCAAAAAAGCCAGGCCCTCTATAATCACCAACCAGGTGATCAAAAGTACGTCAAGTACTACCAAATTTATTCAGCACCCTGCCGCTATTATCACCAACCAGGTGATCAAAAGTATGCCTAGTACTCCAAAATTATCCGGCAAACTGCTGCCATTATCACCCACTAGGTGATCAAAAGTACGTCCAGTACTCCAAAATTATTCAACAGCCTGCCGCAATTATCACCAACTAGGTGATCAAAAGTACGTCCAGTACTCCAAAATTATACATGAGCATCACTCATGTCAATCATACATAAACATTCATGAGCATCACTCATAACAATCATACATAAACATTCATGTCAACATTCATAAGCATCACTCATGTCAACATCCATGAGCATTACTCATGTCAATCAACATAAACATTCATGAGCATCACTTATGTCAATCAGCTTCGAAAGCTTCATTTATAGAGCTCTAGCTTCGAGAGCTCCAGCTTCAAAAGCTTCATTTACAAAAGCTCCAGCTTCAAAGCTTCACCTACAAAGCTTCAGTGCAGGGTATATAAATATCGTCTCCGAACAACCGCCACTTCGGTCCATACATGGGTTCAATTTGAAGTCTACAGCCAACAGACTCTATTGATCGAAGACTTGGGAGACGACACTATGTACCATATATTGGACCTCATAAAAAATACTTGAGGGACTTAACCCATTATTTATGTATTGAGGAGTGAACCCTTATTCTATAAAATGGACTCCCTCACTTTCATTAGAGAGCACCCATTATTCATGTACTGATGAGCGATCCCTTATTTTATAAAAGGGACTCCCTCACTTTCATTAGAGAGCACCTATCACTTATGTATTGAGGAGCGAGTCCTTATTCTATAAAAGGGACTCCTCACCATCATTAGAGAGCATCGCCGCCTGCTGAGCAACTGCCTCGCTGTGAACATCACTCATAACCCATTATTCATGTACTGAGGAGCGAGCCCTTATTCTATAAAAATGACTCCCTCACCATCATTAGAAAGCATCGCCGCCAGCTGAACAACCGCTTCGCCGCGAGCATCAACTCTAGCCCATCACTTATGTATTGAGGAGTGAGCCCTTATTCTATAAAAGAGACTCCCTCACCATCATTAGAGAGCATCGCCGCCTACTGAGTAACCGCCTCGCTGCGAGCATCAACTCTAGCCTGTCATTTTATGTATTGAGGAGCGAGCCCTTATTCTATAAAAGGGACTCCATCACCTTTAACACCACAAGCCGAGCCAACCAAAGCAACATAAGTTATAAGCCGAGCAGCCTCGCAACATGTGCTACTTCTAGTTGAGCATCATTTCAGATTGAGCACCGCCTCATATCGAGTATCAGTCCTAAACGACATCTAGTTACTTCGGCCCATACATGGACTGAATTTCAAGTCTTCAACCAAAAGACTCTCTTGACTGAAGACTTGGGGGACTACTGTTTGTACCATACTTAGGGCCTCCGTATTTAGATTTCGTATAAATACTCGGATGACTCAAATGTAATTATGTAATAAATGAAGGGGTAAATATGTAATAAGTGATGAGCCCTTATTCTATAAAAAGACTCATCACCCTCCTCATTTGGGGAGGCCAATTCTTAGGCCATGGGAAAAGCTCTCTCACCCTCAGAAGCTCTCACCCTCTTATCCTCAATCCTCTCAGAGAAATACAATAATCAGTGTGGACGTAGCCCAAACATTGGGGTGAACCACGATACATCTTGTGTTATTTACTTTCTTGCAGATTCACGATCGGATTTACGTTGTTCCAAGACCCTTCCGGTTTTGTGCATCAACACCTCTCACATGGCCAGTTGTGGTCGGAAAACGGCTTGCAAGGTGCGGGTTCTTGCCAAAATTTCAGGAAGTATCCTTGAATTGTTTCTTTGTGTCAAACGTTATAATAAGGCCAGAAACAACATGAAGAGGTGATCTAAGATGACCTACATCGTTTTCGGGGCTTACCTTGCTTGAAATTTGAAGGTGCGCCATGAACTCAACTGAAAAGACAATGAACAGTGGCGTTGCCACTGTCGAGGTGTCGGGACTCCATGGTCTTAGCCTGAGTTCGTGACGCGGAGAGTTAGACGGTGGTGCAGCTCACTGGAATGGTGAATTGATGGTGGTCTCAGTGTGTGGGTGGGTGTGTGCTACTCGGAGAGAGGGAGAGAAAGACAAAGAGATAGAGCTGAGAGAGTGTGAGGGTGAAAGTCTCACGGAAGAGAGAGATAAGAGAGGGAAAGCGGACCGGGGAACCAAAATGTATGGGTGGCCCCACATGGGACACCAAATAAGACCAAAAAGCAAACATTTAAAACCAAGTACCCCAACCAAAGTGAAATTACAAAATTACGCTCAACGTTTCATAAAGTTCGGGACGGGTCGTTACAGCCACAACAACCACAATCACCACCATTGTCGTTACTATCGCCCATAGAACCATTGTTTCATCTGCACCCCAACCACCACTCCCCATTGTTGGCACCACCACCATACCCCCTCCCCTATGATTGATGCTACTATCGCCACCACCACTGTCCCCGCCATTGCTCTCATAGCCACCACCGCTACTACTATGTCCATTTTTTTATTATATACAATTATATCACTTACATTAATGTTTACGAATTCATACTCACACCACTTTCAAAAATACTGTAGAAACTGTATATTCAAAATTATATCATTTGAGGTATTACACTCTATATTTATACACAGACTATGAGATACCTTCCTAGTGTTACAATGAAACGGAAAAACAATTATAACCTGATAAATGCTAATAACAACATAACAGCTAAAACAATAATGAATTGTCCTTAAGGACCCTTAACTATGCTAACTCCCGTAACCCCCTAACACCGTAACCCCCTAACATTCCCCCGCAAACTTGACTCCGGAGAGGTGACAAGTTTGGAAATAAGACGTGTAAACCGGTCAACTGGTAATCCTTTGGTGAAGACATCGGCAAGCTGAAACGTGGACGGGATAAATTGAACCTTGTGACTGCCAGAAGCGACTCGTTCACGGACAAAATGATAATCAATCCCAATGTGTTTGGTGCGAGCATGAAACACGGGATTAGCAGCTAAGTACGTGGTAGACAAGTTGTCACAATTAAGTAACACGGGACGAGTGAGCGGACAACAAAGTTCAGTTAAAATATTTTGAATCCATATAATATCAGCGCATGCATAGGCAAGGGCTCGATATTCGGCTTCGGCACTGGAACGAGAAACCGTTGGCTGTTTCTTGGCACTCCATGAGATGAGATTGGGTCCCAAAAATATACAGTAACCGGATGTGGACCGCCGTGTATCAGGGCATCCTGCCCAATCCGCATCGGAATAGGCAATTAGGAAAGAACAGTCAGGAGAACTACGAATAGGAAGACCAAAACCAAGAGTGCCTTTAAGGTAACGTAATATCCTCTTAACAGATTCAAAATGAACATCACTGGGAGATCCCATAAACTGAGCAACATGTTGAACCGCATATGAGATGTCAGGGCGGGTCATGGTAAGGTATTGGAGGGCACCAACAATGTGGTGATAAAGTGCAGGATCGGCAAGTTTAGTACCATCAGTACGAGAAAGTGTACCTTTCGAAGCCATGGGTGTGGAAACAGGTTTACAGTCCAAGAGATTGATGCGTTTGAGAAGATCAACTGTATATTTGTTTTGAGTAAGATGAACTGAATCCGTGTGATAATGAACCTCCACCCCAAGAAAATAATGCAAACGCCTCAAATCTTTGATGTCAAATTCCGCTCCCAAGGTGCTAATAAATGTCTGAATATGAGAAGAATCACTACCGGTGAGAATAATATCATCCACATACAATAATAAAATCAAAACACGAGAATTGTCTTGATAAACAAACATGGAGGTGTCAGCCCGACTTTGACAAAAGCCAAACTGTACAAGGAAAGAACTAAAACGTTGAAACCATGCCCGTGGAGCCTGCTTGAGACCGTAGATAGCCTTATGAAGTTTGCACACATGATGAGGACGATCTGGATCAACAAATCCCGGGGGTTGTCGCATGTAAACTTCTTCAGAAAGAGAGCCGTGCAAGAAGGCATTTTTGACATCAAGCTGTCGAATGGACCATTGAAAAGAAACAGCCAGACAAAGAACGGTGCGAATCGTTGTAGGCTTGACGACAGGGCTGAAAGTATCAAAATAATCAACGCCAGACTGTTGATGGAACCCTTTGGCAACGAGACGTGCCTTGTACCGTTCAAGTGTGCCATCAGATCGCCGCTTAATTTTGAAAACCCATTTGCAACCAACCGTATTGATTGATTGATGGGGAGGGACCAAGGACCAGGTACCCTGATGAATAAGTGCATTATATTCTTCAAGCATGGCCTGTTTCCATTCCGGAGAGCGAAATACTTGTGTGTAGCAAGTAGGTTCAACATTCATGTTCACTAAGGCAGCAAAAGCATGAGGAACAGGATACCGAGTAGTGAAGTTGGCCTGATATTTAGGATTGGGCTTAAAAATGCCAGTTTTCGAACGAGTGACAACGGGACTGCGAGGTGGTGAAGCAACAGCGGAAGAACCATGGTCTGTAGAGTAGTCTGCGGTATTGGATGGCAGTACAGAAATTTGAGAGGTAGAGAGAGGCTGTGCGGGCGACAGAATGGGATCAGGGAGAGGTGGGACAGACGGGATAGCTGTAGATGCGGGCAGGTTGACTGCAGGCGGGTCTGCTGCAAATGGTTCAGTAGGAGGACAGCTGGAGGCATCGAGTGGCACGTGTGCTGTCGGGGCTTGCTGCAGTGGCATGGTGCTGTCGGTGCTTGTTTCAGGTGCTGGCGGTGCTTGCTGTTGTGGCACGGGCCGAGAGACATGTGGTGGGACAAATGGCGGAGAGGCTTGATTAGGCAACAAGCCTACGGAAACGACGGCAAGCGGTGGAGAGGAAACAGATAAAGGGGCAGCAGCATAATAAAACTGATCTTCATGAAATTTGACATGCCGTGAAATATAAAGGCGTCCAGTAGGGGGATGGAAGCACCGATACCCACGATGTTTATCACTGTAACCAACAAAAACACACTGGAGAGAACGAGGTTGTAATTTGTTAGACACATAATCTCCAAGATAGGGATAACACAAGCACCCAAAAATGCGAAACATTTTATAATCTGGGGAATGACCAAATAAGGATTGATAAGGTGAGATTCCATGAAGAACAGGTGTAGGAAGTCGATTAATTAAATAAACTGCCGTACAAAAAGATTCAGCCCATAAGGTGTGAGGCATGTGAGCAGTATGTAAAAGAGTACGACCCATATCAGCAATATGGCGATGTTTACGCTCAGCCAATCCATTTTGCTGAGGTGTATGAGGACAAGAAAAACGATGCAGAATTCCATTAGTAGCACAAAAATGTTTAAACTGCAAGTTGTCATATTCCTTACCACCATCACTCTGGAACTGTTTAATAGACAAAGAGAATTGATTTTGGACATAAATAACAAAAGCAGAAAAATGATCGAAGACTTCGGACTTCAAACGCATGGGAAAAATCCACGAATAGCGAGTGGAATCATCAGTAAACAAGACATAATATCGATAACCAGAGACGGAAAGAACAGGAGACATCCACACATCAGAATGTATTAAATCAAATGGTGCAAGGGAACGATGTTCATGAGGTGAAAAGGAAAGTTTTATTGATTTAGATAAGGCACAATGGCTACAATTTGAATGCAATAAACAAGAAGGAGAACCTAACAATGACTTAGAAACTAGTGAATCAAGCACTCTGTTGGAAGGATGACCAAGACGACGATGCCAAAGAGACGAAGACACGGCAACAGAAGAGAAAGCGGTCGTGGGCCCAGTCAAGAGTGTAGGAAAGATGGGATAAAGACCATCTTTACATAGGCCCTGAAATAGAAGAACACCAGTTTGTAAGTCACGAATGTGATAACCCCAAGGAAAGAAAGTAATACTTACATGCATATCATTTGTGAACTGAGCCACTGATAAAAGATTTTTATGAAGAGAGGGAACACGAAGAACATCAGAGAGACGAAAAACATAAGTGCCAGAAGAAAACAAAACATTACCAGACTGAGTGATGGGGAGGGTGTCACCATTACCAATAACAACATTGTCAGTTGGTGTATAGGAGGCACCGGGGGGAAACAACTTAGCATCATGTGTCATGTGATTGGTAGCACCGGAGTCCCAATACCAGTTAGGATCGGAAGAGGAAGTAACATGCATGCCAGCAAAGGGACGAGAGTGAGGGCACTTGGCTTGAACATGTCCAAATTGATGGCAATGCCAACATTGGACCGACGGACGAGGTGGTGGAGGACCCAGAAGTCCTGGAGCATTGAAGGCAGGTCGCTGTGGACGGTAGAAGTTTTGTGCAGGCCCATTAAAGGGACGGATGGGTGGCCTTTGGGCAGAGGGATCACGAGCACGGAAATGGCGCGGGCCACGTGGTGGACGTGTTGCTAGCATGACAGCATGGGAATTTGTAGGAGTGAGTTGGGCGGCAAAAGCTTGTTGCCCCTCAAAAGCAAGCAGTTTGGTGCGGAGGTCCAAAAAGGTGGAAGTGATGGAAAATTCAGAAGAGCCGTCACAAGCATCTGGTAATCAGGGCCCAGACCACGGAGTACATAAGTAACCAAGTCAGAATTGGACACAGGCTCTTGGATAGCAGTGAGTTCATCAGCCAAACTTTTGGCCTGAGCAAGGTAGTCAGAAATAGTTTTGGAGCCTTTGGTGAGAGAGAAGAGATGAAATTTTAGTTGGGCAGCATTGGCTAGTGATTGCTGCGAGAAATTTTGCTGGAGACAATCCCATATATCTTTCGAGGTGGAGAACCCAATGACTTGAGGAAGAACCGTTTCAGATAGTGTGGCACGAAGAATACTAATAAGGCTTTGATCGGTTTGGAACCAAGATGTGTATTCAGGATTGGGTGATGGAGAAGGAGTAGTTTTGTCATCACTTGAAGAAGGGGACAAAGTAGAGGGAGGACAGGGATAAGATCCATCAACAAAGCGCCAAAGATTCTGGCCTAGCAAGAAAGGTTTGACTTGGCTTTCCCACACAAGATAATTGGTATCAGAAAGTTTGACAGAGACAAGATGAGAGATATTAGGAATAGAGATAGGGGAGAAGGCTGAAGAAGACGCACTACCTGAAGCCATTTAAAAAAAAAACTTCAGGCTCTTGATACCATGTAGAAACTGTATATTCAAAATTATATCATTTGAGGTATTACACTCTATATTTATACACAGACTATGAGATACCTTCCTAGTGTTACAATGAAACGGAAAAACAATTATATCCTGATAAATGCTAATAACAACATAACAGCTAAAACAATAATGAATTGTCCTTAAGGACCCTTAACTATGCTAACTCCCGTAACCCCCTAACAAATACAATTTATTAAATGCTTATCTATTTTACTTTGCAATTGATTATTCTTAAAACACAGCAAAAGCAATTTAAAACAAAAAAAACAAAGTAGTTTCAAACTTGAGGGCATAAGTATAGCCCGCTTGAGCGCATAATGCCATCTCATCATTAAGATGGCTCGTGCTCCTTTTGATGGAGTTAACCAACGAGCTAATGAGATTTGCGAGTTAATACATAGTGACGTGTGTAGTTCGATGGCTATAGCTACTTCATCACCTGTACTGACAACATGTCAAGGTATGAATTTGTGTATCTTATGAAACACAATTCAGAAGCCCTTGAAAAGTTTAAAGAACTTAAAACCTACGTGAAACTGCATATTGAAAAAAGTAGAGAGACCCTCAAATCAGATTGTGGAGGTGAATACTTAAGTGCTCATAGCTTACTTGAAAGACTAGGATATTGTTACAATGGAAACCTCCTGCAAGCCACAATTGAATGATGTTTCTGAAAGGAGAAATCAAACATTATTGATTATAGATTGGTCCATGATGAGTTATACTGATACACCTTTGGGTTATGCGTTTGATAGTTGAGTATCTACTTGACCGAGTCTCTTCAAGTGAGTTTTGAGGCCGGTCCTAGGGTCCCCAAGCTTGGACCAGATCACCAATAGTTGGTAGTTGTGTCCAACTTTGGGAGAGACTTTTCCAAGTATTGGGTACTCAAGCAATACTCCACATGTCATAATACAAGTGCAGAAATTGACCTATTTTTTCGTGTCCCTCCACTTATGTTTCGCACATGGAGTACTCGCTTAAATATTGGCCGCTCAAAAAATTTTCTCCAACTCTCGAGGTTTTGAATTCCCCCATGTGAGAATGCAAATATCTCACCTTTTGTGAATAACATGTATTCACTGTAACTAAATTTCATAATCAGAACCGTTGAACTTGTTAATATTCATTTGACGATCATCTTTACAAAAATCATTCGAATAAGAGATCTTCTAGTCCTCCAAATGTATGAAACAAATCGACAATGTGAGCACCAAGTAACATATTCATGATGAATCGTCCATTAAGTAGATACACTTGATTACTAAACGATCTCCGATTTGATTAATTTTTCATAGAGATGGTCTTCAAATAAAGACTGAGAAATTGAACGGTTTCGAATATGAAGTTCATACGATGAAGATACATTCTTCGCAAAAGGTGGAGAAACACAAGGTCTATTCTAAATCAAAATTCAAGATTACAATTCATTTTAAGAAAAAATTGAAAACTTAAATTGGCTATTTTTAGTTTTGATAGAAAGTAAAAATTAAAAACCAAATGGTAACCATGCTCCATGTTTTAGATTGTAACTTGTTTACATAACCGTTCTAACGGTCTAGCTCTCCCCCACCCTCCTCAATACCAGCCTTCTCTATCTCTTATCATCCGTCTTTCTCTCTCTAAATCACCCACCTTCTTTCTCCTCCTCAAACCCTAATGTTTCCAACATCTTCCAAAACATTCATTATTATTATTTATTAATAATATTATTGGAGATTTAGAGATTACAGAATCAAAAGCTGGACATGATCCATGTAAGTTCATCCTTTTGTTACTCCTGCTCCGTCTTTCCTTCTTAATTCTGATTTCAAACGTTAAATTATAGGGAAGAAAGTTAAATTTTTTTCTGGTAGGGGCGAATATTTTTACATTTTTAATTAATATATGTTTAGATGATATAGATCACCATGCAATCCTTAACAATGCCAAATACTCGGATCGTAACGTTACTATCCTCCCAAAAAGAAAGTATAAGAACCGATAATTGCATTAAACATGCAAATGATCTACCATGATGTTATGTTAAGATCATAGATGAATAACAGCATTGTATTCTTTCGATTTTTTTCCTCTGTTTTGATGAACAATGATCATCTCTACGCTCGAAACTCCTAAGCTTGAGTGCAGTTTTTAAAGTTTTTTCTCCAATGTATACCATGGCAGCGTCGTACCTGATTGTTTTTATTGAGTATATTGTTGTACTGATTGAATTTTCTGCATTTCTTTGCCACTCATCAGTGACTTGATTTGGGGCTTGCTGTGAATTCTCACATTCTCGTCTTGCATCTATGTAACCGCTGATACAAAATGTTCGATTGCACTCGCAAATCACAGTATATTGGTGGCCAAAAGGAGAAATTTGTACGGTATGCATTGTACATTATTCTTTGCTCTTCTGCTTTCTGTTTTCCTTTTCCTTTTCCTTCTTCCGGAGGCTATAACTGTCGTTGACATATGGATCTTATCTGCGTCTTTCTAGTGGTTTGTAACCGAAGGCCTCAGAATGTATTTTCTTTTCCAGCGGATTCTTCCTACATTGATCGATTGTGTTTTCTTTCAATTACTCTTGTTTAGCTTCATTTGGCTGCGCTGGGTCGTTATGGTTAACGCCTGAGAACATGAAAAATATGTGTTGTTTAGATTCTTAAGGATTTCTCATTTTTTTTGTGCTGGATTTCTCTTAGCATATGTACTTTTCAATAAGCCAAATGAATTCTAATTCAAGTTCATTGAAGCCTTGAACTTGTATGTCTTCTTTGACGAGTCAAACTGAGTTGCTGGTAAAACTTTGACGATGCAAAAACATATTTATGGAGTTTTCCGCAGAATTTTATGGTTATGAATTGTTATTTGTAGGTTGGATGACTTGGGTTCTACGTATTCCATGAGTTCTGATACCGGTAAAATGAATAAATGTGGATTTAGTATCGAGTCATTCCCCTTTACTGGTGGAAAACCAAAGAGAGCACCGTCACAATCATTCAGGTATGGAATTCAACAGGGAACAGATGGACTAAAGACATTTGGTAGATCATTAAGAACTGGCGTCACCCGCGCAGTGTTCCCGGAAGATCTTAAAGTGTCTGATAAAAAGATATTTGACCCCCAAGACAAATCCCTCCTGCTATGGAACAGGCTTTTCGTCATAACTTGCATCTTTGCAATATCCATTGACCCTTTGTTCTTCTATCTTCCAATCTTCGACAATGATGAGGATTGCCTCTCTATCGATCGAAGATTAGGAACGACAACTATAACTATACGGTCATTAGTAGATGCTTTCTACCTTATTCGCATGGCTTTACAGTTTCGTACAGCTTATATTGCTCCATCATCTCGGGTTTTCGGAAGAGGCGAACTTGTGATAGATCCTCCGCAGATAGCAAAGCGATATCTACACCGTTATTTCTTAGTTGACTTGGCTTCTGTGCTCCCCTTACCCCAGGTCTGCATGCAACATACCCAATTTCTACCATTGACACCGCTGCAAGGCGATAAATTCTTTACTCTAATATTCATAGCAATCAAATTTGGAATATAGAAACGATGGTTCTTGGATTTATCTTGTTTGCTCATGACTACAGATTGTGGTTTGGAGATTCTTGCATGGAAGAGAGTCAGAGGTTTTGGCTACGAAACAGGCATTGCTGTTTATTGTCTGGCTCCAGTTACTACCGAGATTTATCCGCTTATTAGCTTTAAACTCAGACCTGAAAAGGAGTGCAGGTGCTTTTGCCGAAAGTGCTTGGGCCGGGGCTGCCTACTATTTGCTTTGGTTTATGCTTGCCGCTCAAGTAAGTGTTTTATCTTCTCCTGCCTCCTTCATAGTTTCTGAATACTACCACTAGCTGAAGTACCTTATAGGAAGTATTACCATTCTATTGAATTGATTTGGCCACTCTTGGATAAATTTACAGGTCACCGGGGCTGCATGGTACTTATTAGCTGTGGAGCGCTATGATGGATGCTGGCGGGGAGCTTGTAGAAATAGTGGAAAATGTAGGATAGAATACTTGTACTGTGGCATTGATGCGAATGCCCCCGGATTCAAAGAATGGCAAAAAATCAGAGTGGATCTTCTTAAGAAGAGCTGCACTGCAGAAGGGGAAAATCCGCCATTTAATTTTGGAATCTTCGCAGAGGCTATATCTTCAGATGTCATTGCATCAGCCGAATTTATGTCCAAATTATTGTTCTGCTTGTGGTGGGGACTGAAAAATTTAAGGTGTGTAAGTGTAACTCGCTCATCAATGATTGTCTTGTTCAAAATTCAGTGAAAATTCTGTATTAAGTACGCTAATGTTCTGATTTGGGTTCTGAAAGTCTTACTAATTTTCAGTACATTGTTCTTTCACTTTCTGCAGTACACTTGGCCAGGGGCTCGAAACTAGCACGTACCCTCTAGAGGTTCTATTTTCCATTGGGATAGGCATTTTCGGGCTCATCCTCTTTGCCCTTCTGATTGGAAATATCCAGGTGAGATGCAAATGAATCCTGTGAATGCTTTATGGATATGTATACGTGATCCAAATTTTACGCCACAAATAACTGATATGTTGAGAGTTAGCAACCTGCATTTAGTTAGTTAATGGCTTTATATTCTTTGAGCTGAGGGCTAATTTGATGTTTAATGAAATATCGACAGACGTACCTTCAGTCTCTAACAATTCGTCTTGAGGAGATGCGGATTAAAAAGCGTGACTCTGAGCAGTGGATGCACCACCGCTGGCTTCCACAAGAACTTAGGGAAAGGGTTCGGCGCTATGATCAATACAAGTGGTTGGAGACTCGCGGTGTGGATGAGGAGAACATTGTCCAGAGTCTTCCAAAAGATCTAAGAAGGGACATTAAACGCCATCTCTGCTTGAATTTGGTTAGAAGGGTAAGCATCCAGTTTCACCTTTGTTATTGATCGTTCTTAATCGTGAATGTCGCTATGTTATTGCCGATGTATGTTTACAAGGAATATATTATCGTCTTCTTATATTCGCTCTATGTATTTTGAAGACGGATTAATTTCACATGGTCATGAGTGACTTATGCAGGTGCCTCTTTTCGCCAATATGGATGAGCGGTTACTTGACGCCATTTGTGAGCGTCTGAAACCAAGTTTATGCACGGATAATACCTACATTGTCCGGGAAGGGGATCCGGTTATTGAGATGCTGTTCATCATACGTGGTCGCCTAGAAAGTGTAACTACAGATGGCGGTAGAAGTGGATTTTTCAACAGCGGTGTACTGAAAGAAGGGGACTTTTGCGGAGAAGAGCTCCTAACATGGGCACTGGATCCTAAAGCTGGTTCTAACTTGCCATCGTCAACTCGAACTGTGAAGGCTTTAACTGAGGTTGAGGCTTTTGCTTTAGAAGCAGAGGAGTTGAAATTTGTTGCCAGTCAGTTTCGGCACCTGCACAGCAGACAGGTTCAGTACACCTTCCGTTTCTACTCCCAGCAGTGGAGGACTTGGGCAGCGTGCTTTATCCAAGCCGCATGGCGCCACTACAGGAGAAAATTGGCTGAAAAACAGCGTAGAGAAGAGGAAGAAGGCTTTGACTACGGTGAAGGAGATGATGATGATGGTGGTGGTGGTGGTGATTTTAAAGGCGGTTCTGGTACAAGCATGCTTCGTTCTGCCATCTATGCATCCCGGTTTGCAGCAAATGCTCTTCGTGGTCATAGGATCCGCAGTGGAAGGGAGCAGATGTTGAAGCTGCAGAAGCCCACTGAACCCGATTTCTCTGCTTATGATGACAAGTAATCCCAGTCTCAATTGATGTTAAAAATCCGAGCTCGTTTTGGTAGCTTTGGCTGTATAAAATGTATACCACTAGTCACTCACACACAATTGCCATAGCATGATTTTGGTTGGCACTTCCTAGTCATTCAAAGGAATGTAAAACATCTTGTTAAAAAAAATTTGGAGAGAAACGAAAGGAAAATCTTCATATCGTTTATAGCCAAGTTAGCTACATCAGTGTGCTTCCCCCACTCTGCCCCATGGATACAAAGAAAAAGGACCTTTATTACCTCAAAATTCTAAATAATATTTGGGCTAAAGAACTTACTAGTTACATTTTCTACACACTAGATTACTTGTGTGGGTGAATTAATTCAACCAAAAATGAAAGATTAAACCCATGCCTTGATTACATCTAAGAATTATCCGAATCAACTGCGTGTCTGTAATCTGTAGGTACACCGGCATTCATTTCCTTGAGTTGCTCAATTACAACAAGCAGAAGATACTTCCAACTCCACATCTTCTTCCCACTAAGTAGCACTCTCCATATTACTTCGAGACTACTCAGTAATAACATGATTATACAGTTCAACTTGTCATTACTTCTAACATGATTATACAATTATACTCTCAGCTTGTGATGACTTAGAGACTACTCAGTAATGACATGGTTATACAGTTACACACTCAACTTGTCATTATTTCAAGACTACTCAGTAATGACATGATTATACAGTTATACTCTCAACTTATTATTACTTCGAGATTATTGAGTAATCACATGATTATACATTTATACATTCACAATGTCATCACTTCAAGACTATTCAGTAATGACATGATTATAATATTCAGCTTACACTAACTACGGCTAGTGTAAGTAAAAGCTCTATATATGTGTATGTCCAAGCCTTTTATTTACTATGACATGCTTAGATTTCGAGAAAATATGCGTGGTACAGTGGTACTATATGTGTTTTTAAAACGGAGGTTTAAAACAGAGAGTTAATATGTGTTTTTAATCACTCAAACGTCGATCCATCGCTCGCTCGCTCGCTTCCTTCACACTCTTCCCAGATGTGTTTTTCTTTCTTTTAATATTCACAGATTAAAACATTGAAAGATTAAAAAAAAAAACAAAAACAGAGAAGGTAAACTCATATGTACTTTGTGGGAGGAGTCGAGCGCGAGAGAGGAGTGAGATTAACGATGCAAGAATGGCTCAGCAGAGGCAGTCAGGGCTGGAGCGGTTGGGATTACGCGGCCACGATCCCCACCATTCCAACGGCGGAGGACCACCAGAACACCTCGCCATAGGGATCCGCTCCGCTCACCACAAGCCCGTTCGGACCCGCCGATCTGGTCGATCCGACAAGGGCCCACTTAGAATCTCCATTGGCGCCGTCCTCCTCCTCCTCTTCCTAGTCCTCCTTCTTACTCTCCTCGCCTACTATTACCTCTCCCGCAGCAATAGAGGTATGTATGTTTTGCTTCTCAATTTTCTTCAGTAACTTTCTGTTTGGTTTCCGGGAAAATGTAGGAAAGGAAAAGGGAGTTAGTTAGTTACTTGTCAATCTTATGCACTTTGAATGTCTGGTGGCGACTGCCTTGTTTGGCTGCTGAGAAAATATAGAAAGAAGGATCACATTTTACTTTACTTTCTTAGTTGATTTCACATTTCGGTTTTGGAGATAACTAAGTGCTTCTGCAATGATAGATCTGTGTTTTTGTTCATTTGAAGTTTCTGATTATGGAAGTATGCAGGTTTTAGCTAAGCATTTGGTCTTGTTTGTTACAAAGAGAGTGCGAAACATTCGGAGTATTAGATGTCTTTGCTTGATTGTTGATAGGTGTAGGAAAAGGATCAACCCGACTAATTGTTTGATTTCCTTCTCCATTGTTTTTTAAGAAATGTTACAAAAGGCTTTCACATTTTTGCTATAATTAATTCAACAGTATCTGGTTATGGAAGTATATGGATTCTAGCTTTGTATTAAATGATTGCTTTCTCGTGTTGGCACAGAAATAAATAGTTCTCATGCTGAGGAAGACGACTTAAAGAATGATCTTGACTTTCTCACAAATGTGACACGGACAGAGACTTCTAAAGTCCTTAGGTTTGGGAAGGGTTCGGTAGTTCATGGCCGAGATTCTAGGTATTGGGATAAAGATGATAGGAGAAGGGATGAAGATTACAACGGGGATGAGGTGGAGCATAGTAGTGCAGGTGTTAGGGATGAATCCACATATAAGGATGATGTTCCTGTGAGTATTAAAAGCAGCAAAAAGAAGTCCTCAAATGACGACTTAACTAAACGTTCCAATAGGATAGGGGGATTGTACAACGAAGCTGGGCGCAATGAGTTGAAAGTTTATGAAGCAGAGTATGAGGCCTCTCTGAAGAATAGTCAACAGTATAGGGATGAAGATTTGGATAAGCAAAAGGATGTAATTCATGTTGATGACGAGTATGATGACGGGATTGATTTTTATGATGATACAAGACATCAGAATGATGACCATTTTGGTGAAGAAAAATCACATGATGAAGATGGTAGAGAGTCCCTTGATGTTCCTGATATCGAAATTAATGATCATAACGTTGTTGAGAAGGTTGATAAAGTCTTCGCCAGTCCATTTGAAAATGACTCTGCTCAGCACTTTCGAAACCTGGATGAAGTTAACAGAAATTCCAGGCATGTCAGTGTAATTTCTGGTCAATCTTCAAGAAAGTCGCGGTCCAGTACAAAAAGGAAAGCTAAGCGCAGCAAATCTTCTGGTAAATTATCTGTTTCTTCTAGTAAATTGGTGTGTGAGAACTATGTCTAATTACATTTATCTTTTCATTTATTGATTTTGTATTCAGCTTGCATGAGTGATATATATCGTGGCTACTGCTTCTGGATCTGTAATTCATTTTCACATTTGATCCCATGATCTCAGCATGCCATTGGTTATAAATTAGAATTTTTATGAAACTCAGAGAAGGACTCCTTAGCACATACAAAAGAGATAGTTCTTATTGCAAATCATAGAAGTGCCATGGAGTGCAGACAGAACAGAACAGTTAATTCTTTTTGCAACTAGATAACTGCATAATTTCAGTATATTGGTATAATGTGGAAGTGACTTTTCATCTGCTTCCCATACTATATTTCCTTAATTTATTTCCATTACTTAGAAAGAAAAACAGAAAAGGGAAAAGGAAGCCGCGAACACATAACTTCGACATGGTGATTGCTACAGTGTTCTTAAGTTGTCAGTAGTCCTATAAAATCATGACCATAGTGCTGAGTCCTTAAACTTCATTAACCTCAAAGGAACCTATCTTGGTTTTGTTAATGAATTTTTTACTGTTCTGTATCAAACATATTTTTGGCCTCAGATTTAGCATCTCTTAAACTTATACCTATTGCCAGTCCTACATGCACTAGGAAGCACTGGGAAGAACTTGAGCTTGGTAATGATTGTTTGATGCTGCTCTTTATGTATAAGAACTAGTTCTGTGAAATCATGATATTTCCTTGAGCATCCTCTTGGAGTAACAAATTTCAGGTGTTTTATTTAAAGTGAGATATTTCTATAGATTATTAGATATAGAAATTGGGGTTGTTAGGAGTAAATGCTGTGAATAAGACCATGACCGGTTGGAAGAGCCATTGTACTTGTTTTTTTCTTGCTTGGTTTTTTGAAAGATTGTTTTATGAATATAGTTGAATGCAACTTCATGACAGGAGTTGCCTTCAATCTAGCTGTTTTAGGGGATGCTCCTTATCGCTGATGTTGTGTTTTTGACCTGTTATATTGAAATTCTTCAGGTTCCTCTTGTGAGATGAAGTTTTTAAACTCTACTGCACATCTTATAGAGCCTTTAGAAAGTCCAAAGTTTGCAAGATTCAGCTTGCAGTATACTGAAGCAGAGGACAAGCCTGAAGCAGATGAGCAATGGGAGCCGAGATTTGCGGGGCATCAGTCTTTGCAAGAACGGGAAAATTCCTTTTTGGCACATGATCAAAACATAAAGTGTGGCTTTGTTAAAGGTCCTAAAGGATCCCCAAGCACTGGATTTGACTTGGCAGAAGATGACACAAATTACATCACCAGATGCCACATCGCTGTTATCTCTTGTATCTTTGGAAATTCAGATCACTTGAGGATACCTTATGGTAAAACGGTAAGGAGCTTCTCTTTAATGGGGGAACAATATTATCCATATTATCTTCTTGTCAAGAAAAAAAATCAAAATTAAAGCTTCATATCGTCTTTGTCAACCAATCCGACCCGTTAAGTTAACGGGTCATTCGAACTCAACCTGTTAAGCTAGCGGGTCATCCGAACCCGACCCGTTAACACCTGTTAACAATTATTATTATTTTTTTTTGCATAGAGTTTATTTTTTGTTGTTAAGACTTTACTGAAATTACTAAAACATTCTCAACTAACGGATGCTAACGGGTTGACCCAAGGTGACCCGTTATTTAACGGGTTCACCCATTAGCAACCCAACCCGTTAAGCATCCATTGAAATACTAATATTAACGGGTTGGGTCGGATCAGGTTAACGGGTCGGGTCCAAAATGCCAGGTCTAATTGTGACACAGGCGTAAATTGAAGTTTTATGCCATGACATGTTAACCTGGATTGAATGACTGAAAACTAATTGGAATATGGACTATAACTCATATGTAAATCAAGTATGGAACTATAGCTTGTTGGATTAACGGTATAAGTTATAAATTTTATACCATCTCATGACTTTTACACCATGTCACAACTTTTACAATAACTTTTACACCTGCTGATACTCTAAATAACAATGTTTTGGCCCTTTTTCTTATTACATGGTTGTTGAACTCTCACATGATAGAGCAAATTCCAGTGCATTTCTCATAAGAAAAAAAAGTCAAGTCTCCAAGGCTTGTCTAGTTCCTATAATAAATGTTTGGGATATAGTGTCTGCTTTGTACCTTGATTTGAGTGGAACATGGACTCTTTTATCATCTAATTCAGCCAGTTTAACCTTGCAACACTCTTTAAGTCAAATTCAATGATGTGCAGTGTAGACCAACATATCAAATGTAACTTTGAGATTGAACTTGCTTCAAATGTAACTTTGGGATTGAGCTTGCTCGGTAGGATTTTATTTCCTAATATTTCAGAATTGTGATTTTTCTTTTGTTCCATGTTCCAGTTAATTCATACATTTGTTTAAATGAATCTTATACTTTTTCTGGTCTTCTATAATGGACTTAGACTTATCCACTGGAAATTTCCAATCACAGTGCAATTTTTAGTTTATTAATGTTCTGTTTTATCCATTTTCAGTTTCAAAAAAAAAGGAAAATTCTTTGATTTAGACATAAAGTTGCAATAATTGTCATAGCCAATAAAGGGAAAAGAAAAACAGAATAAACAAGAATGGTGACTCAAGTGAAACTCTCTTGATTTCAGGTCTCTCGTTTGTCAAGGAAGAATGTGTGCTTTGTTATGTTTATTGATGAAGTTACTTTGCAAACCCTGATTGCTGAAGGGCAAACACCAGATAGGATGGGTTTTATTGGTTTATGGAGGATTGTGGTGGTGAAGAACCTACCATACACCGATATGCGGCGAGTGGGGAAAATACCCAAACTTTTGCCTCATCGGCTTTTTCCTTCTGCGAGGTTAGAATTTGACTAGTAATATGTACTGATTGTCATCTTCTAGGTGGTTAATCATACTTAACGGTTACCTTTAAAGGTTGTAACACCGATGCTAAATTGTGTGTTTACGCACATTAGTTGTATAGATTAGATTGTGCATGTGTGTCTATGTGTCCATGAGAGTTATGAAAATCAGTTATTAAACTTGAATCACTACTCAAATTTCAGATATCAGTCATTAAATCTTACCAAAAAATGATATGCATCTTTAAGAACATTAGGAGGTGTGAGATTAAGCTAGCAATTGAGGACCACTGTACAAAGAATATAAGCAGCTGCATATTACTACAATAGAACTAGTGCTTTTGTATGCTTTGCTCGTTGGATTTGTTTATTTGGTGGGTGGTGCTTTTCCTTAGCTCTTGTCTAAAACCCTTACTTAAATTTTCAGGTATTCAATCTGGTTGGACAGTAAATTGCGCCTCCAACTTGACCCCTTACTCATATTGGAATACTTTTTGTGGCGAAAAGGTTATGAGTATGCAATTTCCAATCACTACAACCGACACTGTGTATGGGAAGAAGTTGCACAGAATAAGAGATTGAATAAGTATAACCATACCATCATAGATCAACAATTTGCCTTCTACCAAGCTGATGGCCTAACAAAATTTAATGCCTTGGATCCCAACAGGCTTCTTCCCAGCAGTATGATTTGTTCAATGAGAAAAAGAGCGTTTTCATTAAAATATTTTGACTGCAATGCATTTTCTTTTACCAATCCATGACATAATTTGTTTAATCACATCTGCAGATGTACCAGAAGGGTCTTTTATCATCCGGGCACACACTCCAATGTCAAACTTGTTTTCATGTCTATGGTTCAATGAGGTTGAGCGGTTTACCCCTCGTGATCAGCTAAGTTTTGCATATACATACCAGAAGTTACGAAGGATGAATCCGGAAAAACCTCTCCACCTTCATATGTTCAAGGTAAAATTTATGCAGATTATTGGTTATAGCCAAACTGAATGTAAACTGCGTGAATAATTTGGATTTGATTCAGTAACTGTAAGAATTACCTCTCCTCACCACAACCAACATGAGTGAATAAATGAATAGTAAGAATAACAATACTTGGATGCCTAATGGATAAGGACTAAAAAGTTGTTCTTCTTACAATCTTAGGCGGGTAAATCCCAGTTCACGAGTCAACCTTGTAAGGAGGAATTACTCCTTGTGCATAAAAAGCCAAGCATTTTTCTCAATAGGAGCAAAAAAAAAAAAAGGAGCCTGGATTGGTTATAACATTTTTAATCTGATTCTGTCAATGTTGCAGGATTGCGAGAGGAGAGCCATAGCTAAGTTGTTTCGCCACAGATCAGAAGAGAAGCAGAGTATTCGGAAAGAGGCAACGGAGTAGAACTTCTTTGGCTTTTCCGAATCCTGCTTTATACGAATGGTGTTTGGCCACTCTCTTCACTGTGTAGAAGTGCAGACTGACTACATGGTAGATGGAAATTTTGCACTTTTAATGTGAGAAGACTATAACGATGAAGAACTTTTCTTTTTTTATCCAGAGAGTTCTTGTGGGGGTGAAGTTAGCATTTCTGCGGTCGCTTTTACTGCTGAGCTGGCTCTTTAGAAAAGATACGTAACGCTTCTTGGTTGTTATTCCTCCCATTTTTTCATTCGTTGCTCCGTATCTGGATTCGGAGGCAAGTAGCAATACACTTATGGCAGCTGACACTGTATCCAAATCATAGGTCCATTCATGTATTTTACACCAAATGGATGTTTTGCTGTTATATTGTTTCTGTAATTGCTTATTCAAAGGCATGTACTATATGCATATATATTCTTTTAGGCAAATACAATTTGATCGATCATTCATTTCGCTGAATTGACCTTGTTGTGCCATTTTGCCCTCACATACCAAATACTTTAGTAGCTTCATTGAAGAGAGACTGTGGAAGAGATTACAAAGTTGGAGGGGGTAAGGCTCTTGAGCGCTGCGGGCATGGAATTGCTTGTGAAAGTGGTTGCTCAAAACCACCCAACTCTAATCTGCTGTTTGTCAAAGATCTGTTTGCAATTCTGCATCTCTGCACTTGCATTTATATTTTAAGGTCTGCTATATTGCATGCAGTATCGATTTCATTTAAGAAAAAATCATTCCAAAACACCCAGCAACTTGCTAAAACTTGCCCGACTGGCAAGAAAGTTTGTCCGAATAGGTGTAAACTTGCGATCTCTCTTGTACTTCGTATTTCTTTCAAGATTATTACTTTGTTGATGGAAATCTGATACGTATAACGTCATTTCCTTCATGCCCTTTTATTTCCATATAGTCTGTCATGCATTTATGTGATTATATGTATATGAGAATTATAAACTGTCCAATCAGTTTGTGGTTATCATTTGGCATATATAAAGAAAATATTTGAAGTCCTTTACAAAATAAGGCATGGAAAAGAACTTAACATAGATTTTACACCATCCATGACACATTCTCTTGACTCGAAAGTTCTTTGTTTTTTTTTTTTTTTTTTTTTTTGGAATCTTCGAAAGTTCTTTGTCTTTATATTTGAAATGAATGGAACATTGATTGTGATGATAAATTTTTGAAAAGGCGTAGTGATCACCTTTTGATAAGCGGGAGATGTTAGAATGTGAGCATGAGATTGGAAAGTTAGAGCCTATTGTTTCATTCCAATTTGAATAAGAACGTCTTACCAGAAAAGGGGCTAATCCTCCTGATCGAGCTCTTTCCTTTGTCCCCGTCTCTTTTGCTTATCTTTCCCAATCCTAAATCAAGGTCTCTGTCTCTCAACTCCGATCAACGACGATGACGCGAGGCTCCAATCTGACTCAGATCGAATATGGCACTAGGCTCCAATCTGACTCAGATCGATGATGGCACAAGGCTCTATCCAGATCGGTTCAGCAGAGATCTCGAAGCAATTGGCGCAATTGATTCGACGCTGGGAGGGGGAAGAGAACGAGGAATGGGTGGTGCGGTCAAGGAGGAGATAATGCCTAAAGAGATCTCGATGCCGGTGATGGGGTGGTGGTAGTCGCTGTGGCGGTGATGGGTTGACGATGGAACAATCTTCTGGGTTTTCGGTGATATCATTGAGGGAGATAGAGAGCAATGGGAAAGATGAGATGTCAGTACTGTGGGATTTGGGAGGGAGGGAGGGAGACTGGGAGGAGGACAATCGAGAAGATGGGCCATCGTGGTGGTCGCCAGACTTGCTACGACGGTGATGTTTTGGGTGGTGGAGAAGATGACTGACGAAGAGTGGGGGTGGAAGGGAGGGGACGTAAGAAAGATTGGAGTTTGTAACCAGAGAGACTCAGGTGTGATTAAGACCTAGGGTAAAAACTAACGGATAAGATTGGATGTATATTACTCTTCAAATCTCGTCCGTCCATTACAATTACAAACGGACCGGTCTGGGTCCCCTTTTTCTATATATCTGGACTCGGGCCGCCCCTAAAATGGTATCTCCCGACCCCGCCCCGTTTTTCCTCTTAAAAAATTGGAACCGACCCGCTATTCCTATATCCGTTTGTCCACCCTTAGAATATACACTCTTTTCTGAACTGAAAACCCACTGAGATTCTGATAGAGAGGAGAATGTGTCTGTGAAGATGGGGCTTCTTGGCTTCTTTATTAGCTTCAAGAAGTCAATATTATTCTTACATTTCTTTATTGTGCAACAAAGAGCTCTCTATTATATTTAAAAAAAAAACTGAAATCATAAGATGCTTTAGCAAATAGTCAAATGGATAGAGAAACTGAAATACATTCATACATAGACATGACTTGGTCATGAGACGTGCCCTCTGTACCTTCTTTTTATTAATCAAACTATATATGATCAAATTATTTACACTGACCACTAGTATATGATCACCCCATTTAAAAAAGATATTATGAAGAAGAAAAAAAACAAGAACGCAGGAAAGGGAAGAAAGGGAAGAGGTAGACAATTTGATCATGGCCATGCAGGTTTCTTGAGTTTGTGATTAGGGTTGTGGAGGAAGAACAACCTTTTTATGACCTTCATAACCCCCGCGACGCCGACGGCAGTAGTAGTAGTACTGTTGGTTTTCGAAAACTTGAAAGATTGAACGCAGCCCAATTGTTTTAATATCTCTTGTGAAAACCTACCAGAGTAGTCTGATCTTGCTGCAGTTCTTGACATCGGTAGTTCTTCGTTGAAATCTTCCCAGAGCATGTCCATAGTCTTAGTCTCCTCTTCTTCCTTCTCTCTCATTTTCCGGCCGCCACGCTCGATATGTGAAACGCTCTTTCTTCTTTGATAACTACAATTTACAGCATCCATGATGTCTTCTCCATGATTACGATCTTCTTCTGCTGCAGGAGATAAGCACCACAACGGGGGTGAGTCGATAGGAGTTAGAGGGAAATTGTGTGTGGGGAAGCTGAAATCGTCTGTGTCCATGAAGTGGTTGATCTACTGGGAATCAAATAGTTGGCCGCACAACATTAATTAAAATGATGAGATACTCGCACAGGAGTAGTTCGTTGGCCTGGAGGAGGTTTGGTAGAGGTTGACAATGTTGCAGCTGGTCGTTCTCGAAAGTTTTAGTTCAACTGCTTCCTGCGGGTCACCATTTCTTTTTTATTTGATGAAATATAAGTTAAGGGTGTCAGGGCCCCCCCACGTAGTTGCATTTTCAAGGAAGATTTATATATTTTTCTCTCTAGTGAACCCAAACCACGTGGCTTAAACGTGAGAAAGACTTTTGTCCGGTTATTTACGATAAATGGTGGAAGATTTGTGATATTAAGTCACATAATTAAGCAGTCATAATAATTTAATTCAAATTTGTGATTTACGAAAATCGAAGTTAAAATTTTTCATTTACAAGTAAAGAAGAGGATCGTGAATCGAAATATTAATCGAATTTAAACACGACATGTGCTAAGAAACAAAAATGGGTAATCCAATCTGGGGCCAGGGGCGGTACAACAAAGATAAAACCTTTTTTATTGCAGAATTATTAATTAGCAATATACGTTCCAAATTGTGTTGGAAAATATAGTTTCTTGCCAGACTCGTTGAATTGGAAAGGAGCAAAAGGGACATCTCATCTATCGGCGGATTGGAAGGAGGAAACACCTCCCCTTTCAAACCAAAACAACAAAGCTGTTGACTCTGAAGCTGTGAAAGGGATTTGCTTTGCCACTTATGTCCTGCCTAGGAACCAAGTGCACCAATTGTTTATTTTTAGCGGATAAATAACAAAGGTTTAAGAAGTTAAAGCTGTAGAGTAGATAATATCATTTGTTAAAAAAAAAATTAAAACCTTTATTATAACCAAATCCTGATAGGTTAAAAAGAGTATTCCTGGCCGACGACGGCATAGTTTTATCCATATAAATAGTGCCCGTCAATAGAATGATCCATATTAGTAATTACATATGTTGAGATATTTGCCTTCCTAAAACCATCGTCAGGACTCAAGAAGTCTATCAAACTTGAGAAAGAGCCACTTCATGTAAGTAATAGTGATTTAGAGATGCCATGCATGGATGAGGATCCTCTTCGGATCCCCTTTGTGAGGATCCTAAGGATGCTCACATTCTAACCGTTCATCGTACATCGTGCGGCTAACTTTCGTTAGGTACTATTTATATTTAATTTTAAATAAAAAAATCAAATGATTTTTTACCGCATGATATACGATGAATTGTTAAAATGTAAGAATTCCTAAGATCCTCACAATTTGGATCCGGACGAGATCCAAATCCGCCATGCAGTAGCACATCGGCGCAGCATAGTGTCAATGACAAGTAACCCAATTGTTTAGCACTTTTTTTTTATTTTTTATTTTTTGTCAAGTCCTTTTTAGGACGGTACAAAATTTTTAGGTGGTGGATTGTGTTAAGATTGTTCCATCAACTACAATATTTTTGTTGGGCCTATTTTTTATTGGGGCCTTTAAAGTTAAGTAATGGGTTTGGACATTAAGTGTTTAGCCATTATTTAATTGGTGAAGCCCAAAACTTAATTAGCTTGATTTGAAATTCTCTTCTGCACATTTTACCACGAATGAACGGTTGAGATTTAACTAAATGATGTGCCGGTGAGCCTTGCCTTGCTTTAGGCTCAATTGCCGCGAGAGTCGGTGCAGTTTATGTGCGAAGAAAGGGATTCTTGTAGCTAAAAATTGGAATTGGATATAAAACCTTAGGTTTCTTGGATTGCAAGCAGAGGAAGTAAGATCCTAGGAAGATTTTAAGATTGAGTCGATTGGTATAAATAAAAGGGTTTTGGAGAAGGAAGAATACACACAAAAAATAGGATAAATTACATAGTAGCCCCTCAGGTTTGAGGTCTATTAGGCCATCTCTAACCGAGGGCTGGCCAGAGGGCTCGTTTGAGCCCTCTGGCCCTCCAAGATTCCTCAAGATATTAATATTTTAATGAACAGTACAGGGCCATATTTGCCTCCGTCTCCAACCGAGGGCCAGAGGGCCAAAGGGCTCGTTTTAGCCCTGTCACAAAAAACCGTCTCCAACCGAGGGCCAAAGGGCCAAACATAATTTATTATTTAAAAACTACAATTTAAATTCAAATCTAACGGCTAGGTGACGTTAACATGATGTCAGCTAGCCGTTGGTAGCTGACATCATGCTGACGTCAGCTAGCCGTTGGATTTGATTTTTTTTTTTGCTATAAATAGGGTGGATATTGGGCCATAATTCACACAAACTTTAAATTCAATCTATTTCAATTCAATCTCTTGCAATTCAATCTCTTTCAATTCAAGTTTGTAATGAATTCCAACTTTGGATCTTCATCCAATTCCAATTGGGGGTCCTCATCCAATTCCAAATTGGAAGCAAAATGGGCGCAAATGAGACGAGAAGATGAGGAGTCTGATGAAGAAGTTCAAGTAAGGCGCAACAAACAAAACATGGCAGCAGCCATGGCTACGGCCATGGTGTGTCAGCCAACTGAGGAACAACCTTAATGGGGTGGCTCTGTTGCTGGTCGCTCTTACAAACCACGAAACAGAGCGATGGCGCATGCCAATCTGATGAACCACTACTTCAACCCCAACTCAGTGTACACAGAAGAGGATTTCAGACGTCGCTTCCGGATGAGGCGTCATGTCTTCGTGCGTTTACTTCGTGATGTCCAGCAGGTCAATCCATACTTTCAACAGAAGCAGGACAGAGCAGGCCGCCCTGGTTTCTCACCTCATCAGAAGGTTACTGTTGCACTCCGAATGATGGCATATGGCTCCTCAGCTGATTCGATGGATGAAACCCATGGTATGTCTGAGTCTACATGCCTTAATACTCTTGAAGAATTTTGTAACACAATTGTTCAGGTTTACAAAGACGAGTACCTCCGAGAGCCAAATGAAGAAGATCTGAATCGGCTCCTTCACAAAGCTGAAGACCGTGGGTTTCCGGGCATGATAGGGTCATTAGACTGCATGCATTGGGATTGGAAGAACTGTCCCACTGGATGGCAAGGAGGCTTTAGCAGAAGGTCGAGAAAGCCAACTGTTGTGTTAGAGGCAATTGCCTCATATGACACATGGATCTGGCATGCTTTCTTTGGAGTCCCTGGATCCCAAAATGACATTACAGTTCTTGGGCGTTCACCCCTCTTCAATAACTTGACGGAAGGTAAAGCACCTCAACTTGACTACTACATCAACGGCCGTGAATACAATATGGGGTATTACTTGGCAGATGGCATCTACCCAAAGTGGGCGACACTTGTCCAAGCAATTCCAAACCCTAGGAATGATGTAGAAAAGTTGTTTACCTTACACCAAGAGGCATACCGGAAAGATGTTGAGAGAGCTTTCGGTATTCTACAAGCACGGTGGAAGATTATCAGCGAACCGGCAAGAGGGTGGAGTCGAGAAAATTTGAACTCCATCATGATGTCTTGCATCATATTACACAATATGATAGTGGAGGATGAGCGAGATGGGTATATTGATGGAGAGTCCGATGATGACCAAGAAGATCCAAATAGGTCAAGAAGGGCTCTAGCAAAAATATATGATGGGCCTAATTTGCCTTTCAATCCAATAACTGGTAGTATCTCTATAAATGAGTATATGAGGCGCTATAGAATGATACGTTCTCGTGCCACAAATAGGTACCTACAACAGGATCTTGTTGCACATCTTTGGGCCAAAAGAAGCATGGAGTAGGCTTTTAAGTTTTATGTTGTTAAATGTTTTTAAAAATGTTGTTTAAGTTTCATGTTGTTAAATGTTTTTTTATGTTGTATAATTTGTATGTTGGTTAATGTTATTTAATGTTGTTTCATATTGTTTAATGTTGTTTCATGTTACTTAATTTAATTTAATGTTGTATAAATGGCCTAGGAAGTTATAGGAAAAAAATAGAATTGAAAAAAAATATGAAACAAATTTTGTGAAATAGAAGTTATAGGAAAAAAAATGGAATTTAAAAAAATATGAAACAAATTTTGTAAAATAGAAGTTATATGAAAAAAAATATGAATCAAATTTTGTAAAATAGAAGTTATAGGAAAAAAAATAGAATTTAAAAAAAAATTGAAACAAATTTTGTAAAATAGAATTGAAAAAAAATATGAAACAAAATTTGATTCATATGAAAAGGAAAAAAAAAGGAAAAAAAGAAGTTTAAATTCATAAAATAAAAAAAGGGGCCTAATAATACAACAGCTACTAGCCGTTATATTAAAAAACATTCAAACTATTAAAAAAAAAAAAGAATCTCTTTAATGCTGTCGGTTATAACCGACAGCAATAGGAAAACATTAAAAAAAAAATAGCCAGCCCGGGGCTGGCTGGCTGGCCGAAACCAGCCAGCCCTCCAACCCTCCAGCCCTCTCTGATCCCGTGGGGCCCTCCCAGATTCCAGAGCCCTCTGGCCTAGCCCTCGGTTGGAGACGGTTTTAGGGCTATTTTCGGCCCTCTGGCCCTCTGGACCCTTCGGTTAGAGATGGCCTTACAATCTCATATAACATCTTTAAAACATTTCATTTTCATACCTCAAGTACTATTTTATTTCAAAATAATACCTCTGTTACATTTTTCATCCATTGATCCGTTAAGTGTTGACGTGACTGCCACATTTATGCCACGTGGCTACCAAATGTGAGCCATGTGGTAAAAAAAAAAATTATAATTTTTTTTAAAACCTTAATCTTAAAAAAAAAAAAAGGGTTAGAAAATCCAAATCCCATCAGCCCACCCCCCATCCCCATACTGAACCTTAAAAGAAGAAGAAGAAGTAGCAGCAGAAAACCTAGAACCCAATGAAGACGAAGAAGAAGATTCAGGTTCAGGTTTTTAATTTAGAAGATTCAGGTTTTTAAAAAAATAATTAAATTTTTTTTTTGCCACGTGACATTTGTCAGCCACGTGGTACAAATGTGACAGCCACGTCAGCACTTAATGGATCAATGGATGAAAAATGTAACGGATGTATTATTTTGAAATAAAATAATACTTGAGGTATGAAAGTGAAATTTTTTAAAGATGTTGTATGAGGTTGTAATAGATCTCAAACCTAAGGGGCTATTATGTAATTTACCCAAAAAACTACAAACAATCAAGTTTTATCTCTACCTACTATTACTTCTCTCAATACTTTTGAATCTCGAAGCCTTTCTATGGCATAAGACCATCTCCAACCGAAATGACTAAACATAGCTCCGTCCAAAATTATAGCCCTGCAAATAATTGTGAAAAAATTGTGTTTTTCTAAAGAATTCGCCATGGTATCTCTGATCCATGCATAGTATCATGAAAAATGGATATAAATGAACGATTCAGGTCATACTTATAAACCATCTCCAATCGAAAGGGTTAAACATAGCCCTCAATGGTTTATTAATTTTAAATTTTATTGGTTAACTTAATTAAACTATGGTTGTATATTTTCAAATCTAGTCGTTGAATTTGAATTAATTATTGCAAATGAGGAGATGGGCCCAGAAAAGGGCTAAGAGGGGGGAATACATTTGGCTAGCTTGATACTCCTTTGGCCAAATAATAGTCTGGTGGACTCTAGAGAATTATAGCCCATCAATTGGTTGGAGATGAGTTTTTAAGCAAATCATGCTATTTTTTGGCTTTTGGACCTTTAGCCCTCTCCATTAGAGATGGCAAAAATTCAAGATTATTGCTCTGCTAGACTTCTTCTCTGCTTCATTATCTAAAGTTGCTTGGGATTTTTTTTCTTTTTAGTTTGTATTAATGTATTGATGCAGCACGAGCGTAGAAGGGATACCAATGTAAGTCATTGAAGAACAATGTTCTAGATCCACCAGATTTTGGAAGAAAACCAAAAGGTTCATTTGAATAATCTTGAATGATGCATTACATTGGGAGCCAAAAGCCTTAAATAGACTTAAAACCAACCATGGGGAATTTCACAGGACTTAAGGAATTTGAAATGAAATAATCACATGGAATTTGAAGAGTTCGATTTGAATTCCAAAATTTTAAAACGTGTTTTTGGAAGTTTAAATAACCTTGGATGGCTAAAATCCATCATATATTATAGCAAAACTATATGTTTGAACTGGGAAGCCGCACTATTTTTCAAGAAGGTATTATGCGCCTAAAACGAAGCTCGAACACCAAATTTGTAAATTCTCACAGGTTCCTTTTGTCCTCCTTCGCCTCCATTTCGTCTTAAAATGTAAATTTTTTTTTCCTTTCGTAAAATATGTATTATTATTATTATTATTATTTAAACCCGCTTGGTACTCCATTACATAATTGTGGTCTCATGTTGGGTGACACAAAGCCTAACAGTGTTGGTACGAAGGACTAGTGTTTCACATTTTGTCCTAATCAGATGCCAAACTTAATAGATACCTTATTTAAGAACAAAAAATAATAATAATGAAAAATATTTGAAAATTTTGAGTTTTAACGCTAAGAACAAAATAAAAGGTAAAGTGAATAGTAACATGATTGAATTTTTAGTGTAAAAATATGGTTTTTCGTTAAAGTGAACAAAAAAAATATGGAGAATTGAACTTAAACTTCAAGGGCAAACTCTTAGCCACAAATATTTCTTGTTCTTATAAGAAGTCTTTGGAATCAAAGGTTTCGAATGAAATGTCAGTGGTGTACAGTTTAATCCAAGCAAAGAAAAAAAAAAGAGCATAAAAATCAAACACAATGATTGGTCTCGGTCAACGCAGTCCCGGTTCAAAGCATAAAAGTGAGTGGCAGCCCCGGTTCAATCCCAAAAAGAGGGCCGGCGGATGATTCACGGCATGAGCGCTGATATTATAGTGGCGACGACCCTCTTAACCAATCGAATCGAAACCTCATCACATTCTCCGCAAACAAACGATTTTTTAGTGGAATCTTTTTGAGCACCTTCCCATATTCTCATCTGTATTTCTAACTTGTTCTGTTGTTTGTCTTCATTTACGCGTTTTTGAACAACCTTTGTTTTTCTAGTCCACAGTCCACATGGTATAAACTTTTACAGGGTTTTACCATCTAAGAAATTCTTAAGTTGGACTTTCTTATCACGCCAATGTAAACTTAGGAAACTTAGGAGTCTTGCATTCATGTCGACCAAAATGGGTCATGTGAGATTCAAGTCTAACGAGAGTTTCTCCTTGTATATGTCTTGAATCTCACATGGTAGAAACTTTCACATACTATAATTATTCCCTGGTTTACTAACAACAATGGTATTGGTACCCATAACAAGAAAACCCTACTCAAAAATCACTCGGTAAGAGACCACTCGTCTATTTGACAGCAACCACCTTCATTATCAATCCGAAATTTACTAAGGCTACCGATGCTAGAGAAAAGGCCACTCGTTTATTTACTCTGAGGTCTAAAATTGTCTTGGCGAGAAGAGACCCCTTAGTCAATAGTCCAGTCAACTCCACTTCCCAACCAACACGCCAAACATTTTCTCTTCTTCCCGTCCCCACAACATTTCCGTTCCTCTAAAACCCCATAACCCAAACACAAACACAACCAGACATCTCTCTGCAATTCTCTCTCTCTCTCTCTCTCTCTCTCTCCCTCCCACCTGAAAACCACATAAACTATATATACAAATCTCCCCTTGTATCTATAAATAATAAAAAACCAAACACAAGTGCAAAAAAGACAATAACCTTTGTAGCCCAAAAATGAGCAGGTATGGCCGCCAAACCACCTCCCTTGTCCTGTATTTCAACTTCCATTTCTTCTTGTCCTTGTTCTGCTACCTTCCTCTTCCTACGGTCTTCTCCCAACTCTCCTCAAACCAGAAAACCGCCATGATCAATCTCTCCAACAACCTCAACACTCCTACTAGAGTTGTTCCATGGGACGTCAACAAAGAACCAAACCCATGTTTGTGGACGGGAGTTCGGTGCAATCCCCCGACCAATTCATCCGTCATCCAGATTTCTCTGTCCGGGCATTTTCTATCTTCCTCGGACTTTCTGCCACTCGTTTGTCGGATTCAGTCTCTGCAGATTCTCGATGTGTCCGGCAACCATCTGACCACAATCCCACCTGGGTTTATCTCGGATTGTGGAAAGCTAGGCGGGTTAAAGCTGCTCAATTTTAGTATGAACAATTTGGAGGGTCGTCTTCCCGATTTTGTCGGGTTTTCTGGGTTGGAGGCTTTGGACTTTGCTCGGAATAACTTGCATGGAAGCATCGACTCCGAGTTGGACGGGTTGGTCGGGCTCAGAAGCTTGAACCTTAGCTTCAACCAATTTACTGGGTCCGTTCCGACCCGTCTCGGAAAATTCAAGGTTTTGGAGGAGCTTGAGCTTTCTATGAATACGTTTGATGGTCCTTTTCCTGCTGAACTTGTGGGATACCATAATTTGACTCTGCTTGATCTTAGCGGAAATCAGCTTTCCGGGAGTGTTCCTGATGGAATCAGAGAGCTCGCCAAGTTGGAGGTTTTGATTCTTTCGGCCAATAAGTTATCCGGCGGAATCCCACAAAGCATTTCAAATATCACCAGCCTCTGGAGATTTGCAGCAAATTCTAACAATTTCAATGGTTCAATTCCTGATGGCATTGCAGAGCATCTGAAAAACTTGGACCTCAGTTATAATAAATTGAGTGGGTCGATTCCATCGGACCTCTTGTCATCGTGGAATCTGCATACTCTGGATTTGTCGAATAATCGATTGGAGGGACAGATACCGCCAGTTCTATCTCCGAGCTTGGTCAGGTTGAGACTGGGAAGCAATTTTCTTGATGGGAAGATACCTTCTACAGCAAATGCAACAAATCAAACGTTGACCTACTTGGAGATGGAAAACAATAACTTAACTGGATCAATTCCTCCTGAATTGGGTGATTGCCAGAATTTGGCGTTGCTGAATTTGGCTCAGAATCACCTGTCTGGGGCTCTGCCGGTGGAGTTGGGTAGCCTTAGCCATCTTCAGGTCTTGAAACTTCAATTTAACAATTTGAGTGGTCGAATTCCAATTCAAATTACTCAACTGCCCAAGTTGTCCATTCTGAATATCAGCTGGAATTCTCTCAAAGGTTCAATACCTCCTTCAGTTTCAAACATGCAGAATCTTACTAACATGAACTTACAAGGCAACAAGCTGAACGGTTCCATTCCCGCCAGTATTGCCTTCATGGATTCTCTGATGGAACTCCAACTTGGAGAAAATCACTTAAGTGGTGACATTCCAAGAATGCCGATGTCTTTGCAGATTGCTTTGAATCTCAGCAGCAATCTTTTTCAAGGACCTATTCCCGAAACTCTTTCGAGGCTCAGTAATTTAGAAATTCTGGATCTCTCAAATAACAAATTCTCAGGTAAGATACCGGATTTTTTTACTGGAATGAAAACCTTGACACAGTTGTTACTTTCTAACAATGAGCTCTCTGGAGAAATTCCGGATTTCGGTTCTTGGGTCATGGTCAACACAAGTGGGAACGAGGGTGTGACTAACAGAACAAAAAGCACTCTGCCCAAATCGGAGAAGAAAAAATCATATGCAGTGACAATTGTTCTTGCAGTTGTAGCAGCTGTGGTTGCTTTTGGAGCTGTCACCACTGTTGCCTTATCACTATCGCGACAGAATGACAGGGTTAATGATGAACGAGTTCAAACAGGGGAAGAACTTGCTGTGCCCGAGGTCCTCCAGGGAAATCTCTTGACTGCAAATGGTATTCATAGATCAAACATCGTTTTCACTAGAGCGATGGAAGTAGTTTCTGACCGATCAAACATTGTGCTGAAGACTAGGTTTTCAACTTACTACAAAGCCATCATGCCGTCTGGAGCAATCTACTTTGTCAAGAAGCTCAACTTGAGTGACAAGATATTCCAACTGGGCAGCCACGAGAGGTTCGCCAAAGATTTAGAGGTCTTTGGAAAACTAAGCAATTCCAATGTCATGAATCCACTGGCCTATGTCTTGACTGTTGACAGTGCTTATCTGTTCTATGAATTTGCTCCAAAAGGAACCCTTTTTGATGCTCTTCATGGTATCTCGGGTGATGACATGGATTGGGGGAGCAGATATAGTATTGCAGTCGGAGTAGCGCAGGGTCTTTCTTTTCTTCATGGGTGCACTCCAAGTCCAATACTCCTCCTTGACCTGTCAAGCCGAAGCATTTTGCTCAAGTCCCTCAAGGAGCCTTTGATTGGAGAAGCTGAGCTCTTGAAGGTGACTGATCCGTCAAAGAGCACCGGAAGCCTTTCTACTATTGCTGGTTCTGTTGGCTACATTCCTCCAGGTAAGCAATTCTGTGATTTCTTCAGTAACTTGCTGGATTTAAAGCAATTATGTCTATATCTTGTCTCTGTTCTGTGGCAGAGTATGCATACACTATGAGGGTAACAATGGCCGGCAATATCTATAGCTTCGGGGTCATTCTGCTGGAGTTGCTGACGGGAAAGCCAGCAGTTAGCGAGGGCATTGAGTTGGCCAAGTGGGTCTTGAGTAACTCAGCGCAGCAAGATAAAAGGGATCACATTCTTGATTATAGTATCAGCAGAACATCAATTGCCGTCCGAAGCCAGATGCTTGCAGTCCTGAAAATTGCTCTCGCTTGTGTTAGTGTATCACCGGAAGCAAGGCCAAGAATGAAGAGTGTGCTTAGAATGCTCCTCAATGCAAGATAAAGTAACACGGCATGATTCAAACTCGATGTTAAATACTAGTTCCATGCATAAGTGGGATGAACCCGAAGTTTTGGTCAGTTCCTACGAGTAGAATATCAGTGGTTCGATGTTTGTGTAGTTAAAGCTTATCTTGCCATAGAAGATAGAGCAACTATAAGAAGTAATGTAAAATGTAGAAAATTTACATACTGAACTAGATTGTCTTTGAGCTTTACCACTTATACAAGATAGCCAAAGCTTGGCACAACAGCAATTTCCTGCATAAAAAACAATGCTTGCTTGTACTACTGCTTCCAACAGAGCGCCAAGTGCAATATTTATTGAAAATAGCTAAAACATTTTCGAAATGGATTTCAGTAGCAATACTTCTGTGTCATGAATACGCTTAAAGTTACAAATTTGATTTCACTCAACCCATATGCTACAACCTCAACAACGAATTTCGTGCAATAGTCAACCCTAAAAAAAAAGAAAAGGATCGAAAAAAAAAAAAAAAAACAACGGCCAGCAAGATTTTATGACAGAACCTTTGACGAACTAGAACTAAAACTCATTATGCATTTATATTCAAAATTATTTTCCTATTCTTCGTAAAATTGAGCCAGCCTCCCGTCAAACCTAAAAGATAAGCAACAGTAGAAGCATGCCTGACAAGATCAAATCGCAGACATTCTGAAAGCCAAGCTGGAATCAATTGGGGACAAGGCATGTAGAGACTAGAAGGTAAGATCTTTGGGGTCCTCAATAATCTTGGCCAAGGTTTGCAAGAATGAAGCAAGATCAGCTCCATAAATTATGCGGTGGTCAGCAGTAACATTTACCTGTAAATAATTGCATGTTCCAAGAATTAGAATTTGTAGTTTCATTCTATGTATCACACCAATAAGTATATATTTCGTTATTTCTTACCTGCATTTGGTTCTTCCTACCAATACGACCATCCTTAGTAGCCACAACAGTTGGCTGAGATGATCCGACAGCCATAATTGCACCCTATAGAAGTTGAAATCAGAAACGCACAATTATTAATAACCACCAGCATAAAACATGCACCTTCACTCTCTAACAGAAAATAAAGAATGAGAAAAACATGAAATGAATCGCTTACAGTTCCAGGTGGCAGAATAGCATCAAACCGATCAACACCAAACATCCCAAGATTAGAAACAGTGAATGTACCTACAAAACAGCAAACGGTAGTCATTTAAATCAGACAAAAATGGAGCACTTTGAATGTCAAATTTTCAGTAAAAGACTGTAAAACAAGGGCTGCAATCTTCAGAAGCTCTGTACTGCCTTCACTTAGCATAAATATTAGCGATTATGCCACTATTTCTCTCATGAAGAATCCAAATCTAGGATCATAAGAATATTCTAACCCAGAAATCATCAATTAAAGTACATATACCAAAACTCAAAAAATAAAATTAGGAGGAAAAATGGCAGAAACCCTGAATTGCATAAGAATAGAGACAGATACTACTCAGGTACTCGACCACAGTAAGGTTCTGTGAGCCTAATGATAAGGCAGGCTAAAAAATAAGGGCCAGACCCTTCGAATGCGCCACAGTCCAAAGGTGACAGAGAGAACAGGCACTGTAAACTGCATCATTAATAAAATTCTAGACACTGTTGCTCTAATATGCATTCTGACTGTATTGGTGATCTGAACAAAAAGGAAGGACAATACAACACAAAATTCTAATGGCATGGCTAAAGCTTTTGGTCAATCTTAGAGTCAAACAAGAGTTGTGACAAGGAGCCAAGATTGAGTTGAAGCACTGAAACAAATCAACTTAGCAAACCAGCATTTCCTGTTTGTAAAGCACTTTACACGCAGTACAGAAAGTTGTAATATCTTGTGATTGGTGTTCATATAAACCATGTTTTACGGAAAGCAGAAGAGGGAAAGTCGCTCAATTTACAATTACAAAAAAGAATTTAGCCACAGCCTTTTCCACAGTTACAGAAGAGAAGCCTCTGCCAAGCTTTGAAATATTGGCCCGGATTACACTTTCAAATGGTACTTATTTGAAAACAAAATGAACCCAACTGACAACTAAATTATGTACATGTTATGGGGAACATGAGAACTCTGAGCATAGGCAACCAAATTATTTAGGCATTGTTGCTTGAGGAAAACAGACGCTGGCTGCCTGATCAATGATCACCTTGTTCTCATTCTATTATTCAGCTTTGGTGTTTAATTTCATACCGCAATAAAGCATAAATTGAACTATTATTTGAACTATTAATTGTCAAGCTTCAGCTAAATAATTAAAAGTTCATAGAGAATGTCAGTGCACATAAATCCCTGTTTTTTCTCCAAATGAACATACTTTTTCGTATTGATCGAAAAATCTAGTTACTACTTTTTGATCAATATGATTATTTCTTTCAAATTTAGTAACATACTTTTTCGTATTGGATCGAAAAAGTAGTTATTAAAATTGATAAGAATAATCATGAATTTTGAAGCATTTTATACAAGTTTTAAAAACTTCACATGCAAAGGTCGTCTATTTTCACATTTCATTCTGCATGACAATGTATTAGAACATATACCAAACACTCTCATGCCCTCTCTGCTCAACATGTTGTGTGGTTACTAAGCATTTAGGCAAGTAATAATAGTACCTGTATTGTACTCATGAGGTTGTAGCTGCTTGGCCCTGGCCTTATCAACTAACTCCTTCCACTTTCTTGACAATGTATATATGTCAACCTGAACCATTAAAACTTCGAGCCTCAGAACCACCAACCACCGTCCCAAAACAAAAGAAACCACTACTATAAAGCATGGAAAACAAAAGGGCACAAACCTTGTCCGCATCCTGAAGCACTGGCGTAATCAATCCACCGTCGATTGCCACAGCAACCGCTATGTTAATGCTGCTGTTGTATGTAAAGCTCTTACCATCTCTACAGCCAGAGTTCACAACAGGATGTTTGACCAATGCAAGTGCAGTAGCCTTTGCAAGCAATGCTGTCATGGTCACTCCCTTCGACTTGATCTAGAAAAAATAAATCATAACATCTACTCGTTACAACATCTACTGTCCTGATTCAGAATTCTCGACCAGTAAGCCACATTCACGTGGGGAATAAAATGCTACCTTATTAACGAAGCAAGCGCATACTATAGACTACAATATTCTTCATTTAAATGGAAAAAGAAATCGTTTTATGATTTTAGGACAATGCCAAATTATCAAGTCAGAGACTCAATTTTGATGACACAAACTATGGATTCTCAGGTTAAGCAACCCAAATTGTTGAATTGAAATTACCTAAAAAGCAACTTTTCGGTGCTGCGGATAAATGAATAATGAATTTGAATTTGATACCCAAATAAGAATTCAGCATTGTTCTTGCAAAATGTGAAATGATACCGAAAGCATATTTCTCGAAAATTTGAAGTTACCTTTTTGTACAGGGCATCCAGCGCGTCAGTGGTGATAGTGTATCCTACTCTGAAAGTGGGCACAGAGAGACTCTCAAGCATGTTCCTACTCACTGCCCCCTGCATTGTTGTAAAAGGCACCACCGATCCCAACTCAATTCCTGCCTCCGCTGCCACAGCAGCGGCTGACTTTCCAACACTCGGTTCAGCAGCCACCGCCACCGTCGGCTGAGTAGCAAAAGCTTCAACATCCTTAGCCACAATCCTCCCCAGCGGTCCACTTCCCACCACTGACCCCAAGTCCACCTTCAAGTCCTTAGCAAGCTTCTTTGCATACGGCGATGCCACGATTCTCTTCCCTCCCTCTGACGCCGGGTGGGTTGAAGCCACGGTTGCCGCAGCCTTAGGGACCACCGCGGGACCCGCATTATCTGGAATTTTCTCCGGCTGTGGCTCCGGAGCAGTTGCGGGCGGTGCTGGTGCCGCTGGAGCTGGAGCTGCTGATGAAGAATTGGCCTTGGTCTTGGCCTCGGCAATCTCGTCCTCGGTTTCGGCCAATAGAGCAATAGCCGAACCGACGGCTGCGACGCCGCCCTCCTCGACCATAATAGAAGCCAAGTAACCGTCGTAGAAGGTCTCGACGTCCATGTCAGCCTTATCGGACTCGACGACGACGACGCTCTCGCCCTTGGAGAGCTTGTCGCCCTCGGACTTGACCCAGGAGACGATCTTGCCCTCAGTCATGGTGGAGCTGAGAGCCGGCATGAAGATCTCCCGGATCTTGGCCTGGACTTGGGCCCTGCCCCGGCGCCCGGAAATGAGTGCCGGCGCAGAGGAGGTGGGGTTACGGCGGAGGGGTTGGGAGGTGGGGATGAAGGAGGTGTTGAGAAGGTGAGCCATTGGAGTGGGCGGTCAGAGAGAGAGAGAATGAGGGGGTTTGTGTAGAAGAAGGAAGGAAGGAAGGAAGGAAGGATGAGAATCCAGAGGGTCTGTGGATTCGATGGGTAGGTTTTGTTTTGTGGGTTTATTTCGATTTCGTAGTTGATATCTTCATCGCATTTGGGGGTGTGCGTTTCTCGAGTGCATCGAAACGATGGCGGGCGTTCCAACTTCCAACTACTTTACCAGTGTCGATGGTGGCGATGTGCCTTCGGTTTGCTTCGTTTCTATAAGCTTTAATGTTTTTACATCACTAGTCCTTGAAATTGATCAAAATCCTCATTTTTGAACTTCAAATTCAAAATCGACAATGTCATCCTGAAATTTAGTTCCATTATTTCGTTTAGATTTTCTCAATTATTTATGATAACTAAGTTCATCTCTACCCAAAGACCATAGGTCACCTATATTCAACAAAATCAGTCTTCCGCTAAAGAGAATCGAGGAAAAAGAATCAGGTTAAGTTTAGCACCAAAAAATACTAAAATATGAAAGAGAATATGACAAACGATAATGTTAATGAGTTAAATTGTTAAATGTATATGAGAGTGTGATCGGTAACGATCAATTCCATGAACCCACTAACCATCATCACGCCTCTCCCTCACCACCACAAGCCGATCAACACCACGGCCAACCGCCAACCACCACAATCTCTCCTTCACTAATTTTTCTACCATCATTGGAGAAAATTGTGAAACCATCTTACTACCACCAAATCCACCATGAAGGACCTCAACCATCAATAAGAAAACCTAGCAGAAGAAGTTTCATGTAGTCCTACCATCTCAACAGAACACCATTTTTCTTAATTTCACAATTCAAGATCCAAAATTTCAATTTCTTTTCTTTAAAATGAGACAACTGGTGACAAACTACGGTTATTTACAATTTACAAGCCCGGAGAAACTATGAGGAATTTCACACTGCCCGTGACCACAATCAAACAAACACAGCAGCTTGAAGTTTAATTAAATAAACAATATGGGGAAAATGCAAAGGGGGAAACAACATAATTTGAATCCACACCTCCTTCACTTTGTCAGACTATCTTATATGTTTGATGAGTGCATTTCCGTTCGCTTTCACCTTTTTTTTTTATTTTTTTAAAGGAACAGCTTGTGGCAAACCATGTTATCTACCTTTTTCGAGCCCGAAGAGGCAATAGAGAATTTCATCCTGTTTGTGACGACAGTTAAGCAAATTCAATAACACGGAAGAATGAAACACACGATGTGCCGTACGAAATACGAACCCAACTACTTGGGCACCACGTGGTGGTTTATAACATAATTTAGTTTAATTTGTTGTATCTGGATTAATATCCGGCTTCTAAAGACGAGTTGCAACATCAAATTTATTGGAAATGGTAGAAGTTGCAGTTCCCACCCGCGTTCATATCAGACCCCTTCTTTCTGTAAGCCCACATCTTCCAATTCGTCGTAATATAGTGTCAACAAATACAAAAGCATGCAAGATTCGTGGAGTTGCAGCTTCTTCTTCTTCTTCTTCTTCTTCTTCCGCTGGCACTTGTGGGTATAAACAACCGGTTGATGATGGACAAATAGTGTTGCCAAACAAGGCAAGCAAGAAAAGGGTCTTCTTTTTAGACGTCAATCCTCTCTTATGCGGGAAGCAGACCCAGCTTACACGCTTTTGCTCATTGGGTCTCCTTATTTTTCAATCAAGTTAGCCTATCCGACCCTGTTATTGCTGTAAGTCCACTTTACCCATTTTGGCACCATGTGTTCGATGAAATGCTTCACTGGGTTTTTCCTCTTTCTCTTGACATAATGTTTAATCTTTCCTCAAAGGTTCCACAAATTAAATTGTTAGGGAAAGATTGATAGCTAGCTTGGCAAAATATATTTGACAGGAGGCACTATGTAGCTCCACACCTGACCATTTTTTGTGATGCTTATAGGGAAGTTTGATTACCCTCTTGAAGGGTTAAGATGCAGTTTATGATTTCTACGTGGTTAGTGGCCCGCCATTGTTTAACTCGATAAGTCATTGGACCTTGTAGACTCCCTACAAAGCTAATTATTCTTCCATGATTCTTGGAATTTGATCATCTTGACTTTGAAATTACAATTAACTAATGTTGTATCATGATGGTTAATCTTGGTAACGGTAAATATATCTACTTTTTCTAAATTCTGCACTTGCAGGTTGTTGATGGGGAAGGAGTAAGTGAGCACCGCGGACAGTTATTACCATCCTATAAAGCACATAGGTGGAAATTCACAAGACAGTTTCCAAGGGGGCATGCTGGAAGGTCACATGGAGTCATCACCAATGTTCTTCAAAAATGCAATGTGCCTGAGAGTTAGCCTCTATTTTGGTATCATTACATTAGGTTGTAATATTATCTTTAGAGCAAATATGAATCTGATTATAGAGCTAGAAGCATTAATCAAAACTAACTTTTTAATAAGTAATAATTTGTTAATAGAACAATGAGGGGCAACTACCGAGTACGCAAACATTAACATGATGTTTATAATGAAGCAACAAAAAATTCTAACAGAGTAAAGAAAGAAATGGACCGTACAAACTACATTATTACTAGCACTGTCACTACCAATACTACCATCATTTTCATTGTCAACACACTACAGTTATCACCTGTGTTCTTTATTGCTGCCACCAAGACATTAGCCCGACCAAGGAATTAGCACACCACCTACACTGATGCTGTTTTCCCCACTATCACCACTATGGTTATATGATCATTGTTGCTTCTGTTGCCACTTGCCACCACTTACCACAATACCTACTTATTATATTCTTCCAACATCCATTCTTACCTTTATCATAATCATATTTTCAATGAAGTCTAAATAAATAGTTTTTTTTTTTTTTTTGGTAAATAAACTCTTATTTATCTTTTGTCAAACCCATTCCTACTTGAAGCTCATATCTGATGCTACACATAATACAAGATACAGGATCTAATCGATACCAGTCTAATGTAATCCTATCCTATCATATTTGGTCAATTGGAGAAAGTTTAGTGGAAAGGGCAAGGGCACTCTCAAACTCTATAGGTTAGGGGCAAAAAAGTGTTAGGTGGCTAGTTTTCATTGGCTACCAATTTCTTCGTAAGTTGACCCTTCAAGAGCCTTGGGCAAGAGCCAGGAATAAACTAGCCCCTTCAAGAGCCCTGGACTATTTTAGCCTACGCTAGATATGTCCCATTAGAAGTGTCATTTGAGGCTAAATAACACTCTTTTCAAGGCTACTTTTCATGCATTAGATATGCTTTTATATCCTGTGCACCAAAGACTGACATCTATTTGATAGACTCTCCAGGTTGAACCCCTCTACCTTTTGTTTCTTATTTTTATTTTCTAAAAGACCTGGGAAGGAGTAGAAACAATAAAACGGCTATAATATGTCAAAATAGCAATGAGAGTTTGATAGGAATGAAGATCTGTTTCTTTCCTATTTTACTGCTGCTGCCTTGGTATTTGAAATTGATCATTCCAATATAAACATGATTACCTGTATTTATGAACAGGCAAGGATCTACTTGTTTGAAATAAAAATTCAATAACCAGTTTGCTCTCTATTTAAAAATTGTTTCCTTATAAGTTTTGAATTTATACATAATTTTTTATTAGTCTGGATACTTCCTATCATATTGGATTCTTTAAGCCATGCCTGAAGCTAGTGGAATTGAAGCTTAAAACATGAAATCTCTCATAAAGGCCTGTAGATGATAAAATTCAAATATTTTGGTTTTCTGCTTTGCGTTATTTTGAACATAAAGTGGTGCAGGTCATAAAAGTAGAACATCACGAAACTGATGATGTTATAGCTACACTTGTGGGGCAAGTTATTCAAACAGGATATTGGGTGGTGATTGCCTCTCCTGATAAAGATTTTAAGCAATTGCTTTCGGAAGATGTCCAGCTTGTTATGCCCCTGGACGAGTTAGAACGCTGGTCGTTTTACACTCTTAAGCACTACATAGCTCAGTATAACTGTGATCCATGCTGTGATTTGAGCCTTAGTAAGTATAATTGTAATGTGGTGATTTCATATTTCAATTAACTATATTAGTGCTAGCAATATGACTCTAATTTGACATATTTTTTATGATAAATGTTTTCTAGTTTTGTTTCCAGAGCCAGTTATGATGTTGATGTATCTTATCCTCGACAGTTTTCTTCATAATGCTATATCTGTGACTGTTCACTGTTATATAAGACTTATTGATTCATGTAGTCTATAGTTTTTAGGGCTTAATTAAAAATACTCATTAATTTTGCTAGGATGTCATTTAGAGTGAACACTGACATATTCAGATAATTATTCACGGATGAGAATTTGGACAGCAACTGTACTGCAATGTTTTGTGAAGCATTTGATCAAATTCCAACACACACATAATGGGTTTAAATAAGAGTTATCTGCCATACAGTTAACAGTTTTTAGGCAGCAAAAAACTAAATTGGAGTTCTTTCAGAGACTGATCATTTCTTCTTAATTTGTCAGTTTGTTTACATTTCTTCTAAGATCCCAGAGTGGTTTCACTAGGCCGCATTCCTGTGTGATAAACCCCTCTTAATATAATATTTATTCACTTCCAGAACACGTTTTGTAATTCTGTTAACTTAATGTCTAGGGTGCTTTGTGGGTAATCACGCTGATGGTGTTCCTGGAATCCAACATCTAGCTCCTGGATTTGGTCAGAAGACTGCCCTAAAGCTCTTGAAAAAGCATGGTTCATTGGAAAATCTACTAAACACAGCTGCAGTCAGAACTGTGGGCAGACAGTATGCTCAAGATGCTCTAACAAAACATGCTGATTACCTAAGGAGGAACCACGAGATTCTTTCCCTTAGGAGGTAATTAATATGCTTGCGGTGTTAATTTTCTTTTATCAGTAAATTCCAGGGATAATTTTGTTATTCAGAGTTATCTTATTACCTTGCTCTATAGTAGTCCATAGTTGTTGATATTCCTCAGTCACACTTTTCTGCAGGGATGTTGATGTTAAACTTCGAGAGGAGTGGTTGGTTACGAGAGACACAAGCAATGATTCAGCAACTCTGTCTAACTTCTATAAATTCTTGGAAGAAACCGGGTATTTCAGTTGTCAAAGAGCATCTGTTTCAAATGGCTAAGCTGATAGGTAATTGCTTGTACCTTTCCATATGACAGAAACAAGTTCATGATCCGTTCCTTGTTTCCCATTGGGGGTATGGGGAGGTTGGGCGGTACTTGTTGAGGATGAGGTCTTTAATTTTCTGATTTTTCTTGCCTGCACATTTCTCAAAGTATAAAATTTTATAAACTTCATTCTACATGTCCGATACATAACTATGACAATTCGGATAATTTTGAAATACTATAAAGTGCAGTCTGCTATAACAGTTCATTCTATCAATAAAATATCATCTAGAGAGAAAAAATGAACTAATGTGTGAGCAACACATTTCACTTTTACAGTGTCATTGTCTAACACACACATGTCCTTATTCAATATAATCCGTTCTTTACATCAAGATATTGAATTTGTCTCGTATATGCATTACCATGATACAATCTTATTCATTTTTCCAATGCACCTGGCACTCAGATTGTTTAATTCATTATTTCTATACGTAATATATATACATAAGCTTATATTTGTCACACGTCTTCTTGATAGAGCTCTACATACCACTAAACAAAGGATTCTCAAATGACTTATTTCAAGTAGTAATTTACAAAGCCCTCAAAGTGCATTACATCTAGTGATTACAAATCCCTCTATCTAATGTTTAGAGTATTGTAATTCTAGTTGTGTGAGATGTTGGGATTTTTGTGGAGAGAGATTTAGGAAATATAAGAGCTGATGTGTTTTTTTGGATTACCACTCTGAAAGGGTGGGAGGAGGGAGAAAAAATGAAGGAAAATATAAGAGATGATGTTGCTTTTTGGATTACCACTTGGAACGGGTGGGAGGAGGGTGAAAACAACTTAAATTTGTTTTTAGTTTTTGGTTTTTGGTTTCCTTTTGTGTACCATTCCATATACATTTCTTCTACTTCTCTCTCACCATCCTTCCTCCTCAATTCATCTCTCCTTCTCCTGTATCTTACCAAAAATTAAACATAAAAGACTCAAGTATTTCTGATATCATCCGAAAGCTTTTATAAAGAATTAATTCACTTTTATAGACCAGTGTTCTAGGATTAGCACATACAGAATGATCATGTAAATAATTTTTTCCCCCTGACCTATTTTCCATTAAAATTTGTACAGTGGGTGGTACGAAGAACTATATTATTTTAACCCGAGAGCTTAGCAAAATTAAATGTACTGGGATGTGCTACCATATAAAAGTCCTGAAATCGAAGAACACAGAGGGCAGACTGATATACTTTTGTGCTTCTGAATGCGGAATTTATCATAAGTTCTCACTACCTGTCTTCTCTCTTCCTCCGTCCCTCTCCCATTTTGTTGCTTCTGATATGCTTTTCTCCTCCTGTTTCTGGAATCTCAGATTTTGTCCTTCGGTGGCGAAGAGAAACTCGGCTGTGGTAGATTGCAATGTGGTCAGATGGTAATAGTGCATGAGTAAGTGCTGAAAGTTTTGGAACTGCAAATCTCAGCTAAATATACAAATGTACCAATTCCACCCAACCGGTGCATTTGAATGATTTTGATGTCGAATTTTTTCTTGCCTGTGTCTATAAGGGTCTTATTCCTTTGATACTTGGTGTTATAAGTTATTTAGGTAACTGGACAATGTCTTTTGTGTGGAGATTGGGCCCCAAGCTACTACTTGTAGTTAGGGATGGGCAACGGTAATGGCGGGCGAGTAACCGCGGTTATTTATCCATAACCGTTTATGCTCATACCCCATAACCGTTTACCTATTGGATAATTGCCTAAACGGTTATACCCATACCCATAACCATTTATAAACGGTTAACCATACCTATAACCGCATATCCATTTAACTGTAACCGTTTAATAGCTGTTCACCCATTTACCATTTTTAACCCGTTTATCTTTTCTTTTTCTTTTTTTTTTTTTTTACCATTACCCGAGGTCGCACTTGGTGCGATGACAAGTGCCTTCGCCCATGAGCGGTAGGTCTCGGGTTCGAGACTTGGGAGCAGCCTCTCCATAAATGGGGGTAAGGCTAGCCGACATTCACCTCTCCCAGACCCTGCGTAAAGCGGGAGCCTTGTGCACTGGGTACGACCTTTTTTTTACCATTACCCATTTTTCACTCGTCCACATGTTTTTTAACAACTTGAAAATTTAAAAAAAAAAATTGTTATAATTTTTTTTTGACAATTAAATACTGTTATAGGTACATTCATCATCTATTTCCGTATTTTAAGTTTTTAAGTCCTTATACCATTTCAATAATTGAAATAATTATCGGCAAAGACACAACGGCGGGGCACTGTTAGGTGGATTATTTATATGCCAACGTAACGAGAGCAATCCATTTTCCAATCTCTCCCATAGAAAAATAAAGATTTTTAGGGAATAGAACAAATAAAAAACATGGACAACAGGAAATATATAACTTGTACGGTAACTATGTGTAGAAAATAACCTAAAGATGTTGAACAATATTGAAGGAAGGGTAAAGAAAATGTAAGGGATCAATAGCCCCGTAAGAATGTTCGATTTCCAGTTTGTTCGATCCAAGATCAACAGATAGCTACAGTAAACACATAAACAAATCTAATGCATGCATATTGCAAGGGAAATGATTTCAGTGCGCTCCCGTTTATTTTTCTCACTTAAATTTCTTTTGATTTATTCAATTTAAGGATAAAAATACTGTAAGGATTATCGTTTATTACTTTTTAATTAATTACAACACCGCTATATAAATCACATTATAGTCAATAGCATTGATCTAAGTTTTGTCCAATAGAGAACATATTTTGTGTTAATTTTACATATATAAAATAAATGAGTAAACAGTTACCCGTTTATAACCACGGTTAATACCCATAACCGCTCATTTACACTTCGCGGGTAAACAGTTATATCCATAACCGTTTATTTATCTAAACGGTTATCCATAACCATAATCATTTAATTTAAATGGACGGGTAACCGTGGTTACCCATAACCAATGGGTATTTGCCCATTCCTACTTGTAGTTTGTCCAGGGAGAATTATTTTGTTTCCCAAAAATAAACAAATTGTTTTTTTCTTCTATTTTTAATCAAAGAGGAAAAAGAATTTGAACTCGCAACAGGTTTCAACGCTGCGCAGAGAAGCGTCTATGCGGACAATAACTGAGCACGAGAAGCATGACCTTGACCGTTAACAAAGGATTATGTATATGAATTTCTTGCTGTTATCTTGACAGTAACAGAGATTTTCGTGCTACAAGATTTCATCCTTTGAATAAGACATGAATATTGGAGCAACTGGCCGATTCAACATCTCTTGAATATGAAAACAAGAACTGGAGACCATGATCGGTTTACCGTCTGAAACTCGGAGCAGATCCACATCTCAACCGGTAATTTGGAGATGAAATCTTGGACGGTCTTCAGTTCTTCCCTGAATTTCCATAAGGAAAACAGAAGTCTAAAACATACGAGTCGACGAGAAGAACACAACTGCCAGTATTAAGCTAAAGAAGTTACGAACAAAATCATAGACAATCCTAAAGAAGTTACGAACAAAATCATAGACAATCCTAAAAATAACATACTCCTCAGTAGCATAAATAACAGGAAAAAAACAAACAACTCTCTGAAATCTGAAGCAGCAGATGCCCACAGAGAAGCCTAAAATCCGAATATCCCACAAACAATCCAACTCCTCATCAGCCAAATTATCAAGGGGTGTGCTATCCACACACCCTTTTTACTTCTCACACACCCTTCTAATTTTCGACCGTCCGATCGGATGAGTTGAATAAGATCAAAGGACAAAAATTAACAAGGGGTGTGAGAGAAGTAAAAAAGAGTGTGGATAGCACGCCCCATTATCAAAAACCCTCCTATTCAGTTCTGCCCATAAAACCCTTCTTTCGTACCCCTAAAGAAACTAAATTCTCACACAACAAAGCATTACATGACACTGGAATGGACCAGCATAAGCCTGTCACCTTGAGTAATCGTGACCATAAAGGATATGGCACAGGGAAATGAAGCAATAAGTGATCCATATTTGCAGAAGCCCCCGTCTTCTTTGAACCATTTCACAAATATTAATCTTCTCACGAGCAATTAGCCAAACTAGCAACTTAGAAGGTTCTTTAGCTTCCCATATTACAAAGGAAGGTGTGACAGTAGCAAGGGTTCAATTATTCAACAGATCTGAAAAAGATATGCAGGCAAATATTCGAGAAGCCACTGACATCCATACTCTCTTATGCGCTCAGCTCTACTTGGAACCAATCACCCAGTTTCAAGGTCTGTCAGTATAGACTGGACCTCTCCATTCCTACTCATTAAGGTTTCTCCGACACACAAGAATCCCATCTAAGAGGGAAGGAGGACAGATTGGCACACATTCCAGCAATGGGAAAATCATGATATCGAGACAGTCTAAAGAGATGAGGCTAATTAGTATAAAAATCTGTTTCCCAAACTCAAACCTCACTTTTTCCGCAACTCAACCTGTATTCTCTTTCAAGCTTCCAACTTTCACTCTTCATTCCACAATAAATTCCAAGTCATGCTTCCACTTAATTAAAATCATTAAGGGACAACTAATATCAATCGTTTAAAACTTTGTTTCCATATCATTACATAGTATTCTGCTGCCAAAGAACTTTTTTTTTGTTGTTTTGTTAATAAATAACCATATATTTCAGACAGAGCTTGGAGGAACTTCATAATCTTATATTATGGATTTTTTCGTTCTAATACTCCATCTAAGAGTTACCAGTATTCACCAAAGCTGTTCCTAACAATCCAATCTCATATGTTTATTCCCGTATTTAACAAGAAAATTACTCAGTCAGTTGTAATTGTAATATGGTTTTGCTTAAACTGCACAATGAGTGAAATAAAACCCAGGAAGCACAAACTAGCAAACAAAGTGAAGAAAAAGAAAATATTAGAGCAGAAGTGTTACCATCCACCAGGATGCCCCACATAAACCACTAAGCTGATAAGCCCTCCATCCATCAGGATACCTTTTGCAGCTTCCAATGCTTTTAGTGTTGTGTCTGACTGCGTGGTGAGTGATTTGTCACCCCCTGGAAGATAGCCTAGGTTGAAAGCGACAAGCCTGGCAACACCCATTTAATCAAAGTTTTCAGGAAGCAAGTTCTTCCTATTGCAGTAATGTGGTCAACAATATTGCCATCTATATGAATAAAGATTCTGTGTTTTCAGCCGTCCAAAACACTAATTTCATTTTCTCTTCTTCTGTTTTATATATATATAAGGAAAAACAATGCTTTTATTGAATTTAAAGAACGGTGCAAACACAGTGACCAAGCTTAGACACTAATAATCACAAAACTGTCAACTAGCTAACAAACAATCATTATACACCTCCACAATACACTATTTTTCGAAGCTGGACTTATGCAATTGCATAATATTAGGCATCTAAGCTTTCTGAATGTATTCTTGTTTTCTTAACTGATTTTCTTTGCATTCGTTAATGAAGAACTGATGTAAAAGGGACATAGAGGTCAAAGGTATTGGCATAAAATTAAATTCCATTTGGGTTTCACGTTATCACTCTGATTCAATACACAAAAGAATGGGATGAGATCATCAAGAATCTTGAGTTAAATTGAGTACCTAACAGATGTATTCCTTGGTAGAACTTCATGCATTTTACTGTGGCATTTGGAGAACAGCTTAACGAGTCCCTTCTACATATAATTGAAACTAAGAAGAATTTTCATACGTCCACAATATTACCCACAAAAAAAGAAAAAAAGAAAAAAAAAGAACCAAAAGTAAAACCACAAGATAGTTCAGTCCAGTCCCAACCACCAGTCCGGAATGAAAGCGGATAAACATCATTATAGTTGGTTTCAATCACACTAATAAATAACTCTATGAAGGAAAACATGTGTATGTTGATAAGGCTTTGAGTACACAAATCACGCATAACACAGAAGCACAAACATAGAAACACAATGAAAGCCAGAATTCTCCGTAATAAAGTGCCGTTAAAACCTCTTTTTAAATCTAATGAGCAATCGCATTCATTTTCTTTATTATTCAACAGTCAAATATGGTGCATTTAGAAGAACTAATCATAAAGACAGTGGTGAAAACATGAGTACATCAGATACTACTCTGACTCCACTCCAATGGACTCTACAACTAAGAATAAACGGGAGATCAAGGCAAAGCCTATATTTCCTGTAATATTAGTCCTACATAATATGCAATGGAGGTTCAACCAGTGATGATTAGACAATAAATTACTCATGGACTGAACACAATTTTTTTATCCACACTCGTTTTGGAATCAAGACCACCGATTTCCTTCCCCCAACGGGTCCAAAACGAGCTGCCCAATCCTTTTATTACTTCGCATGCAGTTTTGTTGATACAGTGACCTCTCAAGTCTCACACAACTACTCCAACTTTCTATTTCCTCAGAAGACAAAATTTGGAATCATGAATTACAAATGCACAAACTTTCTCTTTCCTCAAAAAGAAGACAATTTGTCAAAGGTACCTCATTTGGAGTGACCGATTCTTCCAGCAGAGAAGAAGTTTTCTGTAAAGCAGCTTCCTGAATGTCAAGTCCGTAAACAGAACCCTTTCCCGATTCATCAGCGACCATCTTGAGCATCGCTAAGGTATCATGACCATTGCCACAAGTGGCATCAATGACCGTATCACCTTTTTGGACAACATGTTTCCATACCCTGTTAAGAAAAGACACTAGAAGATATTCAGAGTTGAAACAATAGTTACAATACTATCACAAAATAAAGGAAAAACTAAGAATGATAGTCTATAGCGCAGGAGATACCGCATAACATTACGTATTAAACCCAAAGCTCTCGAATATACATGTTTGTTAAACCAATTAATATGCAGTCATTGTGCATAATAAAAAAACCAAAAGGCTCGAGATGCTTGCCTTGAAAACCAGAAGTGGGTTAATGGTAGGTTCAAAGCCTCAAATATAACAATGCAAATGTAGGTATAAGTAAACAAAAACATGCTCGAAATGCAGACATATTTAGGGAACCTAATGATTGATTTCTTACAAGTGGGAAACTTCTGTGGCCCTCTTCTTCCCCAAGATAAAGCTCACCAGTAGATCCTCCAATCCTGAATCATGGTCCACATTCTAATAAGTAGTTGATTCCAATTCGGTTTCACTTTAATGTATTAATTATCAATTTTACCCCAACTCCACAACCACAGTTGACACACTAGTTATCTGTTTGGTTCCTGAGAAAATACAAAATTTAACCCAGATTTTCTCTCAGCCCAAGTAATCAAATCATAGCATAGCATAATAGTCTAGTTATTCCCCTCAAATTTTCTCAGCAACCAAACAGTTGAGATAATTCAGACTTGGAAAATAAATGCAGCACATGAATTATCATGGGATGTGAGTGTAGTACAAGTTTTGAAACACTGCACTTACCAAAGAGAGGAGAGTCTTTCGGGAAAGAAACGGAAACGGAAACGGAATCACTGGCCGCAGGGGCAGGGGTTTGGGAAACGTTTCGGCGGAGGAGGTCACGAGGAGTCTGACTCAGCGAAACGTTTCGAGTAGGAGGAGAGGGAAAGAGGAAGAAGCAGCGTGTTGAGGAAGAAGAAGTTGGAATTAGCGTCAGGGGTTTGTGTATCCCAAGCAAATGCGCACCAAATCTCAATCTGACCGGCACAGTCACTGCCAGCATAGCTCCGGCGGCCTCTACCTCCTCCTCCTGCGGATAAAAGATAACGGCGTCGAAATTCACGTTCAATCAAATTAAACAATGCAGTGCAAATGCCGCCCGAATTGAAATTTCAGTAAAATGGGTCGGGTCAGGCCGAATCAAGCCCAACTCCGGCCCGTTTAAAGTGGGCACGGCACGGTCTGGACTTTGAACTAGTTTTGGTGGGCAGCTGGGGTAACCCCCCACCCACATCATGTTTGGATGAGTAAATTGTAAAAAATGCACTATAAATTATTGGATACTGAGTCATTTATAGTGCGGTTTAGTAATATTTGTCTTTATTTGTAAGTAAGAGTATTAGCACATTTGTCTTTATTTGTAAGTAAGAGTATTAGCATTGTCTCATACGAATGAAGAGTTCGATGCCTAATTATGGTTGACACATTGTGTCATTTAGTCTAAATCTCTCCTCTTAATGTCTCTATATCAATAACAATTAGAGCAACTCCAGTGTAGGAGCCCTTCCCCCAGGCTATTCACTATATAATCCACCCAGTGAACAGTAACTACCCTTAATGAACAGTAATTACCGTGGCAATTGTCTTTTGCATCTCCACCCCTGCTGTGAATAGCCCTGGCAATTGATAATAAAATATTATTATTATTTTATTTATAATTAATATTATATTATTTACTTTGTATAAATTAATATTATATTATTTACTTTGTATAAATTAATATTATATTATTAATTATATTAATATTATATATTCCTCCTTCCTTTTCTCTACAGATTTCCTTCTTCTTCTCTGCGATGACTCTCGGTTCCACAACAAAAGAAATGCACCAACACCCAAGCTTCACAGATCCAGGGCCAATAGTCCAAAACTCATCCATCTGCAGGTAAAAACTCAGTCTCCTCCAAAAGCTAGCTCTGATTATAATATCTGAACTCCATTTTTCACCAATGGTCATAAACAAAAGTTGAAGAAAAATAAAGTAAAACCCATCTATGTTCCCACTGATGCACAGGATCGGGCTCCGATGTCGTGGATGACTCCCACTACTTCTTCTAAATCTTCATCTTCTTCTTCGTCTTCTGCAACTTCCCAGAAATACAGAGGATCCATACCGTCCGCCTAAAAAAAGCGGGTGACGTCGCCCTGACGTCACACCCACTCGGGCTCTCAGGCTGGCACGAGTTGCCAGGCCTCTCCCTCGGGCTGGGCCTGTCCCTCTGGCTGCCACACGCTGGACCTCTCCCGTCGGGCTCTATGGCACTGTTCAACCCACTGTCCCCCGAGTTATAGCTCCCACTGGAGCTGCTCTTAGATAAAGAGATTTGAGGCTACTAGATGCCATGCATGAATTTGTAATGAAGTAATAAGTCATTTGAAAAAACTTTATTGAGAAATACTAAAAGGGACTCTCTCAAAAGTAGGACCTCGATAAACTATCTGCCACCTTACAGTTTAATATTAATTATCGTGTCAACATTACAAAATATTGTGCTAAAAACATGAGGCGACAAAGAGTCTATGGAGAGTCCCACTTTTTTTTTTTTGAACAAACGATATTATCTACACTAAGAGGGAGTGGAAGTGGATCAAGCCTTACAATAGGTCAGCCACAATAATGTGGATCAAATTCACATTTGCTTGAGAATCGATCTAAGAGCTTTTGCTTACAAGTAAAAAGAAATACCACTGTACTGTAATACTAAAGGTCATCATTTCTCTACTTTATTTAGTGACTTTATAATACTCATGTAGTGCACTTTACTAACTTTGGCACTACGAAATCTCTCATTCAAAAAAAAAAAAAAAAAACACTATTAAGGCAAGATAACGCATTTAGATGAGGTCCATGGAGTGACATTAAAACTGAACCAAATCAAACCGTTTAACAAATGCTAAATTGGAGTAGTCATCTGGACAGGCAACACATGTCCAAGTCAGGTCATATCTCATGGGGATTGGAGAGTTGTACATGCTGACCATGTTCCTAGAAGAAACTAAGGCACCTTCCCCTTCCGAGAAGAAACGTTGGCGCACATTCCTCCTCCATTACTTTACTTTGTAGTAAACCTCCACCACTCCACTCGTTCTAATCGCATATTTTATTCATCTTTTTCTTATTTTATAACACTGTCTACATTTGAGATGTAACAGTCCCATATTTACCTTTTTAGAAAATATAAATATGGGTTATTATGAGAAATATGTAGATTAGGAATCTAACGGATAATTTCCTAAAAACATAAAAAAATAAAATGGAAATAGACATCTTTATTTACATCTTCTAGTAAAGATGAATAATTTACATTTTGTTTTTTCGTCCACTGTGTAAACTTTTCATTTCAAAACATTTTGCATTTCCCATTTAAAATGCTTAAACACTTAATAAACCATAACTCTTAACGTCTGAACGAATGTAATTTTCTTGTTCATAATTACGATTTAATAATAATTTCAAATGTATTTATTATAAATAACAAGTTGGAAAACGATTTATTATTTTTAAATTTTTTTATGATACGAGTCAAATAACGCACACTAAACCAAACCAAGTCGAATTGAAATTGCATCGCCCACAAATTCTAAAGAAATAATTAGACACGGAAAGAGTCGTCCCGAGTTCAGGGGGACCCTCACATCTCCAATCAGACTCCAGACTTCGTCTCTTTATGTGAGAAATCCCGACCGTACAGAACTAATCAAGATCTGATCACAGCCATGAACGGTCTGATTGATGGGGTTGACTAAGAGCCCACTGTGTAGACTGTAAATTGTAAGGCAGAGATTGCTGAGATTTGGAAAAAAACAAACAAACACAGAGATTGCTGATATATATATCTACAGATAGAAATGTATATGTATATATATAGATGCAGCTGAGCTCAAACAAGTAAATAAATTTAACAGCCAACTGAGGGGAGAAGAAGGAGAGGAGACACAAGAGCATACAAGCACAAGCACTCTACAATCTGGTGATTTTCTTACCTCCCTTTCTAGGGTTCTCATATGTGTGTGTGTATATATTTATATTTTATTTTTTATTTTTGATCTTTTGATTTTATTTTTTGTATGTGGTAGGATCTTAAGTAATCTGTTTTGTTTAACTGAAATGGATTGTGCTGCTTTTGGGAATTATGAATGATATTTGATGGGATTTTGGGTTTCTTACTTAGGTTTAGTGAAAATAATTCAGCTTGAGCTATCTTGAATTGAGATTTTGGGTTTCTTAATTGTTAATTAGCAATAAGTGTGTCATTAAAGTTATTTAATATGCACATAAAGCTCCTAATCAATCAATCTAAATTGTTTTTGGAAAACTAAGTTGAATTCTGGATGGGAAATCGGTAGGGATTAATGATTTAACTCTGAGAATTGTTACCCTATGAGGATGTTTACAGTTTATGCTGAAAGTTATTTTATTTTTTGAATCATTTCATGAATAATTTGGTGAGGAAGATGATAGTTTTCTTAAAAGTAGCATCAGAGGGGAAACTGGGTATTGAATTTGTTCAGATTTTCGGTTGCTTGTCGTGCAGCTGTATCTTAATTGGATGATTCATTTCTGTTTGCGGTTGCTTTGATTTACAATGACGATTCTCTTGTCTCGTATATTAAGTTGGATTGGTGTTGGATTTTGGTACATCAGGTGAGCATATAAATTGAGAAATGGATCCTAAAGAAAGGCAATGGGACACCTGGGAGAATCCTTCCACTGGGAATGATGTGACGAATACGATTTCCTCAGATCATCCATCTTTTACCAATTTCAATTCGCAGCAGCATCAACGCGAGTGGGAAAGGCCCTCTGTTTTAGATTATGAAATGAGGATGGAACCGTCCTTCCTGAAATTCCACCAGCCTTCTGATTCGCAAATGTCATACACTTGCAACTCCAAGAATGATACAAAAATTCCAGATCAAGAAGGTGGTAAGATGCATGAGGTGCAGCAGCCTAATAAAATCCAAGACTGGGATGCAAGAATGACGTTGAACAATCTCACATTCCTGGAACAAAAGATCCATCAGCTTCAGGATTTAGTGCATGTGATTGTTGGCCGGAGAGGTCAAGTTCTAGGACGACCAGATGAACTTGTGGCTCAGCAACAGCAGCTCATAACTGCCGATCTTACTTCAATAATTGCTCAGTTGATCTCGACAGCAGGTAGTCTTCTACCATCTGTGAAGCATACGCTTTCCACCACGTTACCTTCTACAGGACAGTTTGGGCAGCTTGGTGGGTCATTTATTCCTTCTGCAGCAGGAAATGATGCGGGTGTTAAGATGCAAATTAATAGCGGAAGCAAATTAGCTGATCAGGCCAACCAGACTGATCTAATAAGTAATTATGGGACTGAGCATATTGAAGAACATGAAACCAAAGATGAGGAGGATGCTGATGAAGGTGAGAACCTTCCGCCTGGTAGCTACGAAATTTTACAGTTAGAGAAAGAAGAAATCCTTGCACCTCACACTCACTTCTGTGCAATTTGCGGAAAGGGATTCAAGCGGGATGCAAATTTAAGGATGCACATGAGAGGTCATGGAGACGAGTACAAAACTGCAGCAGCACTTGCAAAACCCAACAAAGAATCCAGCTCTGAACCAACCCTTATCAAAAGGTATTCATGCCCTTATGCCGGCTGCAAGCGGAACAAGGATCACAAAAAGTTTCAGCCTTTGAAGACTATTTTGTGTGTCAAGAATCACTACAAGAGAACCCACTGTGACAAAAGTTACACTTGCAGCAGATGCAATACCAAGAAGTTCTCTGTTATTGCGGATCTGAAAACTCATGAGAAGCATTGTGGTATAGACAAGTGGCTTTGTTCTTGTGGCACCACCTTCTCAAGGAAAGACAAGCTTTTTGGGCACATTACCCTTTTTCAAGGCCACACTCCTGCCATACCCCTCGATGAAACAAAAGGAACTCTAGGGCCAGCAGACCACGGGGAAGGCAGTGAAGCGTCAAACAGAGTTGGAAGCATAAGCTTCAGTGTTAGCTCCACTGCTCCTGGCGGAGGTGGTGCAGCTCAAAGTCTCATGGACGTGAAAGAAAGTATTGATGATCCAACCAGTTACTTCTCTCCATTGAATTTTGAAACCTGTAATTTTGATGGGTTTCAAGAGTTCCCTCGACCCCCGTTTGAGGATACAGAGAGTTCATTCTCTTTTCTTATGCCAGGGTCTTGTAATTACACTCACAAAACTGGAGGAGGTGAGTCGAATTTCAACAATCTTCATCGACAGTAATGATGACTCGCCCCTAGTGTATGATTTCCTATAAGAATTGTAAGTTTTAGATGATCCCATATGTTTATGAATTCTTGAGCTTAAATAAATGGTTTTCTTTGCCAGTTTGGAGCTTGTGTATGTTTTAGGTGATCCCATATATCCTGAATAATAATGCATACAGAATTTGAATTTGTCTCAGTCCCTTGCTCTTGAGAAACAAGAACTTTCGCCACCTTACTACGGTCTGGTGATATTCCTCCACTTAGGGCTGGTTTGGTATTGCTGTGCTTTGAAAAAAAACTGCTATGAGAATAAGCGGCTGTGCTGTGAGAATAAGCGGTTGTGAAATAAATCAGCATAATGTTTGGTAAACTTTTTTGTAAAAGTGAAACAGTCTGATAGTTGGTCTTTTCATTAAAGGAGCGCGGTAGCTCCGTGTGCTTTGAAAAAAAGCCAGTTTTCCAAAGCTGCAAATAACTGCTTCAGCTTTTTCTTTTGATTTCAGCTTATTCTCACAGCAGCTTTCAAAATAAGCCTTTTTTTTTAGTTTACCAAACACCTAAAACCCTTACAGTTTTTTTTCATGGGTGCTTTTTTTTTAAGCACCTCACTCCCAAACCACCCCTTAGAAGTGAGAGGTCTAAGGTTCAAATCTCGTGAGTAGTGAATTCGATACCAAATTAGGCTACCATTGTGTGGCTTAGCCAAACTCCCCATCCCTTTAGGGTAAAAATATCAATGTACTTAAAAACAAAAACAAAAACTTTCATTCGAGGCTTCAAACATGTAACGCGTATATTTCATAAAGAATTTGAATCAGAGCTCCTTAAAAGCATCGTTTTATTTGAATGATGTAATGATGCATAACAACAGATTTCGAATCCTCAAGTTCTTGATCTAATCCCTTACATCCCCGACAAGGTTTTGATGAGGCGATCCTTATCCCTTTGTGCATACAAGTTTGTTCTTTCTTTAATCAATAGCATATTACTTTCAGAAAAACCGACACATGAGGACAATTTGAATCCTCAAGTTCTTGATAAAATCAGTTGAAATAAAGAAGTTGAAGTGCTTGATAAAGCACAAATAAGTCAACTTCTTCGGCATCATTTTGCTCGACATAACAACACCATTACAACTTGAGTTGAGAACGGAAATGAACACTGTTTTTAAGTTCATCTAACGGATCTGCCCGTAATGAGAATTGTGGTGCAGAATGAGCTTCAAGCCCTTTGCACCTTCACCATTTGACAACTTCTTCAGAGGGCCACAGCTATTGTACTTTTCTCTCAAAGCTACATTGCCGGAGTAAGACCATGTACGCCCACAGGGAGAACTGTCCGGCCACATAAACCTCTCAGAAAGTGGGTTCACCAGACTCTCACGAAATTCTTGAGCTGTCTCACAAAGCAAACCCTGAAACAAAACCAAAATCATGTTTAAAAAAAACACCTGCATTATGCGCAAGAATGGTTAAAGTACTAGTTGTAGCATCATTACCTCTGCCATGGCTTTGATCTTCAGGGTAACATCATTACTGAGAAGGATAAGTTGTCCATCGTTCCTCTTCATCCTTCTATGTAAAAGAGCACAATCTAGGATATGGTCTTCTGGGGAGGGTGATACAAGGTCCATTGTGCTCCCACACCTCGAAAAAGTCAATGAGCCCGTTGTCCCAGAAGGAAAGCACCAACTCTTCTCGCTAAATAGAGACTGCGGAGAAACAGGAGGGGTTGGAGCAATCAGTCTTCCATCTTCCATTGAGCTCTGGACATGGATCCACCAATTTGTTTTAACCATACATTCTTCGATCCATTCCAGAACCGATTCAGCCTCTGTTTTCTTTCTGAAAAGGCTGCCACGTTGCTTCAAGCAATCCAGTTCCTGTATAACTGTTTACAATAAGCGAGCGCATTAACAATCATCAGCAACAATGTTACTTAGCAAATAAAATGACCAGGCAAGAAAACTGATGCACGTATTCAAATTTCATTACCCATTCTTGGAATGATTAACTGAGTCCCCTTAAGACCTTGTAGAAACTGCAATGACTTCCCTGATTCCTTGTCTAGAAGAGTAGTAGCGTCTGCAACCATAGTCCAGCTCCTCTTTCCTTCTCCAACAGATTTATTCTGAAAATTAACTTTGAGTTACATGTCTATGCTCGATAAAGCTAGTTACAGCCATGGAAATAAATTCATGGAAGAAAGTTAGAGCTGTGGGAATAAATTTATGAAAAATTTAACCGAGTATTGACCAACTTACAGAGTGTGCATTGGCGACCTCCTTATTTTTAGTAGAACTGAAAGATATGCTGCTTTTTGTCTCTGTGTTAGGGACCGAGTCTTCTGATATGTTCTTGCCTCCGGAGCTTTTTAGTGATTGAAAGGGAATCCTTTCTCTTCTTAATTTTGTTACTGTCAACTTTTTCTCCACCCTTGCTTGATTTCCAGAAGTATTTCCTACTAATTTTGTTTCCTGGAGTTCCTTCATTATCTGGTTCTCTTTTCCTGGGGATTCAATCAGCTCTTGTTGATGGATATTGGAGACTAGATTTAGCTTCGACGAGGATGATGTGCTTGATTTGGAATGCTTAACTTTTATCGTACCCTTCTTTTTCAAAGACCTCAGTCGAATAGTATTTGGGGTGAAATTTTCCTTGTCTGGAGTAAAGATCTCCTCGTCCTCTTCAATATCATCATCATACCCAGCCTCTGTAGATTTTCCTCTGCTCTTATCTGTTTGAAGCTTTACAGCACTAGCAGGTTTGCCTCTTCTTGCCCAAACGCTTCCCATCCTCGTACTTGATTTATTCTCTGATCTCAGTGGAGGACTTTCACAGAATTCCGATTCAGGCTGTCCTGCTGCAGTAAAGAGAGATTGTGGGGTCTGGCTCTCTTTGTCATCCATTATCTCTGACATAGATGAGTTTCCAGATTCTGTCACAAGAAGTGCAGAAGAAATGCTTGTATCCCTCTTTTCATGATCTTCTGGTGCCACGCTTTTGTTTTCCGATTCTCCACAACTCACATCCACTAGACATTCTTTTTCATCAGAATGTTCAAAATTTAGGTTAAAGGGCAAGCTGGATCTTGGTTCTGGGGTCAGGCTTTCTTCTACAACTTTCTGATCTTTGGTCTCCCCGAGGACTTCCCCGATTGGCAATGATAAGTTCTCCATCACAAGAGGTCCAGAAAAAAGACATGAAATATCAGTCTGTCCATTATCTTTTCCCAATGGGCTTTGGTTCTCAAGTTTCTCAGGTACAGAAGCAGCAGCATAAGCTTCCTTTTCCTTTTCATCAAAATGTTCAAACTTTTGGCTAATCAGCAAGTTCGGTTTTGGTCCTCGGGTCAGGTTTTCTTCTGGAATTTGTTCATCTTTGTCCTCCTCAAGGACTTCCCCAGTCCGCAAGGATGAGTTCTCCATCACCCGAGGTCCAGAGGAAAGACATATACAATCAATCTGTCCCTGATATTTTCTCGAAGGGCCTTGGCTCTCAAATTCCTCAGGTACTTGAGTAGCAGGATATGCCTCATCTTCCTTTTCACCGGTAGAATGTTCAGCATTCAGGTTGACTGGCAAGTTTGGTTTTGATTCCAGGGTCAGATTTTCTTTCTCAATTAGCTGAATTTTAGTCTCCTCGAGGATTTCCCCAGTCACAAGAGGCGAAAGATCATTCTTTCCATGGTCTTTTCCCAATTGGCTTTGGTTCTCAGTTTCCTCAGGCACATGCACAGCATGATAAGCTTCTCCTTCCTCTGCAGTAAAAACGGAATTCTCTGGGTTCTCTCTTTCAGAAACCTCTTCTGTGACACAGTAAGGCTGTAGGTGCTGGTTTTCCTTTCGACTAGGATTAGATTCTTCCATATTCATAAACAGGTTCACCGACTCCGTTCCAAATGCCCAGAAGCTTGACACTTCATTCTCTTCACCGCTACCTTTTGATAAGTTCTCACCACCTTCTTCACTTTGATCACAGACTGAGTAAATGGCATTCTCCGGCAGTGGAGGTGCTGATGGGACGTCCATCTTCCCAATTACTCCCACAATTTCATCGGAGAACGACGATTCTATACCCTCTGAATTTGAATCTGGAGATTCAGGTTTTTTGTTTTCAGCTGACAAAGAATTCTCCCACTGCACGAAACCAAATAGAAAACGCAAAAGAAAATTTGTATAAAGGTCATTGGCAACTGGAAATTCCCTATTCTATTCAATTCAACTCAATTCGGATAAAATACGAAACAGATTGAACAAACAGCAGAATGAAAAACCATTCAAGAAACAATCTTTTCTTTTGGGCATTCCACACTATCCATTCAATTCAATTCGTAATAATTCAAAGATGTATGAAATTAAGAACATAATCAAGAACAATTCAACCAACAATCTTTTAGGCATACCTCAAATTCATGTCCAAAATAAACAAGCTACATAATTTCTTACCTGGTCCACTACTTGTTCTGCACTTTCATCATCTTCGTGCTCTATGAATGGCACGAAAGGGGTTTCAGAATCATAGGCCCGACTCATAGGAATCCAGTGCAGGCTGTAGACCCTGCTGGAACCACCAAGCTGGAGCCTGTCCCCTTCGCTCAGCTCCACTCGAACTCCCGGCTCGATCTTCTTGTCCGAAACCCAAGTCCCATGTACTGCAACAAAACCCCCAATTAACCCAACAAGCCATATATTTTGGGATTTTCTCATTTAATTAAAGAAAATTGAATGAAATGCCAAATAAATAGTTACCTGAAGACAAATCGGTGAGAGAGAGCTTTTGGGAAAAGGGGTCGGAGAGGATTTGGAGGTGGAATCTGCTGATGCTGGGGTGAGTCAAGACGATGTTGCAGTCCGGGTGTCGGCCAACGATCAAGATTTCTTCATGGGTTTTCCGGTGGACTGCGGAGATGGGTTTGGAGTGCGGCGGCGGGGGGGATTTGTTGACGATAAAGATGTTCTTGAGAATGGCTCCGTTCTTGAGGACTGTGAAGACGGGGATTTTCGGCTCCTCTTCTTCTTCATTTTCTTCTCCGTTCAGTTTCCTGTTCACTTTCTCGTTCGCCATGACTGTTCTTTGCTCAAAATTTGAATTTTGCGTAGGGCAAACTGGGTTTTTAGAGCGAGAGAGAGAGATGACGAATTGTTGTGATTCCTGGAGAAAATATGTGGGAGCTTGTGCTGGGATTTTATTTCAAAAAGGCTACCGTTGTGATTTTTTCAATCATATAACGGCTATTTATTATTTAAGGCCGACTAAATTTTCGGATTTTAAAACTAAATTCTAAATTCTAAAGATTTTAAGAAAAGAAATGTTCAATAAATAAATAAAGGGTTGCTTCTGTGAGTCTTCTCGCTGTTGGTGTGGAAGCCAAACTTGTGGGCAGAGAAAAATTAAAATGCCTATGTGAGTCTTCTCAACCCCTTAAAGGTGTGGATAACCGTGACTTGCCACCAATTGTCCCACTTAAAAATAAATAAATAAATAAACAAGGGTTTGCTTAATTAAAAATTTCAAAAAAATGCAAAGGCAGACATGGCAAGGAGAAAGGTGAGTGTCGTTGGGTTCAATTCACTTTCATACATAAAATTGAAATTGAACCTAATAAAATAACTAGTTTAGTTAGGTCTTGGTTCGATCTGATTAGTTTGTATTCGGTTTAGGCTTCAACCTTGTATTGGTTTGTACATCATCATATAACTCATCTGGTTTGGAATTTGAAGTTGGAGGATGCTGAGAGTGTGTGCAGTGGTCTTTTTTGAAGGCCTTCATTAGGTTACTAGATTGTCTTTGACAGACTAATCAAGTCATTGTCTTTGTTCATTTGAGTTTGTAGAAACTAGAACATTAAATGGCTCATCGGAATGAACAAGAAAATCCAATCATTGACAACTCAGATGAACAAAAACGGGGGCTCAGCGTGACAGATTATGAGTGCGGTGCAAGAGACGCAATTTTAGCAAACGAGAGTTTGAAACCAAACGTGGGACAGAACGCCTCGTCCCACTCCGTTCCGTCCCATCCCACATATCAAACGGTACCTTATAGTACAGGACCCCATCCACAAGAAATTAACGGCCAAAACTATCATACACGGATTGAGATCAATTATCGTACAAAAAAATAGGTCAAAATTTGACGTTACAATAAAAAAGATTCTGATATGGGAACCTTGAGCACAATGCTTTAGTTGGTCCTTTATGTAATTCATGACTCGGACGGGAAAAACTTATCCCAACTCACATCTTACTTGTAACGATGGCATCACCAAGACACAAAAAGTTCTGAAATAAAAAGCCAAGAAGGGCAAACCACATATTCATTTGGCTGGCTATCCGGCACGAGAGGAGCTCAATCCTGCTTGCTTTGAGAAAGCCTTGCACGATGTCTTAGCTCAGCTCTTTTCCACTTAACAATCAGGCGACATAAGGAAAAGAGTGTGTTTACCTGTGAAAGAAATTAGATTCATGTTAAAACAAAGAATTGAAAATACGGAATCAGACAAGATACAACAATAGTTGAATATCAAACGCACGTACTAACCAAAATTATGATTGCAATGACGAGAAGAGGCCCAGACCAGAGTGTTGAGAGAAAAACTCCACCCTCATCAAAATAATCCTGACTGGCAAAGCTCTTCCAGTTCGCACGCAGGAAACTATTCAGACTCTCTGCAAGATATACTCCAGCCACTGCAAAACAATTTCCACATATAAGTATCTAGATAGGCAATAGGAACATATGTAAGTTGACATGCTCAGTTCCACCCTTGTTCTGAAAGCAAACCCCAAAGGTCATGAAAATATTCTATAACCCCTTGTGATAAGTACTGGTTGGTGACTGAGTTGGCAAAGTTTCCAACTAATCTCGAAAACTGGAAATTACTACAATTCTCCATTAACAAGCTTCTACAAAAGGTATGAGGAGCATGATATACTAGTTGTACGATTCACGCATAATGTTTTGAAAACATCAATCTTCTGATAAAGAATAAACAAATGATCCAAACCCTAAAGAGAAACAAGGCCACCAAAATAGTAGTATTTTTTGCAGTTCTTTCTTCGGGACTGATATCAGATGTTTCAATGGATTTCCTAAATAACCAGAAATCGAAACGGAAGAGATTCATACATATTCTGGAGAAATCAAACAGCACGCGAAATACAAAAAATCTATTTATATTTAAAGCTTCAAATACAAAAGCACAAAGTGATTAAATAAATGGCCAAATGATTGGGTGTTGTACCAACCTTTTGAGAAAAGTTGTGCCTAGTAAAGGCCAAGGAATTCCTGAACAATCCTTTGGCACTCCTTTCCCAGTTTGATATAAAGCTTGGTCAAGGTTCCTATGGCATCTTGCCTAACAACTAGGAAAAAAGTTATAGCTTGATCGAGTTTGTTCCTCAGTTTTATGTTCCCTCATCAAACCAGATCCTCAAACCATGTTTGAAAGTCTCCATCGAACTATCAAAGCACAAGTCTCCTTGGAGGCAATCAGAATCATTTGATGAAAATGAATTGGGCTGCATCTAGCAGCACATAAATCCAAATTCTTTTGCTGAAAATCCAATCGAATAAAAGAGGATCTCTGCTACCATATCACAAGGTTTCATTAGAACCATATAAACGAACCAATTTCCTTGCTAAAAATGCAATGAGTTTTGGCCTTGTATAACCATATAAACTGACCAATACTTAGTAGAACCAGAGTAGAACCCCAGGTTTCATTACAAGCATTTTCCCCCTTTTGAACCAAGACAACAAACAAGCTGCTCCGATCTTGTCGGGGTCAGCCCCAATTACCATTCTCAATTATGCTTTTAAATTTCGCAGTCAAATTGCTTCTGGAATCAACTCATTCTAATGTTAAAAGTATGCAAAAGGACAAGCACACATTATATGTTTCATCAACGATCTAGCCACAAGCGAAAAAAAAGCGATTTTGCCCAAGCCACAAAAGGACTAAAGACAAGGCATAAATCTAACCTAAATGAAAGCATTTCAGCCATAACCCATTATATGTTTCATCAAACAACTACTCTATATATTGTTGTAAGGGAAGAACAATCCTTCACAGATTGACTGAAGGCGCAATCACACGTTACGCGACCTCGCAAACAACACAGAACACTAACTATTAAACAAATTTCATATGAAAGCAATATGAAATGAACTTACATGCCGAAAGGAACAGAAACATTTGGAAGTTGAGATTCCTCCTGGAGGTAATGGCTACTATCAGAAACACAAGATGCATCCCCATTAAACACATCAACCAAGGTTCCTGCCAATCACCCATTAAATAAAATTAGATTTTCTTTTCAAATTTGTTTACTTTCTGGGAAACCAAACAGCAAGAGAGAGAGAGAGAGAGAGAATGGAGGTACCTTCCAGTCGATGGCGTGGAAAAAGCCCAAGAAAGTGTTCACAGCAGGTGCAAGACCAGAACGTAACTCTGCCGATAATTTCTGGACGAGATCTGCCATTTGATCCAGGTGCTCCTCCACTGCCGACCGAACCTGCTCCATTTCTCACTCTCTCACACTGCTCCTTTCTTCTTCTACCTTCTACCTCCTTCTTTTCTTTCTTCTTTTAATTTCTGGAAGAATAAATAATGATCGAGTCTCTCTCTCTCCTCTTTCTGAATTCTTCTTCTCAGATCCAAAGCTGAGAGTGTCGCTGTTATTAGTCTGATAAGTCCAACGTTGTAGAGACGAGAGACGAGGAGAGACGAGAGGAGATGAAGTAAAGTCCAAGTCGACCCAAAAACTATAAAATGGGCCGGCCAATTTCCACTTTCTTATTTATTTGGGAATTGCTTGATCGCTATTTCTAAGGTGCGGACCTTACATGCAGAGGGGATATGGGCCGTTAGATGATAATTTAATGGCTGAAAACGAATCTATCATAATGAGCTTAGGGTCAAACCGGATCATAAATGACTCGTCACTTAATGCAAAATGGTACCCGGTATGAGTTCAAAATGTCTTGGGATTTAAACTACCTCCGACATCAACACTTGCCATGTTTAATTAGTCTTGTCCTCCTCCAAAAACTCTCCCTCACCTGTGTTTGCTCAAACATCCTTGTCATTTAAAACATCATTTCTGTTAGAAAATTTGCTTCTTATTCCAAACCCAATTATAGTATGTGCTTGTGTTCTCCGACCTCATAGAAATTCCAGACAACAGTGAAGGAAATCAGGGGAGTTTGGTTGAAGGCTGTGTTGTCGGTTCCACAGAAAAGACGTGATTTTCACTTTATTCGAGTTGGGTTCAGAGTGCTTTAGCGATAACTGACATCATATTTGATTCCCAAGTGAATTTCAAATTTGGTGAGTTTTGAAAATGGAACCCTAGAATTTAATTTTGTTAATTTTGTTAATTAGTATAAATTTAAGTAGGTGTAAGGTTAATTATGCATGTTTGTTGATGTAACTAGCTGAATTTTGTGCATATATGTGAAATTTTTGAAAAAATTGGGTGCGTTTTGAAGTTATGAAGCTATGCTGACGGGTTATGTAGAGGCTGGGTCGTTATTTGTTGTTTCGGTAATGTTCTAGTTTTAAATAGGGATTGATTTTGTATCTGAATTATTGCTAATTTTATGGTGGTAAAGATTGATTTTTTTTCATCTGAGTATTGTTAATTTTATGGGTGGGACTTGAAATTGCTTAAGTAATGAGCACTATTCACAGTAAATTTATAACTATGAAACTTTGATGGCATGTTGTTGTAAGGTTATTTGTTGTTATTGTCAATTTTGTGGTGGGACTTGAAATTGCTTACGTAATGATACTCTGTTTCCAGTAGATATATAACTATGAAATTTGGTGACAGTTTGTTGCAAGGTTATGTGTTGTTGATTGTTGTCTGTGTATTGTTATGTGTACAAGATATGACAACCCAGGGTGTTCAACTAGCAACCAAAGAAGAAGAAGTGTATAAGGAAGGGTTAACAACCTATCCCAAGCCTCCCATGTGTTACGATTGATTAGGTAGAAGTTTAATGAGGCACAACTTTATGCTTTTAGGGCATCCTGCTTTGGCCACCTGTAGAGTGTGGATGAATTGGTCTTCATCAGGAAATTGGTCCATGAGTTGTTCCATAGAGTGGCAAATCAAGGGGTTAAAGACCTAGAGGGGTTGACTTATTTAATAGGTTGTGAATTGACCCAGTTTGCAAAGCAGGACTTCTACCTCATTACTAGGCTTCGATGTGACGAACCCCATGATATAGAGCTTGAGCCATAAAGGATTAGGCAGCTAAGGGAGTATTTTCCCACTAAATTAGGGTTAATAGGTGAAAATAGCAAGGGGATGAAGGAAAAGGGGAAAGGTAAAGCCAAAGCCGCCGTCAAGAAAATCACCAAAACAATATTTGTGATTTACGAGGAGCTTGAAAGGGCATTTAAGTGCAAGAACAAGGAAAATTCCTTCAAGCTAGGTTTGTTATACTTTTCTGAGGTTGTATTGATAGGGGCAAAAAACAACGTTGTTGTGAATCTAAACTACCTCCACCTCGTGAAAGAAAAGGATAGGTTCAACAACTTTTCATGGGGTTCCATCTTCTTCGAACAACTTCATGACAACCTTTCATTTGCTGCTTTAAGAAGAGGTAGAGGTAGAGTTGAGGAGGATGGTGAGGGAGATGAGGAGGAAGAAAAAGAAGATAGGGGAACGAAGGAACGAAGAGGGCTACGATCCAAATAGGGCTGCAAAGGATTTTCGTACGATTTTCAGGTAATGTGTGTTGCTTTCATTGGTAAAATTGACTTTATTAATGTGATTGAGTATTAATTATTGAGGAATACGTGCAGATGTGGGCATACGGAAAAAATTCCCCAATTTGAGAAGCCCTTACGTTACTACAAGATGGCAGATCTGACAGCTATACCGAGAATTCTGCGGTGGAAGACAATGAAGAAATAGCTGATCACATGGAAAAACATCATCACCCAGAATATAATTCCATGATTACAAATCTAGTAGAAATACAATAAAAATTTTCGACCACAACCACATCCAATCACATGGAAAAATAACGCTATTGTTTGGAAAGTTAACTGGACAGTGACCATCCAGATAGGCCGGTGTAAATAGCTAGGGGTGGTATTGATACGATTACCGTACCAAAACCCATGTACCAATTACCATACCAAACTTTTGGTATGACAAAATCTATTACGATTACCATGCCAAACTTTCGATATACCGAATTTCAGCATGCCAAATAGTTCGGTTGACATGGTATGATAATTGTAATTACCACTTTGTTTTGGGCCATTCTTTGGGGCCAAAATTTTATTTTTTTGTTTCCAACCCAATTCAGGGCCCAAACGTGTTCTGGCCGCTCCCGTTGGGTATCTAAATTTTTTGAATTTAATTATGAGAATTTTATAGAGATTCATTTAAGAAACAAGAAGTGAATAGATGGAAGAATTGTTGAAAGAACCCAATATCCCTTAAAAAATAGGACAAGGATTCCTAAATTCCATCTCTACATTCTTTAGAATTGTACAAAAATTAACTTGATGGACGAAGCCAGGGAGAAAGACAACCCAATTTGATGAAGGAGAAGATGAGATGGACTCCAGAGAGAGAGAGTCGCCGGAACTTGAGCAATAGAGATGAAGTCGGTGGCTAAATAGTGAAAAGATGAAGAGTCGCAACGCAAGAAGGCTTAGGTTTTTTTATTGGGAAAGTAGAGGTTAGAGGGTGAGATGATTGGATAAATGACTAGGAAAAAAATTAAAGTGCATATATAATGATAATAATACCTAATTATATATATAAATGAATAAATAAATGATATAGTATTAATAGTAGTGGTACGGTACGATATACCACTGGTAATGATTTTGAATACCATTACCTTACCAAAAATGTATGGTGTTTGTACTATACTTGACCAATCCCGAAACTACTAAGCACCGATCAATGTTATACCGTCAAGGACCCAGAAGAGTTTCCCTCCAACCAGGAGGCCAATCACAGCGCAACACGTGTCAACATCAGAAGCCAATCATAGTGCGACTAGTGTCAACATCAGAAGCCAATCACAACACGACATGTGTCAATGTCAGAATGAAACTAGAAACTCTCTTCTATAAATAAAGATCATTCTCTCACAATATTTCCTAATGTCATTTGTACTAAATCATTCACTAGTACTCATAAAAGGAGAATTTGAACCTATGTACTTGTGTAAACCCTTCACAATTAATGAGAACTCCTCTAATCCGTGGACGTAGCCAATCTGGGTGAACCACATACATCTTGTGTTTGCTTCCTTGTCTTTATCCATTTACATACTTATCCACACTAGTGACCGGAGCAATCTAGTGAAGGTCACAAACTTAACATTTTCTGTTGTACCAAAGTCCTCATTGATTTTGTGCATCAACATTTGATGCCGTTTATGGGAACAACATTTATTCCTAGTCTCTTCAGCTTTGCCAAGCTGGTTTCCACCATTCGTACACTCTCTTTTGACCAGGCATCCCTCTCCAACATGGGGAGCGCAAGAAGCCACAACACACAGAATGACACCCCTCTTGCACCTAGTGCGAAGTAACGAAAGAAGGAAGGAAAAAGGGTTGCTCTTCAAGCTAAAGTCGATGAGCTGTAAGCTCAGAATAACAAGATAGCAATGAAGAATGAGGTCCTCTATGAGCAGTATGAGAAGCTCTTTGAGACGCTCCACGAAACTAGGCATACTCAAACACACGAGCTCGTTGCCCCTGTGAACATCAACTATCATCTGGGTGCCCCCCAACACGGAGGGTCACCTCCCTTTGACATGGGTATCCCTGATGAGGAGTGAGCTAATCAACAAAACATTGATCAACGTGAGACTTATTTCAAGCCAGATGCTTCGACCCGAAGTAGAAGAAGTGGAGGAAGACACCTCCTTGAAGAAGGGTTGGAAGGATCGAAAGCCGTTTATCGTAACTGTCGAGACTTCCTAAAGCAACGTCGAGAGAATCCCCTTCACATATGCTCGAAGATCAATGACCCAAGGGTTTTTGAAAGATTCGGTCCCCTCCCATGACCCAGGCCAGCTGTCAATCTAGGGAAGGAACGACAGGTCCCAGAGGAACATGAAGGTACGAGGGACTCTGAGGTATTCCGACAGACTCGCCCTAGAAGTCAGTACGGCGAGTCTAAGAAAAAACCACACACCCTTGCTCAAACTTTCCTACTTCCAAGAGGCGATGGATACTTACGAAAGAAAATTCCAGTGGTACATGACTCCACTCAAGACCCCCTTATCCTACAACTCTGTGAGGAAGTAAACAAGTTGAAGGCCGAACGTCAGGCTGAGATACCTGACTGGAACCAACCCAGGCTTGGCCCTCTCACAAGAAGGATCCTCAACACCGTCATTCAAGCGAAGACAAAACAAAAGCTTGTTTTACAACTCTATACTGGAAAGGAGGACCCAATTGAACACCTTAACCTCTTTGAGTCCACCATGGCATATCAGATGCACACCGACGAAGAACGATGTCTTTTCTTCCCCTCCACCCTCTCTGGCGGAGCTCTAAACTGGTATTGCCGTCTTCCACCTGAGACAGTAGACTCATTTGAGGAATTGAGGAAACTGTTTGTCTTTCAACACATCTTCCAGACTGATCACTTGCATTCTGCAGATGACTTGTACACTATTCGCCAGAAGCCGGACGAGTCACTACGATAGTATGTCGGTCGTTTCAGTCATGAGTATTCTCGCTGCGTTGAGGCAGATGACAAGATTACCCTCAAGGCCTTCACGGTAGGCCTACATGATTGTTTCTTCAAATACATGATCAATGCCAACACTTGGAAGACTTACTCTGAGGTGATGGCACATGCTTACAACCACGTCTCCGCTAAAGCAAGGACATACCAAGGGAACCCCCATATGGTTAACCCCTATCAACAAATGGGAAATGGAAGTCAAGTTTTACCAAGTGATGAGATATTGGCCATTCAGACACCCATTGCATCATCTCCTGCCTCATTTAGCTACTCGCTAAGTCACCAAACGTATCTGTCTCTTGGTAAGAGGAATGATTTTTACTCTCAACAAGCCCATTACAACAAGAGGGATAAAAGTTCGTATCAAGACAACCAAGGGTGAACGTACCATCGACTATTTTGACTATGGGGCCAAGCCTTACTCTTTCAAAGTGGAGGATTAGGTACTGAAGGAAATGCTATTATAAAAAGGCATACACATTACAAATGTTTTTATTTTCAACCGCTTGAGATCTTTTATCACACAAGCCATTCGACAAATATTTAAAGAAGAGGGAATTCATACAACTTCTTCTAAGTCTTTTGCGTTCCTAGCACTGGAACACTTGGTCTACGTTGACCTACCCTTATACTCCAACTCAGAGCTTCAACATGCGTACTTTGACACAAAGTATGTGATACTAAGTGTTACAACCAACATGGTTCACATATCAAAAACATGGATCCCTTCATGCATAGCAAAACATTCATAAGTATCACTCATATCAATCAACATAAACATTATACATTCCAACACATTCATACATAAACATCATACATTCCAACACGTTCATACATAAACATCATACATTCCAACACATCCATACATAAGCCAATTGTGCTTCGAAAGGGTTCAACATACTTTGTGTCTTCGACACTTGCTATAATGTGCCTCGACACCTTGCCCTTATTCTCACCAACCAAGTGATGAAATGTGAAGAAGAAACTTATCTTCATGCCACCAACCAGGTAATGAAATGTACAACCCGTACTCTCCTTCATGCCACCAACCAGGTGATGAAATATACAACCCGTACTCTCCTTCATGCCACCAACTAGGTGATGAAATGTACAACCCGTATTCTAATATCATTTGGCAACTTACCACTCATGCCACCAACCAGGTGAAGAAGGAACTCATATTCATGCCACAAACCAGGTGATGAAATGTACAACCCGTACTCTAATATCATTTGGCAACTTGCCACTCATGCCACCAACCAGGTGAAGAAGGAACTCATCTTCGTGCCACCAACCATGTGATGAAATGTATAACCCGTACTCTCATTCATGCCACCAACCAGGTGATGAAATGTATAACCCGTACTCTAATATCATTTGGCAACTTGCCACTCATGCCACTAACCAGGTGAAGAAGGAACTCATCTTCATGCCACTAACCAAGTGATGAAATGTATAACCTGTACTCTCCTTCATGCCACCAATCAGGTAATGAAATATACAACCCGTACTCTAATATCATTTGGTAACTTGCCACTCATGCCACCAACTAGGTGAAGAAGGAACTCATCTTCATGCCACTAACCAGGTGATGAATGTACAACCCGTACTCTCCTTCATGCCACCAACCAGGTGATGAAATGTACAACCCGTACTCTAATATCATTTGGCAACTTGACACTCATGCCACCAACCAGGTGAAGAAGGAACTCATCTTCATGCCACCAACCATGTGATGAAATGTACAACCTGTACTCTCTTTCATGCCACTAACCAGGTGATTAAATGTACAAACAGTACTCTAATATCATTTGGCAACTCATCACTCATGCCACCAACTAAGTGAAGAAGGAACTCATCTTCATGCCACCAACTAAGTGATGAAATGTACAACCCGTACTCTCCTTCATGCCACCAACTAGGTGATGAAATGTACAACCCGTACTCTAATATCATTTGGCAACTTGCCATTCATGCCACCAACCAGGTGAAGAAGGAACTCATCTTCGTGCCATCAACCAGGTGATGAAATATGATGAAAGGTGATGAAGGAACTCACATTCGTACCACCAACCAAGTGATGAAAGTAACTCACAATTCTTTCCACCTACCAGAAGACGAGTGGTACAACTTGTACATGTGAACTCCTAGCATTCACAAGTAATTAAAAATCCTCAAGCTTGACAACTCAACTACGAGAGCACTTATGCCCAACAAGAGTTATAGTCACCCACAAAGTCTTATTGCAAGCCAACAACAACTTCAGTGCATGGCAAACAAAGATCAAGCTATTCAGCCCTCTTGCATTTGCTTCAGACATTTCCCCTCTGTAACAAGGCAAACACTACAACTCATAGAAAGCTTCACACTCTTGAGCTCTCCAATTTATAGTGCCAACAAGAGCTTCATCAATGGAGGGCAACCACAATTCTCAAAAGCTTCACACACTCTTGATCAAGATAGTGTGAAGTTAAACCAATTTATGGTGCCAACAAAAGCTTCATCAAAGAAGTTCAACCATAATTCTTAAAAGCTTCACACACTCTTGATCAAGACAGTGTGAAGCAAAACCAATTTATGGTGCCAATAAAAGCTTTATCAATGGAGGGCAACCACAATTCTCAAAAGCTTCACACACTCTTGATCAAGATAGTGTGAAGCAAAACCAATTTATGGTGCCAACAAAAACTTCATCAAAGGAGTTCAACCACAATTCTCAAAAGCTTCACACACTCTTAATCAAGATAGTGTGAAGCAAAACCAATTTATGGTGCCAACAAGAGCTTCATCAATGGAGGGCAACCACAATTCTCAAAAACTTCACACATTCTTGATCAAGACAGTGTGAAGTAAAACCAATTTATGGTGCCAACAAAAGCTTCATCAAAGGAGTTCAACCATAATTCTCAAAAGCTTCAGACACTCTTGATCAAGACAGTGTGAAGCAAAACCAATTTATGGTGCCAACAAGAGCTTCATCAATGGAGGGCAACCACAATTCTCAAAAGCTTCACCCACTCTTGATCAAGACAGTGTGAAGCAAAACCAATTTATGGTGCCAACAAAAGCTTCATCAAAGGAGTTCAAACACAATTCTCAAAAGCTTCACACACTCTTAATCAAGATAGTGTGAAGCAAAACCAATTTATGGTGCCAACAAGAGCTTCATCAATGGAGGGCAATGATATGAGCATATTTATGCGACTGAGTTAGCTTGTTCTCATGCATTTATGTTGTTATTTCTTAGTTAATTATGTATTTTAAGCTATTTTCGTGTGTTTGTAGGTCCATAGGCTTTATGAAGCAATAAGATGCATTTTGGTGCATTTTGGAGCAGTTTTGGGCTTGGAATGAATAGCACATGCATGGAGCAAGGTGGATAGACGAAATTGAAGACTAAAGAGGCTAGGAATGTGTTAAAGAGAAAGAATAATTAATGTAAAAAGGACAAAGAGCTCAGCCACAAAGGGGTGTCACTCCACCATTCACCTTTCCATCCTTGCCGTGCACCATCTTTGCACTCCTTTTGGATTCCTATGCCGTGCATCATCATCCATGTTCCCTCCATTGACTCATTTGTTGCATCATTCCACCTCCATTCCTTTCTCTACCATGTGCACAATCATTCATGTTCCCTAGCTGCAACACCACTCCATTTTACCCCCATGTTTTGCATCATCACTTCACTTTCACCTTTGAATCATTTCAAACACCACTTATTGCACTCAATTGCTACACAATTCCTTGTTCCCTCCATCATTTCAATTTCATGCATCATTACATTGAATCATTGCACTCAATTGCTACATCATTCCTTGTTCCCTCCATCATTTCAGATTTTATGCATCATTACATTGAATCATTGCACTCAATTGCTACAACACTCCATGTTCCCCTCCATTGCCATGCACTTCCTCTATAAAAGGAAGTGTGTGTAACATAAATTTAGTTCATACTTGGTTAGATCATTCACTCCCATTTTCAACACAACCTTCATCCAAACACATCCATTCATCTTCACATCCATTCCTCCATGCAAACAAACCTTCAAACACTCACCAACATCTTGTGCCGTAGCACAGGAAGGGCAGGAAAGTGCTTAGACGTGCTTGCTATCCAACTTGGATCGTTGGAGCGTTTATGTGTTTTCTTTCTTTTGTTTCTAATGTTTAAATTCATTTCCTTTCGTTTTGTTGTAAATATGAGTGGCTAAACCCTTTTTGGCTAGGGGTGATTTCAAAGCCATGATTATGTGTGCAATATAATTTGATAAATTCCAGTTATGAACTCTTGAATCGTGAATGCAATTGGCTTAACTATTTGATTGATAACTTATTTGTATTTGTTAATTAAGGGTCAACACTTAATTGGCATGCATCAAATCCGTTGCTAGAATATAAGAAAGTTTCACATAATCGTTACAAACTTATATTCATAAGTAGTGGAGGTCGCTTATAAACGATCGCGTTAAGTTTAATTCTAGCATGAGTAACATGATGTCATAGTTGCAAGTGCTTTGTCAATGCTTATGATTTTCATTAAATGTAATGATCTTTGATTGTATCTCTATTATGATGTCATGTAGGGAACTTTAGAAGAATGTTTTGGGTTGTCGAATGATGTCATCCAATCCAATAAAACAAGGAAAATCTGAGTTAACTAGTGATGTCACGATTAATTTGGAGCATTGCCGTTCATAATTCAATGAAGTAGTAACTGGAAATCGAGTTATCTGCATACATGTCATATGTGGAGAAAAAGCCTCTAGCTATCCCATCCATCAACTTATTTCTCAAATTTGTTTTACAATCTGTCTAGGTTTTCATACTTGTTTGTTTGTTTCAACTTCATCCAAAACTCAATCCCCCTTTACTTTAGTGTGTCTAGTTAGTTAGAATCTGTTTTAATTTGTGTTTTTAAATGTTTTGATTCAAGTAAAAGTCAATTTTCGTCCAAAGTCATTCATAGTGTTTAGTTTAAGTTTACTTGGTTGTTTTAAGCTGTTTTGAGTATTTTAAGTTTGCTTTGAGTCTTGTGAGTCTTGTTAAGTGTTTTTAAGTTTAGTTTTATGTTTTTGAGTCAGTTTAGAGGTTATTAGCAAGCCCTCCTAATCCCCGGTCCAGAACGATCCCTACTTATACTTATACTACAATTGTCAAAAGAGGGTTAATTTGTGTGTTAAGTTAATTTTCGCATCAGGCAACCACAATTCTCAAAAGCTTCACACACTCTTGATCAAGACAGTGTGAAGCAAAACCAATTTATGGTGCTAACAAAAGCTTCATAAATGGAGGGTAACTACAATTCTCAAACCTTCGAGGCAAATTCAAGACTGTTCGAAGCAAATTCAATTTATATGGTTCATCCAAACCTTTGACTACTACAAGGAGTGGCTTGCATCACAATATCTTACTCAACAGTGTGGAAGTAAAATTTGTATATGTTGTCTCTCCCACATTTTCAAATTTCTAGTTTCCCAAAAAAAAAAAAAAAAAAAAAAAGGGAAATTCAACAAAGCTTCCTCAATGGAGGACAACTACAAATTCTCAAAAGCTTCACACTATCTTGATCAAGATAGTGTGAAGCAAAATCAATTCGTGGTACCCAACAAAGCTTCACCACAAAAGCTTCATCAATGGAGGACAACTACAAATTCTCAAAAGCTTCACACTATCTTGATCAAGATAGTGTTGATCAAGATAGTGTGAAGCAAAATCAATTCATGGTGCCGAACAAAAGCTTCAACTCCAAAGCTTCACCTACAAAGCTTCAACTCTAAAGTTTCACCCACAATAACTTCACCTACAAAAGCTTCACCCATAAAAACTTCACCCACAACAAAAGCTTCACCCATAAAAACTTCACCCACCACAAAAGCTTCACCTACAAAAACTTCACCCATAAAAGCTTCGCCCACCATAAAAGCTTCACCTATAAAAGCTTCACCCACAATAGCTTCACCTACAAAAGCTTCACCCACAAAAGCTTCACCCACAAAAGCTTCACCCACAAAAGCTTCACCCACCACAAAAGCTTCACCTATAAAAGCTTTACCCACAAAAGCTTCACCCACAAAAGCTTCATCCCCCACAAAAGTTTCACCCACCACAAAAGCTTCACCCATAAAATCTTCACCAACAAAAGCTTCACCCACAAAAGCTTCCCCCACCACAAAAGCTTCACCCACAAAAGCTTCACCTACAAAGCTTCAACACAAAAGCTTCATCTACAAAAGCTTCACACTATCTTGATCAAGATAGTGTGAAGCAAAATCAATTCATGGTATCCAACAAAGCTTCAACCTCAAAGCTTCACCTACAAAGCTTCATCTATAAAGCTTAAATTATATATATATATTTTCGGAAATTCAAAAATTCAAAAATTCGAAAATTTGAAAATTCAAAAAAAAAAAAAAAAAAAAAAAATGCCAAGGCCTCATCTTCTTTGGGCCTAACAACTTTCATAACAAATATATATGAAGGAGTTTTGGGCTACCACTTAGAAAAGAAAATGGTGAAGTTTTGTTACTTTGGAAACTTGGCTACTAGCAAGACACCTCCTTCGTCAACTCCCTTGACCGGAGACTTGGGGAACTCCTACCATATGCTATTGTACCTTGATACTCGGAAGTCTCACGACCACTCAGTGACTTGGATTTTTTCAAGTCTCCAACCGAGAAGTTTTCCTCACTCAGGAAATTAAGGGAGCACTACCTCAACCTACATGATTCACTCACAAAGCTTCAACATACAAGATTCAACAAAAGGAAAAATTCAAAGAACTTAGTGAAGAAGGCCTTGGTGTATTTAACACAATACGTTGAAATGAAGCAAAGCTTATTTATTGATATCTCCGATAAGTTACAAATATGTACATATACATGAATCAAAATAAATAAACAAGAGGGAGCCTTCACAAAGGTTGCTCAGAAGAAGTCTCAGCAGTCGGCAGAGCTCCAGAAAGAGGAGGCACCAAAGGGTGATTCTTCGGAGCCTCAATACTAGGCAGAACCCCAGAAGGAGGAGGCACCGAAGGTTGATCATTTGGAGCTTCATTACGCGGTACAGCCCTAGAAGACGAAAGCAATAGATGCCTTTGGAACAAACCCACAAACCTCTGATGATCAAGTAAAATCTGACCATCAGATTCCTGCAGCTGGTCGAGCTTTCTCTTCATGTTTGTAGCATAGTCATGTGCGAGCCTGTGCAACTATTTATTCTCATGCTTGAGCCCTCTGATCTCCTGTTTGAGACTTATCACTTCAGTCGCCAATGATTCAACTTGGCGGGTTCGAGCAAATAGGCGTTGGGCCATATTAGACACAGAACCTGCATACTGAACACTGAGAGCTAGAGAATCCTTAATAGCCAACTCATCAGACCGTTTGGAAAGTAGTCTGTTATCTTTGGGAGTGAGAAGGTTCCTGGCCACCACCGCAGCGATCATATCATTCTTCATCACAGAGTCCCTAACAGTAAGAGGACCAGTAGGGGATAAGAAGGATAGGCGCCATATGTTGTCTTGAGAAGGCATGGCTGCCTCTTCACCAAAGTTTAAGTCAAAACGACGGTCGGATGGGCTAGACATTCTCAGAAATGATGAAGGAGAAATGAAGTGCAATAAATCTTTGAAGTAAGGGGAAAATTCCTACAAGCAATAACTCTCTGAATGTACTTCTTGCACATAATTGGTGCCCTTATAAAAGAAAGGGTAACAGGGCCGTTGGTTTAAAAATCGAAGAGGCACCACTCTCCAGATTCCGAAGATGCACCACTTTCCACACGCAACATCAGCTCATCGGATACCATAGATAACTTTGCCAAAGATCTCTGACAAAGTTTAGACGCATAAATTTTGAAGGTCCAGCTACCCTACTATTACCCACAAGGGTAAAGGAACAACACCACTGCTTGATAACTAGAAAGTCCCAATGTGTGTCAACCTCCGTGCTTCGTGGCAAGGCAGACTGTCAAAAATGCCCAACCTTTGCTCACATTCGAGAAAACACTCCCAACAAGATTGCTTGCTCAAAAATTGAAGAGGCACCGCCCTCCGAATCTCGAGAGCCAGACTCTCAACAAGATTATTTTCTCAAAAATCGAAGAGACACTGCTATCCGAATCTCAAGAGTCAGACTCCCAACATGATTGCTTTCTTAAAAATCGAAGAGGCACCGCTTTCTGAATCTCAAGAGCCAGACTCCCAACAAGATTACGTGCTTAAAAATCAAAGAGGCACTGCCATTCGAATCTCGAGAACCAGACTCCCATCAAGATTAATTTCTCAAAAATCGAAGAGACACTGCTCTTCGAATCTTAAGAGTTAGACTCCCAACAGGATTGCTTTGTCAAAAATCGAAGAGACACCGTTATCTGAATCTCGAGAGCCAGATCCTCGACAGGATTACTTGTTCAAAAACTAAAGAGGCACCGTTCTCTGAACTTCGAGAGCCAGATTTCCTTGGATAAAGCTTGTCTGCAATCTTCACATGCAACATCAGCTTTCCAGATACCACATACCACTTTTTCAAAGTGCTCTAACAAAGTTAAAACACATGAAGCTTGCAGCTCCCACTACATTGCTATGACCAAGAAGGGTAAAGGAATAACACTACTATTTGTTGTTAGGGAGACTCATATATATGTCGACCTCCATCATCTACAGTCAGGCAGACTTGCAAATAACTCAACTTTTCTTCACATCTGAGAGGGCACTTTCAGCAGAGCCTCTCGAAATACTCAGCTTCTTTTCCTCTCGATAATACCTCTGCAAACAAGCCACACCAGAGCAAGAGTATCTCATATCATCAGGGTTAAAAGTAAGGGTATCCCATATCATGCTTTTTCCCTATCTTTTCCTTTAGCCTTGTTCTTACCTGCAAGATAAGGAGAAAGAAAGCAATCAGTCAGCATTTGGAATCAAGCTTCCAGTCAGGAACTGACTGCCTGAAACCCCTTGCCTGATTATTTACCTGGCATTGCTCTCGAGTACTCATCTTTAACATCTTATGCTTCCAGAGAAGATACCACATCTGCTGAGGAACAGATAAGGCAAGTGAGAAGGATATAAGGTAGCATGTGCAGACAAGCGTAACAGTACACGTACCGATACATCCACTACTTTGTTAACAGCAAAAGTATCCCATATCATTAAGGTTGAACGTACTCTAGATTTGATGAACTTGTTTTGACCCTAAAATTCTTGAGTCGGCCTTATACTCTGGAGGAAACCAGAAAACCCTCAAGCCCAGTTTAAGAATAAGCATGTGGAAAGTTACTTCTTCAAAAGAAAAATTATCTCATATCATCTCTTCTCCATTTGCTTCTCCTTATCCTTGTTTCTGTTTACGACACAAGGAGAAGGAGAACAATCAACCGGAAGCCAAAGTCGAACCTCCGATCCAGATTGCTTGCTTGGAAGTCTGATTGCTTACCTTGTCTGTTACCTCCTTAGGCAAATCTCCTAGCTCGGCGACTTGGGTGACTCCTACTATAGGGTTTGTATCGCACTTGACCAAGCTCGAAACTACAAGTAAACTTCAAGTGAAATTGATACATTACCTTGTGCAATTTCATCGGTTAAAGATACCAACCCTGGATAGAGGAAAAGTACTTCCAGAGAAGATGCCACATCTACATATGAGACAAATAAGACAAGTGAAAATGATACCACACTTCGGTACTTAGAAGTTTCGTGATTACTCAATGGCTTGGATCTTGCAAGTCCCCAACCGAGGAGCTTCCCTCACTCGGGAACTTAGGGGAGCACTGTTTGTACCATACTTGACCAATCTCGAAACTACTGCGCACCGATCAATGTTATAACGTCAAGGACTCAGAAGAGTTTCCCTTCAACCAGGAGGCCAATCACAGTGCGACACGTGTCAACATATGGTACGGTACCAATGGTACAAATTTTTTAGCATAACTTTGGTATGGTACGGTGGTATGGTAATTTGGCAAAAAATTCCACCCCTATATATCGCAGTAAGGTTAGCATGGTTTCATGCTACGCATGTTGGATACGTGATGGATATACAAGTGTTTGTTTGTTGAACAAGTTCACTAAAAACTGACCGTCCAAGAAGTTTCAACGCATCAAACATTACAAGGTTTCTGGCTGTAGTATGTAAATAGTTCTTAGTCCTAAGGCATCATAGGTATCTTATAGTTATAGATAACTTTGATTTCACCTCAAAGCCCTCAATGAGACCGCAAAGCCAATAGTGTGATATTCGGGTTCACATGTATAAGTATCAAGGTACATGAATGTGCAATAAGGAATCTATCACATTTTGGTATAATTATTCAATAGAAGGATATATCCCTCTAAGCCATTTGAAGATCTATCTCGGAAATCTCTGGCCAAAGTAACTGTTGATCAAGCTATGTTTGTAACAACTGCTTCAACATGAGATGTATCATGATGATCATAGATAATTGTATGTGATTTGACATAATTCCATAGTACAAATCATGATTGGGATATGGATGATAGAAGAATCGAATTGCATTGTAACTACTATCAAGGTACGAAAGAGTATCATAATTAGTTCACGTATACTTGTACTTGTCCATGTAGTCATGATATGCTGGTAGGTGTCACTCATGGGTTATGGAATTAGGTTAATTCATTAATTAATTTCACTGCCGGCTTTTGTTACTAAGAGGTCACACACATATGATAAGTTCTAGTAACGTTATATGGATAATGATTAGATATAATTAATTTTTAATAATACTGAATTAATTATTTGGACCCTTTGGACATGTTTTAATTAAATAGGCATTGACTTTATGTAATTAAAAGGGATTCAAGTCACAAACCCAAAGTGGGTAAGTGATTGAGCTAAGCGCATGGAACAAAGCCCATGCTGCCTAACCTTAGGAAGGTGTAGCAATGAGTCTATAAATACTCCTTGTGTTTCTCTCATAAAGATAATGCAAAAGTTGTTTAGTTTTGTCCCTAAAAAAAAGAGAAAAACCCAAGCCAAAACACCTTAGTGCCATCCTTTCTATATTGATCAAAGTGAGAGATATTCCTAGCACATTTAAATCAATCACTCTATCATTTGTTACTAGATTTATCAGTGTGGATGCTCTTAGAGGCTCAACACTTGGGGAGTTTCATGTGATCAACCATGAAGATGAAGATTGCAAGCAAAGAGATGATCCAATCATGGGGCATGCACATAACTAGAGATTTAAGTAAGTTAATATTTACGACTTCTTACTTTGTTGCTGTAGCGATTACAACCAACCATTTGGATTGTCACATCCCGACCTGGGCTCCACCACATCCCGGGCTCAACTCCGCTGTAGCACGATATTAGGCCCCGTCCACACCCTTACGGTTTTGTTTCTGGGAACTCAAGCGAGCAGAACTTCCCAGTGGGTCACCTATCTTAGGAATGCTCTGGCCCCTTTCTTGCTTAACTTCGGAGTTCCTACGTAACCCGAAGCCAGTGAGCTCCCAAAAGGCCTCGTGCTAGGTAGAGATGAGAATATACATATAAGGCTTACATGATCCACTCCCCTAGACGATGTGGGATGTTACATGGATAATGTATTGTATGTTATTTGTTATTATCCGTTGCATATTTAATTATTCAAATTAAATTAATCTTAATAATATGACCGGAAACCCAACATGTTGTTAGCATGATTTATGTCTACAGACTTGATGACTTCTAAATCTTGAACTCAATTGAGTTCCTTGGCCTTCTCTTTTACAAGTAATTCAAATTAATGTTTCCTGTGTATTGATTCATAACTAGATATATCAATGTCAACTTGATAGTCGCCTTGAATGCATTAACCTCTTCATAGTCGGACAATGATCTAAAAGTTGGCCGCCTAGGTGCTAAACAGCTGACCACCGCTACAATTAATCCGTACACCTTTAAAAAAAAAAAAAAAAGGCACACCTAGACAGGCTTGGTGGTTTTGTGACTTCTTTTATTTTTTTTTCTACAAAATAACTTAGGGTCGTGACTCTCTCTCCGTCTCAATAGAAAATAGATGACTTCCATTTTACATTTTATTTTTTCAATAAATTGTAAGAGACTTTTGTTGGATACTTTGGATACTTGGATAAACATTCATTATGTTTCAATAAATTGGAGCACTTTATAATTTATATATTATTCTATTTTGCAATTTATGTTTCTCAATACAATTGTTGTATTTTTTTAAGTACAAACAAACACTTATTAATTTATATGTTGTATAATAAATTTAATTTAATAAATAACCGTTTAGGACCTTGCTTAAGCTCTCACCTAGTCCTCAAGCTCTAGATCCCTACCCTCTATCTAACTAACACAATTTTTAGAACAATGAGCATACTCAAGATGCCATGCGGGGGTTGAACTGTTTGCAATAATTGAGAAAGACAGAGTAAGCGGTTTGCATGGTGCGAGGAAAATAAAGGGCATATGTATGAAAAAGTACCATGATACATAGAGAGCGATTTTTTAGTGTCCCGGAAAACTAACACCACATGTTTTTATATAATTAGAAGGAAGTGTCCTTCAATATGTAAAATGATATATGATATTACATTCTATTTTTTGGGCACACTGAAAAATCTCTCATACATAGGATTAGTGCTCACTCACATCCAAAATGGTAATTTTTATTAATTTAGGGTTTGGCACACCTTTTCCTGCAACCACTTGTTGGGGTTAAACTATAGTTACATCTAATTAGGGTTTCTTGTGCGTGGGACTTTTGAAAAACGTGATAACATATAAAAATCCCAAGTGGAGTATATATGAAAATCCCAAGTGCAAATGCATGAAATGTAATGCATGTGATCATACCTTGAATTTGTACCAAGCTACTTCATTTCTCTTATGAAATCGACCTTGAATTGCCGATTGCCGCTACTATATTTCTAAGTCTATCCTATTAGGTAATTGAGTGATAATAGCAATTACAAGTAAATATGTGTGTAGTTTTATAGTCAAGTAAGCCTATTGACAAAAGTCCTAACTTAGGACATAAGTTCTAGACTAACATGAGCCCTTGCTCAATCGAGGACCCTAGGCGGCCATCTCACCAGGCTCCTATTAGGACCGGCCGGCCTAAGGCAAAATGGTGATTAATGTAGACGAAATGTATAAGACATGTATAAAAAATGAAAACTAAAACTATTTCAAGTTGTTATGTCTTCATTCATTCTTCTTTATTTCTTTCTTTCCCTCTTACCACTCTTCTTGTATCCATCGTTCCTTCAAATACTTTCCTCATATCTCAATTAAAGAGATGAAGTAATGTCAATTATTATATATAGCGGACTGGAAAACGTTCTTAATTAATTGATACTAAAACAGATGAAGTAAATTGGAATCACTTATATGATTGATACAATCAAAGTTCTAAAAGACGCTAAACACTAGCTAGGTGGTGGGTTGGGCAGATTGGGTGGACTATGCGGATTTTTAATTTTTATATAACATATAAAAATAAATGTCTACCTATACATTAAGAATACATATGATTGTATTAGGGACACATAAATTGCAAAATAAAATGACATGTAGATTATAAAGTATTAGAACATATCGAAAACCTAAGGAACAAGCATATTGAGTGTTCATCCAAGTATTTAACAAGTCTCTTACAATTTATTAAAAAATTAAATGAAAAATGAAAGTTATCTAACTTTTGTCTAAGTGAGAGTCGCAACCTAGACGGGACGGTCGCCTTGCATCTAGGTGCCCTTTCTTAATTTTCAAACGCATGAGAATTAATTGAGATGCTAGCTAGCCGTCTAGTGCCTATGCGAGGATTTTTAGAATAGTGGATACAATATTAGTGTAAAGAGTCAATCTGATATATATGATAATCAGCAAACAATAATTGCTTAAATTCAAAGTTATTGTATCTGAAGAAGAAGAGATTCCAAAAATAATGAATGTGTTAGAAGATAAATATATACATATTTATGATACAGTGCAGTGCCATGCAGAAACTGTAAGCAGATACCTGTCTTGCCACCCAAGAGATATTGTCCTTCCATCGTCTCTTTCGAAAACCTTGAACCCAGCTGCAGCTCCACTACTCTCTCCATCAAACTCAAGTGGAGAATAGTGAGTCCTAATTTTCAAAAGAAGTCTTGCTTGTATCTTGGACTTAGAGCTTAGATTTATTCCTTCAAAACCCTGACTCTCCATCATCGTCTTCCATGTTTCCATCTTTTCAGTTTTCGGACAATTCTCATCGTTGTTATTGTCGTAATTGAGCATGCTTTTGATCTCTTTTCCAAGGTGGTTCTTCTCAATGCTCAACCTTTCAGCACTCTCTAATGGCAGACAATCATCTAAAGAATCAAACATGGCTGCAAAATAATGCAAAGACTCCATGAATCTCGATAAGAAACTTCGAGGACTTTTGCTCCCTTCTTGTTCAACCAAGATTACAATGGAAGGGTTGAGTAAATGTACAGATTTTAACAAGTCAGATATCTTCAAATTATTGCTCAATGTATTCAACTGAAAAACCAAATTCACAGCAATTGTTTCGTTTCTCTTTTTTCTCAAGTTTATGAGCTTTGAGCCTCTCAACAACCCTTGAAATTCAAAAACAAGATTCCGAAACCCCTTTGAGAAGCTTGTCAGTCTGTTCTCCGTTTCACGTAGCTCATCCACGCTTCTTCCGAACCCCGTTATTCTGAGCGATATACGATTGCTACTGCTTGCGTTCTCGGACAGAGACTGTATAAGAGAAGGCCACTGAAATCCATAGGAGACATCAAAATCAATAACATGTAATGCACGATTGTTCTTCTCTTGTTCCTTCTCAAATGCCTCAATGATTGCTTGGTTTGCCGTGAAATGAGCAAACTGGTAGTACGGAGAGACCCGGTAGAGAGCGGTGAACGCTACAAACTCTTCTTCACTCGTCGGTTCCTTCATGATCATGTCATAAAAGGGCGATTTTCGAGTGAGAAGCCTTGCAGCTAAGCCGTCGGCAAAATAAGCCACTACTCGTTGGACAGAGTCACCGCATAAGGAAACAATCTTGTATAACTCAGTGAGATGCTCCAAGGCTGAGCCGACATTGTTTTCGTTAACTGCGGTGGCTGTTATGAGCAACATGTGGATCAGGTGGAGGCCCCTTCCATCTTCACCATCAAGAGCAACACCTTTCTTCTTGTGAAGGTCTAGTTTTTTTAGCATTTGTTCCCTCATTTGAAGAAGCCTAAATATCTTCCCTTCACAACCTTCATACGAGTTTAGAGGGCTCACCAAAATACTATTAGCAATACCATCGTCTCTTGATCTCTTTCTCTTCTTAAATCTCTCCTTCCCTGAACTTGTAACAATTGCAAGGCTAAGATTCAGAAACTCCTCCTCCTCATCTATGTCTTCCATGGATTTAGAGAGAGAAAAAAAACAGTCGAGAGAGAGAGAGAGAGTGTGTGTGTAGTACTGATTGATGAAAGAGATCATGAATGAGCATTTAAGGAAGTGGGGAGGGATGGAATATCTCATTACGAAAATTCCGTTCTGTCATTACATGGGAATGGATCAAAAGACATGAGCGATATTGAAGAATAGTTTATATAAAACATTTTTGTATATTTGTTCGGTGTGTCTTGGGCCAAGAAAACGTATTGATGATTTTTTATTTGTCTATTAAAATATGAAGGCAGTTTTGGCAATTTATGAAAAGTGTTTGATTAGTAGTTCGGATGGGTAAGAAGATGCCGTATGCATTCTGACAAAAAAACCAGCGGGCAAAAATTAGGGTATCAAACCTACCGTCCTTGAAAAATCGTCGTTATTTGCCATGTGCTTCTAGAAAGTATATTATATATATGTCCTAACAAATACTATTTTCTAGTTTTTCCCCCACTAAATCAAAGCCATATTCCTCTTTACTTCCTTTTCTTTAACTTTTGTTTTTCCTGAAAATGACTGCCATTTTGATGCTACAAAGAAGAAGGGCATTTGATTCCATTTTGTCAAATGGTTTGGGAAATTGGCGATGATTACTCATCAAATGGTTATTTTTTTTGGTATATGTCGTCAGTATTTGATTGATATGTCGTCAATTTTTAATTGTTATGTCATCAATATTTGATTGATATGTTGTTGATTTTGATTAGTTCAACAACTTTTCAAGATTTAATTTCTATTTATTTAATTTTTGATATATAAAAGAGTAATATTTGATCCTATCGTTGTTAATGTCCTTGTCCATCGTTGTAGGATGTAGTGTAAATTATATCATTTTTTTGTCAAATAATAGATTTTGTTAGATTATATGTTAGATTAATCACCGACGGGGTTTGAACTCACGCCGTCATGCAATGGCTCAACTCTTTTCCACCATTGTTATTTACTCTATCTTTTATAGGAATAGGAGATGTTCCTATTGCATTTTTAATTATTAGTAAAGTGATCAAGTAGAATTATGGTCTTTATAGTATATTTTGCTTCCAAATTAGAATACCTGTTTATTGGTTCCATTGTGTCAAATTCTCTTTTACTTGAACAGACCGCTATTTGTATTTGATTTGTTTTCGTTCACTATTAACAACTAATGATTCTGAAATATGGAAATCATCCAGTAGTTTGGTGTAAATTACAAGAAAGTTCAAACTTTGGTCCTAATAATTTATATTCTCTTAAGAACTTTTGAAATTATATTCTTGACCACCTAATTGACTGTTTCAATGGGTCGTTGCATGTTTCAAACCTTGTATTCATATTCCTCATTTGTTTATATTTATAATTAAGAAAAACGATGCCAAATATTATTTTTTTTCTGAGGAGAACAGAAAATATATAGCTAGCAGCATGCGTTAAACCAAAGAAAAAAGGAATCGGCTTCTTAATTATATTTTCTTTGAAATAGCCGTTTGAACGAGTCCAAAAGAGGACATTGAATCCTCAAAAGTCACATAAAACATGGAAGCATCAAAGCTCTCTCTCTCTCTTGGTGGTTGTCTTGGTTATGGAGGACATAGTTTAATAAAATGGAACTTTATATTTGGCTTATAGGACAATTCCAAAATTAATATTGCATTATTTACAAGTAAGCTGATTCTGTCGCATAGAGTGTGAGTTCGACATATGGCAGATTCCCAGATGCTCTTTCAAATACAGTATGCTCTATCGAATATTATCGTTAATTTATTTGTTTGTTTCACAAGACATAATTTTAAATCGACATGATCCGTTAAAGGAGGTTTTGCAGTCTCATGAAAATCTGCAACTTTTTTAGGAAGCCTGCATGCATGATCATCACATAGCAGCAGCCTCACCATTTTAAACAAGATATGCATACCAGTTTAGCTCATCATGAACTGTAAACATCTTATATAACTAACGACATCTATTTGTCCTCTTTTTACAGTGGCGAAGCCAGACATTTTACTAGGAGAAGTCAATCTTAAATATCTATAAGCTTGGAATGAAAAAGAAAAAAAATTACGAAACTTATATTGTAGCACAAAATCATAGTTTGAAGACGATTTTTTTGTTTTTTTTGTTTTTGAAAGAAAGTTTGAAGATGATTTTAGATGTATTATGTATATTAATGTTTGGACCCAAAATAATGTTTTGGGCCGAGCCCATGATTGTTCTCGGTCCAATATGAGGTACCAGGAATATTTCCATCATGGGTCTGGCCCAGTGGATTTCGGCTGAGTCCTATTAGAAGAAGGTTCCATCCAAATAAAGGTGAAGTGGTCGAGTCCTAGTACAACAAGCAATCATCAGAAGCTAGGAATGCTTCGAATAAGAAAGGATGCCGAGAATCAAGGGTGAATATGAGTGATTAAAGAACTTGGTTCAAAGTCCTACAAGAGTCAGGATTGGTCAAGATCTATTCGGATTGGGTTAAGGAATTCTAGTCCGAGTAAAACTCTACCATGACCACTGAGGAAATTGCTACTATAAATTGAAAGGGGAGTGCATCATTCAAAACCCCTCCAAATCAACACACAAAATTGCTCTGCGCAAACTCTCGCTCTACGCGAAACCACCTTGAGATTTTTATTTTCCTTTTTCCTGCCAACACACCTTCAGTTTGGATAAACATCATTGTGGTGGCAATCGGCAACATCTTCAGTTTGGATAAACAACACTGGAGTTGTAGAATCAGTCGACCGAGGAGTACCTTCAGTTTGGATAAACAACACTGCTTCAAGACCGACTGATTATCTATCTAAGTCTCGGTTAACAAGGATTTTTGAGTCTTTGTTGGAAGAGGTCATCTCATTAGCCTTCTCGGCGAAGTGAAGTTTTACTAGGTTACTTAATATTAGGCACACTCAAAGCTGAATTTGATATTGAACTTCACAGAACTAGCAGCATTGTCTTCAGACTCTAGAACCTGAAGGCCGAGATGTGTTCCTTCCTTGGCCCCAGTCACAAGATCAAAAGTCAGCAATGTGCCTAGCACCACATCAATATTCATTGTACTCCTCAGCCGACAAGTTGGCATGCCCTGCATTCAACCAAAGGACGTAGTTAGCTTATTAGCTATTCGGCTTGCGCGCCACGTAGGCTAAGTAGATTTTAGGGTCAACAATTAACTTCTACATTTCTAATATGACATGATTAGACATAAATTGTAGTATTAGGATTAGTTGATTAGTTAATTATTGATTGTGGAGCCAAAAATATTCACAGGGCGACACGTGGATTTTTGGACAAAAATGACAAAAATACCCTTGCAGTACAACGAGGTTCCTACGCGCAAGCAGCGGGCAACCCTCTTTCAACCAAGATAGAAGTGCCCAAAATAGGTAACAATTCAAAGTCCATCTCATCAAATCCTTTCTACAAGGTAATTCCCAAACACATTCCTTTTTAATTATGTTAATTGGCTAATTAATGGGTTTATTGCCTAATTAACCCATTAATTGTCAATTAAACCATCCATTATATCCAAATAACTACAAAATACATCCAATTCAACCCTAAAACACCACATGGCCGGCTATCCCCATTTCAAAACCTAATCCATCACTTTTTTCTACCTTTTTCACCATTTCTTCCTTTTTATTACCCAATAAATTCAAAAACCACCAAAACATTCATCTTATGTTTAATAGCCAAATAAATTGGCTAATTAAACCTAAATTAAACCTAAAAACCCTAGCCACCTCCTATCCCTATAAATATACTCCCATTCTCACCAAAAAGCTAATTCCAACACTTTGGCAAAAATCCCAAAATTCTCTAAACACTTTTTCTCTCTAAATTCTAACTTTGGCATCGGAGGTTCTTCGGCCAAAGCCCCCCCCATTCATCGTGGGCGCGTGAGGCTCTTGGCCTTAACCTAAGGTGTTAATTGTTTTGTAGGTGCAAAATTGTCCAAGATCAAGGAGGAAGAAATTTGCATCCACAAATTGGTGCTTTCATTGAGAGTTGAAATCCATACTCGTAGAAGACTCTCGCACAAAAAGGTTTTTTCTTTATTTTCTAGTCCATTTGAATATTTTTCATACGTTCTTATTATTAGAATTTTTTACTTGCAAAGGTTCTTTGATAAAACGTATAAGCAAAATATAATGGCTAGAAATTTAGAAAATTCCACAAGTGAAAATTCTAATGTTCAAGAAATGGGATTGCGGAGATACGTGAGGCTAAATGCGACAATAAGGGGAGCGGCATCATCATCACAAGCTTCCACCATGGGAACCACCGTGGTGGCTACCTCGGTAGCCACTCGCGGCGAGGTCCATGGTGCCTTCACCACGACCACCATGGGAACCACCGCGGTGGCTACTTCGGTAGCTACTCGTGGCGAGGTCCATGGAGCCTTCACCACGGCCCGGAGATCCGTGAGGCAAAATGCGACAATAAGGGGAGCGGCATCATCACCACAAGCTTCTACCATGGGAACCACCGTGGTGGCTACCTCGGTAGCTACCCGCGGCGAGGTCCATGGTGCCTTCACCACGGCCACCATGGGAACCACCGCGGTGGCTACTTCGGTAGCCACTCGTGGCGAGGTCCATGGAGCCTTCACCACGGCCCGAGCCGTGCCATCCAAGGCTCACGGTACCAAGACCACGATCCAAGCCGTGCCATCTAAGTTTACGTGGACCCAAACCCAAGCATCGCATTCACATGCACCGCGCATTGAGCAGCCTGCTCCCGTGATCCAGCCTGCTCTCGTCAAGCAACCCACTCTCACGGCCCAACCTGCTCCTGCCGAGCAGCCTGCTCTCGTGACCCAGCCTGCTCCCGACGAGCAGCCCACTCCCCTGGCCCAGCCTGCTTTCGTCGAGCAGCCCATTCCGGTGGCCCAGCCTGCTCCTGCCAAGCAGCCCACTCCCGTGGCCCAGCCTGCTCCTGCCAAGCAGCCTGCTCTCGTGACCCAGCCTGCTCCCGACGAGCAACCCACTCCCGTGGTCCAGCCTGCTTCTGTCGAGCAGCCCACTCCTGTGACCCAGCCTGCTCTTGCCAAGCAGCCTGCTCTCGTGACCCAGCCTGCTCCCGACAAGCAGCTCACTCCCGTGGTTCATCCTGCTTCCGTCGAGCAGCCCACTCTCACGGCCCAACTTGCTCCTGCCGAGCAGCCTGCTCTCGTGACCCAGCCTGCTCCCGATGAGCAGCCCACTCTCACGGCCCATCATGCTCCAGTGGCTTTCCAAGCAGCCCAAGTCGACCCAAGACTATCTCAACCATCTGGACCTACCATCGAGCCGGGGGCATTCTCACCATATTTTTTCGCGGATTTGACATTTCCCAATTCAAATCTCGCGCCCGGAGTCTACCACATTTCCACTGCCCAAGGAGGCGCATTCCTTCCAAGCTCTTCCAATCCAAATGGCGAACAACACTTGTCTCGACAAGTCATAGAGTTGACGAGCGCCCTTGCACAACAGACAACTTTGGTGAATCAACTTTTGCAACGCATCGGGATCCAACGTGCCCCGGACGAGGTATCCCGAAGTAGGACAAGGGCAGACGAACCTTTCCAGCAGCGTCCCGGCAAGCAGCCATTCGACCAGCCACGAGCCGAACGTTCAGGCAGTGTACATTCCCGATTGGGCCCCCGAGATAGCGTATACTCCCGTCTTAGCGTGCGGAGGAGCGTGTACTCTCGACTAGGCCCACGGATGAGCATACATTCACGGTTGGGGTTACATTTCAATAGTCAACATGAGCAACCTTCCGGACAAAGTGTTCATTCGCGGCTAAGCCCACAAAGAGCATCATCCACCTCACATCAGAGTAGGCAGCACGACGGACGGAGAGAGGCAGTCACTCAATCCAGCTCAAGTTCAACCAGCAGCCTGCGAAGAACTCGCTCGCCTGCTAGGAACGCACCACATGCACTGCATCTGCGGCGTAGACGAGCCAAACACATGGAAGAACAGTCTAGACCAGCAAGTCATAGCTGGGGGCAGCCGAAAGCTCCGCTACCCCAACAAAGGCAAATTCAGGAAGAAGTAGAGAGACTCTAGACCAAGCGATTGCATGATTTCCAACGCAACGAGGTCACCGACGAGGCACTACGATGGAACATGACCAACATAAGCAGGTCACCCTTCACGAACGAGATCGAGCAGGCAGAGCCTCCACGAGAGTTCATCATGCCACATTTCACATCTTTCAAAGGGGATGAAGACCCGGAGAGACACTTAAAGCGCTACCGAAGCGCAATGATCCTTTATCGAAACAACGATGAGCTTATGTGCAAGATATTCGCCACCACTCTACAAGGCGAGGCGCAAGATTGGTTCTACACCCTGCCGCCACAATCCATCCGGAATTTCTACGAACTTTCTTTGGTTTTCACCAAAGAATATTCATCCTATCGCTCGATCAAAAAGAAATCTGATCATTTGTTCAACGTCAAGAAGAACCCAAAGGAGTCACTTCGCGACTATGTGAGGAGGTTCAAAGTAGAGAAGGCAAAAATAGTCGGATGCAACGACTCGATAGCTAGAGCAGCCTTCCAAAAAGGACTTCCAGCAGACCACCCGCTATTCGGAAAATTGATCATGAAAGAAAATCTAACTCTGGCAGACTCTTTTGCTTTGGCAGAGAAGTATGCACTTTGGGATGAGGCTCGCCAATGCACATTCAAGGACTTGAAGAAGTACCCGACATCACCTCCCTAGAAGCAGCGGAGGACTTATTCACATGTTTGACGGTATCTAAAGTAGCAATAAGCTCTACCATCATGCGAGAAGAGATGGGGGCCTGACTACCTGTATTCCACAGTTACTTGTATTCTACAGTTCAAAAGCTCTCCTCGATGTTATTAAAAATTCAAAAGCTAACTTTGGCGATAGTTGTTGCAACCCAGAAGCACAAGTTTTACTTTCAAACGCATGCAATCATCCTAATGACGTACTATTCTGCCCAATCCAGACGCGCGACGATAAAGGCGTAGACCCTGGCGGATGTAAAGTTTTCTGATGAACGCAACACTGGAAGGACATACTCGAAAGCAAGTTTTGTCCTCGTCACCCTAAAAGATTCTACATAGGAGCAACATGTACCGGCAGTTGAGTACCATTTCTTGCTGCGCATCACACGGCCCTAGCCGACCCTTGCTCAATGATTCAACTCTAGAGTGGCCCAATACCGGCAGTTGAGCATCTCCTGTTGCGTATGACATGGCCCCATCTCCACAGCTCCCTACTGCGTCTTCACGCCGAGCCTAGGTGACGCAACAGAGCGGCCCAACAATGCCTCAGAAGTAGCCGAGCACACTCTAGCTACGCCTACTCCACCCGATGGAGACTTCTGGCATTTGCATGTCGACGACGCAGAAAAGCCTTCATCACTGCCGGCAGAGAAGGCTCTAAAAAGATGGATCCCATCTGGGAAGGTCCGTACAAGATCAGCAGAGTAGGGGGCAAGAGTAATTACACCCTCACCACCATGAAGCGGCAAAAAGATTGAAAAGAAATGGATGGCCTACAATATGAAGAAGTACCATGTGTGACCTCCCGCTACATCAAAACCTGAAGACTCAATAAGCTCGACGGGCACCACCTCACAAGCTGAGTACTATCCAGTTGTTATGTAGTTCCTACCTTACAGCTAAAGTTCTCGTTCGTTTCACTTGTTTTTCAATGAGGAATTTAGAAGTAATCACAACTTGGCTTGGCTGCATGCTTACAACAACTAATCACTCCTGCACTTCAAAATAAGACTGCGCCCTTCTTAGGGACTCATCGCAGGAATTGCGCCCCCCGAGGGACCAACCATGCTCTCCAGTGCGAGAGGGTAAACCAATTCTCCGACACCCATATGGGTCAGCTTTCCAAGACGGGAGGATAAACTTTACACTCCGAATATCCAGACGTGGATGAGCCTGGCTGCCCTAGTATAACTAGATGCACGATGGCTTGCGCCGGGATTCCTAGAAGTAGCCGCAATGGTCTTTTTCAAGGCTTAGCTAACTGAAGGATTTTGGGTCTCTTGGCCTAATCCGTGGGGAACCGGGCCCTAGAGACGGAGAGGGCACATTACGCAGTACATCCGATGGACGGCTGCCCTGGAATCCTAAAGCTGCTACCGAGTGCACTAAGGTAGCCTACGGATTCCGGAAGACTGCCTACGGCTTGCCTTTCGAGCAGTGAAGCCGCATTAGACTTATACAACCGCACATTCTTGTGAAAGGTTAAACAAGCTAGCGCGCATATACGAAGTTTTATCCACTGCCGACATGCTACGTAGTCGATAAGCTTCACCTCTGCCAAGCGCGGAACAACCTACACCAAGTCCTAAAGTGTTGTGATACTTGCTACGCAACCTACAGAATTGAAGAAAGTCAAGGTTAACAGCCTAGTGGTTACGCGGACTTGTCTGCTTCTGTAAGTAAGGCATCTGGCTGCCAACCCTATGGCTAACAACTTTGCAAAGTTCTACACCAACACCTACGGCTGCATAGGCTACGCGAGTTTGTCTGCTTATAAAAAAGTAGCATGCCTGCCACTGGTCTATCAAGTCTAAAGGTTAGGGCATGAACAAAAGAAGTGAAGATGAAGAAAAACGAAGGAAAACATGTTTTTAAACAACTAGCAAAGGCCGAAGGAGTTCAAGCAAAACAAAAGCTACAAGGAAAAACAAAGAAAATCCTAAAGGCTACCTAAAATACTACACTACAGCAGCTTGGACATCCCACGACTACTCGGTCGCCACACCTTCAACAGCCGTAACGCTCTTAGCAGCGGCATCATCCGACGCTTCACCCCTGGCTGCCCCAGTCTGGGCACTAACTTCTCCAACTACTTCACCAATGGAAGCCTTAAAAGTAAAAGCAAGCAAGTCTTCTGGAGAAATAGAGAAGGTCTTAAAACCTCAAGCCCATCATTCTCACCCTTCAGTTGCTCATTCTTCTTAAGCAGACTAACATGGACGCGCTGCAGCTCATCCACTCTCTTCTTAGCATAAGTAGCGAAACGAAGCTCATAAATTGCAAGCTTAAGATCTTGAATCTGAGGCGAATCAATCTCAGCAGCAAAGGGAGCAGGCTTTGGCGCCACTTTAGTAGCAGAGTCCACCTTACCACTCTTCATAATAGCAAGTCTCTACAAAGGTGAACCGGACTTGGCTCCCAAAGAACGTCCTGGTACAGACTTCGGCACTGGGGGCATGATAAAACCTTTACGCTGAGTAATCTTATCCACAATTGTACTAGCCATTCTCAACATGGAAGACGCCACATGCCCAGATCTAGCAGCCTTACATTTCTTCCCATTGGAAGAAGTCATGTCAATCACATACCTCTTGGTAGCAAACGGACCCTCATGAGCAGCGAAAGAAGTCTTTGGTTTTTTCTCAGCCGGCATCTCTTAAGCAAGCAGAGAAGATCCATTTTCCCACCTTCACTTACAGCAGGATCCACAACAGTGATTGGACGAGCCAGTGCATCCGCTTTGATCCTATTCATCTTTTGGGAACAGCCCACGTTTCTCCTGACGAAAAGAGTTAAAGTAGCTAACGTCATTCGTGGTACCTAGCAGGGAAGTTCAACCCAACATTCCAGCAGTTCATGAGGTTCGCAACCTCTTCATTTCTCTCAATCACCAGCCTAGCTCGAGTCATGTCCAAAAGCCTAAAAAGACATGAGCCATGTGACTTGCCTAACACTGCGCCCCAGTGCCACAATCCGAGGTCCCAGCCACACAAGCTGCCCTTGGTTCTAGCCAAGTCGAGCAGCTTAAAGCAGTGGTCCCTGCCACAATACCTCATCGGCCCATGCCGAGTCGACTCCTGGCCCATGCCAGCCGACGTGCCGCACCACCCCGACGGCTGCCCCACGGTAGCACTATCCACGAAGAAGACGAAGAAATCAACGAAAGACGGTCCTTTGCACGGGCAAGATGTAGAAGATTGCTAGAGGAGGGGGAACAAATATCCTCTAAGCTATCTCTCTCTTGTAGGGTAGAATAAATCGCTCTCCAAAGTTGATTTAATAACCCACTTAAGGTGGATTTAAATAGGCTTTGAGAGAAATTTATTTCCCTTTCCTAGAAGGATCTAATTTCCTATTAAAGAGAGAATCTACATCAAAATAGGAAGTAGTCCTAAGTTTCCTAAAGCAAGAAGATCTCTACACCTGCTGCCCTTTTCTGCGAGCAGCCCAACAGGTGTGGGGGCATTTGTGGAGCCAAAAATATTCACAGGGCGACACGTGGATTTTTGGACAAAAATGACAAAAATACCCTTGCAGTACAACGAGGTTCCTACGCGTAAGCAGCGGGCAACCCTCTTTCAACCAAGACAGAAGTGCCCAAAATAGGTAACAATTCAAAGTCCATCTCATCAAATCCTTTCTACAAGGTAATTCCCAAACACATTCCTTTTAAATTATGTTAATTGGCTAATTAATGGGTTTATTGCCTAATTAACCCATTAATTGTCAATTAAACCATCCATTATATCCAAATAACTACAAAATACATCCAATTCAACCCTAAAACACCACATGGCCGGCTATCCCCATTTCAAAACCTAATCCATCACTTTTTTCTACCTTTTTCACCATTTCTTCCTTTTTATTACCCAATAAATTCAAAAACCACCAAAACATTCATCTTATGTTTAATAGCCAAATAAATTGGCTAATTAAACCTAAATTAAACCTAAAAACCCTAGCCACCTCCTATCCCTATAAATATACTCCCATTCTCACCAAAAAGCTAATTCCAACACTTTGGCAAAAATCCCAAAATTCTCTAAACACTTTTTCTCTCTAAATTCTAACTTTGGCATCAGAGGTTCTTCGGCCAAAGCCCCCCCCCATTCATCGTGGGCGCGTGAGGCTCTTGGCCTTAACCTAAGGTGTTAATTGTTTTGTAGGTGCAAAATTGTCCAAGATCAAGGAGGAAGAAATTTGCATCCACATTGATTATTGACACAATAGAGAGAAAAAAAAATACAAAATGGTAAATTTTATTCATGAGTTATATCTTTGAAGATGCAGGAGTATCATACTTTTCAATGGACCAGAAGGGTCAAAACTTTAAATATTTTGATACAAAAAAACCAAATACAAACAATCATATAATAGAAACTTGGAAGTGAGAAAGGTCAAGTGATCCTCCTGAGCCTTCATTGACTTCGGCAGTCCCTTTTCATCTACATATTTATAGTCTAGTTTGGTATGTTGTATAAAGCATATTGGATAGGAACAATAATATAAAATCAGTTGTTTTGTCGACTTATGTAGTAAATAGTCACTCGTTTGATTCTGTTAGGCCCGTGATCTCTCATTTTCTAGAATTAGTTAGACTTTATTGGAGTACATGTATTGTATCCTTGTAGATTGAACTGTATTAATTTACCTAGGTACCTAAATTAGGTCTGTTCGTATTCCTATATATTGTAACCTTTGATATCAATCAAATGCATCGAGTCAATTATCTCAAGTCTAATTATCCTCTCCAATGTCTCTTCTAGGTTTATATTGTTTACATGGTTTCATTGACTTCTAAATCTTCCACCGAAGTATTTGATCTTCTTGGTCTTCTGGATAAATGTGTAGAAGAAGGCAGTATATTGATAAAGATTTATTTTTCAAAATAAAAAAGGCGATTGGATATTTTTCAAAATAAAAAAGGCGATTGGATTGGAAAAATGAAGGACTTCAAATCATCTTGTTACTCTATAATGAACATAAATCAATTAGGTGGAAAAAGAAAGGCTAGAGAGTCTGTTGATAAGTCTTACTTGTTCCGAGGTATCTATTATTTTCTTACCTTTTTAATTTGACACAGAACCAAATACTTAATACTATCACATGCACAAATTAAGCTATCTGACACATTGTAGTAAATGAGGCCTATGTGCATAACAAAATTAAGACCATCTCCAATCTAAAAATTAAAAGTTCAACTAAGGACAGGACAAGATAAACCAATCTGGTATTGCAAGTGGTTCTTTACCACAATGGTGGACAAGAGTTGAGCTCTTACATGACAGGGTGGGTTCGAACCCCGTCTGTGGCTAATCTAACATCTAATCTAACAAAATCTATTGTTTGACAAAAAAAAAAAAAAAACCAGTATGGTATTGGAACTAACTGTTAGAATGTGGCTTTTCAAAATGAACTTAGTTTGTAACTAATTGAGCATCTCCAATGCAAGATGCAAATGTAATTCGCCAGAAAGCTCTTTAATGGAAGAATGTGCAAATGCAATTCCTCATTTTGGCTGAAAAATGTAATCTTTGAAAGTGGGCTCACTAAAAATTAACTACATAGCGATCAATATTGACAACACAACAATTAGATGTCAACAAATTGTTATAAACAAGTGTGAAGAACATATTCGAGTTTTTGAATCCCAAGTAGTTCTATTTTTGTAGAAGTTACAAAGTGAACCCTTCTAAAAGATAAAGGGTTTTTATCATAAATGGTCCCTGAAATTGACCATCACCATCAAGATAGTTCATGAAATTAAAAATCAATCAATAAAGTCCTTGAAAATAGGTGTCGCAAATCAATGTGGTCATTCCAACATAATGTTGTTAAAAATTCCGTTAAGTGTTGATATGGCATATAAATGGATCCCATAAGTCATTTTTTCTTACAAATGGTCCTTGAAATTGACCCACAACATCAAAATGGTCCCTAAAATTGACATGTGACATCAAAATGGTCATTGGAATTGAAAATCAATCAATGTAGTCCCGCAAGTAAGTGTCCCAAATCAATGTAGTCCTTCCGTCACAATTTTGTCAAATATTCTGTTATGTGCTGATGTGACACATAAATGAATCACACAAGTCTAATTAAATTAAAAAAAAATAAAAATAGGTTTAATAATTTAATAGTTAATAAAAAGTTGGGAACCCAAAAACCTAGTCCGGCAATCACCTCCGATCCCAGTCCACATTCCTCTACCTCCTTCGTTGTTTATCCTCTAAAAAAAATCTCAATATACCCATCTTTACACACTTTAACACCCTTCACCAAATTGAACCTGGATTGAGATCACCTTTGGTGATGGCTTGGCTAATTGGCAATGACTTTTGGGACATCACCGATAACATTTAGGCGATCAATAACCTCACAATCTTAATCTTAAAGAACTTGTTCGGGACTTTCCTGGTGGTCTGGTGATTCAAATAACGGCGAGGTCTACCTTGAGATAATGAGTTTAAAACCAAGGTGCATCTATTGTTGGTTGAAAACTATTTCCAAACCCTCTCTTAGGCCTTGGTTAAGCCTTGTGCCTTTGAATTTATGGAAGAGATCTCTCTTCGGAGTAGGTTCTCCTATAAGAAAAAAAAAATCTATTTTGCAAAAAGGTATTTAGACAACTTTTTAATTAATTATTAAACCCACGTCAACACATAACAAATGTTTTTACAAAATTGTGATGGAAGGATCATATTGATTTGTGACACCTGTTTTCAAGGACTACATTCATCGATTTTCAATTTTAGGGACCATCTTGATGGTTTGGGTCAATTTTAGGGACCATCTTGATAATGTGAGTCAATTTCAGGGACCATTTGTGATAAAAACCTGTAAATCTTGTGGGGTCCATTTATGTGCCACATTAGCATTTAATGAATTTTTTATCAGAATTGTGACGGAATGACCACATTGATTTGCGACACCTATTTTCAGGGACTACATTGATTGATTTTCAATTTTAGAGACCATCTTGATGATGAGGGTAAATTTCAGAGACCATTTGTGATAAAAATCCAAAGATAAAAGGTTGAATGTTATCGCGTTCTATTGGATGGAGCAAAATCTTATAGTTCAATTCTCAATGTTTCTAGCGGCAAAGAGGCCTTTTGTTTCGATCTTACCAAAACCATACATCCTCCTCCACTGCAGAAAACATACAGTTCAATTTGCTGTTAAGAGAGAAATAACAAGTCCACGGCAGCAGTCAGTGATATTCATAAGACCTATTGCACTCACGCTGAGTGTAAAAATAACTGTAAAATATTTAGCTTAAAGTGCAGATGACCGAAATAGTAGCACAAAAATTGCCATCGAGAAATAAAATAAATATTGGGTGGAGAAAACATTTAGAAACAATCCTAACTTCCAGAACACATACATTATCTTCCCTTTTATCATTCCTAAGTGAAAAGAAAACAATGAAATAAACGAAATGAAATAGCATAATTCAATTTACTCCAATACGACAGTAGCACCCAATTCCTTTAGCTTGTCGACAATAGGCCCTGCTTCTTCCTTTTTTAACCCTTTCTTCACCACAACATGGACTTTCTCCACTAATTCTTTAGCCTCCTTCAGTTCCAAGTCAGTGAAAGTCCTAACCTCCTTTATGATCTTGATCTTTGCCGTTTCATCGAATTTCTCAATCTTTATATCAAATGCAATCTTCTCTGCAACCTTGGAATCTGTAGAAACAGGCCTAGAGTCAGAAGATGTCGATCCAATACCCGAGATTGTTGGTTCATACCAATTGAGGCCCATTTTCAGCCTGAAAAGGATGAAGTAATCATGCCTCTCGAGCTTTGTGAGGTCAGGGAGCTCATCAGCAATACGCTTAAGCTTTTAGGTTTGAGTCTCATTTGCTGCAGTGGCTGTGCTGAGGGCACGGGAAAGGGTGAAGGTGGCAAAACTTGATAGGGAACTGTAGGGAACTTCTATTATCATGTTGGAAACTTGGAAAGTTTTGCAACTTTCGATGCTAAAAAGATTTGGATAGTCTAACATTCATAACCTAGCTGTAATAAAATGTTGCAATTACACCCTTGTTAAGTAGCTTGGGTTTGGTATTTGACTCCAAGAAGACTGGCTTGATTAGTCACTACACAAAAAAGTTGAGATGAAACATACTTATATAAGCACATATTCAGATAACTTCAATAGAAAATATCAATATGATTTCCGACGAAACATTTACATTGTTTAGCAGAGATCCTGGTGCACAAGAGTACGTTAAGCATAGAGTATAATACCTATATATCGCTATTAAGTTATTGATGATAACTAAAAAAAAAAAAATCCCTAAGAGAATGACTTTTAACAGATCATTTACACCAGTGAGCAGAATCCCTGGTGCACAAAGACCTATCTTATGCAAAAAGTGTTAAAACCTTTATATTGATGCTAACTACAATGGATAGTACCTCAAGTACAGAAAATCCTGGGGATAAAATAAAATTCAAATCCTACAACAGAATTTTATTCATCAAAGCCCATTTATTTCTTTCAATAGGAACTAACAAAAAAGGAACAAAAAATGATACAAAAAGGGAACATAATTCCATCTAGACATAAAGTTGATTTTCCACCTCTCAACTTACCCTGATCCTTGTTGAGTTGTAGTTGAAGCAGGAAAAAATATTACAAGCTGGCATGTATGCCAATGAAAGAATTAGAAGAAAAGACAATGGACAACTGATATTACCAAGCACAAAACAAAGTAAAAATTGGCTTGTTGACTGTGCAAAACTTGTGTGTTCATGGAAAGAAAAAAAATTATGGCCTAAAGTTTTTATTTTCACATAAATATAACAATTTGCACAAAGGCCCCAATTGGAATGTAATGCCAAAAACTGTTTCCCTAACATAAGAATGATTACTCAAAGAAATGGATGATGTTCGGCACGGAAAGTCAATAAAACATATAATTAATCAGATTAAGTTGTAGAAAGAAAATGATGAGGGTTGTACCCCTATATGAATATGTTTTGATGATGCCAAGGGCCATCCTTACCTCACCAGATTTTACCTCCACAAATGCGTCCACCCAAAATGGTTTGGACCTTGGGACAAGAGCGGTTCAAGAAAGACGAGCATGGCTCAAGAAGCGTTGCAGAGAGCTCGCCATCAGAAATTTACAAATCAATTGGATAGTCAAACTTGCATCCTGTTGAATACAAAATCATCAAGATATTTAAAAATCAAAATCAATATAGTTCATAACTAACTGTAGGTGCTGCTTAGCCTTTAGTTTAGTTTAGGCTTGTACCAGTATTTCAATAAATTTATTCTTTTAGCAATAATTTTCACATAATCAACTGAAGGATTTAAAACATGAGGGTTACAAATCCTAGGTGCTCAATTGGTTGATAACTGAAACAGGTAGACTTGCAATGATGCATACAAGAATGAGAGAAAAATCTGACGTGCAAAAGGTAAATGGTGCTTCACCAATTAACCATGTAAAAGGAACGTCCACATAACTTTCATCAGTGGCAGAGCCAAGGTTTTATTCATATGGGGGCATAAAAAATCAACTAAAACACAGTTAAGTATGAATTACAAACAATGGAAATTTGATAACATTTTCATAAAAAAGTTTACAATTGTCCTCCACAAGCTTTCATGTTTTAAGAGTGTTGGATAATTAGCTCATTATCAATCCCATTAAATATTTCTTTCTCAAGAGAGACACCAAGCAATTATTCATCCATTGATCTCCATTCTAATATACAATCAATTATATAAGATGATAAACTCACTGCCAAATTTAAAATATATGAGAATGTAAAAGAACTAGCCTAGCCTCACAAAATAATTTCTTGAGATGGAGTTTATACCCTTACTTCACAAATCTCAGACCTAAACTTGTATCACACTTTAACAAGGTGAGTCAAACTGTTGAAACCTCTATAACAATGTGTTCATGAATCTTGTGCCGTGATGTATATAAAGTGCATACTCTAGGGTTTAGTTAACTATTTTATTATCTTATAACCTAGTTTTTTTTTTTTGTTTTTTATAATTGGATTGTTGTGTTTGGTCTTTAGTGGGTCAATCAAATCACACAGGGTTGGATTTGTGGGGGATTTACTACACTAAAAAGGTCATTCTTTCCTTAATTTCACCTTCCAACTGCTCTTTCTCCGTCCTATCAGTCAATTTTATCCCATCCGTGGTCAGATCTAGGTCTGCGGGTCTTTTCGCAGGGATGATAGGAAGGAGAAACAGAGGGATTTTTCTAACCAGACTTGAATGCACTGGCCTTTTGAAGAAAGAAGAGGGCATTATCCCACAGTGGTGTGGGTCAGGTCATAAATTCCTTCCACCAGATCCAGGCAAAGAAGCAATTTTTCAAAAGCCTCTTCGGCTTTCCTCACCAACAACACAAGCCAACCACCTACGACTATTCACTGGGGGTATTAATGAAGAGGTATGCTTCAATATTGGGATACAAACCTCTGTTTGTCTGATTGTGATTATTTTGTACATCCAGTTATTCCCTACCAGCTTGAAGGATAGTGAGAGGGATATCAAAAAAAAAAAGAAAGAATAAGGGGAGAAAAGCTTATCTCTTATTGTGTTCTACTGAATTAATTATTCCCTGGGCAAACCACCAAGTTCAGCATCAAATGGCAGGAGAGGGGGTGGAAGATCTTGTGGTCCACTTAGAGAAAAGCTTGGATATATCTAATATGGAACAAGGAATTAAATTGGTGGGTACTGCTTTGGTCAATAAAACGCTTAACAAATGGGGGGTTCGTAACATCCTCAGATCTTCATGGCAGAGGTGGGGAGAAATAGAAATCAAGTGGGTCAAAGAAAATACTTTTGTTATCAAAGTTAATGATGAAAGTACTGCTGCTAAAATAATTAACCAGGTCCCATGGGCGGTTATGAAGCAAAACTTCTCTGTGAAAAGATGGCCCTTGGAGCTAGCCTTGGAGGAAATAGACATGCAAAGAATTTCGTTTTGGATTCAAATAAGGGGAGTGCCACCTTTTCTGAGCTCTGAAGCGAATATCAGGCGATTGGCATCAAAGATTGGGAAAGTACAATCAGTGGAAGACCCATAAAAAACTAGGGGTTTTTTGAGAGTGAAAGTGGAGGTGGATACGGCAAATCCTCTAATTACAGGGTGTTGGCTTCCTAAGGAAAACAACAAGGAGTCATGGATTGAATTCAGGTACGAAAGATTACAGGATTTCTGATATCGATGTGGGAGGATCGGACACCCAAACACTGAATGTAATTTTGAAGCAGTGAAAGGTGGGATGGCTGGATATGGTGAATGGACTAAAACGGCTCCTGTTAGGGATATAAGTGAGGCTCCAAGACAGTTGCCCACCACCCTGGGGGAAAGAAGGCATGCGGGCGCAATGCGAATGGGCCGGAATGTGCCGAACAGGATTCAAGGGGATGATGGTAATGGAGATAAAGATGCCATTGAAGGAGAAAGGGAAGTAGGAGTAACTGAGGGGGAGGAAGGCCCGAAACTGAAGATAACTCATTCTCAACCTGATCAGATAAGTCAAACGCCATCCATCAGTATGGGTGAAACGAAAAGTGTGAGCATGGGAAGAACGGAAAACGGGAGTAACTTAGCTTCAATTGCTATGTGGTCAAAGTTTCTCTCGTTATATGCATGTATTGTACATATTATGTGTAGTGGTGTGCATATAGTGTATTATGTGTAGATTGGAGCGTATTTACATCTTTGATACTCTTCACATTAATGTATACTACTTTTTCCTTTGATTCGGAGGCAAGTGATGAGTAGATTTTATATTATATTTTTAACCCTATTCTTAGTATATTTGGGCTATTATTTTGGAAGAATTTTGATACTTTGAATTATATTTTCAATATAGGACTTTCGACTTCCTCTAGGAAAAAACGTGACCAAATGGATAAATTTTGGAGTAATTCTAGTTGGAGGACGTTCATGAGTTGCTTAGCTTGATCGTGTGAAAATATCAAATTCTTCCACCGAGTAGTTATTTTCTAGAACTAGAATAAAGGAGCAGTACGCAGTGTTGAAAAAAAATGACATTTTGGGCTTGATTGTGAGTTTTGGAGCCCAAGATGACCTATTTTGGATTCAGCCCCTCCTGAAGATGTGTTTAAAATGTTCCGATTTTTGAAACAAACTATTATGGACCAGATCTGGAGGATATTTGAGGCTAAAACGTGGTTAGACAATTCCCTTACAGATTCTTTTGGCTTAATTAGGACTAGGGTTGGAAAATATCCCAAAAATCCCAAACCAAACCGAAAAAATCCAGATCCCAAACCAAAATTCCCGAAATTTTCAGGATATAATCCCAAACCAAACTGAAAGTTTCGGTATGGGATTCGGTTTTGCATTTCATTTTTTCAGTATTCCCATACCGAACCCAAAAAAAAAAAAATATATATATATATATATATAATTTTTTAATTATAAGAAAATTATTTGAACTGTTCATTGTTTTAGATTTAATCTATGCCGTTGATTTGTTTTAGGTCTGATCTCACTAACTTCACTTCACTTCCGTCTCCATTTGTTCCATCGAACTGGAATCGAAGCGGAAGCACTGCGCAGCCCCTATCTGGTTGTCCCTACTTGAGCCTCCCTCATCGATCCCTCATTTCTAGCCCCTAAGCCTCCCTCACCACACCATACTATCGTCTCTCTCTCACTCTCCACTCCAGCCTTCCTTCACCACACAGCCATCGGCCGACCGCCACACCACCGTTTTCTCTCTCGATCTGTTATCTCCTCGGAGGCAAAATCCGAAGACTCAATCGCAGGCAGGCAACAATTTCATCAAGGTTGGTGTTTTCTTGATTTTTGAGGCATTTTATTTTTTGGTTTGGTCGATTGTGGCTTGATGTTGCTGCCTTACCATGAAAGTTGGCGGCTTTATGTGTGTATTGTATATTTTGGTTTTTGGTGGTCTTTGGAAATTATTAGGATGAACATATTATGTTTTGATTGTGTAACGTTTCGTATGAATGTGTTTTTTACTTGGTTTTTTGTTGCATTTGTTTTTGTGTTCTGAATTTAAGGAAGATAACCTCGTACCTGAATGATTTGAGGAGCTGATGCTAGTTCTGGGAAGTGAGTATGTGTGTGTGTGTCTGTCTGTAAGGGTTGCACCGACAGACAACTTAACATGCCTCCATAATCTGCAAGTCTTACCATTCGATATATCAATATGAATGTCTGTACATTATGTTGGCTTATTTTGTATGCTTATTTGGCTTATTTTGACATTTACATTATGTTGTTATATGTTATTTCCTTTGTGTTGTTTTCGATAAGCTGCAGTTTGGAAAACATGTGTCGTGTTTTGATCACGGTGTTGGATTTCCAATGGACACATGAAATGCATAGTTAGATGTTGTAGTAGCTAAAACTAATCCAGATCATAAAAAGGTAGCTGTGGCTGACATGTTTTTTCTGATCAAGATTCATTTAAATGAGAGGATTTAAGTAGAGTTCGGGAGCCTGAGGATGATTCTGATGTTCTAATCGAGTGTAGAGACGTCTACAAATCGTTTGGCGAGAAACATATATTAAGAGGTGTGAGCTTCAAGGTGAATCTAGTTCATTTGATATTTAGTTGTTTTAAAAATTTATGTGCATTCTTAACTGTCGGTACTAAAAATTTATTTACATATTTTAGATGTTCATTCACGGCTAATAGACTTATACTACTAAGACATGATATGTGTCCTTTATTTTTGCAGTATTCTAGACAAGCATTATAAATATTTAAGGATTGATTGCACCGTGGTTTACCGGGTTGTTGATTTGAGGATTGAGGTAACTGTTGCTTTCTTTTTATTGCAAGTTTTCCGAATATCTATTTCACTGTTTGGTAGTGATGCTGGGCTGATGTTTATATTGATTCTATGTTGAATTTGCTTTGATCTGGACTAGACAGCAGTTGGAAAATGAGATAGCCAATGAAGTGGATATGTACTTCAATGATCCACATCAAAGCCTAACATACGAGGGTTTCAATCTTTTGGATTGGTGGAAAGGAAATTGTGCTCAATATCCAACTCTTAGTAAAGTTGCTAAGGATGTATTGGCCCTTCCTAGTAGCACCGTTGCTAGTGAGAATGCCTTTAGTCTTGGTGGGAGAGTTGTTGATCCTTTTAGAACTTCCTTAACACCTAAAACGGTTGAGACTTTAGTGTGTACTAGTGATTGGCTTAGAGGAAAGGAATTTTGTTTCTACAAGGAGCCTACACTTGACGAATTCCATTTCTACCAAGAGCTTGAACGCTTAGAAAGAAGTAAGTAAACAATTTAATTTCCTCTTTTATTTTCTTAGTATTTATTATCTATTAGACTATAATTCAATGTAAATGATTTGTGGTTTATTGTTTTAGGCACGGCTAATTTGGGAGGTGAGGAGAATACAACACAAGAAAATGAAATGCCACCTCCACCTCCTCGACCACCTCAAGTTCAAGTTCAACAACGTCAAAATCAATCACTACCTCCACAACCATCCTTTGTAAGGGGAAGGGCTTAACCATCAACATTAAGGGGAAGAGCACAAGTACCAACAAGAAGGGAGCAACCACAAGCATCAACAAGATCTAGTGGCCGAAGAGGCCAACAATCTTCATAAACTTTAAGCTTTGCTTTTTGGCTTTTGGTTTGTAACTTAATTATTGAAACTTTGGCTCGTATTTCTTTTGGGTTTGTTACTTTATTTATTTTAAAACCTTGGCTTGTAACTAATTTTTTTGCTTTTGTATTTGTTACTTAATTTATTTTTATTGCATGCATTTGTAGTAGAAATTGAATAGGCAAATTTATGCTATTGTCATTATGCACAAATTTGTGCTATTGTCATTGTGCATAGATTTGTGCACACTGCACAGATTGGGCAGATTGGCACATTGCACATATTTGTGTTATGGTTTTATTCGTTGAGAACTCCATGTCATTTCGTGTTTTAGTTAGTTAGCAAAATTTCTCCTTAAAAAACAAAAACAAAGAAAAGATTTGTGTCTATACAATTATATGTTCAACAGATTGGCAGCCCAAAAGAATACCTGTATCAAATTTTAGTCCAAAAGCCCAAAACTATTTTGGGATTACCGATTTGTCCCAAAATCCCGAAACTATTTCGGGATTCCCAAAAATTTGGTTTGGGATTGGGATTGAAATTGGGATTCCCGAAAATTTCGGTTTGGGAATCGGGACAAGGGTTTCGGTATGGGATCCCATACCGAACCACCCCTAATTAGGACTTTATTTTCTAGTATATTTTATTATTATTTGGTTTCGTAGTTGGAGCCAAAGACTTTTATTGAGGGGTCGTTTATGTATAGCGATATAAGGTTTTGGCCGACGCTAGTCTCTTTCTACTTCTTCTTTTACGCGATTTTGGAGATAAGAAATTGGCTAGGTACTTGAAGATTTTCATACTTTTACTTTAAGGTGTTTTCAATCTTTTTCTTCATAATAATTTTCTATGACTTTAATTATGAATATGCATAACTAATCCGTTTTGCTAGGGCGAAACCTTGAGCCTTAGCATAAATATGTAATTTTTATTTAATTGCTTATGATTGATTGCATGCATGCTTTGAATTATTGATCACCGTTTTAAATTATCTAATTGTCTTGATGCTTGATCACTATTAGGATCTTTAGAAAAGTAATTTGATGCAATTTTGGTTGGAATGTTCCCTGAAATTGACGCTGGCTTCTTGTGGTTAATAATGTAATTTTGATAGGAGCATATTTATGCGACTTAGTTGGCTTGTTCTTGTGCATTTATGTCGTGTTTCCTTAGTTATTTTAATGTTTAAAGTCATTTTCGTGTGTTTTCAGATTTTATGGACAAAGTAGGCAAGAAGATGCATTTTGGAGGCCTTTGGAGCATGTTTCGGGCTTGGAATGGATAGCAAATGCATGGGCCAAGTGGATGGACGAATTTGAGAACTAAAGAGGCCAAGAATATGAAGAATTATGGTCCAAAAGATGAAGAAAACAGCCCAAAAATCTGTCACCCCAACTTGCATTCCTTGCCATGCAAACCACATAGAATTCCCTTTGGATTCCATGCCATGCTTGATCACTCTTGTCCCCTACATAATATCTAATTTCATGCTTCAATTCATTTAATTATTACACTCAATTGCTTGATACCTCTTGTTCCCTTCACTCATTAGATTTTAGACAACATTTACATCCATTACATGCACCAATTGATGCTCCATCATTCACATTTGGAATCCAATGCCATGTGCAACACATGTTGTTGCACCTTTGACCCATTTGTTGACACATTTCACCTCCCTTTCCATCTCTATGCAATGTACACAATCATTCATGCTCCCTAGCTACGACACCACTCCATTTTACCCTTCACACTTTGCATCATTACTTCATTTTCACCCTTGGACCATTGCACACCACACACACAAATTGCCATGCATTTCATCCTTAACCTAACCTGATTTTCTAAGGTTTTTGGGGCCTATAAATACATGTTTACACCCCTTGGCCAAAGGACAATCCCCCATATTCATCATTTTATCACAAAAATTCGTCCATACACACCCTAGGAAGCAAAACACCCCAAAAACACCATTCTAGTGCCTAGAAAACATAACAGCCACTCCACCTTCTTCCACCCTCTTTGCCTAGTTCTCCACCACCCTCCAACCATCAAACACTCCTCCACACTCACCCTAAACCCTTCCATACCATTCCCCATCCATTCTACATCATAAAACTACCCAAAATCTGTCCATAACCCAATCTGCCGCAAGCATAGGGAAAGGAGGAATCTTGGATGCACTTGCTACCAAGTTGGAGCATTTTAGGTGTTTTCTTTCCTTTGATTTTAATGTCTAATTTTATGTATCTTTGCTTTGTGAGTATGAGGAACTAAACCCCTCTTAGTTAGGGGGTGATTCGAAACTATGTTCATACTTGCAATATGATTTGATTACATCCAGTTGTGATTCATAAGTTGTGATTCATAAGTTGTGAATTCAATTTACTTATCCGTTCATATAAAAACTAATTTGTGTATGTTGGTTAAGAGTGCACGCTTAATTTTCATGCATGAATTTGACGCTAGAATATAAGGGAGTTTCACCTAATCGTTATAAACTTATATTCACAAGTAGTGAAGGTTGCTAGTCACAATCACGTTAAGTAAACTCTTGGCATAAGTTTCATGCAAATCATAGTAACGAGTGCCTCGTCAATGCTTATGTTTTTCATAGAACTTAATGATTCTTGCTTGTATCTCTATTATGCAATTCATGTAGGGAACTTGTAGGGAATGTTTTGGGTTGTCGTATGCAATCATCCAACCTAATAACTTGTGGAAAAAACTGAGGGTTAATTAGTGCAATTCACGGTTAATTTGGGGCGTTGAGTATTCATAGCTTATCGAAAAGCAACTGGAAATCGTTTTGTATGCAAGTGTGACATATGTGGAGAAGAACCTCCTAGCTAATCTTCCATCCATAAGTTTCATTCAAATTCACTTACAATCTGTTTTGTTTTACAAAGTTGTTTTGTTTTCAAATTCATTAAAACCAAAATCCCCCTTTTACTTTATTGTTTCAAAGTGTTTAATTTCTGTTTTGGTTGTGTGTTAGAGTGTTTTGATTCACCCAAATTTGTCTAAGAATTTGTTTACTTTGTTCTTGTCTTAATTTAATTATTTTCGTCGAAAATCAACCCCATCTTATTTCTTTGAGTCATATTAATTAGAACTTGTCTTAGATTATGTTTTTAAGTGTTTTAGTTCATTAGAAAACCAAAATTTGTCCAAGTTTGTGTGAGAGTCCCAAAATTGCCCAGATTGTGTTTTTAAGGTAGTTTTGAGTGTTTAGGGGCTGTTTTGAGTCTTTTGGTTTGTTTTAGTGTTTTAAAGTATAGTTTTGCATTCTTTGAGTCTAGTTAGTGTTTTAAACTTTGTTTTTACGTTTTCAAGTCAGTTTCCAAGTGATTTAGCAATCCCTCCTAATCCCCGGCCTAGAACGATCCCTACTTACATACTTTACTACAATTGATAAAAAGAGGGTTTAATTTGTGTGTTTAGTTATTTTACGCATCAAATTTCACTTAAGATGAACACCATGTCTTAAGGGTTGCATGGTTTTTCAAAGGATTTTCAAAAAACATAATGAGTCTTTCATGTTCATATTTGATCCGAACGTCCGGACGGATTGCATGTTAGATATACGTTTTATGTTGGAGGTTCCAAGTAGAATATATATTAGGAAAACCTTACCTTCAAAGTGTCATGTATAGATCATAAGTAATTGGTAAAAATACATAGGATTGCTAGGTGATGGCGGAATTCTAGTGCTTTTATAAATTGGTATTTAAAAACTCTTTTCTTTTATCGTATTACTTTTGGGCGAATTTACTATTTGTTTTTAATTAAAATTCGTTTTTAATATTACCCAATTTCTAAATTTTTAATTTTAAGGAGTCAATTATGAATTATTTTTACATAAATTATTTAAATAGTCATTGTGGAGAACAACCTTGCATGAACATCTATACTACAACATCCTTGTACTCTTGCAAGTATTTTGTGTGATTTTAACCTTCCTTTCGTAGGTACTAAAAATCCTATCAGTAAGCCCTGCAAATACGAAAAAAGCGAACAAGTTTGTGAAACAATTTCCTTTGATTTAGTTGGGTTCTTTCATGCCCATTCGAACCGCAATTTTTTCAAATTCTTGAAATATTTGAACCTAATCAAATTTGATACCAAATTCAAATGAATGAATCTTCGATTCTTCATATAAAGTTTAGGGTCATTTTTCTGATTGCGTCATTTTTCTGATTTCGAAGAGAGATCTGTGAGCTATGGGTTTTTTGGGTTGAGCTTAGATCTGTGAGCATAACATATATAATAAAAAATGAAAAATGAAAAATGAAGGATTTGCGTCTCCTCCAAGAAACACCAAACCAATCACTTCAACTCCAAAAATCCATCAATCAAAAACCAAAATTAAGCAAACCCAGTTCACAAAACCTACGAATGAAAAGGTAAAAATTGAAGAAGATGAGTGGGTTATAGAGAGAGCTCTCGCGCATATTCGAAATGTAGAGAGAGAGGAGAGAGAGAGAGAGAGAGAAAGAGAGAGAGCTTGGATGAAGATGGGTGGGTTAGAGAGAGCTCTTGGATGAAGAAGATGGGTGGGTTAGGGTTATTTGAACTAGAATTGGGGGAGAGAGATTTTCTCTTTCTCCTCTCTATTTCTCTCTCTACAAAATGAGAAATGAGAGTTGAAATTTCTAGATAACCCATTTATATGGGAGGGAAATTTGGTCATTTCAAGGTGTAGAAAAAAAATCTTATTTTTGTCCGATTATTATGCATGGCATGTGCATATTTGAAATGTCATATTTATGTCCCAAGATTAAGAAATTGTCCTATTTTTTGGTATTTCCCTTAATTTTATCTTTAATTTTTATAATGTATTGACACTAATTAATGTTTTATTTATCTATGTTAAAAAGTCTATCTCCCGATTAGTATAAATATACTCATCTAGAGCATAACTTTGGTAAATGTTCCATAGCACATTATTTTCTTGCCCACTACTTGAGTCACAATATAGCTTACTAACTTGATCGTTGGATAACGTTTGGTTGGTAGATACGCCCTGATCCCGGTGTCCGAAGGACAACGGGATGGCCACGTGCTAGCCGACACCCGAGGGTGACACAAGCTATTTCATGAATGCATATGCTGAGAACATGTAAAACATGCATATAAAATTCGCATGTAACAACGCAATATAGTAATCAAGTACAAACCTTAATAAAATATAATATTCAACTGCCAACAATTTAAAAGTGATAATGCATGACATGTTCAGAGCATACTACTACTTCGAAAAACAAGCGGAAGGAATATTGGAAGGTGCGATTACAAGAGATATCCTATGCAGAGAGGACACAAATTCACTGATACGGGAATGCCTCGTAGCTTGGGTTGTATGCCTCGTTCCTAAGTCCTAAGTCCTAAGGGGTGCAAAACAAAACATGAGTGGACCAAATTTATATATATGTAATACTAAAATAGTTATTCTTCAACGTACTAAGCCCCAGCTTTAGAAAACTCATATAGCATAATAAGTAATAGGTTTTCCGAAAACCCTAGCATGCCATAAAACCTTCGTAAAACATATATCGTATATAGTGTGCTTAGTAGTGGTATCACAATCGCCAGAAGGCACTACATCGCTCACCCGAAGGCATATATAAATATCTTTCACCTGAAGGCACTACATCGCCTACCTGAAGGCATATATAAATATCTTCCACCCAAAGGCACATATGTATGAATATCCACTAAGTAAGCACAAAAAATCATGAACATAATCTTTCCAAAATTTATCTCATCGGAGCTCAATAGCTCAAACATCATATCATAAATCTTATTCATAAATATCTTATAAACGTAAATTCGATAAAGCATGATATTTAATAAAGCATAAATCTGATAACTCAATAAACGTAGTCATAAAATCATGCTTTTTATGTATGCATTTCTAGTAATAAAATCATGCATTTTGGAAGGGGTCAACTCACAAATATTCCATCGTCGAAGAGTCATTCGAATTAGGGAGGATAGAAACGCCACTAACAAACTCACCTAAGCACATAAAGGGACCAATTAATAAAACTCTACTAAAACGATTGAGTTTGGGAAAACAGAGATCATAATCAGATTCATGACGTCGAAAAACCTAAAGGGGGACCTTGGGTTCCCCCAAGTGCCGCCATGGGGTTACAGCCCAGGAGGCCACGCGCTGAGATGAGTCGCCAAAACATTTTCTGGCACCGCGGTTGACAGCAGCGGAGCACAGTACCTTCGGTAGAGGCGCGTGTGCTCCACGCACCAGCCATGGTTGCACCACGCGCAACCTCATGCGCTCGCGAGTAAAGGCTACTTGCCTTCTTCGCGAGGCTTGAAATTGGCTAGTTTCTGGGCTCAACTTCCTGAGCTCCGTTCGAGCTCGTTTCTTAACCATTTTTTATGTTTCAAAAGTCAAAATGAAGCTTGACACGAGGAGAAGAGATTCATACCAAGTTGGGCCTGAGTTGTGGCTAGAGTTGGCCGAAAAATGGCTACAAAGTGGTGGTCTTCGCCGGAAAACTGGGAAAGCTTTCCCTGTGGGTTTCCTACATCCAAACATCACCAAACTTCTCAAAACTACTCCTAAACATACATCAAAGCACGATCTACAACTTTTAGACAAGGTTTGAGGCTTATCTTCGTTAGAGAACGTGGAAACTCGCCAGAAAGCTTTGATGAATAGTGAGTTCACCATGCAACGAATGATGAGGGGTTTTGGGGTGTTTCTCGTTCGTTTCTAGGTTCACAACTAGGGTTGTTGGGTGGTGGGAGGTGTTGTCATTGTTGTTTGTTGTTGTTGTTGTTGTGTGCGGTGCCCTTGGGGAGGGCAGTTCCAAAGAGAAATGAGAGGACCAAGAGTGAGAGCTTAGAGAGAGAGGGAGAGAGAGAGAGAGGTATATCAAAGAGATGGGATCACAGGGAAAAGTGAGAGGATTGGGGGACAAGAATTCATTGTGGGCCCCAGTGGCTCACACATTAAGGTCATTAAAGATAAAACACGAAATATCCGAAAAACGTTCGACGTTTCATAATGTAAAATCTTCGTTATAACTCCAAATTCGAATCCGTTCGTGCCCACACCTTCGTGGTGATGAGTACAAAAAGAATAGACTAAGAAAATTAGTCATACACGTTACGTTGAGATGGTCAACAAAAGTCAACGTTCATGCCTCAAGGGTAATTTGGTAATTTCATATGTTCGATACAATAAAATATGACAAATTTAGGACGGGGTATCACAACCACACTTGTAATTCAAGTTGAATGTGCTTGTTTGCTTTCTTCTAGTTATCCAGGCTTGCAGACCTCTTCCATCCACAACAGTGTGCAGATTTGGTTCCAACAGTACTCGAATGACGTGAATTTATCTCATGAAAACCAAAGGTGAAGTGAATGAATTATTGAAACAGTGTCATAAGATGATTCAATGTCAGTACAAGTTTCAAATATAGGTAATCCGCAGTGATAATGAAGGTGAATATTTGAGTACCGAATTGATGTAGTAGTTGTCCAAATTGTTCATCAGAATACATATTCCTATATACCTCAGCAAAATGGGGTGGCTGAGCAAAAGAATCAACATGTCGTCGTAGCGGACTGATGACTCAACTGGTTTATAATCTTCTTTCATTTTATAACATTTTACAGAACGTTAGTATCAGTAGAACTTGATTTTTATTTATTTTCATTTTTTTTTTCTGAAAATAACGTAAACATTACAGCGACGATCGTCAATGTGTTTTAAGACGAAACAAGTTTCTTACATTTATTATCATGTCCTAAATTCCTCGGATATTAGGGGGTGGCAATAGAGTCACCCAAATAAATTTCTGAGCTTCTTTTGCAAGACAATTTTAAGTGCAGAACCAATCAATGGCCAACTTGTGACGATGGAAACATACACAAGCAACCACAACGACCACTTAGTCCGTCGGGATAGCTGATCTAAGCACCTTCTAACAGTAGTAGTTACATCAAGAGGCTTCGCATCCTGCACGTTAGTAACTTGTTCAGATGATTGGGGGATTTCTGCCAACGATTGTGATTCTGGCTGAATCATCTGTTCATCTTGTCCTCCTGGAACCATTTCGTTAGTTTCTCTGTCATGGATCTTTTGCGGTTCAAGTACATCTTCTATCTTAGTCTCCATCGCCTGTTCATTTCCAACGGCAGCTACCATTCCATCTTCTGCAACGTTTATATAGGGACCTTGATGATCTATTGAAGAGTCCAACGACAACTGTGGGCCAGAACTCACCATCTGAAAAACATGAAGACCAAGAATATTAATTTGCAGAAATGGCCTGTATGCTGCACAAACAACAATTTGCATGTACTTCTGGACGGTATCAGAATGTAAAACCTCTGCTTCATGCACCCAATAATGACATTACTTCATTAAGCACTCAAAGACTAAGGAAAATAAAATTATACCTTCTGTACATGCATATATTGGCTAGAGTGAAGAATTTTAAGAAATTCGTCAACAGCCCTTACCCACCTGCAAGGGAAAGAAAATTAATCACGCATGTTAGAACAAAAGCTATGATGAAGCTACCTAAAAGTGCGCATAGCAAAGAGAGTATTATGATCACAATAGCCGCAATGAACACAAATATACCATATTGCTTCAAAAGGACAAGCTATAAAGTATCATTACACAGGTTGCTACTAAGCTAGCCATGTAAAATAATACAAAGTTTATGGGAACAGATATATTAAGTTAATCTCCAAAGTGGCGACTAATGCAAACATAATAGAAAGGTATAGAAATAACATGGAACCATGAAGTACCAGATGCCAGAAGCAGTTAATCCTTCAAAGAAAGCCAAGTGTCCTCCATGCTTTGTTGTAGCCAATACAATATTTTTGTTTGCCCTATTGAAGACAAATACTAGGCATATGCTTAAGTTATGTAAAAGAAGAAACCGATGAAAGAAAACACTTTAAGAGGTCCACCTGCATTCATCCCAAGGAATGGCTTCCCTAGTGCAGACTGGATCATCTAAAGCACTGATACAGAGCAACGGGACAGCAACATTTCCCACATAAGTAGCACTGCTACAGTGCCTGTAATATGTATCCACGGTCTGTAAAGGAAAAACAGATGCTTAACGCAATAAATAGAGCAAAGGTAAGGTAAGAGGAATTAGTGAAATCTACATTATACCTCAAATTTCCCAACAATGCAGGTAGCGTGCTGATCAAAATCACGAATAGAGCGCGACTATTGAAGAACAAGATAAGAACAAAACAAACATTAGTACAAGGCAGGTAGCGCCACTCAACGAAGCATACACACAGACTATTTCCACACAACCGTTTCATTTGGATGTTTCTTATTTTTCATGAGTAATATTTAAATCCACAATTAAATTCAATTTATGGGGTCCATGGGTTTAAAAGTTGAACATTCCAGAAGTAAAATTACTTGCTGCAGGTTTTAACAATATTTCATAATGTGATAAACTTTCTAGCAGAGTACAGAGGTCCAGTATCAACTTTATTTGCTGCTCCAACAATGATGCTGAGCTCAACAAAAAAATCTTAAAGACAACACTGACCTTTTTTATGCCTTCCCAATTAGCGAGCCGTAAGAAGTGAGGCTGGTTTCTGCATTAACCATTTATGATTTGTCATAAATATATTTTAAAAAGGACAGAAACTATTGTTAATAAATAGATCCTATTCCTACCCTTTTGACATTGTAAGAATCTAAATGAATATGGTGCATACAATGGAGCAAATATACATACATATTCCTAGCTTTTTAAAAATAACCCCTTTGTAATTCAGATTAAAAACAATGAAGAGTTGATGAATAAAAAAGTTTGGTTTTCCAGAGATTGGAATTCTTATCCTGCGATGGGATTATTTTGGTGAGAGCCTAACAATGGGTCTGGAGTGATTCCAGTCATCTTTTATTATTGTTTTACTTTAATTTATCTTTGTTTTCGCTTCCGTTGAGCTATCTACATTCCTTTGCCCAACTCTATCCTACACCACATAATGTTTTATGAGGTATTTACTACCCAAATTAAAACTTTATCATAATATTGTTTAAATAAACAGACGTACAGTTGAGCATAGCCTTGAAGGCCAATTGTTAGAGCTTTATCATAAATTTTTTGCAACAGCCTACGGCCTATAAATCTATCACCAATCTGCAAAAAAAGAAATAAAAAAAAAAATCATAGGATAAGTAACTTCATTCAGTATGAAACTACTGCAGAAACCAAATGCTAATTTCAATTCCATGACACATGCGAAAGGAGGAAACACCTTTTTTTTTATAACAATAGCATCAAATGCACAATTAATTTTTTTCATCTAGCTGAAACTTGTTTGGCAACTTGCAGACAGGTGTCAGCAGAGGAGAAACAACAGCAAAATGGTACGACAAAGGATGTCTAATATTTCTTTTTCTTTTTTTTCATTTACTCAAACGGTCATATATTTCCAAGATAAGTTAAATTAGAGTTGCCGTTCAGTATATGCTACACTGTGAAACCAAGCATATCTCACGCTATTCTGCCATACCAGCATGAGTGTTTCTTATAGATTTTAATATTACGGGCTAAATGATGAATGCTGAAGTCCAACATGATACCAAAACTTATGGAACCCAATTAGCCACTAAGGCCTAAAATAACAATGATTCTCATGCAAGTTCAAATAAATAAAAAATATTAAGTCATGTCGTGCTGCCACGCAGCCCAAAAAAAAAATCAAGAGATTCCAAAAGTAGAAAACACAGGGTACAATATATGATGCACTGCAATTTGCTAAGCAACACCTTAATATGTTGAACTAGTACACAATAGGTTTACTGAAAAGTATCTCTGCTTGGCTAACTAACATATTTAGCTCTTTCTATAAAAGTTCTGACAAACAAAAATGTTCAGAAGTTAAAACACTCAACTCTGAAACGCAGACCAAATTTTAACCCCTGAATCCGTACTACTGAGCACCTAGTATTATCCCCTGCTCACCCTTTCATTAATCGCCGTGGACATATGCAATAGCCTAGAATGGTTAACAGTAGAAAAGAAAATTTGGGACAAAACCATATACAGAAACTTGTCCACACACGCTGCCAATGCATTTAATCACAAACCAGAAACATTGCCCTTCACATAACCATTAAGTTGAGACACTAACCAAAAGGTCCCAAGGGGAGCATATCGCTACAGCCCCAGCAGCAGGAGTCTTCTCGCCATCCTCCCCAAGATACTTGACCTGAAAACGATTAATTAAAATGGATGTTAACTTCAGGCGATTAAATGAAACAGAGAATGTTGAAAACTAATTTTATATTGGATTTATTTTAAAAGATCTCCCAACAACTCATATAGCTCGGTGCTTTGCAGAGTTGATGCCAAAATTACTAGCAAATGAGAATATAGAGAGATAATGAAATTGACTTGTATAAATGTTCTCTAAAACAAAAATGAAGTTAATATATGATTAAGAGATCCAGAATTAGAAAAGTAGTGAAATCAAATGATACCATAAAACATCAAATCTAATTAATAATTACAAAAGGCTTAAAAACAAATCTAACATGGCCAAATAACATACCAAAATATTGGCACCTATACTTGTTCCAACAATAAATAAAGGAGCCTTGGGGTATTCATGGTTGAGGTTATTAACGACAGTCCGTAAATCCTCTGTCCATCCAGCATTATAAAAGCAATCGGACTGAAAATAACAAGAAACGGAACACTGAGATTACTTCATTGGCTTAATAAGAAAACAAATTATTCAAAGAGAAACGCACAACATCCAGAAAGTTAGACAAGGGAGAAGCAGCACACAACACATTACTATAACAACATGCTCGTTTGGATCCATTTCTTTTTTTCCTTTTTCTGTTTGTATTTGTAGAAGCTGTTTGCTAATGGATGTTATTTGTACTTCTGTGGATAGGTTGTCCACTTTCATTGTTTTCTAGTTTCATAGATTATGAATAAGGTGTGCTTCTCAATAGAAAAATAACAATAAAATACTAAACTTTAACGATTGAGAATTATCAGAATCTTTAATATCATTAGCTTGTCAACTTTTGTTGCTTATAAAATAGCTTCATACTGTAATTGAAACGCCACCCAGTCCTCTGTGATTGCTAACAACAGCATTCCATCCCTTTTTTGCTGTATTGAAAGCAAGATGCTTTATGTACTGCACCAACAAGAAGTAACATCAGCAAATCATCATGAATGCAGACAAATCATATCTCACACATACCAAAAGCTTATTATGGAATGAGTCTAAAGAAGATATCAAGAGGAGCACTTATATTTTTTCTATAAATGAGATAGACTTCGTGATTCATATCATGAACTATCTATTCATATGTTAAATCGATAAACATGATTTATTGATGTAAATCCTGCATAAGGGTGTAGTTTTCTTTAGATTTTGTGGTAGCTTGTTAATCATAGGTTGTGGCCAGCTCTTTAGTTTTTATGGACTGTTGGTCCACTAGATTGTACTTCCTTCAATTTAATCAATAGGTTTCCTATAAAAATAAATGAAAAAATATAGTGTTTCCTAATGTGACAGCACAATGAAATAAATGTGAAACATAAAAAACAAAGTAAAAATAACTCTAAAGCTAGGAGCTAGGTCCTCTCATTTTTCCATTTCCTCCTTTTGTTGTAGGAGCAGGACAACAGTGAGAGAACGGAAGAGCGAGATTCTTACCCTAAAACCCAAACCCAGGCCTTTACAATCCCAACGAATGTGCATTTTGTTTTCATAAGAAACAAAATTATTAATAAAAAGAAAAACGGTACATTAAGAGTGAACATGGAATCTACTTCTATTAAATCGTGAAACCTAAAAATCATCTCCACACTAATAGATACAGCATCGCATTAAACAAAAAGAAATGATGCTAAGGTCAATTTCTGACTTTGTTACAGTTGAATCAGGTAAATGGCTCACTTTTGTGTAAATTTACATTCCCTGTGTGGTAAGGAATGGAAATACGCTCTTCACTAGAATTCTAATCCTCCTCTTTGTTAAAATTGGCTGGTAAATTGCCAGCCAGACAACGTGCCAAACATCTCATATTGGTAAAATCGGAATTACTTTCCCATTCCTGGACTGGATTATGGCAAAATAAACATGACCTAATAGAAGGGGACAACTCCTTCAACTCCTTCATCATTAATCCCATCGTCAAAACTTTTAAACTACTCACGTATTAGCGCATTCCACGAAATTGGGATAAACCAACTGAAGCTTCTCCTTCAGTAATCATGACCATAAAGGCTCCCATCCACTTTCGGGTTGATTAATGTCAGCATCCAGGGAACGGTGTAGGTGGTACAACATCTATCATGATTACAGGGTGTAATCTTGTCGTAGATGAGATGGCATCTGGACTTAGAGATTGGACCAACTACTTCGGTTTGAAGAACCCTGGATAATTTAATTCCTCTTTTGGCCGAGACTAGGAGTGATGTGGCCATGGCCAAGTCTACTTGTAGTTAGTTTTGTGTTTCAGACATATAATAACCAACAGGACGAAAAAGTCCTTGCGAAGATCTTAAAAGTTTCCCAATAGCAATTTTGTACTAAGTTTATAACTGCCAGTGAGCTCTACCTCAAATTCCGTTGGAATAGGGTGGGAAAGGTTCTATATTAAAGACATTTTTTCTGAAGAAAAATAAATAACTCAGTTGAGATTCTAAGATTCAACAGCTTTCGAAGTTCTAAAGAAATTTATTTTACCATTTTAACTTCTTGCTTGACTAAAACCAAAATTTCTATTTGAACCAACTAAATTAGTTCACATATTTTATTCCTAGAGACTCTAAGAAAACACATGGAGTAATTTTATTCCTAGAGACTAAGAAAAGACATGGAGTACTTGGAGCTAACAGAAGACTTGGCGCAAAACCGAATGCATGGGCGTTCTAGGATTCATACAGCAGACCCCACTTAGTGGGATAAGGCTTTCTTCTTGTTGTATTTTATGCCTAGAGACGGACCACAATAATAACTAGTAGAATTTAAATACACTAAAAAATTGAGTACCGATAAGGGTTTAGTCAAGTAGTTTGCTCTCACGTGGTAACGGGTTGAATTCCTTATAGTACCAATCTAATCTAGCAACTGCAAGAATTTCCCACCTTCCAAATTGTAGGGTTTGACACAGGGGACCCCGGTTTCGAACCAGAGCCCTTGATGCGGATTTGGAGAATTCTGTTTATACAAAAAGGCAAATAAATAATGAAGAAATAAAGATTAAGCTTACAGCAGATTCAGAATCGCTGGTTAATCCAGGAATCACCAGCACGATAGGGGTGGTGTCATCTTTAGGAATAGCATTGTTTGAGCTAAAAGCACCTCCCAGAACTGCAATACAAGCATACACATGGATCAGAATAGAAAAAGCATTTACAACGACGATTACCATGAAATCAAGAGTGTCATAACACTCATACGAGCAAGATAACCAAATAATTAGTAAAGCAACTACACAGGGACACATTTTAAGATTGTGAAAATTCTTTTTCTAACCAATGAAAAAAATGGTTTCATTTACTTTGTGAGAAGAACCAAAATAATCTTTTGGGTGGGTTTGAAGGGGTTTGGGCATAGGATTTTAGAAGATACAGGGGTTTGAATCAAGGAATATCATTGAGAGTTGCCTGGTCAAGTTTACAAAATACTAGGTAGTAATTATGTTTAGGAGGCTCAAGGGCTATGTCTGGTAGTTATTGAAATATGGAAGTGTACCCAGTTGTTATTATACTATAGTGAGTTTAAAGGGCCTGTCTGTCTAGATGATGCTGTCTCAGGATTAGTTACTAATGATGTCCATCTAACGTGAAATGGACCCGAGTACAACCGATTGAATTGAAAATTCAGTACACTAAAGTGAGGAAAGAAAGATGATAGAAATGCAACGTACGCAGGAGATTACAAGAATAGCCCTAGTACTAGCACAGCAGCATAAAAATTTAATAACAAATCTCATATTGAACAAAAATAATACAGAAATTTCAGTTTGACATAAAATTCCATTTTTCTCCTGTTTCAGGCCAATTATCAAGACGGAAAAGATTGGTTGCCTAAATTAAAATTTTTTTTAAAAACATTCTGTAGAGAGATCAATTCACCATCTAGCCCATAGAACTTCAACTCTTCGGTTAAAAAGATTTGACAATATTGCAATGTCCAACCAATAAAGGACACACAATGGAACAAATGGTATCATGAAGCCTCACAATAAAAATAGACGATGCCAATTTGGAATAAAACCTACAACTGCTTTCTCTGAAGATAACATCACTGAGGAACTATTGTCAATTAATAAGTAAGAATTCTTTTATTTTGAGAAAGAATTAATATATGAACATGAAAGACTACATTTTTACAAACACAAAATATAAATAAAGCCCTCGTTACACATCCTATCATCATAAGCCAACACAACATGGGTGCTAAGTATTACACAACCAAAGAAATACAATACAAGATCGAACAAAAACGAAGTTACAAAAACACTGGAACTTATGCTTGTATTTTTACTGTATATCAGAACAACAACAACAACAAAGCCTTTTCCCACTAAGTGGGGTCGGCTATATGAATCCTAGAACGCCATTGCGCTCATTTGTGTCATGTCCTCCGTTAGATCCAAGTACTCAAGTCTTTTCTTAGAGTCTCTTCTAAAGTTTTCCTAGGTCTTCCTCTACTCCTTCGGCCCCGAACCTCTGTCCCGTAGTCACATTTTCGAACCGGAGCGTCAGTAGGCCTTCTTTGCACATGTCCAAACCACCGGAACCGATTTTCTCTCATATTTCCTTCAATTTTGTCTACTCCTACTTTACCTCGGATATCCTAATTCCCAATCTTATCCTTTCTCGTGTGCCCATACATCCCACGAAGCATCCTCATCTCCGCTACACCCATTTTGTGTACGTTGATGCTTCACCGCCCAACATTCTGTGCCATACAACATCGCTGGCCTTATTGCCGTCCTATAAAATTTTCCCTTGAGCTTCAGTGGCCTACGATGGTCACACAACACGCCGGATGCACTCTTACACTTCATCCATCCAGCTTGTATTCTATGGTTGAGATCTCCATCTAATTCTCCGTTCTCTTGCAAGATAGATCCTAGGTTGCGAAAACGGTCACTTTTTGTGATCTTCGCTAGATTGCTCCGGTCATTAGTGTGGATAAGTATATAAATGGATAGAGATAGGAAAGCAAACACAAGATGTACGTGGTTCACCCAGATTGGCTACGTCCACGGAATAGAGTTCTCATTAATTGTGAAGGGTTTACACAAGTACATAGGTTCAAGCTCTCCTTTAGTGAGTACAAGTGAATGATTTAGTACAAATGACATTAGGAAATATTGTGGGAGAATGATCTCGTAGCCACGAAACTTCTAAGTACCGGAGTGTGGTATCGTCTTGACTTGCCTTATCTGTCTCATAGGTAGATGTGGCATCTTCTCTGGAAGTACTCTTCCTCCATCTAGGGGTGGTATCTGTAACCGGTGGAGATGCACAAGGTAATGTATCAATTTCACTTGAAGCTTACTTGTAGTTTCATGCTTGGTCAAGCGAGATACAAACCATGTAGTAGGAGTCCCCCAAGTCGCCGAGCTGGGGGATCTGCTGAAAGAGGTGACAGACAAGGTAAGCAATCAGAGCTCCGGCTGATTGTTCACATTCTCCCTATCTTGCAGGCAGCATGAAGGATAAAGAGAAGAAAAATGAGGAGAGATGATATGGGATACTTTTGCTTTTGAAGAAGTAACTTTCCACATGCTTATTCTTGAACTGGGCTGGAGGGTTTTCTGGTTTCCTCCAGAGTATAAGGCCGACTGAAGAATTTGAGGGTCAAAACAAGTCCATCAAATCTAGAGTACGTTCGACCCTGCTGATATGGGATACTTTTGCTTTTGATAGAGTAGTGGATGTATCGGCACGTGTGCTGTTACGCTTGTCTCCACATGCTTCCTTGTATCCTTCTCACTTGCCCTATCTGTTCCTCAGGCAGATGCGGTATCTTCCCTGGAAGCATAAGATGTTGAAGATGAGTAAGTAATCAGGTAAGGGGTTCCAGGCAGTCAGTTCCTGGCTGGAAGCTTGATTCCAAGTGCTGACTGATTGCTCTCTTTCTCCTTGTCTTGCAGGTAAGAACAAGGCCAAAGGAAAAGACAGGGAAAAAGCATGATATGGGATACTCTTGCGTTTAACCCTGATGATATGAGATATTCTTGCTCTAGTATAGCTTGTTTACAGAGGTATTATCGGGGGGAAAGAAAGCTGAATATTTCGAAAGGCTTTGTTGGGAGTGCCCTCTCAGATAAGAGAAAGGGTTGAGCATTTTTGCAGGTCTGCCTGTCCGTTAGGGATGGAAGTCGACATATATAGGAGTCTCCCTAACATCAAGTAATAATGCTATTCCTTTACCCTGCTTGGTTATAGCACGGTAGTGGGAGCTGCCAGCTTCACATGTTTTAACTCTGTCAGAGCACTTTGAAAAAGTGGTTTGTGGTATCTGGAAAGCTGATGTTGCGTGTGAAGATTACAGACCTGTCGGGGGTCTGGCTCTCGAGATTCGGAGAACGATGCCTCTTCGATTTTTGAGAAAGCAATCCTGCTGGGGGTCTGGCTCTCGAGATTCGGAGAGCGGTGTCTCTTCAATTTTTGAGAAAGTAATCATGTTGGGAGTCTGGCTCTCGAGATTCGGAGGGTCGTGCCTCTTCGATTTTGGAGCAAGCAATCTTGTTGGGAGTGTTTTCTCGAATGTGAGTAAAGGTTGGGCATGTTTGCTAGTCTACCTTGCCACGAAGCACAGAGGTTGACACACAGGGACTTTCCAATTATCCAGCAGTGGTACTGTTCCTTTACCCTCTCTTCGATTTTGAGAAAGTAATCATGTTGGGAGTCTGGCTCTCGGGATTCGGAGGGCGGTGCCTCTTCGATTTTGGAGCAAGCAATCTTGTTGGGAGTGTTTTCTCGAATGTGAGTAAAGGTTGGGCATGTTTGCTAGTCTACCTTGCCACGAAGCACAAAGGTTGACACACAAGGACTTTCCAATTATCCAGCAGTGGTACTGTTCCTTTACCCTCTCTTCGATTTTTGAGAAAGTAATCATGTTGGGAGTCTGGCTCTCGAGATTCGGAGGGCGGTGCCTCTTCGATTTTGGAGCAAGCAATCTTGTTAGGAGTGTTTTCTCGAATGTGAGTAAAGGTTGGGCATGTTTGCTAGTCTACCTTGCCACGAAGCACAGAGGTTGACACACCGGGACTTTCCAATTATCCAGCAGTGGTACTGTTCCTTTACCCTTGTGGGTAATAATATGGTAGCTAGACCTTCAAAATTTATGTGTCTAAACTTTGTTAGTGTTGTTTCTTTGCAATTCTTTTACCCTTCTTGGTCAGAGCGATGTAGTGGGAGCTGGAAGCTTCACGTGTCTCAACTTTGTCAGAGAACTTTGGCAAAGTTATCTGTGGTACCCATGAGCTACTGTTGCGTGTGGGAAGTGGGTGATTGAACAGTACGATTCATGTGCTTTCTACTTCGCTAGAAATCTTCAACAGAATGCCCATAATTTCCGCAAAGCTGAGTGTGCGTGTGACAGGTGCTGACAAGACTGGAAAAGTAGGTGCCTCTTCGATTTCTGAAATCGGCCCTCGTGGTCTCTGAGCAGCCCAGCTTTTGAGAAAGCAAGCCTCTTCGATTTCTGAGATCGGCCTTTGTGGTCTTTGAGCAGCCCAGCTTTTGAGAAAGCAAACACCTCTTCGATTTCTGAGATCGACCCTCGTGGTCTCTGAGCAGCCCAGCTTTTGAGAAAGCAAACGCCTCTTCGATTTCTGAGCAGGCGCCTCTTCGATTTCTGAAGCTTCGTCGAGTGCAGATTTTTATAGGGGCTGACATTAAGTTCCAAAGCACACTTGAATATCCACCAGTAGAAGCTCCATTCTTGCACTTCTAAGATCTTGATTTGTCCGACCTCTTCTCTCTTCAACACCTTTGAAAATGTCTGGCCCCTCCGACCGTCGTTTTGACTTGAACCTTGTTGAAGAGGCAGCCCCGCCTTCTCCAGACAACATATGGCGCCCATCCTTCGTCTCCCCTACTGGTCCTCTTACCGTTGGGGATTCCGTGATGAAGAATGATATGACCGCTGCGGTAGTGGCCAGGAACCTTCTCACTCCCAAAGATAACAGACTACTTTCCAAACGGTCTGATGAGTTGTCTGTTAAGGATTCTCTGGCTCTCAGTGTTCAGTGTGCAGGTTCTGTGTCTAATATGGCCCAACGCCTATTTGCTCGAACCCGCCAAGTTGAATCATTGGCGGCTGAAGTGATGAGTCTCAAACAGGAGATTAGAGGGCTCAAGCATGAGAATAAACAGTTGCACCGGCTCGCACATGACTATGCTACAAACATGAAGAGGAAGCTTGACCAGGTGAAGGAATCTGATGGTCAGGTTTTACTTGATCATCAGAGATTTGTGGGTTTGTTCCAAAGGCATTTATTGCCTTCGTCTTCTGGGGCTGTACCGCGTAATGAGGCTCCAAATGATCAATCTCTGATGCCTCCTCCTTCTAGGGTTTTGTCCAGTACTGAGGCTCCGAATGATCCCCCTCCGGTGCCTTCTCTTCCTGGGGCTCTACCGACTGCTGAGACTTCTCCTAAGCAACCTTTGTGAAGGCTCCCTCTTGTTTGTTTATTTTGACTCAAGTATATGTACATATTTGTAACTTATCGGGGATATCAATAAATAAGCTTTCCTTCATTTCAACGTATTGTGTTAAATACACCAAAGCCTTCTTCGCTAAGTTCTTTGAATTTTCTTTTGTTGAAGCTTGTATGTTGAAGCTTTGTGAGTGGAGCATATAGGTTGAGGTAGTGTTCCCTTAATTTCCCGAGTGAGGAAAACTTCTCGGTTGGAGACTTGGAAAATCCAAGTCACTGAGTGGGATCGGCTATATGAATCTTAGAACGCCATTGTGTTCTGTCCTGTGTCATGTCCTCCGTTAGATCCAAGTACTCTAAGTCTTTTCTTAGGGTCTCTTCCAAAGTTTTCCTAGGTCTTCCTCTGCCCCTTCGGCCCTGAACCTCTGTCCCATAGTCGCATCTTCTAATCGGAGCGTCAGTAGGCCTTCTTTGCACATGTCCAAACCACCGTAACCGATTTTCTCTAATCTTTCCTTCAATTTCGGCTACTCCTACTTTACCCCGGATATCCTCATTCCTAATCTTATCCTTTCTCGTGTGCCCACACATCCAACGAAGCATCCTCATCTCCGCTACACCCATTTTGTGTACGTGTTGATGCTTCACCGCCCAACATTCTGTGCCATACAGCATCGCCGGCCTTATTGCCGTCCTATAAAATTTTCCCTTGAGCTTCAGTGGCATACGGCGATCACACAACACGCCGGATGCACTCTTCCACTTCATCCATCCAGCTTGTATTCTATGGTTGAGATCTCCATCTAATTCTCCGTTCTTTTGCAAGATAGATCCTAGGTAACGAAAACGGTCGCTCTTTGGTATTTCTTGATCTCCGATCCTCACCCCTAACTCGTTTTGGCCTCCATTTGCACTGAACTTGCACTCCATATATTCTGTCTTTGATCGGCTTAGGCGAAGACCTTTAGATTCCAACACTTCTCTCCAAAGGTTAAGCTTTGCATTTACCCCTTCCTGAGTTTCATCTATCAACACTATATCGTCTGCGAAAAGCATACACCAAGGAATATCACCTTGAATATGTCCTGTTAACTCATCCATTACCAACGCAAAAAGGTAAGGACTTAAGGATGAGCCTTGATGTAATCCTACAGTTATGGGAAAGCTTTCGGTTTGTCCTTCATGAGTTCTTACGGCAGTCTTTGCTCCTTCATACATATCCTGTATAGCTTGGATATATGCTACTCGTACTCCTTTCTTCTCTAAAATCCTCCAAAGAATGTCTCTTGGGACCCTATCATACGCTTTTTCCAAATCTATAAAGACCATGTGTAAATCCTTTTTCCCATCTCTATATCTTTCCATCAATCTTCGTAAGAGATAGATTGCCTCCATGGTTGAGCGCCCTGGCATGAACCCGAATTGGTTGTCCGAAACCCGTGTCTCTTGCCTCAATCTATGCTCAATGACTCTCTCCCAGAGCTTCATTGTATGACTCATTAGCTTAATTCCCCTATAGTTCATGCAATTTTGTACATCGCCCTTATTCTTGTAGATAGGCACCAAAGTGCTCATTCGCCACTCATTCGGCATCTTCTTCGTTTTCAAAATCCTATTGAAAAGGTCAGTGAGCCATGTTATACCTGTCTCTCCCAAAACTTTCCACACTTCGATTGGTATATCGTCTGGGCCTACTGCTTTTCTATGCTTCATCTTCTTCAAAGCTACACCCACTTCTTCCTTCCGGATTCTACGATAAAAAGAGTAGTTTCTACACTCTTCTGAGTTACTCAACTCCCCTAAAGAAGCACTCCTTTCATGTCCTTCATTGAAAAGATTATGAAAATAACCTTTCCATCTGTCTTTAACCGCGTTCTCTGTAGCAAGAACCTTTCCATCCTCATCCTTGATGCACCTCACTTGGTTTAGGTCATTTGTCTTCTTTTCCCTTGCTCTAGCTAGTTTATAGATATCCAACTCTCCTTCTTTGGTATCTAGTCGCTTATACATATCGTCATAAGCCGCTAACTTAGCTTCTCTCACAGCTTTCTTCGCCTCTTGCTTCGCTTTTCTATACCTTTCACCATTTTCATCGGTCCTATCCTTGTATAAGGCTTTACAACATTCCTTCTTAGCCTTCACCTTTGCTTGTACCTCCTCATTCCACCACCAAGATTCCTTTTGGTGTGGGGCAAAGCCCTTGGACTCTCCTAATACCTCTTTTGCTACTTTTCGGATACAACTAGCCATGGAATCCCACATTTGGTTAGCTTCCCCCTCTCTATCCCACACACACTGGGTGATTACTTTCTCTTTGAAAATGACTTGTTTTTCTTCTTTTAGATTCCACCATCTAGTCCTTGGGCACTTCCAAGTCTTGTTCTTTTTTCTCACTCTTTTGATATGTACATCCATCACCAACAAGCGATGTTGATTAGTCACGCTCTCTCCTGGTATAACTTTGCAATCCTTACAAGTTATACGATCCTCTTTCCTCATTAGAAGAAAATCTATTTGTGTTTTTGACGACCCACTCTTGTAGGTGATCACATGTTCTTCTCTCTTCTTAAAGAAGGTGTTGGCTAAGAAGAGATCATATGCCATTGCAAAATCCAAGATAGCTTCCCCATCCTCGTTTCTCTCCCCAAAACCATGGCCACCATGAAAACCTCCATAGTTGCCTGTCTCCCTGCCCACGTGTCCATTTAAATCTCCTCCTATAAATAACTTCTCCGTCTGAGCAATTCCTTGCACCAAGTCTCCAAGGTCTTCCCAAAATTTCTCCTTCGAACTCGTATCCAACCCTACTTGAGGTGCGTACGCACTAATCACATTGATAAGTTCTTGTCCTATTACAATCTTGATTGCCATGATTCTATCTCCTACCCTCTTGACATCTACAACATCTTGTGTCAAGGTCTTGTCCACGATGATGCCAACACCGTTTCTCGTTCTATTTGTGCCCGAATACCATAGTTTAAACCCTGAGTTTTCTAGATCCTTTGCCTTACGACCAACCCACTTAGTTTCTTGTAGGCACATAATATTTATCCTTCTCCTCACCATAACTTCTACTACTTCCATAGATTTTCCCGTCAATGTTCCTATATTCCAAGTTCCTAAACGCATTTTGCTCTCTTGAACTCTACCCTTCTGTCCTAGCTTCTTCACCCTTCCCCGTCTAATAGGATCAAAGTACTTCTTTTGTGTGTCCCGTGTAAAGTTGATAGGAGCATATGCTCCCAAACAACTTTGAGTGGAGTCGTTCGAAAAGAAGTTTCTATAGCCCCCTTGCTCATTTAACACTGTATCCGGGTGCCGATGGAGATACAGCGACCCTTGCTCACTTATCACTGTGCTCAGGCCACACAGCGCGCCACTTACGGGTGACGCCCTAGCTTTAGCGCGATTTCGTTCTGGATTCATATTCATAAGGATTCGACGTGATCATAGAGTGCCGGCTGTCGACTACCTGACGCCCTCCCCCTCCTCCTTTATCCGGGCTTGGGACCGGCAATGTAAGATAAACTTACACGGCGGAGTTTACTGTATATCAGAAACATAAAATTAAATGATAAGGCTAATATGATTTAGTGCTAACTACATTACACACTCTTGAAATTTGGGGTGATTTTAAAAATGTGTCATGAAGTTTCAATTTTCTTATTTAATACCTTAAGTATTAAAATTGTATCAATTTATGTCTTTGGTCGCTTGATCCTTCATTAAATTGATGGCATAGTGAGTTGAGATCATTATGTGGGCTAACGTTTAAGCCACATTAGAACGCATTGACAAAAAAAATCATCAAATGGAGGATTAGATATTCAAAGAGACAAGGTGTAAATTGATACGATTTCAAAACTTCAAGGTGCAATATGATAAAATTAGAACCTCGTGGTCCATTTTGAAAATCAACCCCAAACCTGAAGAGTGTAATATAATTAACCCTTTACTTTGCCTTTCAAAAAAAATTAACCCTTTACTTTGCGTTCATTAATGTCCATAAAAGAATATATGCACATGGTTATTAATTTCAGGTAAATGAATAATAGTTACCATCAGAATTCCTTAGCCAATCCAAAGCAATGGTTCCACCATCAGATAGATGAAAAATTTCTCTGTGAGGGAATATACATTGCTATCTGTTAGTCAAAAGCATGAATCAAAATTCAAGAGGAAGAATAGTCAATGACAGTTGTATAATCTGTATTAAAAAATATATACATATTTTAGTAGACACACAAAATTGTAGCAAACCTATGCGAGAAAGCAAGATCATGGAAAAACTGTTAAAGTATCAAAGATCCAAGCAAACCTTTAAAAGCGAGACAGAAACAGTTAAGGATCAATATAGAACAATACAGTTACATTTCTCATTTCATGACAGTAAATTAGTAAACTAACAAGCCAACTGATTCATTTCCCCAAATAGATCCATCTCATGTATCATTACGGCTATAAATCACATTATAATCATTTTATTATATCTATCCATGGGTGTCAAACATGACTAAAACCACCTTATATAGTTAAACTCAGATTCTGGGAAGCTCGTTAAGCTTCAGTTACAACGGAAAGGTTGCTCCTTTGTGACCGGAAGGTCACGGGTTTGAGTTGTGGAAACAGCCTCTTTGCAAAGCAAGGGTAAGGATGCGTAAGCAGGGAGCCTTGTTGGCTTGGGGCCGCCCTTTTTTTGTTTGTTACAGAGGTTCAAGGCCGAAGGGGTAGAGGAAGACCTAGGAAAACTTTGGAAGAGACTCTAAGAAAAGACTTAGAGTACTTGGATCTAACGGAGGACATGACACAAAACCGAGCGCAATGGCGTTCTAGGATTCATATAGCCGACCCCACTTAGTGGGAAAAGGCTTTGTTGTTGTTGTTGTTGTTATTTAGATTGAGGACGAGCCTTGGTGCAACGGACAAGTTGCTCCTTTGTGACCAAAAGGTCATGGGTTAGATTTGTGGAAACAACCTCTTTGCAAAGCAAGGGTAAGGCTGCATACGATAGGCGTTCCCCTCCTCCCTCCTGACCACCCCCGACCCTCACAAAGCGGAGAGCTTTGTTGGCTTCAAGTCGCCCTTTTTGTTTGTTTATTTAGATGGAGGGCGAGGGGTGCAATGGAAAGGTTGCTTCTTTGTTACTGAACTGTCACGGGTAAGAATTATGGAAACAACCTCTTTGCAAAGCAAGGGTAAGGCTGTATACGGGTAAGAATTATGGAAACAACCTCTTTGGAGGCAGCTATGTGTTAATATCAGCTGGGATACTCAGTATTTTTTCCCTCTAGAACCTTGTTCAACAAGTCCGAAACCTTAAAGCCAGCCAGAAAAGCATAAAGAATAAGGTTTCTCTTCTGTATTCTTTCCTTTTACAAGAAATAAATATGTAAGCCCAATTTAAACTACACCAACCTGGAACATAATGCAAACTAAATACATAACAGGCCTAAAATGGCCAACCCATTTGATGTTTTTTATATTGTGTTAAATGTGAAACAAATACGGTGGATGAAAAAATTTAGGCATAACCTATATTAAAACACAGTATAACTCCTATTCAAATATAACTCCTATTCAAATGATTAATGTTATAACTTTTAAGCATATCGACAAGACTACACCTGAACCAAATAAAATCAGACACATATAAAATGATATATAAAATCCACTGAACACTAAAACCTCCTCCCAAAATCACACTGACTTGTAAACTGAGAGCATTCTGGTTTAAGATATCATCCAGACAGACAACTCATATAATACATCACATTTGCTTTGCGGTTTGCATCTTTTAACAGACTCAAAGAACAGTAAATTCGTGTGTTTTTACTATTCATAAAATCCTAATTCACATACGAAGAAAAAAAAGTACAAACACTCGCAGCCGAATTGGGTTTTGCAGTGGTACACTAATACTCTAAAATATTTCACTCCCAAACGTACATTGCACACAGATGCTGAAGAACCCACCACACAAAAACAACCACAAATTTCAAATCTTGAACTAACCCAGAAGCCGAAAAGGCAAAAACATAAATAACCCCTATTTGCCCACAAAATTTGAAAATTGGGTCGACGACATGGGACAGATGAAAGCGTACCTTCGGTAGCTGAAAGCAGGAGGCCGCCCAAAGAAGCTGAGAAATACAGTCTGGAAATGAGGGCTCGAGAGCCACGGCGTCGCCAAATACCTGCAAGTTAATCGACTAATTAAGTTAAAGAACAACAAAATCAAGGATTTAATAGCTGCTTAATCAAATAGTATTGAATTGGGACCTGGAATGGAGAATCCGGCACTTGGAAACGACGCCGTGGTAGGTATGGGAGGAGGGGTTGAAGGTTAAGGAGACGGCGGAGCCTCTGAAGGCGGTGAAAAGGTCTTGGAAGAAATGGAATTCGAGGAAGTGGTAAAGAATTGCAGCGGAAATCGCGAGGGAGGCGAAGAGGTAATGCCAAACGGGAATCAGAGAGAGGTCGTTGAGCAGAAGAATGTAGGGGTTGCCGGAATCGGAATCCTGGCGGATGAGGACGTCCCTGCAACTGCAATTCATCGTCTCCTATGATTTCTGGCTTCTGGAAATGAAAGTTGATTTTCTTTTGACGTATGAAATGGGTGGACAGGTGAGCTAAATATTCAGCAGCTCTCCGGAGCGGGGCCCATGCTGACGTATACGAACGGTTGATGAATGGGAACGTTATTCATACCAACGGTTGAATATGAATGGGAACGCTATTCAGGTAAGATTTTCCTTGCAAAACCAATAATATGAATGGGAACGCTATTCAGGCAAAACCAATTAAAATTAGGAATTTTAACGAAAAGCACTCGGTACTGTTTACTATAACGAAAAATCACATTTTTATACTAAAAAGTCAATTCTGTTAATATTCACTTTACCCTTTATTTTGTCTTTATCATTAAAACTCAAAGTTTTCAAACCCTTTTCATTAGTTTTCCTTTAAAATTAAGGAGTTTTAATGAAACCCTCTCATACTGTTTATTTTTAAATTTCAGTTGTATCAAATAGATAAACAGTTTAGAGTAGTATTATTTATACATTTATTTTTATTTTTTATATGCTTTTTTCAATTTTTAGACGTTAGATCGAATAAATTAAAAAAGATAAATGACAAAAAATTAACAATAATATTTGAGAAAGTGTATGAATGTCATGTTTTATCAAGTTTGTCCATCTGATTTTATCTTGTTCGATAACTAAACAATCTTAAATTAATTAATTTTTTTCAAAGATGATCAGCACATAATGATGAACCGATTATCTACATAGAGTTGCATGAACAGGCCACAAAGTATTTTTAAAATGTCATTGAGGAGTCGAGGAACCAAGTCTTTGTGACAAATAACATTTTAACACATCTTTAAAAAATTTCCTAATATTTGTTATTTTGCAAACCAAACACCAATCATCACTTTAAATGCATAGCCAAACACCACCGACATTTTCTAGCTATAAATCCACAAGTTGCTAATTTAATTTTTAATTTACCCTCTCAAATTTCGTAAACTCTTTTTTCATAAAAATAAATTCTTCAACTCATAAAAAACTATCAATCTACCCTCTAAAATGTTTTACATGCAAATTATACATAATAACCTCGAAACAAAGAATTCAACTTCTGATTATATGAGGTAGAGGAGAGGGAATTGGTTCTGTCGGTTCATGAAGATGAAAGGGTAGCAACACAAACAAGATAAATTACTATCAAAGAAAAATGCCTTATGGGCGTGGCTAACTTCTCTATTTGTCGTTTTTTTTTTTTGTGTGTGTGTGTGTGTGTGTCTTTTTTTTCACTCATGTTTTTTATATGTTATCTATATATTTATCAAAAACTTGAATGTTTTAAAATAACTAATTCTTATTTTCCGCTTCTGTTCCTATACAATTATAAATAAATAAAAAAGTGTTGAAATTAAATTCACCATAATCACTATAAGGGGAAGAGATGCACAAAATCAACTATCTGTAAAGCAATAAACAACCATAATGTAACATTTAGCAACAAACAACCATAATGTAACATTTAGCAACAACAGGGTGCCGTCGAAGGCTTTCTGATGGTCAAGCTAGTAAGCAGTTTATAAGACTCAAGCAATAGAAGTATGTGATTATTGTGTTACTAGAGATGAACCATAAATGGGTGTATTCATACCATAGTTCTATAAAACACTAGGTGCTAGTCTGATGGCAGGTTGGAGCCTAGATCCTAGGCGGGGGGGCCTAGGCAGATTAAGTAAATTTTTTTTATTTATCATTATAAATAAGTACATATAATAAGGTTCTAAAAGACACTAAACGCTGGTCAGGCGGCGGGTTGAGGCCTGGTGCCTAGGCGGCTAGGCGAGGCCTGGGCGGATTTAAGTAAATCCATTATATTTCAAGTAAATAAGTTTCTGTGTGTACTTGAAATATACATACATTGTTATATGTACTTATTTTTCTTATCTTTCAGAGACATCTGTATAACCCCATCAAAGGGTAATAATAAAAAATAAAAAAACGGCAAGCCCAAAATAATGGACTGGAATGTTATGTGAAGGGCGAAGGCCCATATACCCAAAAGAGCCAGACCCTCTATTATCACCAACCAGGTGATCAAAAGTACGTCTAGTACTCCAAAATTATTCGGTAGTCTGCCGCTATTATCACCAACCAGGTGATCAAAAGTACGTCCAGTACTACAAAAAATTATTCAGCAGTCTACTGCTATTATCACCAACTAGGTGATCAAAAGTACGTCCAGTACTCCAAAATTATACATGAGCATCACTTATGTCAATCATACATAAACATTCATGAGCATCACTCATGTCAATCATACATAAACATTCATGACCATCATTCATGTCAACATTCATGAGCATCACTCATGTCAACATTCATGGGCATCACTCATGTCAACATCCATGAGCATCAATCATGTCAATCAACATAAACATTCATGAGCATCACTCATGTCAATTAGCTTCTAAAGCTTCATTTACAGAGCTCCAGCTTCAAAAGCTTCATTTACAAAAGCTCCAGCTTCAAAGCTTCACTTGCAAAGTTTCACCTACAAAACTTCAATGCATGGTATACAAAGACCGCATCCGAACAACCGCCACTTCGGGGCATATATGGATTGAATTTAAAGTCTCCAGCTAACAGACTCTATTGACTAGAGACTTAGAGGACTACACTATGTACCATATATTGAGTTTCCGCAACTGGGCTTCATGAAAAATACTTAGGGGACTTAGCCCATTATTTATGTACTGAGGAGCGAGCCCTTATTCTATAAAAGGGACTCCCTCACCATCATTAGAAAGCATCACCGCCTGCTGAGCAACCGCCTCGCCGTAAGCATCAACTCTAGCCCATCATTTATGTATTGAGGAGCGATCCCTTATTCTATAAAAGGGACTCTCTCACCATCATTAGAAAGCATCACCGCATGTTGACCAACCGCCTCGCCGCGAGCATCAACTCTAGCCCATCATTTATGTATTGAGGAGCGAGCCATTATTCTATAAAAAGGACTCCCTCACTTTCATTAGAGACACCTATTATTCACGTATTGATGAGCGAACCTTTATTTTATAAAAGGGACTCCCTTACCCTCATTAGAGAGCATCACCGTCAGCTGAGCAACCTCTTCTCCGCGAGCATCAACTCTAGCCCATCATTTATGTATTGAGGAGCGAGCCCTTATTCTATAAAAGGGACTCCCTCACTTTCATTAGAGACACCTATTATTCACGTATTGAGAAGCGAACCCTTATTTTATAAAAGGGACTCCCTCACCATCATTAGAGAGCATCACCGCCTGCTGAGCAACCGCCTCACCGCAACCATCAACTCTAGCCCATCATTTATGTATTGAGAAGCGAACCCTTATTCTATAAAAGGGACTCACTCACTTTCATTATAGACACCCATTATTCACGTATTGAGGAGCGAACCCTTATTTTATAAAAGGGACTCCCTCACCCTCATTAAAGAGCATCACCACCAGCTGAGCAACCGCCTCGCCACGAGCATCACTCTTAACATATTATTCATGTATTGAGGAGCGAGCCCTTATTCTATAAAAAGGACTCCCTCACCATCATTAGAGAGCATCACCGCCTGCTGAGTAACTGCCTCGCTGCGAGCATCAACTCTAGCCCATCATTTATGTATTGAGGAACGAACCCTTATTCTATAAAAGGGACTCCCTAACCATCATTAGAGAGCATCGCGGCCTGTTGAGCAACCGCCTAGCCACGAGCATCAACTCTAACCCATCATTTATGTATTGAGGAGCGAGCCTTTATTCTATAAAAAGGACTCCCTCACCATTATTAGATAGCATCGCTGCCTGCTGAGCAACCGCCTCGCCGCGAGCATCAACTCTAGCCCATCATTTATGTATTGAGAAGCGAGCCCTTATTCTATAAAAGGGACTCCCTCATCATCATTAGATAGTATCGTCGCCTGCTGAGCAACTGCCTCGCCGCGAGCATCAACTCTAGCCCATCATTTATGTATTGAGGAGCGAGCCCTTATTCTATAAAAGGGACTCCCTCACCATCATTAGAGAGCATCGCCGCCTGCTGAGCAACCGCCTCGCTGCGAGCATCAACTCTAGCCCATCATTTATGTATTAAGGAGTGAGCTCTTATTCTATAAAAGGGACTCCCTCACCATCATTAGAGAGCATCGCCGCCTGCTGAGCAACCGTCTCGCCGCGAGCATCAACTCCAACCCATCATTTATGTATTGAGGAGCGAACCCTTATTCTATAAAAGGAACTCCCTCACTTTCAACCCCATAAGCCGAGCCAACCAAGGCAACATAAGCCACAAATAGAGCAGCCTCGCAACATGTGCTACTTCTAGTTGAACATCATTTCAGATTGAGCACCGCCTCATATCGAGTATCAGTTCTAGACGACATCTAGTTACTTTGGCCCACACATAGACTGAATTTTAAGTCTCCAGCCAAAAGACTCTCTTGACTGAGGACTTGGGGGACTACTGTTTGTACCATACTTAGGGCCTCCATATTTAGACCTCGTATAAATACTCGGGGGACTCAAATGTAATTATGTAATAAATGAAGGGACAAATATGTAATAAGTGAGTAGCCCTTATTCTATAAAAGGATTTCTCACTCTCCTCATTAGGAGAGGTCAAGTTTAGGCCAAGATTGAGGGCAAGGCTTAGGCCACATAAAATGGGCTAGAGAGCACACTGCCTCTGGCCTTCTTGTATATTCACCATTCAGAGTAAAACAATATCAACATCAGTGTGGACGTAGCCCAAACATTGGGGTGAACTACGATACATCTTGTGTTCTTTACATTCTTTCATGATTCACAGTCGGATTTACATTGTTCCAAGACCTCCGGTTTTCTGCATCAACAATGCTTAGGCATTAATCGAGGGCGATGACCAACCGCCTAGCACTGGAATTTTTAGAACAATATTATTTACACATAAAAAACTATACTTACATTTTTGTTAGTTTTTAGTTCACAAAAAATGTTCTTCAATTAATATGTAGTATATATATAAATAAATAAATAAATAACTGTCTACTTTCATTTATAGATTGACTAGGTTCATTTTGGACTTTACTAGTTGGTTGGGTGGACAAGCCCATTAAATTGTGCACAAGTCCAGTACATGGAAAGATTCTTTATAGCATTCCACTTAAACAAACCAAACCGACGATGTCGTTTACTTAGGTTATTTTAAAAAGTTACTATTCATCATCTTCTTCTCCTATTCTCGATCCACGATCGCGCAAAGATTTTTCTACCCAGATGCAGAGAAGATTATATAGCTGCAGTTCCAATATTTTCCAAACACTCAGCTGTCTACAGCTCGCCCAACATCACCTTGTCCTGCTTAGACCCCCGCCTAGCGCCTTGTCTTGCCTTGTGCTCCACCTAAAGCCGCCTACTCGGTTATCCAATTTTTCTAACAATTAAGCCTTTATCAGAATGACAGTGAGCCGTGGAGCGCCTAGGTGGCTGCCTAGGTAGATTTTTAAAACATTGATTTATACTAGAGAATCCTTTTAATACACAAAATCCATACTAAACTAAGAAAATCCCAAAGGATATCTAGGAGTAGATATGCATTTTTTTGGAGTATGATCACTTGTAGTGCACGCCAAATCCCTAGATTGTAGGAATCTCCAATAATATAAAAACCTGGCTAATTCCATACTGGATCAGGTTTTCATATCTTACAGATCAAGATTTAAATCTCAACGAAATCAACGGATTTTGCCCATTTATCTGAAAAATGGTGATGGTGGCATTGTTGATCATTTTGTGTAGATTTTCGATAGAGGCTATTGAGTCCATGATAGAACTTTTAAGCTACTCGTACTCTAATATGTCTTACTCCGTCCCAAGACATCTTTGTCCCTAACTATGTATCTCAAATGGTTGTTCCCCTTAATGATGGATAGTTATCGAAAGTTTTCGAGTAAATCGAAACACGTGTCGTTTAATTTCTTTTGACATGAGATGTTTGTACCATACTTAACCAATCCCGAAACTATTGAGCATTGGTCAATGTTATACCATCAAGGATCTATAAGAGTTTCCCTCTAACCATGAGGCCAATCACAGCGCGAAACGTGTCGACATCAAAGGCCAATCATAGCGCGACATGTGTCGACATCAGAGGCCAATCACAGCACGACACGTGTCAAAGTAAAAACAAAGCTAAAAACTATCTTCTATAAAAGGAGATCATTCTCTCACAATATTTCCTAATGTCATTTGTACTAAATCCTTCACTAGAACTCACTAAATGAGAGCTTGAACCTATGTATTTATGTAAACCCTTCACAATTAATAAGAACTCCTCTACTCCGTAGACGTAGCCAATCTGGGTGAACCACGTACATCTTATGTTTGCTTCTTTGTTTCTATCCATTTACATACCTATCCATACTAGTGACCGGAGCAATTTAGTGAAGATCACAAACTTAACATTTTATGTTGTACCAAAGTCCTTATTGATTTTGTGCATCAACATTTGGCGCCCTCTGTGGGAAACACATTTATTCCTACTCTCTTCAGCTTTGTCAAGCTGGTTTTCACAATTCATACACTTTCTTTTGACCAGGCATCCCTCTCCAATATGGGGAGTGAAGGAAGCCATAACACACATAACGACACCCCTATCGCGCCTAGTGTGAGGCTGCAAAAGAAGGAACGAAAGAAGCTCGCTCTTCAAGCTAAAGTTGAGGAGCTGGAGGCTTAGAACAACAAGATAGCAATAAAGATTGAGATCCTCCAGGAACAATATGAGTTTCGAGACGTTGAAACTAGGCGTACTCAAACACGTGAGCTTGTTGCCCCTATGGACATCAACCATCATCTGGGTGCCCTCCAACATGGAGGGTCACCTTCCTTCGACATGGGTATCCCTGATGAGGAGCAAGATAATCATCAAAACATTGATCAACATGAGACTTCCTTCAACCCAACTGCTTTGACCCGAAACAGGAGAAGTGGAGGAAGACACCTCCTTGCAGAAGGGTTAGAAGGATCGAAAACTGTTTATCGTGACTGCTGAGACTTCATAAAGCAACGTCGAGAGAATCCCCTCCACATAAGCTTGAAGATCAATGACCTAAGGGTTTTTGAAATACTCAGTCCCCTCCCATAACCCAGGCTAGCTGCCAATCTAGGGAAGGAACGACAGGTCCTAGAGGAACATGAAGGTACAGGGGACTCGGACAGACTCACCCTAGAAGTTAGTACGGCGAGTCCAAGGAAAAACCACACGCTCTTGCTCAAACTTTCCTACTTCCAAAAGGTGATTGAGACTTACGGAACAAAAGTCCAGTGGTACATCACTCCACTCAAGACCCCTTTGTCCTATAGCTCATTGAGGAAGTAAATAAGTGGAAGACCAAACGTCAAGCTGAGATACCTAACTGGAACCAACCCAGGCCTGGCGCTTTCACAAGGAGGATCCTCGACACCTTCTTTAAACGAAGATAAAACAAAATCTTGGTTTACAACTCTATACTGAAAAAGAGGACCCGATTGAACACCTTAACCTCTTTAAGTCCACCATGGCATATCGGATGCACACCGACGAAGAGCGATGTTTTCTTTTCCCTTCCACCCTCTCTAGCGGAGCTCTAAACTGGTATTGTCGTCTTCCACCTGAGACAGTAGACTCATTTGAGGAACTGAGGAAACTATTTATCTCTCAACACATCTTCCAGACCGATCGCTTGCATTCTGCAAATGACTTGTATACTATTCGCCAGAAGCCAGACGAGTCACTACGAGAGTATGCTGGTCGCTTCAGCCATGAGTATTCTCGTTACGCTAAGACAGATGACAAGACCACTCTCAAGGCCTACCTGACTGTTTCTTCAAGTACATGATCAATGCCAACACTTGGAAGACTTACTTTGAGGTGATGACACTGACTTACAACCACGCCTCCACCGAAGCAATGACATATTAAGGGAAAGCCCCTACAGCCACCCCTTATTAGCAAGTAGGGAGTGGAAGCCAGATCCAACCAAATGAGAAGACCTCAACCTTCCAAACGGCAACGGTGCATCCCCCTGCCTTACTTAATACTTTGCTAAGTCAACAGACATATCAATATCATGGCAAAAGGAAAGATTTATATCCTTACCAGTCTCATTTTAGTCAAAGTAGTAAGGGACACTACCGTGATAACCAAGGGTATCGCCACGATAATCTCCGCCCCCAGGCAATCAACACAGTGGGTTAAGCATGTGTCAGGATAGGCCCTACACCGAGGTATGAGGCATACACACCTTTGAACGCCACATGTGTGGCCATTTACCCCAGCATAGCACACCTAATACCGAAGCCAAAACCGAGGCAGCCAAATTACAAGCCCACGAAGAACACGAGCAGGTTTTGCTGCTACCACGAGCATAATGGCCATGACAGCGAAAAGTGTATCACCCTTCGTGATCATATTGAAGCTTTGGCGTGAAGGAAAAATTGATCAATTCCTCATTCACCCTCCAAAGGATAATCGTAACCAATGCTAAGTGAATGTGATATATTCCATAAATGGTGGCACACCCATATCTAAATCTTCCAACAGGGCCATGAAAAATAGTGAACGAACTTTGAGGCCTGGCCATCAAGTGTTTCACGTGGAAGAAATTAGGGGAGGCAAGTATCAAAAGCCTAACTGGGATCCAATATGTTTATACCCTGAGGAAGAAAGAGGTATCATCTACCCTCACAATGGCCCACTGATTGTGGAAGCTCACATAGCCAACTTTGAAATACGACGAATCTTGGTAGACACGGGGGCTTAGGTCAATATCATGTTTGCTGAAGTTTTCAGGGCACTTAATGTAGCTTAACACTTGCTCGATCACTCGGTTTCTCCTCTGATAAGCTTCTCAGGTGATATCGTGCAACTTTTAAGGAGCATACATTTACCTTTCACCATTGGTACATGCCCTTACACAACTACCATTACCACTAACTTCCTGGTGGTTGATTGTCCAATGACATACAATGTCATCTTTGGACGCACAGGTATCAATGATCTCAAGGCCATGATATCTACATATATGTTGTTGATGAAATTTCCAGCCCCCTATGACAATGGTTACATTAGAGGAGATCAACTTAGTGCACGGTCATGTTACAACACTTCGGTCAAGCAACAGCACCTGTTGTGCCTAAAAAAACCTTTTCTATACATGACCAAGTCATAAAGACTAGCCCGGACGAAGCCAACTTGGATCTTCACAGTGGCAACAGTCAACCCGACGATCCTCCAGATGACTCTTTCACCCAGCAAGCACAACCCGCTGAAAAGTTGGAGAAGGTCTTTATCTCAAAAGATTATCCGGATCGTATAGTGAAGATTGGCACCACCTTGTCACCACCCATTCGGTTAGCATTGATCTCTTTTTTGCAAGAGAACACTGAGGTCTTCGCCTGGTCATACAAGGACATGTCAGGCATCTCTCCCGATATCATATGTCATTGCTTAAGTATTGACCCCAAGACCAAGCCAGTGAGACAGAAGCGAAGATTTTATGACGCTGAACGATACTACTAGTGAATGACTAATATTGTAGATTTTCTTGTAAATTAAATGACTGGATATGAGTTGTACATGAACTACAAATAAGATCGATACTACTAGTGAGTAGCAGAGCTAATAAACAAGGAAAGTAATGGATGCTTGGCTAAAGCTGAATGTCTACAAGGAAGCTGATGAGCTAATTTGAGTAAAGTTGATTGATTGGTTGTTTGAGTGTCCATAATCCTTCTGCCTCTGCTTCTTTATATAGAGATCTGAAAGAGCACCCTTGCTAAGAACAATGAACTTGCCCGACAGAAGCTTGGCCAGCTTACATTGTGAAATAATATTAAAAGGGGAACTTGCATTTCCACCACATGTTTTCACCACTTGCAATAAACTATTAATTAAAAGAAGCAAGTTAGCCTCTTTCACCATGTATCCTTTATCAGAATGTATGTGTCTTCCCATCCACTTGCATTAGGAAAACATGCAATTGTTGTTTAAACAAAACTCTTGGCAAATCTCCACCACCCAAACAAATGGGAAAAGCAATATTATAATGTCAAATAACTCCACTTGCAGCCAAATATCTTTCCAAGTTAACGTTTTTGCACATTAATCCTTCAAATACCATATTTTACCCAAATGACCCAAATAAGTGAAATGGTGCACATTTTAGGTGTAAACACCTCGTGCTTCTGGCGGCCTCTTGTAGTGTGAATATTGTTGTATGAAGCCGATATCCCAGACAATGATATGATAATTAACTTGGAATAAAAGGGAAATAAAGGAAAATTAGAAGAAAAAATAATTCTCATATCTCATATATCATTCATAGGCGGCAACAATACAATATAGTAGGAGAGTTTCTAGAAACCCTAGTGATTCAGTGCTGCACAACAGGCAGCAATCCGAAAACTCATAGTGATATTTCGGGAACCAAAGTTAGGATATGACAGCTAAATAACATAAATGAGAAAAAGGGTATGCTGATAATTTATCATGTCAAACAATGACATTAACTATATATTTTGTATACAAGTCTATGTTGTTAGTTAGTTGTTAGTTAGGGTCTCAGAAAGAAATTGTTATTAACATTCCGAAGTACGTATGTAGTTAGGTTTTCTCTCTTCCTTTATTTATTTATTTTTTACTATGGGAGTGCTTATGATCACTTTTTTAGAATGTCAACAAATTATAACCTATTTATACACAAACTATATGCACGTTGGGCCAAAATTTATAACAAAAAGGAAAGTTACAATAGTTTCCTAATAATGGCATAATGGCAAAACAACATAGGGAGGCATTCACTGCCTTTAAGCTACTTTTAACTAGCCTTAACTATGGTAGCTGGCTATCATTCCCCCGCAAACTTGACACCTTGAAAACAAGTCGTTCAAACCATTTAGAGAGTAACCTTTTTTGTGAAGACGTCTGCAAGTTGAAGCACAAAGGGGATGGACTTAACTTTGTGACTACCAGAAGCAATCCGTTCATGGACAACTAGATGACTAATAGGACGACGAAGTTCAGAGAGGAGACCTTGAACCCATATGGTATCAGGACAGGCGTAGGCAAGGACGCGATACTCTGTTACTGTACTCGAAAGAGATACTATCGTTGCTTCTTGGCACTCCACAAGATAAGATTAGGTCTTAAAAATGCACAATACCCTATTGTGAACCTTCTGGCCCAATTAAAAAAGAACGAGTAGGTGACCGTCGAACAGGAGGGCCAACACCTGGCATTCCCTTGAGATACAAAGAATTCTTTTGACAGCTTCATGGTGAACATCACTTGGAGACATGACAAATTGACAACATATATATGAGATGTCAGGATGGGTCATGGTGAGATATTAAAGGGCACCAACCATCTGTCAATAGTGTAGGACCAGTGATGGGCATTACCATGAGTCGGGAAAGGGTACCCTTGAAGGCCATGAGGGTGGAAACAAGTTTACAGTCCAAGAGATTGTTGAGTATGAGAAGATCTACTGTGTACTTTGAGTAAGATGAATAGAATCTGTGCGATAGTTAACATCAACAGCAAGAAAATATTGCGAACACCCTAAATCCTTGATGTCGAACTCAGCTCCTAATGTGTGAATAAATGAATGTAAAGCAGACGAATTACTGCAGTGAGAACTATGCAGGGCCGGCCCAGGCCCAGTGCAGGAGGGGCAACCGTCCAGGGCCCAAAAAAATTAGGGGCACCAAAATTATTAGGGTGGTATATTTACATATGTTTTTATAAGAGTATAAATTTATAAAATTTGATTCAAAGACACATAAATTTAACTAGAAGTTGTGGTTTGTCATTTGAAAATAATAAGGAGGTCTTGGGTTCAAAACACCATGTGTGCTTATTTACTTTCCTTTTTTTACAAATTTTTTTTTATAAGAGTATAAATTTAGAAAATTTGGTTAAAGGATCAAAAAGTTTAATTAGAAACAATGATTTTTGTTGTTTAAAATTAACAAGTGGTCCTAAGTTCGAAATGCTATGTGCATGTTTATTCTTTTCAATTTTTACAAATTTTTGTTTGGTTGGTAATTTATTTTTAGTTACTATCTAGTAGCTATGTGAGTTGTTATTTTTAAATATTCGTTTTAATTCAAGTCTAATCTTCAACAAAGAATAATACGTAGACCAAATTTGCAAATTATATGACGTGTCATCAAAATGTTTAATTTAGTACCCATTCATTAATAATACATATTAATTAAAGATTCGAAAACATCATTATTTTTTAGTCCAGTATTGACAAGTTTAGTAAATAAGAAAAAAACACCTCACGATTTATTCAAAAACACATTCAAAGTTCAAATGGAAAACAAAACTCATCATCTATCTACTTGTAAGCCCGCAGTTTTTTTGTTTCCCTCTCTCAATACAAAATAAATTAGTCTTTCTGTGTTTCTAAATTATTGAGTATGAAGTGTTTTTCTACATATAATTTTTTCGATGTCTTATGTGTGAAAATAAATAATTTTCTTACATGAAGTTAGGGCATTTTTTTTTACGTCGCCCCGGGCCTCAAAAATCTCTGGACCGGCCCTGGAACTATGTCGTCTACATAAAGCAGCAAGACCATAATTAATGAGGGAATTATCTTGGTAAACAAACGTAGAATTGTATGCTTGACTTTGAATAAAACTTGTGCAAATAAGGAAGGAATTGAAACTCTGAAACCATGCCCGGGGAGACTGCTTGAGGCCATAAATGGCCTTATGAAGTTTACACAAATGATTCGAACCAGTAGGATCAACAAACCTAGGCATATAAACTTGTTCATATTTTCGTCTCAGAGGCGTAAGCGAGGATATTTGGCAGCAATGAAAAAGGCGAAAAGGGTGTTGGCAGTTCGCATTTTCTTTAGGTCGGATTTTGAGATGTCAGTGAGGACGGCCATTAAGCAGAATGTAAGATTTTGTGGTAGCCACTAGTGTTAACATTTTAAATTGATGATCGAATTCGTTCATTGTATTATTCTAGGGTTGAGGAGTGCATTTATAAAAAATATGACAATAAGAGATAAAATAACAATTAAATATGTGATTGTTGTGAAGTTATAGCTGCTCGAGAGGGTGTTTCAAAAGTTTTGCAACAATGGCAGCATATGGCCCTTGAGAGTGATGTGCTCCAAGTTGTTCAAGCCATTGGTAGTCAGCATAATAGTTTTTCTGCAGTTGGCTTGATCAAAGATGATATTAAGGCTGGCCTGTGGTGCTTTCTTGAATCTAGAGTATTGCATGCTCGTAGATCCACCAATGTGTGGGCCATAATTTGACCCACATTAGCCTGAATTTTTATTTTGATTACTATTGGTTTGAGAAGCTTCTGGATTTAATCTAGGATGTGCTCCTAGATTGAATGTTTCCTTGATCGTTTTGAATAACATTACTACTGTTTCGCCTAAAAAGTGAAAAAGAAAACATTGCAAAAATATTGAAAGAGAATAAATAAAAGAAAGAAAAATTGTGACCATATCGAGCTTAGGCTTGGATACATACAGTAACTGATATGCCATTAACGCATATTGGATTTTTAAAGAGAATTCGGTTACAATCACAACACCTGCTAAGATAAAGAGGGAGTAAACCTAAATGAATAAGATAGAAAAGAAAGAGTCTATTAACTATATTATAAGTAGGAAGCTAGAGGCCGTAGGGCAAGCAAATCAATGGAAGGCAACAACTGCAGCTCTTTCATTTTTGTTCGATGGAAGATCGGGTGGCGGAGACGGTAGCATAAAGAGAGCCAAGATTCCACTTACTATGGCAGCAACCGCTCCCGCGACAAATGCCGGTAAATTACCACCACCGAACAAAGCATCCCACGGTCCACTTACGACGGACACAAACATCTGCAAGTTCAATAATTTAGTAATTAACTGTACAGTTTGATTTAGAATTTAAGCGAACATGTATTTTTTTAAACCAAAATTTACTAAAGAGATGAAACTAGGGATACATTACCTGTGGTAGGACAATTGCAAGATTTAAGACTCCCAGTGAAAGCCCTGTTTAACTCAAAGATCCAAAATAGCAGAATTTAGAAAATATTGCACTCAGTAATCACCTAAACATAATGGTTTAGTTCTTAAATTTATTTATCAACAAATGCCGTCCTTTAATAAAAAAGGAACTCAGGTTTTCCAAAATTAATAGAATACGGGTAAAAATTAAGTTAATTTACCTTGGCCTGCACCAGAATCGCTGGAAAATATGGATGCCAGGGCAAAAGGAATACTGTATGTCACCTGTGTAAAGATAACAACAAAAAATAGGTCAACTTAATTAAGAACAATACTTGGCTACTAAAAAATGAGTAGGAACTTCTGCTCAAAATTTTTAGTGCTTTAATCACGGAGCTTTGTGCTTGTGATCAAAACCGTTCATACTATGAATCACACTGTAAAGATTATCTCTGCAATAATAAAAAAAATAAAAAAATAAAAAATAAAACTAAGGTCGTTTAGTAAATCTATTGTAGCAAATACATAGATGGTGTGTAATACTTTTACCAATACCGTTCATTTGTTTTTAAACAGCTTGATGATTAAACGACCTTAATTTTAATTGATTTTTTGCAGATGTGATCTTTATGGGATGATTTATAATATGAACGGTTCTAATTATAAAACATAAGGTTCTATAAATTGACAACAAACAATTTTGAGAAATTTTGTGTAGGAGTTCCTACTCATCTTTGATCCAAATGTTCTTTAATTAATATTAACCAGCCGATGAGCGCACACTCTGTGTGTGTGTGAACAATTTCATTTTGTTTTTTGTTTTTTGTTTTTTATTAAGGAGTGATTAATTTTTAAAATTTAAAAAAGAGTATGAAAAAATGATGGTGGGACAATTTCTCTTAATAAGTGCATATTTTATCTTAACATTACATAATTACTATTTTGTCCTCCTTATGTAAATTTGTGTATAAAAATAGGGTAAAAAGGGTAAAATACGGATATGATTGTCATTTTCTCAAAAGATACAAAATTATTATTTTTCCCTCCTTATGTAAGTATTGTGTATCAAAAGTGAGGGCAAATAGGAAAAAGGGGGCAAAATATACAAAATTATTATTTTGCCCTCCTTATGTAAGTATTGTGTATAAAACATGAGGGCAAAATAGGAAAAAATGGTAAAAAATTAACAAGGAGGGTTCTCTTAATAATAGTATAGATTCCTAAACTAAATTGTCATAAATACAAACACATCACATATGGGTGGAATTATTTAATTGTGGAAATGGAATGCATCACACTTTCACTTTCCCTTCAACATATCAAATGCTTTGAGGATTATGAAAAACTTCTTTTGTTTTGTTTAATTTAATTGTGAGGATGAAGAAAAGTTGTTGATAAAAAGGAGTAGAATAACATGGGACGTGGGTATTGACAAAAGCAAAAAACATGGTAATTGTACCCAAGCACATAATTAATCAACCCTTTAAATTATGATAAATTTATTTGTAAAAATAAATAAATAAAGGAAAGTTAAGAAACAGATAAAATCTAATTGAAATTCCCGATAAAAAATTTATCAAGACTCGTGTAATTGTACTCTATCCTTCATATTTGTACGTATTTTCAATTTTCAATGAATGAATGTCGTACTTGATCTAAAAAATGTAAAAAAAGAAACAGATAAAATCTAATTGATCTCCTTAATTACAAAAACCGCAAATTGAGGAGCTGTTCGAAGAATCAAAATGATGATACGTCTGAGATTTGCTTGTATAATCAATTGGCACTGATAAGTTTCCTCATCCTAGTAAATGTTGCTAGTAAATGCACGGTGAACCTTATCTGCATGCACTTAATGACCTTGGATAAAATCAAACAAAACACCTTCTGGATAATGGATAACCCTATTTGTTCTTCAAAAACCAGGCAAAAATTTTACCACCCAAAAATTGAATAGTGAAAAAAACTCCGTGGTCCTCAGTGAAAATCTGTTCTAATTCCATAGCATCATTTGTCAAGCAATTTTCAGGAAATTAATAAATAAATTATCATATTGTATACACTACCAATATTTTTTCCCCTTTTGTGTAACAAAGTAATTAAGAATTTACTAAAATGTATCAACAAAATTTACCAAAATTAATTGTACGTAATAATCAAGAATACTTACCGCTAGAGGAATACCAAGAACGGCGAACAGAGACAATGCGCCGGCCTTGACACTGGCAGGTGGCGGCGGGGGCTCAACACCGCCGTGACCGTGTCGGCTGGCCTCAGCCAATTTAGTGATCAAAACAGTCATGGCCAAACAAACGGCGAGCAAGAAGTTGACAATGGCCCACAATCTCTTGACACCACCAACCCAACGACCGAGAAGCTCGATCCCAAGGGACATGAACCCCAAAACGACAGAGTTTAACAAGAGGCCAAGTGAACCGACCCTCACACCCAAATCGTACAGCTGCCCTTTACCGACTTGGCCGCCGTACACCTCCTTCCCCATCCAGTCAGTGTCGAACAGCAAGAACGGGAACCACGCAATCCAGTTTAGACACGTCACCAGAAGCAACACCAGCATTGGCCTCTTCAACTCCTTAAAGGCCCCAATCATTTGACCAAAAAATGGCACCTTCGAAGTGGTCGCTGACTCCTCCTCTGGCTCGTCTGGCTGAGCGACGTTGGCGGTTGTTTCCTTCACGTTGGTAAGGGCCAATACGGTGAGGATGATGAGGAGGGCGATAGAGAGGAAGAAGCAGCTCTTGAGATTAGCGCAGTAGATGTCACAGGCTTTGGTCATGGTGAAAGGGAACATTCTGTGGAGGTTGTTGTAGGCCCCAGCGGCGTAACCAAGTACGTTTCCGACAGCCATGAAGAAGGCGAAGAGGGCGTTGGCAGTCCGCATTTTCTTTGGGTCGGATCCAGAGATGTCGGCGAGGAGGGCCCTGCATGGCCCCTGCAGCATGTTGTTGGCGACGTCGAGGATCCAGAAACCGACCACGAAGATAGAGACAGCACGGGGCTTGGTGGCTTTCTCAAGGGAATCGCCGGTGAGGTGTCCGAGATCAGCAGCGTAACCGATGAGAAAGACGGCGACGGCGACGAGGGCGGAGCCGGAAGCGATAAAGGGGCGACGGCGTCCAAAGCGGGAGGTGCAACGGTCGCTGTGGTAGCCGACGATGGGCTGGACGAGCAAGCCGGAGATGGGGCCGCAGAGCCAGATGAAGGCGGCCCAGGTGTGGGGGACGCCGAGGAGCTGGACGTAGGGGGTCAGGAGGGAGAGTTGCAGTGCCCACCCGAATTGGACGCCGGCGGCAATGGAGGCGACCAGGATGATTTTTTTCAGCGGGCTCACCTGCTGCTCCAGCTTGGCCTGAGAATTCTTGTCGGCGGTTTCAACTTCCATGGCTGGGTGGCAGGACACACGCTTTCTGTCTCCGTGACTCTCTCTTTCTCTATCTCTATATGTCTCTCTGTTGGGGAAACGGAAACCTAATCCTCACTTTTACAATAGGAAGATTGAGAGAAGTATTAGAGAGAGGGAGAGTTGTGATGAGTTTTCTGGAATTTATAGAGGTGGTGGTGGTGGTGGTTGTGATGTTTGCATGGAGGAGGAGGCAACTGGTGAAAGATGGGGTTGGACTTTATCTGGTTGGAGTTGAATGCTATTGAGTCAGAGTCCGTCACAGTCTCACTTCTGAGTCGCAAAATTCATTGAATAATTGTTGCCAAAGTGTAGAAGACTGCCTTTATTACTTTTATTTTCCGGGGACCGACGAACTAAACTTATTGAATTCTCCATATTTATCCAAATTGCCTTAATTGCGGTCTAATATAATCCTCTTTTTCTTTACTTTCCCTTGCTATATAATATATGACTTAATTATGATCTAATCTTTTTCTTCTTCCCCACTCAAATTATGACATTAACATTTCGAAAATATTAAGTGCCATGGATTTGGATTGGATTCAAATGGAAAGTTAATCCGGGTAAAGAGAGAATATTTTGTTCACCATCCGATGGTGATGTTTATCATCTCATTTATAACTATTAAATTAATTTAAATTTTGAGATATGTATAATGAATGAATTTAAATTCAGTAATACTAAGTATGGCGTGGTTTGTGGTAAGAAAAATGCATCCGGTAAAGAAGTTGTTGCCATATTCTATATTAGAAGAGTAATGCAAGAGAGACTAAATTTTATAAATTAAATGACATGAAAGTTGTTGATTAGATTATTATTTAAATGTTACTTAACGTATTTATTTCTTTATTGGTAATACATCATTTAGTTTGCAAATACATAACATTACTCATATAAAAATAGGATAATGCTAGGGAGAACAAATTTTTAGATCAAATTTGCAAACTGAATGATGTGTCATCAATAGGAAATAAGCACGTTAATCAATACTTAAGTAATAATTCAATCATCAACAACTACGTCATTTGGTTTACAAAATTTAGTTTAAAATTTTGATTTCCCTAGCATAACAAATATCCAATAAAGACCAGGAACTTGATTTTGGACAAGGACGTCAATCAAAGTCATGAGAAAATTAGTGGTAAAGTCACGTGAGGACCGGAAACTATTATAAAACTCTAGCAATTTTACATTGCATAATGAGTAGGGGTGGTTCGATATGGGATACTGAACCGAAAAGCACAAACCGATTCCCAAACCGAACTCTTTCGGGACAAGATTATGAATACCAAAACCAAAACCAAAATTTCAGTTTCCTGATTTTCGGAATTCCCGAAAAAAATTCGGTATTTCGGGATCCCAAATCAAACCAAAACAAAGACAAATCCCCAATTTGTAAATCCCTAATTCAAGCCCTAATTCAAAAACAAGATACCCAAGCTTCCTCCAAATCCCCAGTTTGTAGCAGTTGCACCATAAATTCCAACTCTTTAAGGGAATGGAATATGACTTACTTTTAAATTGGTAGAACAATTTGGAAGGTATGATAGAACCTGCAAAAAGTAATACCATATGGCTGAAAGGAGAGTCGAGAGAGAGAAGCGAGTGAAAGGAGAGGAGATAGAGCTGGTGAGTCAAGTGTTGGTGGCAAAACCACCAAGAGAAAGAGAGAGTTTGAGAGAGAAGATGCAGCTCTGAAAATTGAAATCGAGAGGAGAGAGATGAAATTGCATGAATGGGAAATGGTAGGCGGCTAGGGTTAATGAAAATGTTAAAGTATGAGTAACTAATAGTTATTAAAAATATAAATATATTTTCTGTATTATAATTTGACAAATCTAGAGTTGGCTCGGTGATGAAGTTCCATGATTCTCCAAGGGGAGATTAGGGTTTCGAATCCTTGTGGCCTCATTTTTGAGGTAATTATCTAAAGTCGGTTCAGTTTGGGAAAACTGAAATCCACAAATGCTAGACCAAGTACCAAATCGAACCGGGTGGTTCGAGATAATAACCAAACCAAAAATTTCAAAACCCGAAAATTTCAGGATAATTTCAATTTGGGTTTGGTATGGATCGGGAATTTTTTCCAGCCCTAGTAATGAGTTATTATACAAGCAATTAGACTGAAAGACAAATTGACACAATCTCAATACTTTAAGCTGCAATACGAGAAAATTGAAACTTCGTGACCTATGTTAAAAATAACCCAAACTTGAAAAACATAAAATTTAATTAACCCTGTTGTAGGCCTATTTGACTGAACTGTATTTAGAACTAGAGAGGGAGAGAGGCCGGCAGTAAGAGAGAGAAGAGAAATTTAATTGTAAGGTGTATGTTGTATCATCCCATTATGCCTTTATTTATAGTAGTAGTAAGATTACGACTCTAATATGATAATAACTACAGGAATATTCTAAAATATCCCCAGACACACTAGGATTTACACATTCACATTCTTATTCTAAACATGACTGCAACAAACCCTTTATTATTAGTATAGTATTGGAGAGAATGGGAGAAGCATGAACTTTGGATTATTAATTGAATATTCTGTACATATTAGCCACTAAGGAAAGCTATAAACCAGCATCCTTTCCATCTACAGAAATTTAACCTACATTGAGCAAAATACATTTCTCACCCTACATTTTGACACCCAAAACGGCAATGACTTCTCTCTTTTCTCAGCTTCTATGCTCGCTAACGTAACATCACCCTCGCCACAATATAGAGCACCCGACAAGGACAGTCGCCATACACAATAACCCCTTCGCAAGTGTATTCAAATACTTCGAATTGTGTCCACTCGATCAATGACATCCAGTGATTTGCTCCGGTTGAAATCAAAGTCAATGATAGGAACGGAGGATGGCCTCCTTATTGGAAATGGATCCTTCCGACGTTCATTTGTTGGGGAGTGGTTACTACTCTTGCTCAGCCTATTATGCTTGCTGAACCTGGTCCTTGCAGTGTCAAATTCCTGACTCTTACTAATCCCCGGCGTCAGTTTTCTCTTGCTTACATATCGAAGCATTTCTTGATCTTCAACTGTTAATATGGGTGATGGACAGTTGGTTTTGCTTACGCATAACTGAGTTGCCTTCTGGTTGGGGGAGCAGAGAGGGGATTTAACAGGAGATCTAATTCCACCGTTTCCAACCCTCGTTTGGTTGACGAGATGGTGAAGCCACACCACCAGTTCAAGAATGTAAGACTCGGTTCTTTTTTTATCGGCATGGTGCAGTGTCTCAATCCTCAGCAAGTCAGTTTGACCAGCAGATTTTCGGTTCATCTCAGACCTAAAGAATTGCAACTAATAAAATTAGGAAAATATCAGGGATCATAAGTAAATGGAAAGACACCTGCAATTAAGAACTCACCCAGTGTTTGCCCATTCTCCAACCCAACCAAAGCCATGATGAGCTCTACATAAAACCACATTGCAAAAAGTGATCAGTAAACAAAACTGAAGGAAAATGTGACATAGTTGTGAAATATTACATCGTCATAAATGAAGAATGTGGACACCAAAAAAATTGGATAATATGTTAATCACTCCAGTTAAGAGGGATAAAAGAAAAACTAATGAAGCATTACTTGGTTGTTTTAGTGGCAATGGGAACCAGCCACTGCAATGTTGTCTCCATTTCAGCTTTAATTTCAGCGATTGTATGCTGCGAAAAGAAAAAAAGCATTTGAAAATTAGTTTTAGGTTAATACATTCATGGGCAAACAACTATGAGCTTACTTTGAAGTAGTAAAATACAATTTAGGCGAGTTGTTAATAATTCCACTCATTAAATAAAACTATAGACACCTCTTCCTTAAACTGAAATGACTGTAGTTTTGAGCGCAAAGCTGACTTCACGTCAGGTGGGAGCCCCTGATATAAAGTATCCCGAGTGTTTGAAGGCACAGAACTTGATCGAGACACCTGGTTACATTCAAACTCAGAGGTCATGGCCCAAGTGATTTGATATAAAGCATAAAATTTGATTGAAGGGAAGAATGATTATTATGGGAAACTTCCCGACATAGACCAGATAACTACTATAACCTGCTATTTGCTAGTTATGGTATTCACAACTGAAGAAAAGCTAATAAACATACATTGTCCGAACATCCTATATTTATGGAATCCAACTGACAGAAATCAGAACCCAATACTTTAGCACCACGCTTGAAATCCCCCAGGCATAGGACTGCTCATTAAAAAAGAAGTCTAGAGGTAGCAAAAACTTTTAAAAGAACAGTACAGAGAGACAGAGACAGACAGAGACAGACAGAGACAGAAAGATTTTGGCACTTAAGAGGTTGCATAAACCCACAAGAATATGGAATTGACCTGAATACAACCCTCACAGTCAAAGGTTGGTTGCTCCAACTAAAGAATGAGAGGTTATAACCCCGGAATAAACACATCTCAAGTCTAAAATGGTATTGAAACTCAAAACCTGCTAGGTTACAGTAAAAAAAAAATTGTATTTTCACCACCGTAATAAGTAGTTCACTGATGATATCACATACTTGTTTACACTGAATTAAAAGGATAGAAAAAATATTATCACAAAGGTTGAAAATTTCAGAAATGAATATAACATCAACTCACAAGAACATCAATTTGACTGATGATATTTGCATAATGCAACGCAAGACCAGCAGAACCCAACTTTTTGTGATTGTTCCGAGAACCTTTCACAGGTTTATCAGTATCTGCAAGACCACAAAAATCACACAAAGTCACTTAACAATTGAACACAATGAACAACTTCTACATAATTGTTATGCACTAGTGAATATTACAAGAGATGTTAGCTTTCATTTTGGAGATGTTATCTTTTACCAGATTGGAGTGTTTCCAATACCATCCCATATATCTATTACACTTGAACTTTATATTAATTCAACAATGCCAACTTTCTAGCAGTCGAATGCAAATTTGTTTTGCAAGTATTAGATTTAATCAAAAACAAGAAACAGCCATTATCTTTCTCAGCATCATGTCCTTCCTGCTTTCCCAGCAGACTCCAAGCAGACTTAAAATACCAATATCATATATTACATCAAAAACTTTTGAGGCACACCTGCATTTCCAAATGCTTCATGAATCTCCATATGCAAGAAATGAACAACGTCGGCAAGTTTCTCCATGACCTGTAAGTATGTGATATTAGGATGATTGTAGAACTTCAAGGGCAATTCTATTTGCACAGTGCACCGTTCAACAACCCAGAACTTAATTTAAAAAGCATAAGACAGAATTCACACATCCTATATATTCTCAAGACATCATAATACAAAAGCAATCTTTTTATTTCTTCGAAACCAAATAAAAGTAAAGGATCCCTCCCCATTGCTGCCCATGTTTGTTATCTTTTTCCTAAATTAAGAAACTTTTTTTTTCTTTTCCTCAAGTGGTTTAGGCTTTAGTGTGTTTTTATGAAATCCTTTCTAGAAATTAGGAAGAAGGGTACTTTAAAATAAATGGGTGCATTGAGAAGTTCTCTAGCTGCAAATTGAAGCTTCCAAAGTTGTATTAGGTGACTAAGAAATATATACCACCCATTTTAATCAACAGAAAAGTTATTTTCAGTAGCACCTAGACCTAGGTGAGATACACAATTAGAAATACTGACTTGCTACCTCTTCCAAAATTCGGGACCAAAGTGATTTTTTCTTCAAACTTCTCACATGCTTCCTTTGACTTTTCAACTCTGCTCTCAAGATTGCAAGGCTATCTCCTACACGGAACAAGAATATACAAGCACAAAAACCAACTTTACTTTCAAGTAATTGTGATCATTTCATTGCAAACAAAACAATAAATTGAAAGAAATCAAAATTTCAAAAGCGTGGAAGGTTTTGTAGGACACATTTATTGAAGCCAACCACCAGTATTATAGATTTATTGGCTTAGACCAACAAAGGAAAAACATTTGAGTGCCCAGGCGTGGCATTATAAAGGTACAAACAAAGAAAAACATCAGGAAATACCAAAACAGTAACAATTAAATAATTACATAAGGAACAAACTTCAGAACAAGTACTCGCATGGTATCATTATTAGATATGAGAACTGCCGAAATAGACCATGGAAAAATCTACAGTTCCACACACACAGAAACATATGGAAAGGATATTGATGCGCTCTCAACTCAATACAAAGTGAAATGTAATCTTTTCTATATGACACTCAGACATCAACTGGAAAAATAAAAGCTGGATAATGTTACCCAAAAAAAAAGATGGATAAATACAAAAGGACACTCTGTCGTCAAATGAAAAAAAAAAAAAACTGGAGAAATACAAAATAGAATAACTATATTTATCTACAAGACCAAAATATGGAGATAAATTTTCATATGACATTGTAAAGGAAATACAAGATGCAAGTTACCTCTTTGGGTAGTACTTGAGTTGTCTTCCTCTTGAAGCTTACGCCGATAATCTTGTTCAAATCTGTCCAAGGCATGTAACTCATGATATAATTCCTGTAACCAAGAAAAAGGTTTGCTTTTGCTCAGTAAGGAACAACATATGTCCAGCAGTTGCAGTAACATTTTTTAACAAAACCAATGCTTGTTTATAAAATTTGAAGTTATATAATAATTCTGCAACACTAAAGAAAGCTAAATCCTAAATGCAGAAGAGCTAAATTTAATGTCTTGATTGAAAGCCCTTCAACTGAATAAGAACTACAAGGAAGCTCAACAACGTTTTGAGTCATTAACTGTAATCTTCATAGGGATAGATGATTTACCAAACATTTGGCACTTCAAGCAACAAAACCTATTATACTTGGAATACAGCTGACAGAATATAAAAATAAGAAAACTTATTTACTTTTAACGCTATAGAAACAAAGAAACGAGGAGAAACAGCCTCTTCGGTCCATAATACCATGAAGCATATTGGTTCAGTTTCATTTCATATCCTAGTTATAGAATTCAACCATATCAGCCATGAAAGCACATAGCTTGAGGAGGGAACCTCGTTCAAGATAACTAAAAACAATGATTTAAAACTAATCCAATGATATTCTTATGCCAATGATGTTTCACAGTGGAAAGGAGATATAAAAATTAAATACACTATTATTTTCTCTTTAACACGGTGCATGGTGTTACAGAAATTTCTAAGGTAAGTCACTAATGGACACAATTGCTACCAGAGGTTGCATTATTTGGGAGTTTTAACGAAACACTCCCGGTACTGTTCACTTTTAACGAAAAACCACATTTTTACCTTCCCCTGGTACTATTTTTTTTTTTTTTTTTCCAAATTCCCTGGTACTATTCACTACACATTTATTTGTCCTTTTTCATTAAAACTAAGGTTTTTTTTGGACTTTTCATTAGTTTTCCTTTTTTATACGTGTACTTACAGCTGTATTTAGAACTAACGTCATCAATTGCTGCATCACTGTCTCTGCATCTTCCTGCAATTGCCTCTGCGGTGTGATTTCTGAACCCAACCTAACATTTGGGAGATAGCACAGGTGGCAGTGTCACAACATCATCTATGGAGTTAAACAGAAACAGACATGAGAAAAATATCAAATTTCTTTATAGGTTTACTTTTCAAAATATCGATCCAGATTATGCCACTGAGGATTTTTACAACGATTTCCAAAACGCACCACTTCTCCCAAGAAAACTTTGAGCTCTTCTCTGCCAGAATTTTACCACAAAATTATTAATTCTCCAACATTCATATACAATTATTTAAGACATAAACACCACATGTTGAGAAACAAAAATGATTATAGCTTGTTCTGATTATTCAGAAAATTATATATGGGATTTTCAAATATCAACCTCTTGTCAGCCGCAGCAATTCTCAGGAGTTCATCCATATCTCTTGATATCAAATTCTGTACCCCTTCTGATGGAAGCACCACCTCTTTTAAATGTTTGATGTTATCCTTAGAAAGGGACTGCATTAAATTTGAACCCTTGACAATTGTATTTGCAACTTCAAAAGCCAAAATTGAAATTTTATTCCCTTTTGTTGTCACCCCTGAGGTAAAACCACTGCTTGGATTCAAATTTGTCATGCTACTACCAAGGGTGTCCAATACTTCCACTGCCTTCCCAAGGCCAGCAGTACCAGCCCTGCCCAAAAGTGAGCTCACTTCTGATACCTATAACAAAAGAAGAATTAAATAAACAAATAACCAAAAACGGTTATATCTATTCAACCACAAAGCAGTAGAATTTTCTTCAGTCACTTCAATATCTATTTTAAAAACCAACTATCATATGTCCTGAAACAAAAGACAAATATAAGATAAACAGGAAAAATTAAGTACAAGTGAACAGGGAAAATATGGGATAAACTGATAAATTCCATCAGACTACATGCATAGTGTAATTACAAGCTCAATCATAATTTATGCAGTCTCTGCACCGCTTTGTACATGCTGAATCATGGAGAACCCCAAGTATAGAAGACATAAGTGAGCTTCTGAAATAGCAACAAATTTATGGTTTAACCATGTTTTGAACAACAAACTTGAGAAAGCAATAGAAGAGAAACTTGAAAATCATCCACAATCCAATGATTGAAACTGCATATTTTAGGTCCCTTTAAAGGATTACCCACTTTAAAATTCAGCAGACAAAAAATCATTTAACCATTTTGATATTCACCATCATCATCATTTCAGATTATTGGAAACATTCTGTTTGTCTTTTAATATGATCATAATTAGGAGACTAGATGATATTGGATTCAAATAATTTTTACAAGGTGTTTTTACAGCATTCTACATTGTTGGGTTTCTTCCTTTCTTTTCTTACAAAAGAGGACATCCACTTTACAGAATTGTCACACACACACACACACACACACACAAATATATATATATATATATATATTAAACAGAAACTTTCCTGAGACCATTAGGCCTTTTTAAAGTTCTAGATATGCCACCTCTTCTCTTCCGGTTGTCCAAAGATGTATCATTATTCGAATGTCACATGGTCGCTTGAACAATGCTCCAATTGGTGCCTCCATTTTGACAAGTTAATGACTTTAGAATGTAGAAACATTTGGGTCTAAGGTCTTAGGTTTCAACTGTCAGATATTACACTCCAAAAAAGCAAGTTTTGACCACAAAAACAATATGCATTTGAAACAACCCAGTAGGATCTTCGAATGAGGTGGTATCTGGAGTATAACTCGTCCAAACATGTGTTTAAGAATTTTCAAGTGAGGATGCTCTCACCATAATTAAGGAATGCAAGCATCCTTCACAGCGCACCGTGCAATGCAATTCTTAATGATTGGAACCATCTTTATTTTAGGTGCTTCAAGGGTCATCCATGTAAAATATAGCTAAACCTGTTAGGTAATCTAAATTGTGAAGACAAACAAAATATGCCCAACAAACTGAAATGACAGCGATGGTAAGTGGAACATCATTCTGTGAAGCTCTTGATCTCTGTATAACAGACCTCCAATCGGGAAAGATAAAAACAATGGGAATTCCTCAAATTCGGGAGATTGAAACCCACAAAATTCCAAATTTCGATTCTATTTCACAAAGCCTCCATCCTCTCTCCTTATCTGTCAAAAAACCTTCTACTTATCTGCATTCACACTACTCAAGACACGGCCTTTGCTCAACACCTCCATAAAACTACAACCCTTATCCTTTCCCCAACAGCCTGTACTAGTGTACTTCTTCTCACTAAATAAATGTGTCACAAGATACTGGAATAGCCTAGCTCAAATCAGCGTCTTTATATACTTCCTTCCCTACTTTCTAATAATGTGCTTTGAATATTTGTTCAACAAAAGACACTCTAGAGAAAGCCCTGATTATTTACTTAAGTTGTAAAGGGTTTTTCCTCTATGAATGGTTATCAAGCGAAAATTATAGGGAAACTAATTTCTGCTCTGCGTGGAGAAGTATCTAGATCTTGAATTGCAATGACAGTTTATCACATTCTAATTTGCAATGGTAAGATTAGATAAGTTTTCTTACCGTTGGGGTTTTGGGATGGATAAGTTTTCTTCATGAGTAATCCATCTTCAACCTCCAAGTTGGATACATTTTTTTTTTTTGTTTTTTCATTCAACGTGCCCTGAAAATGGTGTTTATCTTTTCAATCCAATCCTCTACGCCAAAATTAGGCCTGTGTTACTTGGGAATGACAGGATGAGCATCTATGGAAACGAGTGGTGAAAGAGAATCAGACAAGTGGAGTTTAATGCGTCTCTCCATGCTTTAAATTAATGTACAGTTGTCTTTCTAATTTTTTTGAGTAAGAATGCTTTCTAAGAACCGTGTGAAATAAGTAACCATGTCATTTAGGCATACAACTTGAAAATAGAACAGGAAAAGGCTAAAATCATTTACCACTATTTCTCACCGCTGTAGCGAGAAGGTTGGAAGGTTTTCCTCCTTACCACTGCCTCACTTAAATATCTAACTGTGGAAAGAAAATTCCTGCTTTAAGTACTTCACTTCTATTATCATTTTCAATCAACTGCCTCAATCGAAACGAAGTGTAGGAAATAGACGGACAAACTTTTCTCTCCCCAAAGAAAAGGGTCCCAACAACTATAATCCACAATCAACATGAGGCCTTCTAGTCCAAGTTTCACACTAATATTTCTATGTCAAACCTGATTAAAGGTCAACTTAGCACACAATAACTCATAAACTGGCGTCTTTGAACAGCTTGTCACCCTCATTCTGATGACTTCACTTTTAGAGTAACAGTTCCATCCCACCCACCACGGAACGGTTTTGTGGTTCCAAAGGGTATAGAAACCAAAATGTGCATCCAGTAACCATTCATACCGCAATTTTAAATTATTCATTCCAACACAACATAGGCAAGAAGAAAAGGACTAAAAACTAACATATCAAAGTCAGGATTACCTTTGCCACAGCCTGCTTAGACTTGGTAGATCTAGTTTTGTGTGATAAGGTTCTCGACAAGTGAGGAATCCCGTCGTTGACATCATCTGTAATGAGCCCATAAGGAACCATATTATTTGTCTCTGGCAAGGTAAATGGGTCTCGCAATTGTTTATCCACGCCTTCACTAACTGGGGATGGAGTCAAATTGGAATTTACTTCCGGAGGCTGACCACGAGACCCATTACCAGGATGGCCATTAGCAGTGGGAATGCCTCCACTGGAGGCATTACTTGCATTGACATTGTCTACAGTGGATCTCCTCGTCTTGGAGCACATCCCACCCATTGTGTTGATAAGCCACAAAGTATATTTCATACAAAATCCAAAGACAAGAACTTGAAGCCTTTTCAAAAGTTAAAGCCAACCCGACTCCAGACAACTATTGCTATCTATAAGAAGCTCAAGATTGAAGCAACCAGTGGCGAAATCAGAATCATCCTCAACGAGTTACAAAACAAGAATGACAACACCAAAGCTGTGAAATAAGTAATACAGATATCCGGGTTCAATATGGATTACCTGATCACTGTTGGAGTTCCAGTCCATCAACTCTGGATCACAGAAGCTGGAAATCAAGAAATTAACCAAAACCCACCATAAAACTACAATGAGGATGAAATCTGCAAAGCATAGAAAAAACCCACATCCACAAATTAGATAAATTACATAACTTGAGATTTTACAAACAGGTACAAGGCAAACCAAGCAACAATAGTTAGAAATTGTACAAGTTAGAGAGAGAGAGAGAGAGAGAGAGAGAGAGAGAGAAGAGGGGGAGGGGACTTACAGTTGATCCGTGAGAAAATGGAATATTTTTCAATAGGTTCAGAAACAAAGATGGTGATGATGGCAGTGATGGTGATAGGAAGGGAAAGATAAGTTATTTTTTCCTTTTTTTTCAGTATATGCAAAGAGAGCTAAGAAACTAAGGAGAGAAGAGGGAGAATTGCCAAAAAAAAAAAAAAGAGGAAAAATAAGAAACACCCAACAAAGAGCAAAGCAGCAGTGAGTGAGAGGCAGTTTTTGCACTCTAAGCCTCTCTCTCTCTTCCCCTTTTTCTCTCTCTAGGTTTGCTCAGTGGACTGGAGGCTCTGGGCCTGGCACAAGCAGTCTCTTTCTTTCCAGTCTGAGGAGAGAGAGGAGAAGGCAGTCAAAACGCAAAGTCACCCAACCGGCCACTGCTAATTAAACATTAACACCAGTTTAACACGTATTCTTATGTATTTTGCTAATTAACTGTTAGAGATGATCATTATCAAGAAAAGACGTCAAAATGAAATCATGAAAATTTTGCAGCCGAAAAAAAGAAGAAAATTAACCAGTAATTTTCACCTGAAAAATCATTAGCATTTGACAAAGAACAAAAGATTCTAACAATTCTGATTCCCTTGCACCCACCCTTTTACCTAAGTTATTCCCTTTAACCCAATTACTCGTACCATACGAGATGTGTCTATGAATGTGTAAACGCCACATCAATTAAACATTCTATTTTATCGAGTATTATTATTATCTCGTTAAGTGTTGATTGAATGTATGAAAGTGTTGATTGAATGTATGATGGGGTGTTAAAATGTTGTACAAATACGTGGTAAGTCAACTTCTAAATATATTACCCACCTTTTTCTAATATGTCCCAAATTTCTTCTCTTAAATTTTTTTTGAGTGATGATAGACCCATCTCATTATCTTATTTCTACATCCACATTATAATTTCACCTACCATAAAAATTAAAAAAAATATTATTTCTCCACCCACCATTATTCTTAAAATAACCTCTAATGTCTAATTTTTTAAAAGAATAATATTAATATGTTTTTTTTTTTAACTTCATGCTTCCTTAATTGCCACTACCCTAGCCACACCTGAACCTCCTCCCACCCCCATCAAAAACCAAAACCTTTGACCCAGCTTGGCGGCATCTCCTTTGGAAAGATAGAGAAACCAAAGGGGAAGGAAGAGAGAAGTACATGAGGAGTTTTCCGATACAAAGGCATATTGCTACAAATCGATTTATAACAATTGGAATTGGGTCTTCTTCGATTTTAAAATATGGATTGTCGTCATTGTTCGTTAATGAGGAAAAGGAGGAGAGGATGGAGGCGGTCGTACCAAAATTGAAAGGGAAAGTGGGGTGGTGTTTGTTGATGGGGAGGGTAATGGATGATTGGGAATTTGATAGTTGTCGATCCATCATGGATGATTTGGGAGGAGGATGGATTTATTTTTACTTTTGTTAATTTTAGTTTTTCTTTATTCCCTTTTAGTTTATTTAATTAAAGTTATAACGAATTTATAAATGTGGATTTAAAAGTCTTTTGCTAAAAGGATAATTATGTTATTAACATTTTTATTAAAAGGTGGTGGGAAAATAAGACAATGGGGTGGTTTTAGTTGCACTTTTTTTTTTTTTTGAAAATTCTAATTTTTCTCTATAGTTATTTACTAAAGTAATGTATTTTGTAATCAACTTTTGTATTTATACCAAGTTCAATGTTAGTTTTGGGCAATTAATTCATTGTTTATATTTAATTAGGCTTATTAGTAGAAATGCCCCTTAAAACTATCATTGAGTCTCAGTTTATCCCCTGAAACTGGTTTTGTCTCACTTTGCCCATTGAAATTAATATTTTAAACTCTTTTGTCTCACTTTACCTACTTCCGTTAATGGACTGTTATATTTAAAAGTATTTTAGACATTTCATTTTTTTACACATTTATTTACTTCTAGCCTACACACTAATCAAGTCTCAATTTTAGTTTTGAAACTCTAATTCAAACCCATAAATTCAACTGTTTGAAACTGTAATTCAAAACCATAAATTCAACCATGTGAAATTTTTTGTTTCAAAATGTGCACATTTGCTTTAAATGATTTTTTTGGTTTGAGAAGTATTTTGGATATGATAGCTTAATGGTATAATGATTACGTTGTAATGAATATTTTTCATTTGCAAAGTTTCAAGCCAATACATGAATGTCTTACAAGTGAAATGACTCTACAAACAGAATGTAACCCTTATTTTGGTTGATACAATAATTTTGTTTTTTGAAAATTTTCTATTGATTGAATAATTTATTTTATAAAATGCCCAAAATTTATGGGTTTGAATTAGAGTTTCAAAATTAAAATTGAGACTTGTTTAGTGTGTAGGCTAGAAGTAAATATGTCACAGCCCGCCCTGGAAGATTATTTTCGATGACAATTTTACCCTTGGATGTTAAAGTGTATCGTGTGATTTAAGTTGGATTTGGACCCATTTATTATTTTTCCCTACGTTGTTGGACCCAATTGGAAGTAAGTGAATTATTGGTTTTTGATTGGTGGCTTTTGGACCACACACATACCTTTTCTCTCTCTCTCTCCCGTGGACTTCTCTCTTTCTTCCTCTCGGCATTTTTGTACGGGAAATCCAAGAACCATCTCAAACCTTGCAAATCGAAACCAAGGTAAGCAATTACGTGTTCCTTGTGACCTCAGGAGTCCATTGGTACAAGTTTTAGAACCTGAAACCTTCGAAAACCCCGTGAAACCTAACCCTCGAATTGTGCACTGTTCATGCACACATAAATATGTTGTTTTCAGGGAATTATAAGCTCATAGGAAGCTTAATGAGGTCCTCACGAGTCTCGGGGTAGTTCATTTGAAGATTTTGGACTTCGGGATCGCGGGAAACGAAGAGTTACAGGTTTAGTCAGAATTTTGAAGCTTCCCCTACGTGATTTCGTGAGATTTGAAGCTCCAAATAGGTATAACACCATTCTTCTCACTCTAAGCTTTCATTTGGTTCAAATTTCATGAAAAATGGTTGAGAAACTTGTTGAGGCATAGGTGAGTTTAGGTAAGTTATGTTTGGTTGTGCGAATCATCGATGATGTGATATGTGATATGTGATTAAGTAATGTTGAGCTCATGAAGCTACACCTAGGGTGATTGTGAATTAGCCAGAGATATGAAGTACATGTCTGTTTATTTACGTCACATCCCGCACTATATGCTCATATTGGATCCAACTTAAGTGCATAGCCTTGTCGTACAAACCTTATTATGATTCCGACTCGTAGGTGACTAGCGATTTATCGCCCGGCTATTATGAGAGAATAGAATTGAGCATAATTATAATTCACCCAATCTTGTCGTACAGACCATTTTCAGTGGTTCCGACTTATGTGTAGTAAATTGCCGTATAGGTCATAGTAGTGACTCTGGCTAGATTGAGTTTGAGCTATGAATTCAGCCGTACAGATTACCACAGGAGTTTCGGCTAACATATCACATTTCTATGAAATTATTCTTACCTGAATTGTTTACTCTATTATATCTTGGCATGGTATATATATACTTATGAATATGATTATGTGAAGCATGAACTGAATTGATATGATTTCAGATACATTCATTTATGTATATGCTTATATTCTGATTCTGGGAAAAATTATACATGTTTTACAGCGAGGGGTTAGTATATTGATAAATGAAATGATTTTGTAAAACATTTGTTTTTGCCCACTCACGTTTTCTGTTTTGCGCCCCTCTAGGTTTTAAGTAAGCTTGTTGTCGATAGCTCGGGATTGTCGACAGGTCTGACCTATTTGAATAATAGTAGGACATTCCTGGTACTGTGTAACTAGTACTTGTCCTCCTGGACTGCATATAGACTTTATGCTCTTATTAGAAGTGTTCACTGTTGTAACTATCTCCTATCACTTTCGTTTAGTAGTGCACTCTAGTAATCTGGTTTTTAATTATTCGTATAGTTGCTATCTTTATCGCTTCCGCACTGTGCACATGGCTACGTCACCCTCATGTGACGGTCAGCATGCCTTAACCTCGGTAGGGGTGTATCAGTTTGGTATCAGAGCCTAGGTTTAGCAGTCCTGTATAATTCTTAAATTTTCTAATCCTTGTGATGTCTTATGTCAGAACTATGCTGCCTCGTAGAGAGCACCGTCAATCAGCTGAATCTAGTTTACCTGATATTGCTCAATTAGGGAAAGATATAGTTTCTGCCATTCAGACAGCATTCCGTACTCCTCAGAAGACACCTCTTGAGACGGTTCATAATCTGAAGTTGACCCACTTCATGGGTAACGAAGGTCATGAGGGGGCAGAAAAATGGTTGAATCATATGGAGAAGACCTTTCAGGTGATGCAGAGTCAGGGGAATCTTCCTCCTGATAGGTGGGTCGAGACGACTACCTGGTTTTTGGGAGAATAGCCTACATCCTGGTGGAGACAGGAGTCTTACGAGATGACCCCAGAAGAGATTGCAGACTGGGGGGTGTTTAAGGAACGGTTTCGGAAAAAGGTTCATTTCTCCTGTGTATATTGATCTTAAGAAACAGGAGTTTACTCATCTAAGGCAAGGAAAGATGTCCGCTAATGAGTATTACATGATGTTTACTGATCTGTCGAGATATGATCCGGAAGTTGCTGCTAATCCAGTAGAGATGCTTCGCCATTTCAGTTTGGGTACTAAGAAAAAATGGTGTTCCATAGCGACATCGACTCACTGTGCTTCTTACCATGAGTTTTATGAGATTCCACTGAGGATTAAGGCCTCAAAGAACATGACTAGTGAAAGTGAGGATGAGGAAGGAAAAAATGAGGGTCAGCGACGAGATGATAAAGGAAAAGGGCAAGCATTTCAGGGACCCTACAAGACTTAGAACTTTAAGAGGAGTGGTGGCAGTTCTAGCTCTTCTAGCGGGGGATTGAGTATTAATATGCAGATGAAAGGTGGTAGATTCACTGGAGGTCCGAGATTTCAGAGACAGAGAGATTTTGGTGGCTCAGGTGGATCTGGTGCTCATTTATGCCGTAGGTGTAATAATTGGCATTTTGGGGAGTGTAGGAGAGGCAACAATGGATGTTTTACTTGTGGACAGATGGGTCATAGGGTTGCTCAATGCCCTCAGAGTCAGCAGAGACCCCAGCAACCTTCATTCCCACCACCTGCACCTACCTAGCACGCTTCAGGATCTGGTGGTTACATTCAGACTGGACGAGGAAGTGCCTACCATTATCAGGACGACGCCGCTCCCTACACCTCAGGCCATCAACAGTACTCTCAGAATCCTCAGTATCAGAGTGGGTATCCTCAGTACCAGGGATGATCTATGTTTTATCAGCCACATTTAGCCGGTGGATCTCAGTGGTACCAAGGGGGACAGCCCCAGCAGGGAGAGATTGTTGCTAGTAGTGCAGGATCTTCGAGGCAGTCGTGTCAGCAGAGGGGACGTGGTGTTCATGCCAACAGAGGTCGCAGTGGACGACAGCAGAACCAGGCACATATCCACAACATGTCACTGCAAGATGCCCAGAATAATCCAGATTTAATCATGGGTACGTTAAATATTCTTGGTCATTTTGCTAGAGTGTTGATTGATTGTGGTGCTACACATTCTGTTATTTCTCATACATTTGCTCAAGTGACACAACCTCATTCTACACCTCTAGGATATAATTTAGAATTTTCTATGCCTAGAGGGGATAACTGTTTTGTGGATCGGGTATATCCTGAAGGAAATTTTGTGAAAAACATGTTCATTTGAGCAACATCTATGGCATGCAATTAACAATTAAAGGCGAAATCATGCTTGTATGCACTCAAAACAAAACATTACCCATGAAATTCAAAGCCTAGTAGAAAGGTGAACCAAGACTCAACTCAAGAACAAAGTGAGTTGAGAGATTTTATACCTTTGTTGATTCCTCTTTGCATAAGTAAAGGCTAATCACCCAAGGAGAGGGCCTTCATTCCTTGCTTCTTAGATCCATGGATTTCTTGGATGAGGATGGTTGAAAGGATTCTCCAAGTTCCCAAAGTTGAGAACCTCTAATTTTTCCACACCAATGATGGACTTGAAGAAGAGATAAGTGACCTTGGAGGAGGAAAGATTGCTAGCTAATCTCCTCCAATGGGCCGGCCTTTTAGAGAGAAAGGGAGAGACATGTTATCTCCAATTTTCTCCAAAAGAAAACCTTAAAGATGAAATGTCTATAAAGTTGCCTTTATACCACCTCACAATGGAGTGGCAAACTTGCAATTAAGCCAAGTTCACTACCCCTCTCTATATGGCCGGCCATTAAGGGTTCATTGGGCTTTCATGCCCTTTGTGTTTTCAAGTTGTCATACAACTTGAGTTAATGGGCTTGACATTCAAATCTCATTGGGCCTTGCGGCCCAAAACTAACCCGAGGTCTTTAACAAACTTTATTCGTTTGATTAATTAACATATTAATTAATCATTGCCATAAATAATTAAACCATTTAATTATCCTTACTCATCTCCGTTGTTTCTTCAATCTCTACATTACACGGTGTACGATCCATTAGGTTCCTTTTAGCGAGGCAGTGGGCGATTAGAACTTTTTCAAATCGATTGTGAATTGAAACTTACTTTCAATTCTCCCTTTAGTGATTATACATGTTTAGGGCTTCCACAAACCATGAGTGACACCTAGCAGTATGTTATGGTTACCCAAGCTAATCAGAAGAGGTGGAGAACCTATTCAGTTTAGGATTACAATGCAATACGGTCTTTCTCTAATACAATACTCTTGACCACATTTTTTGGTTTGATAGTTTAATCATGTCTACTATCCAATGTGATTCATTTACTTATATGATTACCTTGAATGTGATTTGGAATGACTTCCTAAATCTCATTCATACTCTGGCCAGAGATTCTTAATCATATCATAGAGTATTCTCCCTCAAACGGTTTGAAGGTTAGAGATCTCTTGTTGCGCATTCACTTGCCTCCATGGCTAAGTGGCTTAACCCCAACTATGTCGTGGACACCTTCTGACAAAGTGACTTTGACATAGTCAAAGATCAAGGACCTAACCACAAGACAATTATGATGCCTCAGGTCAAATGACTACTTTGTATTATCCCAACCATGAGTTCTCATGTGACATGAGTATGAGAACTCCTCGTTGATCGTGTTCAGTGGACTCATTCTTTATTGAGCACCTACATGCTTGTCTTGGTGTCAATCACACCAATGACTCGAGACCAGTCACTCTCCCTGAGAGAAGACACAGCACGTACTGATCTTAACGGACTGTCAATGCCCAATTGGCAATCATATGATCAGGAACGTTTAGGATATGTATACGAAAAAGAATGGTCTCATGAATCTAACTTCTTTAAATTACATTCTCCTAATTACATATTCCTTGGACTTATCGTTTAGGCATATAACATTTATATGAGACGGCTTAAAACAATAATCTTTGCCCTTGATATTAAACTAGATTAGTTTAACATGTGAAATGTCCATAAAGTATCATCATATGATTGGTTTTAGGGCACATTTCCAACATATCCAGGATGTCCAGTGATAGTAGAGGGTATTATTATGCCGGCTAATCTTATGTCGTTGGATATTATGGATTTTGATGTGATTTTGGGCACTAATTGGTTGCACTATAATCGTGCCAAGATAGATTGTTATGGGAAGACAGTCACATTTCATTGTCCTGGATTACTTGAAGTTACATTTGTAGGAGAGCTTAGTGGGGTGAGGCATGGTATTATTTCAGCCATGAAAGCAATGAGATTGTTATCGAAAGGTTGTCAGGGATATTTGGCTCATGTAGTGTTGAATGATGATGCCCCTAGTAGTGTGGAGAATGTTCATGTGGTTAGATATTTTCGTGATGTATTTCCTGAGGATTTGCCTGAATTGCCGCCAGATAGAGAGGTGGAGTTTGTTATTGATCTGCTTCTAGGTACGAATCTCATATCCTTAACTCCTTATAGAATGGCTCATGCTGAGTTAAAGGAATTAAAAGTGCAGTTACAAGTGTTAGTGGATAAAGGTTTTATTCAGTCGAGTACTTCACCTTGGGGAGCTCCAGTTTTATTTGTGAGGAAGAAAGATGGAACTTTGAGGCTATGCATCGATTACAGGTAATTGAATTGGGTAACCATTAAAAACCGTTATCCATTGCCTCGTATAGATGATTTGTTTGATCAACTCAGAGGTGCCTGTGTATTTTCTAAGATTGACTTGAGGTCGGGATACTATCAGTTGAAGATTAAAAATGAAGATGTCCCTAAAACCGCATTCAGGACTCGATATGGTCATTATGAGTTTCTTGTGATGCCATTCGGGTTAACAAATGCACCGGCAGCTTTTATGGATTTGATGAATTGAGTATTCCAACCATATTTGGACAGGTTTGTTATTGTCTTTATTGACGATATCCTGGTATACTCTAAGTTTAAGGCTAAGCATGCTAGACATCTGAAGTTGGTATTGAGCAGTTTGAGGGAACACCAACTATATGCTAAGTTTAGCAAATGTGAATTTTGGTTGAATCAAGTGGCATTTTTGGGACATGTCATTTCTACTCAAGGCGTTCAAGTGGATTCTCAAAAAGTGGCAGCTGTGGAGAATTGGGAGCAACCTCGAATCGTCACCGAGGTATGGAGTTTTCTTGGCTTAGCAGGCTATTATAGACGGTTTGTTAAGGATTTTTTAGTGATTGCTTTGCCATTGACGAGATTGACGCGCAAGGAGGTTAAGTTTGAGTGGGATAGTAAATGTGAGCAAAGTTTCCAGTAGTTAAAGTATTATCTCACTCATGCTCATGTTCTAGCGCTTCCAGATGATAGCGATAATTATGAGGTTTATAGTGATGCTTCTCTGAATGGTTTGGGTTGTGTATTGATGCAAAATGGTAGGGTAATTGCTTATGCTTCGAGACAGTTGAAACCTCATGAGAAGAATTACTCTACACATGATTTGGAGTTAGCGACTATTATCTTTGCTTTGAAGATTTGGAGACATTATCTTTATGGTGAGAAATGTAAGATCTTCACAGATCATAAAAGTCTCCAGTATCTGTTTACTCAGAGAAATCTTAATCTTCGTCAGTGGAGGTGGATTGAGTTACTTAGTGACTATGATTGCACGATTGAGTACCATCCTGGTCGTGCAAATGTGGTGGCTGACGCACTTAGTAGAAAGACTCCAGCCAGACTTAATGCCATCTATGATTGTCATGTTCTTTTTCTAGTAGATTTGAGGTCCACTGGAGTGGAGCTAGGACTGGAAGATCGAGGAGAAGCCTTGCTTGCTAATTTCCAGGTTAGGCCAGTTTTAATTGATCATGTGCTGGAGGCTCAGATGATTGATGAGGAGACCCAGGAAATAATTCAAGCAAGGAACCAAGGTAAAAAGAAAGATTTTGAGATTCGAGAAATTGATGGCATGCTTATGCAGGAAAGCAGGATGTATGTGCTGAATAATGCAGAGTTAAAGAAAGAAATTTTGGATGAAGCACATATTTCAGCATATGCGATGCATCCGGGAGGCACTAAGATGTATCATACCATTAGACCATTTTATTATTGGCTTGGTATGAAAAGAGAAATTGCCAAATATGTGAGTAGGTGTGCCATTTGCCAACAGGTTAAAGCTGAAAGAAAGAAGCCGTTTGGATTGATGCAACCACTTCTCGTTCCACAGTGGAAATGGGAAAATATTGCTATGGATTTTGTGTACAAGCTCCCTCGTACACAGAATGGTTATGACGACATTTAGGTGGTAGTTGATCGGCTTACGAAGTCAGCGCATTTTATTCCAATAAGGGAGAAGTATTCGTTAAGCCGATTAGCTAAGTTATTTATATCACAGATTGTGAAGTATCATGGTGTGCCAGTTAATATTATCTCGGATCAAGATCCCAGATTTACTTCCAAGTTCTGGATAGCATTCCAGGAAGCTCTTGGTACGAGATTGCTTTATAGTACGGCATATCATCCTCAGACAGATGGACAATCTGAGAAGACCATTCACACATTAGAGGATATGTTGAGATCTTCAGTTCTGCAGTTTGGAGATGGTTGGCATGATTGTTTGGATCTGATGGAGTTTGCCTACAACAACAGTTATCATTCGAGCATTGATATGACACCATTTTAGGCACTTTATGGGAAATCTTGTCGTACGCCTCTATGTTGGTCAGAGGTTGGCGAAAGAGCTTTGGTGGGCCCTGAGATTGTGGATGTGACTACTCAAAATGTTCAGGTAATTAAGTCTAACCTGAAAGCGGCCCAAGATCGACAAAAGAGCCTAGCAGACAAGCATGCCATTGATCGGAAGTATGATGTAGGTGATTGGGTATTTCTAAAGCTATCACCTTGGAAAGGTGTTGTACGATTTGGAAAGAAAGGAAAGTTGAGTCCTAGGTACATTGGACCATATATGATCACCGAGCGAGTCGGTGAGGTTGCTTACAGGCTTGAGTTACTCCCAGAGTTGTCAAAGGTGTACGATGTATTTCATGTTTCGATGCTTCGACATTATGTGTCAGATCCTTGACATGTGATTCCTCCTCAACCTTTGGAAATCAATTCGGACTTGACTTATGATGAGGAACCAGTGACTTTGTTGGATTGGAAGGATAAAGAACTGAGGAACAAGACAATTCGTTTGGTAAAAATGTTATGGAGAAATCATTCAGTGGAAGAAGCTACTTAGAAGACAGAGGATCAGATGAGAGAGATGTATCCACGCTTGTTTTATGATTATTAGTGGATATATTGTTTGTATGTAATTTCGAGGATGAAATTTTATAAGGTGAGGAGATTGTAACAGCCTGCCCCGGAAGATTATTTTTTATGACAATTTTACCCTTGGATGTTAAAGTGTATTGTATGATTTAAGTTGGATTTGGACCCATTTATTATTTTTCCCTAAGTTGTTGGACCCAATTGGAAGTAAGGGAATTATTGGTTTTTGATTGGTGGCTTTTGGACCACACACATACCTTCTCTTTCTCTCTCGTGGACTTCTCTCTTTCTTCTTCTCGGCATTTTCGTATAGGAAATCCAGGAACCATCTCAAACCTTGCAGATCAAAACCAAGGTAAGCAATTTCGTGTTCCTTGTAACCTCAGGAGTCCATTGGTACAAGTTTTAAAACCTGAAACCTTCGAAAACCTCGTGAAACCTAACCCTCGAATTGTGCACTGTTCATGCACACGTAAATATGTTGTTTTCAAGGAATTCTAAGCTCATAGGAAGCTTAATGAGGTCCTCATGAGTCTCGGTGTAGTTCATTTGAAGAATTTGGACGTCGGGATCATAGGAAACGAAGAGTTACAGGTTTAGTCAGAATTTCGAAGCTTCCCCGACATGATTTCGTGAGATTTGAAGCTCCAAATAGGTATAACGCCATTCTTCTCACTCTAAGCTTTCATTGGTTCAAATTTCATGAAAAATGGTTGAGAAACGAGTGAGAATAGTGAGTTTAAAGTTTTACCCAGTTTTTCCGGCGACCAGCGACTTGCCGGGGACGAAGACAGAATATTCCGTCAGTTTGGACGGAATATTCTCACTGCGTCAGTTAATTTGGACGGTTTCCGTTGGGTTTTAACAGAATATTTTGAGGAATATTCCTAACGGCAGTTAGGGAATTCGTCAGGATTCCTTGCGCGTGGTGGCGCGTCTTGCCGTGCACCCGCCGGCGCGTGACGACACGTGGGAGGTCCAAAAATATTTCTAAAAATATGAGGATGATCCTGAGGTCGTATAGATTATTGTGGTATATTCATATACCTATTTTGAGCAATGTATGAGAAGTTATTAGCTAGTTTTGCCTATGTGCTTTAAAAATAACGTTTTTATAGTTAATTCGCATATAGGTGAGACTTATCCCGAGGACGAGCGTATCCACGGGCGACTCGGGGGCTACGACCCTTCGACATGTCAGTGAGTGGGTTTTGTTTTCAGTATATATTTATATACTTGATATATTTCCCAGAAATGCATTTTTAAGGAAAGTATGCTTTGAAATAATATGCCAAATGCTTCTATATTTTGAATATGCATTGCATGGTTGCATATATATGTAAATGTGGTGATGTGGAGGCACATGTGAGTTCAGGTAAGTTATGTTTGGTTGTGTGAATCATCGATGATGTGATATGTGATATGTGATTAAGTAATGTTGAGCACATGAAGCTGTACCTAAAGTGATTGTGAATTAGCCAGAGATACGAAGTACATGCCTGTTTATTTAGGTCACCTCCCATACTATATGCTCATATTGGATCCAACTTAAGTGCACAGCCTTGTCGTACAAACCTTATTATAGTTCCGACTCATAGGTGACTAGCGATTTATCACCCGCCTATTATGAGAGAATAGAATTGAGCATAATTATAATTCACCCAATCTTGTCGTACAGACCCTTTTTAGTGGTTCTGACTTATATGCAGTATATTGCCGTATAGGTCATAGTAGTGACTCTGCTAGATTGAGTTTGAGCTATGAATTCAGTTGTACAGACTACCACAGGAGTTCTGGCTAACATATCACATTTCTATGAAATTATTCTAACCTGAATTGTTTACTCTATTATATCTTGGCATGGTATATATATACCTATGAATATGATTATGTGAAGCATGAACTGAATTGATATGATTTCAGATACATTCATTTATGTATATGCTTATATTCTGATTCTGGGAAAAATTATACATGTTTTACAGCGAGGGGTTAGTATATTGATAAATGAGATGATTTTGTAAAACATTTGTTTTTGCCCACTCACGTTTTCTGTTTTGCGCCATTCCAGGTTTTAAGTAAGCTTGTTGTCGATGGCTCGGGATCGTCAGCAGCTCTGACCTATTTGAATAATAGTAGGACATTCCTAGTACTGTGTAACTAGTACTTGTCCTACTGGACTACACCTAGACTTTATGCTCTGATTAGGAGTGTTCACTGTTGTAACTAACTCTTATCACTTTCGTTTAGTAGTGCACTCTAGTAATCTGGTTTTTAATTATTCGTATAGTTGCTATCTTTATCGCTTTCGCACTATGCACATGACTACGTCACCCTCATGTGACGGCCAGCATGCCTTGACCCCGGTCGGGGTGTGTCAAAATAAATGTGTAAAAAATAAAATGTCTAAAATACCCTGAAATTTAACAGTCCATTAATGGAAGTGGGTAAAGTAAGAAAAAATAGTAGAAAATGTCAGTTTTCAGGGGGCAAAGTGAGACAAAACCAGTTTCAAGGGGTAAACTAAAACTCAATGGTAGTTTCAGGGGCATTTCGACTAATAAGCCATTTAATTATATACTTTTACAGTCCCCATCTATTAAGAAATTCCTCAAACAATTTTATTTGAGAGATACCTTATGGTGTCTATTTCGTAATTTTTTTAACAATTTAAACCATCTATATTTTAATTCATCATTCATAGATACTTATAGGATATTAGAGAAACCCAAAACAATTAAGACACCCAATTGTAATGAAGAAAATCGACAAATACGATTTTCAACACTAAAATGACTACATTTAATCCAAAGGTCATATAGTTTTGGACTTGGGTGATTTATAGTAGATATTGTGGAGACATAAATTAACCACATCCAGTAGGAGAACGCGACATGGACCATTAGCTCAATATAACAAATTTACTCTTGAGTCACAAGTTGACCACACACTAGACCTTAGTGGGCAAAGCATATGCATGTCCTGTAGGTCTTGGGCCTTTGGGCTTATAAACATATCAAGGCGTCCTTTGGGCCTTTGATATGCCCTCTCCTACGATTGGGCCTTCCCCGGCTCAAGGAGGCAGGGATCAATGTTTCAGCATCTCCCTTAGGTGTCCTCCGCTTTTACGCGAAGTGTGATTTGCACCACTCTAGTAGAACACAATGGTTTAACCTTGCTTTCAGGATGCCTATGAGGTGTCTATCTTATAAATAGGCAAGTCAAACAAAGAAATCAGTAGTCACCACTTACTACTTAGAATTCTTTCAAACTATAAATAGCCTAGTCAAACAGAGAAATCGGTAGTCTCTCCTTTTTCTTGGGTGTTCGTCAATTAACCTAACGAGTCAATCCATTCATGGTGAAAATTTGACAAGTTCCGACCCTGATATTCTCTGAATACCCGGATAGGCACGTGTTGACCGACACCTGAGGGTGATGAAAGCCATTTATTGATTACAAGAGTAATGATTAGGAGGAAATATTGATGAATAAACATTAGAATCTAAAGGTAACAAGTAAAGTTTAAGGAAAAGTCTAGAGTGCATGGAACACGTTCTAAAACAAGATCACAAAAGGAAAGATCATTACAAGATATCATACAAGTGAGTGATAGATTGCTACTGGTAGGGGAATGCCTCGTACGCCGTGTCATAGTCCTCATTTCTAAGACCTGAATAGGGGCGCAAAACAAAGGTGAGTGGACCAAGTTCATATATACAATAATAATAAAACAGTTATCAATATACTAACCTCCACAGTTTATATAAATAAAACTACTAGCATAATAAGTGATGGTTTTACTGAAAACCCTAGCATGCGAAAAATATCTCAAAAGACATATCGCTAAATAACAAAATATTAAACATCTCATAGATCGTCTCGTAACGCGATGTACTACTAGTTAGATCACTGAATAAAAATATATCTCCCGGCCCTATGCCAGCACCGTGGTCTCTGCGCCCGTAGCCAGAGATTACCAACTCCCGGCCCAATGCCTGCTCCGTGTCCCTCAACTCGTAGCTAGGGATTATTTCTCCCGATCTATTTGCCAACACCAAATCCTCACCCCAGGCGGCATAATGTCCACTAGGTATGCACAAATAGTTACGCCTCTCATAAATAACCACTTTATAGTATAAAGTCATCCATCGTCTATACTATAAAAAGGGGTTTCTAAAACATGTTCTAGCATCCTATCGTCATCCATCAGATAGTCTACCAGTTCGAGGTTTTTATAGAAAATACTATATATTAAAATATAGCTCAATATAGGCCAACAATTAATTTCTCACCAAAAACACGAGACGAAAATCAACATATTCAATAAACATGGTTAACATAAAAATCAGTTCATAAACTCGTAAGGCATGCATTTAATTTATGCAATTGAACTATAAAATCATGTCATTTTAGAAGGGGTCGACTCACAGATACTCCTTAGCAGTAGAGTTGTGTGGATAAGGATTAAAATTTTCCTCACTAGCAACTTCGCCTAAACACAAAAAGGTAATAAATAAATAAAAGGATTTTCTAAATGGTTTGGGCTTGAACAAAGTAAAATAAAGGATTTGGGTTGAATGGTTAAAGCCTAATGTGTTTAGGTAAAGGGTTTTGGTTTTGGATATGAATAAATGGGTGGTTTGGGCTTGAGCCCAAACCCACACACACACGCCAACACACACACACATGCGCATACACAATACACGCACAGACACACATGCACATACACAACACACGCGCACACACACGGGCACAACACACACACACACACATGAGCACAACACAGACACACATGCACAACACACGAACACCACACACACACACTCACATACGTACGGCCCAAAACACACACACACACTTACGCACAGCTCAACTCACACACACACTACACACACTCACGGCCCATGCAGGGCACGGCTCGCAGGCCAACTAACCAAAAAGGGAAATGGGCTGGTTCAAGTAAGGGCTAAGGCCCGTGGGTGTTTGAGAAGGCTTGAAGGCCTGGGTGGCTTGGGTGCAGTCAGGGAAGAACACCGGAGCTGTTATAGCTCCGGTAGATGGCAAACGTGAAATCAAACACCTAATCTAGTACCAAAATGAAGAGGGAAAATAGCTGAAATGATGGGAACAGAATTATACCACTTAGAGTCTCAATTATGGTCAAGAATGGCGAGGTGGATCTCGGACCTCGTCGGTTTTTCTCGCCGGGTTTTGGAAAACAAAAATATAATGCATGCTCAGATTAAAACCTTCCATTGAACTGAAAAAAAACTCAACAAAACATACTAGAGTAAAGCACTCGCCTGAGTTCGAGTTTCAAAGATTTGAAGCTCTCGGCTTCAATGGCAGAATACATAGAGGTGTTCTACTGACGCATGCAGGGTTATAACTGTGTTCCTCAAGCTCCAAGGATTTTAGCTATGAGGTTAAACTGTTGGTTCTGATTAGTTTTCAAAGAGAAAGAAAACAAGAGCTCTCGGAGCTCTAGGGTGCGTGGAGGTTCCCGTGAGAGAGAGAGAGAGAGAGAGAGAGAGAGAGAGAGAGAGAGAGAGAGAAAGAGAGAGAGAGGTTTGAGATGGAAAGCTCGGGAAGAGAGGGAAGAGAAGAGAGAGAACCTGCCACTTGGCAGTTTAGAAGCAATAGGGAATCTATATCAACGACAAGGATTAAAAGAGATAAAGGACTAAATTGATAGATTTAAAAATGGTCTAGGGGAAAAATAGAAATAAAATAGAAATAAAATAGAAATATGGAGGTGGTTGTAACAAAAATTGCTTCTAGAGAGATAATCTTTAAGGAAATTCCTAAAATATAGATGGGTGAGATTGTTGAAATAAATTATAGAGCGACCCGACAAGAGATCCCTCAAATAGGCTTATTTGAGCAGAGACCTCAATTGAAGCTAATTGTACACTTATATGTTAAAAAAGATAAACATACTAGTGTATTTCAAAATTAATTGAATATATACACAACCATAATAAGAAAAAACAATAAATTGCATGTATGAAAAAGTTATAAAAAAAAATCCGAACACTTATAAAATATATGAATTCCAAAATTTCAAATTTGAAAATTCTAATATGATCCGATCCGAGCCGAATTGTTTGGAATGAAAATTGAAAACTACCCCTAGCCGTGACCAACTGAACCCTTCTATTATGTCATTTTTCATCATTTTATTCGAGGCTAGTAATAATGTGGTACTCCTCTTCATCTAGTGGTATTCCTCTTTACCTGTAAAATTTCAACAATCTAATCCTAGTAGTATTCCTCTTCACCTGTAAGTGAGAGGTTTTAAATTTGATTCTTGCCACAGTGAATTTAAGCCACATTATTGGTAGCCGCATCTACCATTATTGTGGTAGATTTATTTCAACAATCAAACCCATCTATAATAATGTTGTTCACTTACAACTGAACCCTTTAAATTTGAAATTTTACTAGCATTTGAACCACATTATAATATGATCACCTAGCTAACCCTTCTATTTGTGTGTTAGCTAGGATTGATAACGTTGTTGGTGTTGGTAGCCGTATGAACACTGGAATTTCCTTGCAAATAATATAAGGTCAAGGAGAAAGACACACTTATACATCTAAATAATGATATCCCTGCATGTTTTCTTGTATGTAATCCTTTGCCTTGTCTTTGTCTCTGTCTCTGTCTTTGATTTAAAAAAAAAAAAAATTAGTTGCCGGACCTTCATGTAGATCTATGATGAACTTTTGTCGAGTCAACTGGGGAGTCATGAGATGTAGGGTCCTTTCTAAAAGGATGGACGTCAAGTTTAGCATTTGGATTCTTTCTTGGGACAAATATATGATATAGTATTCCATATAGCTAGCTACCGACATAACTTGTGGATTAAAACTATATCGATGACTAATTTAATATATAATTTAATAATATTTATTGTTTGACAAAAATAAATGGATAAGTTCTCTAATGATCAATAATTTGATATGGTAATAATTTGCACAAAAGTATAGAGAGAGTAAAACCCCAACATGATCATCACATAAACAAGAACCAGTAACCGTCGAAATAAATCTACCACAATAACAGCATATGCGACTTATCAATATTAGAATCCACACACAAAGTCATCACCAAACGGTAAGAACACGTTACCCGCTAAAATGGCACAAACAACTTTAAAAAACTAAATAATAAAGAACGATCAGCTCCATTTTAATAGTGAATGTTAAACCGGCAGCTAAACCACATGCCTACATTCATTTGTGATATAATAGTTTCAGTTTATATGTGACCCACGGGATATGCAATGGTATGGTAGAGTTTTCGTTTTCCCATTTAGATAAGATGAACAATTGGTGGTGAAGATTGGAAAAATGATGTCTTGCCTTCGTTTTCAGCAAGACCAAGTCAAATATGTAACTTGGAATATCAATCAAACAAAAGACTTTTGGGGCACGTTTCGTCTCACTTAATCTAAAGAAAACGATGTTGCTCTCGTCTAAGTTGACACACGCAATAATCTCTGTTAAAAAATAAAAATAAAAAAACGCATACACACACACAATAATCACAGCTACTATTTTACTAAGGGATAGTTCGTAAGCAATTTACACCTGAATTAAAAAACAGAGATAAAAATATTATTTAGTATTACGGTCTAGTGATATTCATCTTCACTTGTAAATGAGAAGTTTTAAGTTCGATTTTTGCTAAAGACGAATTTGAACCCTATTATTACTAGCCATTGTGAGGCTAAGCCCACTCACTCTCCTTAGTGTACACAATATCATTTATTAAAAAAACAAACACGGAGATAAAAATGATTGGATGTGTGAATTGGTTTGATTAGGAAAAACTTACACAATATATTGTAAATTGTTGTTATAAGAATGTTTCCTTTACATTTGGGAAGAGTAAGGGAGGAAGACTATAAGCTATTACAGCATTCCAATTATATGTGACATCTTTGTTTATTTAGAATTGGAGGTTATGAATCGGAATGATACATGCTTGCTCATGTTGAGATAAATTACCCTTTTTTAGTTGATTTGAGATTAGTGATTGTAAGATATGACTCCTTTCAAGTTTGAGTCCTTATATGTTGGTAAAATACAGAATCAAAGTTTGAATGATATTAAAGACTGTTTTGGTATTACTATGCTTTGATATAAAAACATCTCAGTACCAAATCAGTACTAAATTAAGTCTCGTTTGAAATTGCTTTTAAAATGGCTAAAAACGCTTTTGTGAAAATGTGTTTCGTATGAATCCTTAGCTAAAATGTAAGTGAATCTTAGAAAAACACTTAAATGTTTCCTATAAGAAGTATATAATTGGTGCTTCTTGCAATAAGCACTTCAAGTGATTTTGGAATTCAAAAATATTTTCTCTAAAAGCGCTTTCAATTGTTTTAAAAGTACTTTCAAATGCGTTCTTACTTCTTATTAATATATTGTATTTGGCTGCCCACTATTAATAGTAAACAAGCTATTAGAATATTAAAAGGAGTTATTTCTTAATGTTATTAAATATCCTAGTATATCCATAAATTTTAATAATTGTCACTTTCTACGCAATATTAATTAGACAAGATATTGAAACTTTGGTCATATTATAGCCGCTGGTATGAAAGTTAGACTTATGGTCAGGATGATGCTGAAATACCTTTGTGAGTCTTCTCAGTCTCTGGAATGAGTGAATAACCGTAGATTGCCACCAGTTGTTCCCATTTTCAAGAAGAAAAAAAAAAAAACTTTGATCATATTATAGTTATCAATATTTTTTAAAATTTTTTTTTTTTTGTAGTTTCATATGTTATGTGAATTGTGTATAGATTTGGATAAGGGAGACTTTGGATGCGGTCCCTAGTTATGAATAATCTTTGACTGAAACTTTGTTGGTTTTCAATTTTTGATCCAAGTCCCTAAAATTAATTGATAATTTATTTCTATGTACGTTACTATATTTTTTAAATTAAAAATTAAAATTTATAGTTGTTTATTGTCACAGCCCGTTCCAAAATATTACATTCGTGGCTGTGAATGGACGAAATTGCCCTTAAGAAATACTAAGTATGTGAAGCTCAAGTTGATAATTATCTAGGTTCCTAAGTTTTGAAAATAAAATGGAATTTAATAAGGATGGAACTTAGATTTTTAGGTTAAAATTTTGTGGTTTAGAGTTGGGGATTGGAAAAGGACCACGTGGGATCCCCATTCCTTATTTCCCTCCCCATTTCCCGTATACTGTCCTTCATACTCTCTTTCTCTTCCTCAGACCTCACTCTCTCTCTCTCACCCTCTCGAACACACGGGCAACCATCAAAACCACCTAAAACTATTACCAACGCCGGATTTAAAACTACCATTGCACTCCTGAGGACTCCACGATCACGTAGGTACCAGTTTAAGGTAAGTTTCACTTCGAAAACCCTAGTTTCTAAAATTGCCGTGAATGTGTACTGTTCATGAGCTTTGAATTGGTTGATTTTTAGGACAATCCAAGCTCATAGTGAGCTTAGTGAGGTCCCAAGGAAGCTCGGAGTGCTTCGTTGGAAGGATTTGGACGTCGGGATCACGAGGGTTAAGTTTGGCCGGTTTTGCTTGGATTTTTCCGGTGAGATTTAGTTGTTTTTGAAGCTTAAAAGTAGTATATTGTGATTCTACATGTTGAGGGCTTTAAATTGATATATTATACGAAGAAAATGGTTGAGAAACGAAGGAGAACGAAGCATTTGAAAATTCCCCAGTTTTCCGGCCACCGGAAAAACCAGTCCGGCGACCCAAGGAAGAAGAAGGTGCTACAGTAAAAATAAAAAAATAAAAATAAAAATATTTTAAAAATATGTCGACGTCCGTGACGTCGAGTAGATCACTGTGGTATATTCATATACCTAAATTGAGCACCGTATGAGAAAGTTATTAAGGATTGTTGGTTAGGTGTTCGAATAACGTTTTATAGTTTTCGCATTAGGTGAAAATGTGAATTGATGATCCGACCGTTGGATCGTCACCAAACTTTGATACGTTGTAATACGTAATATTTGAGGATTATTGGAACTTACGGATTGGGAATCCGAGTTACGGATCTTCCGGAATTGGAATTGTAAGTCCATAATATAAAATGTTAACCGTCACTTAGTTTTGGAAATTGACGGAGATCCGACCGTTGGATGGTAATGAAATTTTAGGATGTTATCCTAGAGATATATTGTGGACCTCTGGAAGTTATGGATTTAAAATCTGAGTGGCAGATCTTCCGGATCGAACTACGTAGTGACGTATTTTATATAAGTTATGTATTCTATCGATATGAATTCTGAGCCTGGATTTGATTACTATTCTAGGCGGCGATCGTCATGACGCCTTGATGTGTGGTGCTAGGGAGTTGTTGGACGAACTCCAGGTGAGTGGGCAGTTTTGTTTTCCGTATATATATATATACTTGACGTTTCCCAGAAATTGAATTGAAATGAAAATATGTTTAAAATGAAATGCATATGAGTTATGTGGAAAAACGGGAAGTGAAATACCATGCATAGAATTGATATGAAAAGTATATAGAAATGTGAGTTGAAATGCCATGCATGAATTAATATATGATGCATATGTATGAATTGGTGCGGTGGACGCACAGGTAAGAATTGATTTATGATGCATATGTATGAAATGGTGCGGTGGACGCACAGATGAGTATTTAATTACTGTTATGATGATGATGATATATATTGAGCTCAAATCCTGCACCATGGTTTAGTGCTTATAGTATTCACCGCATCGCACGCTCGCCTTGGATCCAAGTAGATGCTAGTCGTACAGTCCACGCGGAGTGGGTACGACAGACCAGTCGCGAGAGTGTTAGTGAGATTCCGACTGGTGGGTGACCTTAGATTATGTGCACAGATGATTTATGAGAAGCACTAGAGCGTAACTTGTGTGCAGAAGGCCGGACGGGTCACAGAGGTGACTCCGGTAGAGTGATAATGATAGATTTTGAGCTCTAGGTTCAACCGTATAGGGCTATTAGAGGGCCTACGGTTGATTACTTTCTTGCACCTGATATGATTATGTTGATGCATGCATACCTTATTACTGTTGAGATGATGTGGCACGGCATAATTAATATGAGAAATGTTGAGATGACATGGCATGGCATGATTGATAAAGAGATAATGTTGAGATAGTAAAAATGAAGTTTTGAGAATATATATGTATATTTATATTTTACATTTCTGGGAAAGTATACAGGTTTTACGGAGAGGGGTTACAACGTTTTGAGAAATGTTTGGATTTGGAAAAGAATTGTTTTACTGACCCACTCAATTTTGGTTTTGCGCCCCTCCAGGTTCAGGAATCACAAATGTGTGGTGACTACGAGGAATTCGACGGTGTTCTGACAGATTGGACAAAATTAGGACTCACCTTCGGGTGTATCAACTTATAAATTGTATAATTAAAGCTTCCGTACTGTGCAAATGGTTACGTCACTCTCACGTGACGGCCAGCATGCCCTCCTTCGGGACGGGGTGTGTCATTTATAGTAATGAGATTTTAAATAAAAAACATAATTTGTGGGATTAAAAATATTAAAATATAAATATACTATTGTGTGTGTGTGTAAACATGGGTACATTCATAAAAAATAACCAAAAAATTATTATATCAAAACATGGGTACATTCTTCAAAATGGGTACATTTAGCAAAAATAAAAATGGGTACAAATAAATAAAAAAATATGGGTACAATACAAATAAAACTTTAAAAAATATGGGCACAAAAAGAAATTAATATATGGGTACAAATTAAAATTGAAAGGAAAATTGGTACAAATTAAAAAAGGGTTGCAAATTAAAAATGGGTACAAACTAAAAATAAAAATATATGATAAAAAATTTAGCCATAAATATAAATATACTAATTGTAACATTTTTAATATTAAATGAATATATTTAGAAATAAAAAATATTTTATTATTGAAATAATTAATGATATTATTAATACAAAGGACCTTGATCAAAAATTGAAAAGTAATAAGGTTTTAATCAATAGAGTAGTAAAAATAAGGATGAAAACCTAATTACTCCTTTGGATAATCATATGATATTTTTATGGAATCGTGAAGACGGATGCAAAATCTCAAAAGATTGTGCAAGATTATGACAATTTTCTCGTCCGAATACGTTGCCACTCACGTTTTCGCTCTTGTGAAAACAAAAAGCTCAAACACATTAAGCAAATTTTATGGACAACATCAGGTGGGATCCTGCTGGAGTCTAAAATTGTGGTCAAAATCTGCATAAATAACAGCAACCAAATTGCATTCACATCCTCAGGTTTGGCAAGAATTGCATCTGCATGCCTCGTGTTTAAAAACTGATGGCTATCCTACATCGGTCGGGGAAAGACAAAAATAATGAGTTTAAATATGATTAGTCTATTTTAACTATAATTAAGATCTTTTGTGATAAAACTTCACACCTGACCTATTGGGTAGATGATAATTACCTAGTTTGGAACTTTAATGGTGTCGTTAGAATGGGGCTCCAAGGCCCATCAATCTAAAATTTTAACATGGTATCAGAGCCAAGTTATGGGCCCGTACAAAGCCAAAGTGCTTGACACCAAGAAGTAGGTCTGACAATTCCTGACACGACCCGATAACCGACATGACACGAAATTAATAGGCGTTCGGGTTGACACGATAACGAATCAGGTATTTATCAGATAACCCGATAAGCACATATTAAGCTAATAGGTTAGTTCGGGTATACAGGTGAGTAACACGATACACGATAAGCAAAATATTAATTTTATAATTTTATAACCCTAAAAAAATACTATAATAAATATTTATATTAATTTAACAATTTTATACCCCAAGAAACTATTATATATATATATATATATATATATATATTAAATTTAATTTAAAAAATTGGTGACCATTGGATTGGCTAAGATTTAATCTCAGCCGTCCATTGTGCATTAGGTTGGAGGCTATCCTTCTTTTCTCTCTCATTCACTCTGATCTCTCCAGTCCAGACTTACTCCCTCACTGTCTCCTTAATCTGCATCTCTCTCGCATCCTCCTCCATTCACTTCCTTCAACTCGACTCTGGTAGCCACAAGAAAACCACACCCAGGCAAGCACACACACTAAAGGTATGCATTTTGTATTTTTGGGTATTTTGTGTTTTTTTCAAAAACTAGTGATTTGGGGTTTTCGTTAAAATTAAAACTAATGGTTAGGTATTTTCTAGGTTTGGGGTTTCTGGGGTTTTTTTATTTTGGAGATTCTGGAGTTTCTAGGTTGGGGCATATTTGCAAACATTCAAAAAACCCAGCGATCGAGCAAGTGTGCTTCGCGTTGGCTTCGCAAGCTTGAAAATCACAAAAGGACGAGGCAAAAATAGAATCAAGCATTAAATACATTAGCATAGAGCACACACTTTGTGTGTGTGTGAATAATTTCTCTTAATAAGTGCATATTTTTTTTTAATTACATAATTACTGTTTTATCCTCCTTATGTAAATATTGTGTATCAAAAGTGAGGATAAAATTGGAAAAATATGATCGTCATTATCTAAAAAAAGAGGGTAAAATAGGAAAAATAGGGATATGATTGTCATTTTGTCAAAAGATACAAAATTACTATTTTACCCTCCTTTTGTCAATAGTGTGTATCAAAAGTAAGGGCAAAAAATAGGAAAAAAAAGAAAAAAAAGTTGACAATGAGGGTTTTCTTAATAATAGTATAGATATATATATTGGAGATATGTGAACGCCGTGAGTTCATTTGTATCTATGTTTCATTTGTGGTCTATTTACTTGAAGTTAATAAGTGGGGTCTATATTTGTTTTCCGGATTTGGAAATTTGGAACAAGTAAAGCAATTAAGCAAGGCTGCAACTTGCAACTGCAAGATATTTTTAATTGAATTGTGAATTTGAAAGTAAATTTGAATTGGATTGTGATTTGTGGAGATGTGAATTGGATTTTGAAATTGAATTGGATATGTGAATTTGAAATGGATATAGATAGGTGAAATTGAATTGGATATGTGAAATTAACATAGATATGTGAAATTGAAATTGAAATGGATATGTGAATTTGAAATCAATATGGTATGAATTTGGTATGAGCAAGATTTCGCATCTTGATAATTCAAATGCTCCAGTGAATTCAGTGCCTAATCATCAAACTGAATCTGGAAATGTTCTCTTTAAGGTAACCTAAGTTTGTTTTTATTTACTTTATATATTTGTAGTAGTAGTACTATAAAAAGTGTTGATATTATATTTGAAATTGACATGATGCATGATTCTTATTACGTGTTTGTTTTTATTTTTTATGATGTAGGATTTTGATAATAATTACAATGGTTCAAGTTCGATTGAAAAAAAAAATGAATTGCATAAGTATTTGGAGGATAAAAGAATAGATAGAAAAGTAGACATAGATGTTCTTTTTTGGTGGCAAATGGAGCGTTTTAATTATCCGATAATTTCTCAGTTAGCATGAGATGTGTTAACAATTCCCATTTCAACTGTTGCATTAGAATCTGCATTTAGTATTGGGGGTAGAGTACTAGATCAATATCGTAGTTCATTGTTACCAGAAATAGTTCAAACTTTGTTTTGCACACGAGATTGGCTATTTGGAAAAAAAGGTAATATATTTTTATATGGTATAATACTATTGTTTTATTTCTTTTCATAATTATTTTGGTAAACTGCCTATAATTTGAATGATTTTTAATGTTTGGGTTTTCTATACTTAGTTTATAGGGAAGAGAGTTTTGACGTGGAAAACCTTACTAAAAACATCATCAACTTAACTCTTGAAGGCAGTAGATCAAGCCAAAGTTCCAATACAATTTCCTCATGATGATCGATGAAAATTGAGGATTTTGTAAAAAGAATAACATGTAAGCTTTGAGTTCCATTGGCAATGTTTAAACTTTTGAGAAAGGTTTCACAACCTTGAAAACAAAAACTCTTTCATTTTGCATATCCTTGCACATTTAATATTTTGTAATAGACTAGTAGTGTATGAATGTTTTTTTATTAGACTCTTATTTTCGAGTGTAGATATAGTACTTAAACGATAAATGTATTTTAATGTTTTGAAGTAATATTTATGTGGCAATGTGTGGTGGTATGTGCAAATTTAAGGAAAAAAAAACATTTTTCTTAACGTGTGTGACACGACACAACTCGTTAAGATCACATGTGTTACACGAAAACACCATGAACACAACAGACATGATCCGTTTACCAAGCCTACCGGGAAGTGGGCATGTGCCTATCCTACATCGATAAGAGAAAGAAAAAAATAATGAGCTTAAATATGATTATCCCACTCTAACTAATATCGAGGCATTTTGTGATAAAACTTCACACCTGATGGATTTGGTATTTGGTAATTATCAAGTTAAAAACAATATCGATGACGTTTAGATGGGGCCCCTAGGACCCGTCGATCTAAAATTCCTACATAAACTCCCAATTTCATACATTGATTTACTCTTGTGCCAAAAGTGAAGGTCCCCACTTGTGCCTCTGATTTTAGGCAGTTAAAAGGAACTTAAAGACCAGTTAGCTGGTATCACGTATGAATAAATATGCCTCCATCTCAAATTCTAATTCATTTCTGGTCATTAGGTTTTAATAGGAGGCTGACCTACACTACACTAGTACAAAAAGGTCTTAAACGACAGTTTTTATTTTATTATTATTTTTTTTTTTAACAAACGATATCATTTACACTAAAAGCTTTAAAATGTCGTCTGGTATAGACTAAAAACGTCGTATACCATCTTATAGCTAAGCAAACAACGGTTAGCGAATCAATACAAAAGCAGAAGCAGGCTAAACTTTTACTGTTAACCCCCTCTCTCTCGTTTTGCTCTCCTGGACTCCATTTTCGGTCTTTTGTTTTTTGGCAGAAAAGAAAGGACGCAATAACACAAATGAAGATTAAGACGGAACCGTTGCGATTATAAAATTTGCACAGTGAAGATACGTTATTTGCGGGGAATGGGTACGTGTCCGTCATTTTCTACTTTTAAACATATTCTTTTGCATCTGCAGCGGCAAGGTTTTCGTGTCGTTGCCCTTAGACGTTATGTATTATGATTTTATGAGTACATACTACATTTATCCAACAAACGCGCACACTTTGTACTAACAAAATATATGAAAAGGAAAAGCAAATGTTGAGCGGGAATGCCAACTAGCAGTTTATACAACCTTTCGACCATCAGAGTTCTACGATTTAGACATGCAGTGGGTCATACTTGTCAGAGTCATACGACAAAGAGCACCTTTGAAATGCCTAATTATAGAATCGGGGAAAAAAATGAGGCAGAAAGATCATTCAGATCCCTATTGTCTTTGTCTTTTGTGTTAAAAAAGAGTGGAACAGATGATTCGGGAAAAGTTGCTTAGCTCTTAGCAGCACGCTATTTGTTCCACGAGAATAACGATGCATCAGATCGCTGTAAAGTGGACAAATACCGCAGAGTTGGCCAATAGCAAGCGGACTACTTCCCTGTCAAAGAACACAAGACAAGCAACGGACAGAATTTATTCAAGATTAACAGCAAAGTTGAATGTCAACTGTTCAACAAAAGTTCTACCTGAAAAAGTAATTCTGCAAGGTAGTGTTAACAATGCTGCGGACAATATTCTTTTAGGACACAAGAATTTAAGAATGACAATGAGCATACCTATTTTGAGCTCGTTTCACTATTCAAATCCGAGATGAGGTCTTCCAATTCATCAACGATGGCAGAATAACAGAAAAAATATTGCTCCTAATAAATCATAAGTGCGAGAGAGTTAGAATAATTGTTGAAGTAAAGTTGGCACACATATTGTGACAGAAAACAATAAACTCTGGTTTGCCCTACACAGATTTGCACCATTGTCTAACACCTGTGGTTGTTTTTCCTAAATTGACTTCTAAAACCTCCTATAAACTCTGGTTTGCCATACACAGATTTGTAGTTTATAATCATCAGACTCTATAGGCACAAGGATTCCCCCAAAATTATCAGGTCAGTAACTTCCGCTCCGGTAGCAGCACCATATGTTATCATGGAAGAAACTCAAATGCTCTACCTTTTTTCTCCGTGCATACTAAGAGGAACAAGGAATGGCTACCCAAACTTTTACTTTTATTTGACAAAAAAAAAAACTTACTAATTTTGTCAACATATCGCACGTGGTAACCAGAGTTTAACTCAGTTCCCTATGTTGGCATACCCAAACCCATACAGAAACAAACTTGCATATATAAATCCTATAAGTCCCTAGCAATAAGGCAATGCACTTAACTAGCACAGCCATATCTTAAGTCTTAACGTAATGTAATAGGACTCTTAAGAGCTGGTTCCATGTGCCAACAGCCCTTAAGAGAATTAAAGTTTTAGACTTGTGCTGGTTCCATATTTGCTTAATGTAATAGGACTGTTAAGAGCTTAAGAGGATTAAAGTAATTGATTTCAAGTGTGACCTTCACACATGCCGTAAGTTATGGGATTTTGAGCCTTGGATATTTCCTTTTTCCCTTCAATTTATTTATTTACCAATTTGTTTATTATCATTCTTTTGCTTATTGATTTGAATGTGAATTACCCCACACCCCCTGAATTGGTTTGGGTGTTAAATGCAACGTACCTCTTCAAACGCCAGATTCACCATTTTCCATATATTCTAGAGTATATAGTCCGAGTCGCCATGTCCTTAGGGAGGATGCAAATACATTTCCATGTGTCAGATTCCTAATTCTTGCTGCTAAAATTCTGAATACCTAACTGATAAGCCATGACCTAAGGAGCCTAGCAATGCTTGGTCTTCTATTCAGGTGCTTTAATATAATCTAAAAAAATAATACAATTTTGACAAAGACCAAAAAATTCAACAAATGAATTTCAAGAAATACATATATCAAATCAACATACAAAAATAATATGATTAAAAATACTTTTTTGTAATTATGGTTGGAACTTATGAAATAAACCTTGTGGTTTTCTCTCACTTATAGTTAACTTACACCCCATGTGCATTCCTAAGGGCCCATTATGTATTGCTTTTGGCTTTGGAGAAGGAAAAATGTGAGAATAGTGAGACGAGAGATGGTAACTTTGATGGAGGAAAGGGGGAGACATATAATTATAGAACAGTTGGTTAGAAACAAAACTAAAAGATAAGGGGCCATCTGGTAACACTTTCGTTTTCAATTTTGAGCATGTAGGAGCTTCTTTTGGGATACAACAATCAATTTTCTAGATCCAACACATTTTTTGTAAGATTTAAACTCCAATCTTATCCTTCCAATAAAATTACAAAAAAAAAAACTTAAAACTGAAAAAAAATAATAAAGAAGTTAGAACAGTAACTGCACCAGCGCTTCCGGGGACTAAAATCTGAGGAGGGTGGGGCCTCGCTGGACAAAGGGGCATAATGGAAAATCTGAGACTAGTTTTGTTGGGTCTCAAAAGAAAGTTCTAGGGTCTTGTTGAAAAACCTGCACACTAGACCTTGTTCTTTAATGTAACCAACAACAATAGACTAAACTAGCAAATATTAGAAAACATAGAAACACACAAGAATTATACTGGTTCGGTAGAACTTATGCCTACGTCCAGTTGTGATTTCTCTAGGAAGAGAAACCACCGCTCCTTTGATTAATAATAGAGATTACAGAACTTTTGCAAACCCTAGAACTAATCTCAAAACTCTTGGCTGTCTTCTTTTTTCTCTTAAAAAATCAGACTTGCCGCACCCTATTTATAGACATAGGGTTAGCTTACATGTCCCAAGGCTGATTGAATTCCTATTTATAAGTGGACTTGGAAATTACACTATCCAAATCCAAATAGACTTCTAGAAATCCAAACCTAAATTGAATAAGGAAACTGAACTTCTTTCCTAATCCCTCTAGGACAAGAATCGGTATACCTCTAGGTTTCCTAAAACAATCCTAAACCAACTAGGACATATTTGACGAGCCAAAATCCTAACAATCTCCACCTTGGTGAGTCAAACCAAGTCTTGATCGTTGCACCCCAGAGTATCTTTGAACCTTCTTGAAGCAGCTCTGGAAATCTTCAAGGGGGCGTTTGTTGCATCGGACTATCTCGGACTGGACTAACTTCAGGGACTAAGCTGGACTGATTTAATGAAGTGTTTGATGCAGTGTCGGACTAAGAAGCAGGATAACTATTAAATTTAGATACTATATTTTGATCATACTCATAAAACCCAGATCACACTTATTTTAGATAACCCTCAATTAACATTTCAAAATTAATCAAGAAAATATGTAATAAATCATGTATAAACTTTATCAAATATAATCAAGTTAAAATACCAACTCAGACGATTCCAAAGATCTACCAAAATGTAAAATAAGAAATATAGACACCAAAAAATCAAACATCCAAAGATCAATGGCAGAACACCAGTAATCAAATGGCAGAACACCAGCAATCAAACAGACAAAGCATTTGTTCAAAAAAAAAAAAAAAAGAAGAAAAAAAGGAATCCCCAAAGATGAATCAGAAAGAATCCCCAAAGACTACAAGACGAATCTCCCCTCTCTTGCTGCAAGACGAATCCCAATTTGCAAGACGAATCTCTCCTCTCTCGCTTCAAGACGAATCTGCAATTTGCGTGACAACGAAGAAGAGTAGGGTGGTGGGGATGTCCGTGCAAAGAGGAGAGAAGCAGACTAAAGGTGAATTGAACAGCTGTCGGAGAAGAGGAGTGGGGTGGGTGGGGCTGTCGGTGCAAAGAGAAGACAGAAACAAACGAAGCATATGAAGAATACGAAACAAAGCAGACGAAGTGAAGCGAGCGATGCGAGAAGGGGCTTAGCAGTCCTCTCGTATTTGGGGGGTCTCGCTAAGACCTTCTAACGAAGGTGTTAGTCGGGACGAGTCCCACTTAATACCATTAAAGGTAATCCCTCCCTGTAACAAACACAAGACTAGACTGACTTTTAGTCCAGTCTAGTCTAGTGAGACTTAACGAAAGGAAACAAACACACCCCAAGAGTCTTCACCTTGGCAATCTTCTTCTTGCCTCATTGCACCTCAAGTGAGGAGGTGCTCCACTTTAATCAATCAACGAGATTGATCAAGTTCAAGCAATGCTTGAACTTCTTGGCCGGCACTATCTTTGTAAGGAAATCTGCGGCATTGTCATCCATATGAATTTTTTCAATACAAATTTCCTTTAGACTCCACCCAATCTCTGATTCTGTGATACCTCGCTTCAATGTGCTTTGATCTTCCTAAAAAAACCTGATTCTTTGCCAAGTGAATGGCACTTTGACTATCACACTTCAGCTTCACACAATCTTGAGTGATTCCCATTTGACTTACCAAGCCACTAAGCCAAATCGCTTCCTTTCCAGCTTCGGCCAAAGCAATATACTTTGCCTTTGTGGTCGACAAAGCTGTAATTGGTTGTAATAGTGCCCTCCAACTGATTGGTCCTCTTGTGCATGTAAACACATAACCAGAAGTTGACCTTCTCTTGTCCAAGTCCCCTGCATAATCTGCATCCACATATCCTAACACTCTTGCATTTTCTTTTTGCTTCTCAAACATAATTCGTTGTCACCAAGAACCCTTCAAATAACGTAAAATCCACTTGACTGCATCCCAATGTTGCTTTCCTGGATTTGCCATGTATCTGGAAACGACACTGATTGCTTGAGCTATGTCGAGATATGTGCATACCATTGCATACATGAGGCAGCCCACTACATTAGCATAAGGCACATTCTTCATTACTTGTTGCTCTTCCTCGGATGTAGGACACTATTGCCCACTTAACTTGAAGTGAGCCACCAAAGAGTCGAAACAACCTTTGCTTCTTGCATGTTGAACTTCTCAAGAACCTTCTGAATATACTTGGCTTGTGTTATCCAGATCCTTCCAGCGGTCCTATCTCTTTGAATTTCCATGCCAAGGATCTTCTGTGCAGCACCTAGATCCTTCATATCAAACTCCTCGCTTAACATCTTTTTTAAGTCTTGAATTCTAGACTTATCTTGACAAGAAATTAGCATGTCATCCACATATAGCAATAGCAATATGATCATCCCATCTTGGAACACATGATAGTACAAGCAACAGTCATATAAACATCTTCTAAAATTGATTTTCAGCATGAATGAATCAAACCTCTTTTACCACTGTCTTGGAGACTGTTTCAAGCCATACAGGGACTTCCTTAGCTGACATACTAGGTTCTCTTTCCCATATTCAACAAACCCTTCTGGTTGAGCCATGAAAATCATCTCCTCTAGATCTCCATGAAGAAATGTTGTCTTCACATCCATCTGCTCAATCTCCATGTCATGCTGAGCTGCCATAGCTAAGAGTAATCTAATAGAAGTATGCTTGACTACAGGTGAAAAGATCTCATCATAATCCACCCCTTCCTTTTGTGAGTACCCCTTAGCCATGAGCCTTGCTTTGAATCTCACGACATCTTGTTCATGTAGTCCTTCCTTTTTCCTAAATACCCACTTGCATCCTACTAGCTTTCTGTCTTTGGGTTTAGGAACCAACTCCCAAACAGAGTTCTTGTAAAGAGACTCCATTTCTTCTGTCATAGCAATTATCCAACTATCTCGCTCATCACTAGCTATAGCTTCTCGATAAGTAGTTGGATCTCCTTGACTAATGTTAAGAGCATAATTAACTTCGTCTTGGTCGAACCCAAATCTATCAGGTTTCTTCTTGTTTCGCTTAGGTTTGTTCAGTGTTATGCATCCCTGGAATGCAGGTGGATTGTTGGTTGGAGTTTGAACCCTTTGGGATGTCAGGCGGATTGGAGTGCTTTCAATCTACCCTGTTTCTTGCGCCACCTAATTCCTAACTGGTGAACGATGCTGATGCTCTTCTTCTTCCTCAAAACCATCAGATTCAGCCTCTTGCTCGATTTGCTCCCCCTGAGCTTCTTCATCATCTGAACTGATTAATGGAATCTTTGTTGCTTCAATTTCAGCATCGTCTGTCTTCTCCCTACTGCTCTCGACTTTATTAAGAGGCATGGTTGTCTCATCAAAGACAACATCTCGACTGATAACCTTTTTCCTGTTGTTGAAATCCCAAAATTTGAAACCCTTAACTCCTTTCTCAAAACCTAAGAATATGCAATGTGTAGACTTTGGTTTGAGCTTGGACCTTTCATCACTTGGAATATGTGCATAAGCACTACAGCCGAACACCCTGAGCTTGGAATAGTCCACCGGCTTCTCAGACCATACCTCTTCTGCACTCTTAAAACCGAGAACTGTAGATGGTGACTTGGTAATCAAATAACTTGCATGATTAACAGCCTCTGCCCAAAAACTATCAGGCAATCTTGCATGAAATCTCATGCTCCTCTCTCTCTCCATGAGAGTTCGGTTCATCCTCTCAACAGCTCCATTTTGGGGGATCCTTCTTTACTGTGAAGTGCCTTATGATGCCTTCCTGCTTGCAGTAATCGGTGAACTCATTACTTGTATATTCACCTCCATTGTCAGTTCTCAAGTACTTGATCTTTCTTCCAGTTTAATTCTCGGTTTCTGTTTTCCATGCCTTGAACTTTGCAAAAACCTCGTTTTTTGCTTCATGAAATAAACCCAAACCTTCTTAGAAAAATCAACCATGAAAGTAACAAAATACCTGGCTCCACCATTTGATTTAGTGGGTGCAGGACCCCAAACATCTGAGTGAATATAGCTGAGTTGCTCCTTGCTTCGGTTATCTGCACTGCTACTTGCGAATGATACCTTTCTTTGCTTTCCGAGAACACAGTATTCACAAAAGTCCAATTTGCAAGATCACACGCCTTCCAACAGGCCTTGCTTGTGTAATTCTTGCACCCATTTCTGGCTTATGTGCCCAAGCCTATGATGCCAGAGTTTAGTCTTGTCTTCTTCACTTTGATTTACACAAACAACTGCTCCCCCGACTATAGTGGTCCCAAGTAACTTATACAACTTATTGGGTTGTAGGTCACCCCGCATTACCACTAACGATCCTTTGGTTACCCTTAGACTTCATTTTTTAGACTTGTACCCATAACCGGCCTCATCTAAAGTACCCAAGGAAATCAAATTCTTTCTTAGTCTAGGGACATACCTGACGTTCCCCAAAGCTCGAATCATCCCATCGAACATTCTGATTCGAACAGTGCCGATTCCTCTTACAAGACATGAAGAATCATCCCCCATTAAGACTTTCCCACTACTAACTTCTTTGTAAGTATCGAACCATTCCCTTACTGCACACATATGAAAAGTGCATCCTGTATCCAAAATCCAATTGGTGAAAGCCTTGGAGCTTGATGTTACTAAAAGAAGCTCCCCGTCACTTTCATGCTCGGTGACTGCACTAGCTGAACCTGAGCTTCCTTCCATCTTGGCTTTCTTCTCTTTCCAAATCTTGCAGTTCTTCTTCCAATGATCGGCTGAACCACATTCGAAGCAACCTTCCTTCTTTTCCTTTTTCTTCTTGGATTTTGACCTACCTCTATTGCCGATTTTCTCTTCCTTTGTCTTTTCCCGCCCCCTCTCCTTGCCTTTGGCATAAAGGCCTTGAGAGCTTTCAGTTATATCATCCAGTTTAGCATATGATTGAAGAGCTTGAATTACGTCTTCAAGCTTCAGGGACTCTTTTCCAAACATTAGAGTTGTTCGAAAGTGCTTGAAAGACGAAGGTAGAGATCTCAGCAAGATGATAGCCATATCATCATCTTTGTAAGTTTCTTCGACCTTCTGAAGATTAGCTATGCAATTCTGGAACCTGCATACATGATCTTCAATATCACCTCCTTCTAGTCGAAGCCCGAATAGTTCATCCTTTAGAAAAAGTTTATTGGACACGGTTTTGCCCATATAAACATTCTCCAACTTTTCCCATGCTTCCTGGGCAGTCATCTTTTTGGTGATGTGTGACCGAACTGATCTTGTGAGATGGATCTTGATGGAACTCTTGGCCTTCTTGAGAACCTTAGTCCATGCTGCCTCTGTCATGTTTTCCGGCTTCTCACCATCGAGTGCATCATCCAAATCCTGCTGTATCAGTACATTCTTCATCATCCTTTGCCAGTCCGTGAAGTCATCCTTGCCGTCAAAGGGTTTTAACGCAGGTCCTTGATCCGCATTCATCTTCCCTTTTGACATCGTAGAACACCTTGAACCTGGCTCTTGATACCAATTGTTGAAAAACCCGCACACTAGACCTTGTTCTTTAATGTAACCAACAACAATAGACTAAACTAGCAAATATTATAAAACATAGAAACACACAAGAATTATACTGGTTCGGCAGAACTTATGCCTACATCCAATTGTGATTTCTCTAGGTAGAGAAATCACCGCTCATTTGATTAATAATAGAGATTATAGAACTTTTGCAAACCCTAGAACTAATCTCAAAACTATTGGTTGTCTGGCTGTTTTCTTTTCTCTCTTAAAAAAATCAGCCTTGCCGCACCCTATTTATAGACATAGGGTTGGCTTACATGTCCCAAGGCTGATTGAATTCCTATTTCTAAGTGGACTAGGAAATTACACTATCCAAATCCAAATAGACTTCTAGAAATCCAAACCTAAATTGAATAAAAAAACTGAAATTCTTTCCTAATCCCTCTAGGACAAGAATCGGTATACCTCTAGGTTTCCTAAAACAATCCTAAACTAACTAGGACATATTTGACGAGCCAAAATCCTAACAGGTCTCAATAGAATTTCCCTTTTTTTTATTTTTATTATTATTTAGGCACCGTCTGGAATAAGAGAGGGAGACGAAGGGAGAAAGGGATAGAATGTATATGGAAATTGTACCAAAACCAAAAACAAAAATCAATTTAGAATAGTTCTTTTTTCAAGTTTTTATTTGAAACATTCTCTTAATTTCTCCCTTATTCCTCCCTTCGCATGCACATCCCGTTTCTAACTAAAAAGAAACCTAATACCATCAACAAAATCAGACCAAAAACAAAACAACTAAACCATAAACATGCTACAAAACACTCTAAATAACTATTTTGAAGGTTTTTGTTTTTCATTTTTTTCAGCCAGAAATAGAAATTCACCCAGCAGGATTTAGAGTGTTTTTAATAGCTATTAATAACAGCACATGGATTATGATTATTTTACACTCTTCAGTTTTGTCCGCAATATAGGCCAAGGGGAGTTTCCATGTTCCACAGAAACATACTGCAAGATAGGGACCAGTTCCTATAATGATCAAATACTACTTTACATTTAATTATGTTTTTGACGTGTGCTCTATTATACTCTCAAAACCGCAAAACATTTGCACTAGCGAACTGCTCAACCAAATTTAATTTGGTATTCATAAAAAGAGAATAATTAACCGTAAACATTTAGACAAATATCAAAGAAGTTACCAGTGTCTGGACCATTCCAATTCGCTGAGACCGAAATGTGGTTATTGTATCAACAAGATCTAAAGCAGACATGTCCCCAGCAAGAATTCTTTGCACGGTATTATGAATTGTGCAGTATGTTCCAGTTCTCCCAATACCTGCACTGAGTAAGAGTCAGGGTGTCAGGAAAACATGCACATATAACTTAAGCAAACATCACCTAGACATGCAAGTCATAAAAAAGAGTTTAACCTGCAATGCACCACAATTGGGCCATGGTTTGGTGGCACATTATATAATCTTTTCAAGATTTCACGGACAGCAATCGTGTTGTTTGGAACTCCATGGTCAGGCCATTCAGGATACTGAAGGTGCAAAACAGACATGGGTGGTTCCTCAGACTGCAGCAGTAACAAATAGAATGTGAGGTAATAATAATCCAATCTACGCACAATGGTGGCCATTACTCCAACAATATAACATGAGGGAATACCAATCCAATATTTTCATAAAACTTTTGATAAAGAATAAGGAACATTTAAAGGAATATGGACAAGAACCCAAAACTTGAGTCTTATTTTCTTATTATAATAATCACAAAGACAAAGCGACTTGGGAGCCAAAATGTGAAGCAGAGGACTGGCATCTTAAATATAATTTCTCAAGGGGGGGGGGAACAAGAAAGAGAATCTCTAAAACCGAACTTAAGATGACTAAACACCATATAAATATCAAACAAGAGGCCCAAAATAAGTGCCTTTTTCAACATTCAGAATTTTAGAGCCAGGAAATATTGGACATTACCATAAACCTAACTGCCAAAACTAGGTAAATTCACATAAAACAAAATAAACAACCCACAACAAAAGACATAAAGAAAGATACACAATACGATTATTGAGAACTCATGTCATGGGGTTAAGTGGCATGCTCCAAGACATCTGTGCCTCAAGGTGATGCAACAGAAACGCCAGAGTATTTGGTATATGCCTCACACCTTTATGCTGAGGAATATGCGTCAGGGGTATTGTGGAATTGAAATACAGAAAACAGAACCCCAATTCCTCGACCATTCCCTGCCTAATACCATTTCTCCTTCTGTGTGTTCCCTCAGTAATGGCTTTCGGCAAAATTTTTCCTTTGATGTGGCCAGAAAACAAAGAAGATAGGAACAAATCTTCAATAAGAAGATTATAGTACAGAACCCTAATTGTCCTTCCACAGCCATTGTCATAACTCATGCATACACTTCAATGCAAACCAGTCAATAAAGATGAAAGGCCTTAAACAATGCCATCTAGTACTTCTTGTTCAAAAACAAAGTTTGTGATTGCCAACAAACTAAGGAAAAAGAAAACGCCTCATAGCTCCGAAGTCATTCCTAATCTGTGAAAACGTGCATCAGAAACAGTCAAAACAGAACTGTTTCGTTGAGCGGAATTATATAGAAAATCTGTTCAGAGACCAGAGTGTTCACTGATCAGATATCTCTTGTTTTTTACTTTCCTTTAATTAAGCCATAAATTTACTGAATGTGATACAATAAAGATCAAGGTAGTGCAGTAAAGCTCATAATGTAAAGCTCTGAATGATAAAACTAAGACTTAATATTGAACTCTTTTTCTAACCAGTCAAGCACTGTTACATCATTTGATATTAAATGCATTAAAATTTAAGGATATTGCATCAGTAAAGTCATAAGATAGTTATAGGCCATGTAAGTAATTTTTTCGTTTCTTTAAACTTTAGGTATTGGGAGCAGCCTCTCCATAAATGGGGGTAAGGCTAGCCGACATTCACCTCTCCCAGACCCTGCGTAAAGCGGGAGCCTTGTGCACTGGGTACGACCTTTAAACTTTAGGTAATATGCTCTACTAATTAATCTTTTTCTTTTTCCTCTTGCTTCATCACAATAACTTTTCAATTGCTAGACATGGTTTCAGTTGTAGGTCATATATCTTGTTTTGTTGTCAATTTAGGTAACGAGCTTTTTTCTTATGTGTATCCCTTAACTTAGTTTATTATTAAGAATCTTGCTCTTATTAGGTGAAGATCAAGCAGCAGCCCATGAAATCGATGCGAACCCAAGGACCAACAGTTTAACATCAGACTGTATTTGGATTCAAAGGTGATTTCACCATCCTGGTGATCCAACACACTGGAACTATATGATATTGGTCTGCTTTCCTAATTGGACAATAAAGTATTTGTTTTATTTACTTTATTTCCTCTCAACTCTTATCCACATCTTCACAAGGTAATTGTCAGAAATTTCTTATATGAACTGGTTGGCACTCTATACTGCTTACTTGTAACTTGCAAGTGTTCAGGTAGAGACCAAATGAACAAGTCGGTGAACCCAAAGGTCCAGTGATGGTATGGAAAAATATATTGGCATTTAATGCTTTCGTTGGAAGTGGGCTAATACCAGTCAGAAGAAGGTAAAAATAGAGGTATATCAACTGTTTTGAGTTTCAAAATTTCTTGAACTTTACATCCATGTCTCAGACTCTCACATGATAATCTCTCCAAGTGACTCCTATTAGGATGCTCAGGATCCCAACTCCTGTATTAACGATTGACATCAGATTGACTCTTTGACTAACTCTTCAATGAAAAATTAGCGGACGATGAATCTTAAATGACATTTTGTCTTTTGATTACCTCCAACCAAATGAAACATCCTTACTTTTCAAAAACTATTCTGCATTATTCTATTCCAGATGTACCAAAACGCTCCCCAGTAATCAAACTTTTTAAAGGCCCTAGTAAAATCAATCGTTCCTGTCCCCAAATTCTACAAAAACAAAAAGGAGAACTGATACAGCTTGATTTCTAAATATATTCTTTAACTTGGTTTAACAGCCATTTGTATCCTGGACAACAATGAAAATCATGTGATGCCTTTACCTCTTTATTATTGACCTCCAAAAGGCGTAATACTAATGAAGTGTCGGTAGTTCTTAGCCACTTAGTGCTTGTACATATGTTACCGAATTCTCTAGGGCCATCTTCAGCCTGAAAATAATCTCCACATTTAACCATCTGCAAACACATGTGAAAGATTAAGAAATCAGGAAAAGTAATATTTGTAAATTTGTTTGTCCACCTAATTTTCAAAATGACAAAAAGGTTTTGTTAAGAAGAATATATTACACGGATTCAACAATAAGTAGGTAGGATCTCTCAAAAGGTTTGTAAACGTCGAAAAGCTTGTACTGCAATTTTCATGATAATCAAAGTCTCTTTAACTGTATATCTTCCAACATGGTGATGCCCAATAAAACTACTTGCAACTCAAAACAGGAAAGTACCGTGTAACAGTCGATTAAGCGAGTAAGCATGATGATCACCGGGCAGCGTTGCTCAAGTACCATCTCCCAGAAATCCTCATAGGTGTGGGGAAGTGGACCTTGTGTTGCTATAAACCGAGAAATGCTTTCGGAAGAACTAGTCTACATTTAATAGTAATTACCAAGCAGTCATTAATGAATTATTAATATACCTTCAGTTTACAATTCTCTACTTCAAAAACATGAATTTGAATACCGTGATTAAGCTGGCGTTGATGTAACCTCTTGCGGAAGGTCTGTAATCCTTCGAGGAGTTGAGAACAACCCTATTTTTGTCAACTGAATCCAACAACAAAAACTCAAATCAAATTTTCAACAATGTAAATTGTGTAAAATGTAAAGAAAGCCCAGATTGAGGCATACATGGCACGACATCGGTGTATCGGTTTTTGCTCGAATTGACATTGTCAAGACCCACAGTGCAATTTCTCCCCATCTCAGATGATGTCATCCTCTTGGCCTAAGCATCCATGGCAGATTTTAATAGTTTATTTTCTGAGAGAAATTAAATAAATCAGGAGAGCAAAGACCTGTAGCTGAGCGAACTCCTGGTTGATATGGTCAGGCATCTGGAGCTTTCCTTTAAAGAGCTTGAGAGCCTGAGAGCAGTACTTGTACTGATCGGGGGTGAGGGCGAGTTTCGGGGGAGGAGAATCCCCCGAGACGTTCAAGGAAGGGTGGGGTTTGGCTGCGGCGGAAGAGGCGGTGGCGGCCATCGCCGTCGATCTCCGGTGGCTGCGGGAGCGCCTGGAATTGACGTTCCCCAGTTTTTGGAGTTTTTGGTAGTACAGAATTTTGATTGGGTGAGTGTTCGGTATTCCAAATTTGCTCTATTCTCTCCAAATTTGCGATTTGGTTGAAATCGGAGGACGTTGGTTGGTTCGATATATTAATAATTTGGCATAGTGTGTTAACTTTATGGATAATGCTTGTGTACTCGATAAAAAGAACGACCAGTTTAGTCGTTATGTTCGACACAAGTAAATTTCAACGACATAAATACTCATCAACAAATTAAAGTTTCAACATAAAAATGTTTATATCACACACACTGGGTCTCACAATTGTACGTATGTCTTGTGACTCATTAAAATCGGACAAATCATTAAAAGTAACACATGTCGATATTTAACAAAAAATAATTAAGAAATTATTTTTAATTAACTTTTTCTTTTCTTTTCTCAAGTATCTTTAATTAATCGTAATATAAATCAAACAAATTAATTGATTTAAATTAAAAGAAATAATCAACAAATCAAATGAATGGCAAATTGGGGAGATTGGCCAAACTAAGAATGAAGGTGAATGATTTATTTGGTTAAATTAAAGATTTTTTCATTAAATCAAGATTATTTCATTAAACCAAGTCAGACATGATCAAGTCAAATTAAGTTTTGGTTATTTCTTCAGTTAATCAAGTCCAAATCAAGTCTTGATTCTTTCGTCAATTAACCCAAGTCCAAAATCAATATCAAACGAAGCTTCAATCAAGACATGGAGAGTCCTATAAGTACGAGGTTTCAAACCAAAGAAGATCAAGATAAAAGTGTTTAGGGTTTGAATTGTATTGTATTATTCTTCTCCTTTGAGGGGGCTAAAATATAAGATACAACTTGTAATACAAGTAATATTAAAAGAATTATAACCAAACTAGGAAACATAATTATATTCCTAATCTAATTTGGTGCATAGATATCCCCTAGGCCCAACTTGTCGAGTGAGTCTTGAAACCTTCTTGCAGAAACTGCATGAGTTAGAACATCTACCAACTGTTCTTCTGTCTTCACGAATGGAATGTCAACTAACTTAACATCCAACTTTTCTTTGATAAAATGTCTATCCACCTCAACATGCTTGGTCCTATCATGCTGCACCAGATTGTTAGCTATCTCCCGTGTTGCTTGATTATCACAGTACAACAGCATAGAACCTTTTAGTTTAAACCCTATCTCAGTGAGTAGAATCCGAAGCCATAGAAGCTCACAAATACCATGTGCCATTCCTCTGTACTCAGCCTCAGCCGAAGACCTTGCCACCACATTTTGCTTCTTACTTCTCCACGTCACAAGATTACCAGCTACAAATGTGAAGTATCCCGATGTAGACCGTCGATCAGTAATATTTCCAGCCCAATCTGTATCAGTATACCCTTTCACCTCCATATGCCCATGCTTTCTATACATCAACCTTTTTCCTGTAGCTCATTTTAAGTAACTCAAAATTCGCATTACTACTGCCATATGATCTTCACTAGGAGCATGCATAAATTGACTCACCACACTTACTGCGTAAGCATGGCCTTGTAAGCGACAAGTAAATCAACCGCCCTACCAATCTTTGACACCTTTCCTTATTCACTAGGACTTGATCCTGATAAATTGCTAGATGATGATTTTGCACAATATGTGTATCCACTGGTTTACACCCTGACATACCAGTTTTAGACAAAAGATCTAATACATACTTTCTCTGAGATAAGTATATTCCTTCCTGAGACCTAGCCACTTCAATTCCTAAAAAGTATTTAAGTCCTCCAAGATCTTTCATCTCAAACTCAGAAGACAAATGCTCTTGCAGACGTTCAATTTCCATTGTATCATCACTTGTGACAATCATATCATTTACATATATGATAAGCAGAGTTACCTTGCCATCTTTACGTTTGATGAACAACGTATGGTCTGCATTTCCCTGTCTATACCCATACTTCTTCATTGCCTGGGTGAATCGCCCAAACCATGCTCTGGGTGACTGTTTAAGGCCATACAGTGCCTTCCGAAGTCTACACATTTTCCCACTGGAATTCGCAGTGCCATAACCTGGTGGAATATCCATGTACACCTCTTCCTCCAAATCACCATGTAGAAAAGCATTTTTAACATCAAACTGTCTCAGAGGCCAATCATGGTTCGCAGCAAGAGATAATAAAACTCTAATGGTATTCATCTTTGCAACAGGAGCAAAATTCTCCTGATAATCAACCCTAAAGGTTTGGGTAAAACCTTTGGCCACTAGCCTCGTCTTGTATATATCAATTGTTCCATCAACCTTATGTTTAATAGTGAACACCCACTTGCACCCCACTGATTTCTTTCCTTTGGGAAGTAGGACCACACTTCATGTATTATTCTTTTGTAGTGCTTCCATTTCAACTTGCATTGCTTCTGTCCATTTCGAATCATTCAAAGCTTTCTCCACTCTAATAGGTATTTTGATGGTTTCCATTTGCTGAACAAATGCACAGTATTTTGGTGAAAGTCGATGAGTAGAGACATAGTTTGAAATGGAATACCGTACCTTTCCTTCTAGAGAGTACCTGTCTAGTGGCTTTCCTCGATTTTGTCGAGGAGGCAACATATAAGATGGTTCAATAGTTTATGAGTGAGTACTTACCTCAGGAATATCCGTTGGATCATGGACTGACACTGGAGAAGTCTGAGAGGGGTTTTTACTGGAGTTGTTACTCGAACAGATAACAGATGGCTCATTTGGGTAATTCGGCCCAGCTGGAAACCCATTTGGGTTATTGGCAGACACAAGAGATGGCCTAAGCCCAGTTTGGTTGTCGGCTGGTGTAAGAGACGGCTAACTTAGGCTGTCAGTAACAAGTGGCCCACTAGGCGTTGTTCCGACGGCTAACTTGGGCTGTCAGTAACAAGTGGCCCACTAGGCGCTGTTCCATCACGGTCTTGTGGTCTATCTGCAGGCCCACGTTCATTATCCTCTAATTTCAACCCGTGTCTTAGGCCTTCATTATCCTCAAGATGTAGCTCGTGTCTTAGGCCTTCATTATCCTCCAGATCCAGCCCGTGCCTTGGGCTTTCATTTGGGCAATCAATACTTAAACTAGTAGGGATATCGAACCAGATAAGGTAACATCCATAGTGACGTAGACATGTCGGGTAGTTGGATGATAACAACGATAACCCTTTTGTTGTGGGTTGAATCCAATGAAAACACACTGTACAACATATGGATCAAGTTTTCTTCGTTGATTTTTGTGAAGATGAACATATGCCACACAACCAAAAACTCGAGGTTCGAGATGAAGGGTGGAGGGGAGCAAAGCATAATCGGCAAGCACGGCCAAAGGTGTTTTGAAAGAGAGAACACGCGATGGCATTCGATTCACGAGATAAATAGCATAGGTGACTGCATTAGCCCATTATGTCTTGGGTGCACAACTACCAATAAGAAAGGCATGGGTAATCTCAAGTATGTGCCAATTTTTTATTGTGGGGTTTGAGGGCACGAAGTTTCATGGAGAATGCATTTTTTTGTAAAAAAACTGAGAAAGTTCCTGATTAAGATACTCACCACCGTTGTCTGATCGAAGCACTTTAATAGGGAGTGAATATTGAGTACAAACCATGTGATAAAAACTTCTAAAGATACTACCTACTACCCACATTGCTTTTATTTTTCATGAGGTACAACCAAGTCATTCTGGTGCAATCATCAACAAATGTTACAAACCAACGCACACCATACTGAGTAGTAACCGGAGATGGCCCCCACACAGCAGAATGAATTAGCTCAAAAGGAATTGTTCTTCTATTCAAACTCGGGGGATAAGAAGCTCGATGACTTTTGGCTAATGTGAAAACATTACACTTTAATGAAGAATTTGAAATATTACCAAATAATGACGGAAGTAATTTTCTCAAATAACCGAAGGAAGCATGACCAAGACGATAATGCCACAACTGAATGGTCTTCAACTTCCCACTATCATGACCTTGAACTTGATGAACACGGCCCTGTGCAACATCATTAACATAGTACAATCCCCTTCTTTTAGTACCACGCCCAGTGATCACCTGAGTTTGGATATCCTGAAGTAAACAGAAAGACAGAAACATATGCACAACACAGTCTAATTGCTTGGTAACCAGTCCCACAGATAACAAATGGCTAGAGAGTGTGGGAACAAGTAAGCAGTTGTGTAAGGAGATAGTAGAAGTGAGTGCAATCATACATGCCCCTGTAACCGAGGCAACACCTCTATTAGCTGTGACAATACTATCCTGTGGTGGTGGTGTTGTAGAGTTAAATAAAGTTTGATCATAAGTTATATGATCAGTGGCTCCAGAGTCAATGATCCAACCTGTATCAAGATCAATAGATGCAATTAAGGCTTTGCCCGTGTTACTTGGATCATCGGATTGTTTTCGGGAAACAATCAAATTCAAGAGTGATAGCGATGAGCCCAAATTGTCTGGGTCCGGGTTTAATTCCTGCTTGTTTTCTGCTGGCGGGCTGAGTAAGTCCTTACCCAAGCTGCTGACGACATCATCATCTGTGTATTGTCCAACCTGGTTGTGGGCTGCAGATGAACCTGCTTGCTGCCCAATTGAACTACAGGTGCCAGACTCAGCAAACCCAGTTTTTGAGACTTCTACAGCCTTGAATTCGAACAACAAAGCCAGAATGGCGGATGCACTCAAGATAAGTGCAGAATCCAATGAGGGAATTACTATTTGGTTGTCTGCCAAGAATGGAATCATAGCTTGGTTGCCATCGTGTCTTGCTTCAAGACACATGGCTTTAGGTTTCTTAGGTATCCTGTGCATTGACTTTCTTTCAGTTAATTGTACAGGAAAAATTGGTTTCTGTCAGCGGTGTCTCTTGCTTCGAGACACTGCTGGAAAATTTTCTTTTGATTCTTTTCAGAGTTTTGCAGCTACGGTAAAGAGAAAGAGTCAGGATCGAACCTGCTTTGATGCCAAGATAAAAGTGTTTAGGGTTTGAATTGTATTGTATTATTCTTCTCCTTTAAGGAGGCTAAAATATAAGATACAACTTGTAATACAAGTAATATTAAAAGAATTATAACCAAACTAGGAAACATAATTATATTCCTAATCTAATTTGGGCTCACGCCAACAGATCATCGCATCCCTCAAACGCTCATACTCTCAAACACTTTACACACTTAGAAGACTCAGAAAATCCTCTACATTCTTCACTCCTCTTGTGAAGAACCATCAAGCACCACCTACACATGCCGGTTCATTCATCACTATCATTCTTCACTAGAAATCAATATCCATGGTTTCGAAGAAGGGTTGAGTTGTTCTCGCGATCAAAGGAAATAGTGTGAGCACTTCCATTGCAAGAGAGACTCTGTTGGCATCACGACTCTAAGCGAGGCAAAAGTGGTGACCACAATTCAACACACCACCTCCAAGTTGGTACCGCTAAAGGTGCAAGGAGAACGTTAGAAGCTTGAGCTTGTCATCAGCCTAGCATCACTGAGGCAACGAAGCATGGTTCTGCAATAAGCGAAACGACTTCCCAAAGCGATAAGTAAGGTTCTTCGGCTTAAAAAAAATTCAAGGAGCGTTCCTTGTCACCGATTTTGAATGCGAACTTAAGCACGGGGTCATACCATGAATCGCTAAATGCAACCAGCAGAAGGGGATTTTGCTAACGCCTTTGATGTCCACAGGAGAATCTTATCCAATGGCTATGTAGGTTAAGACGACCGGTGCCACCTCCATTGTAAAACAACTTGCTCAAATGAATGAGGCAATTGCAAAGCTAACAAGGGCCATCGAGGAGGACATGTAGATCGCTACACTTATGAACATGTTGGAGTTGCAGCATGATGAAGATGTCAACCTTGACCTAAAGAAGAAGGAGAATCAGCGTGATGATAAGTCTGTGAGAAAAAGGCACATCATGAAGACAAGGTTGGAGAGGAACCGAAACCAAAGTTTGAAAATTAAGAAAGTGCATCTAGACCCGCTTAAGATCGTCCTCCCCTAAATCACGGAAGCCTCCCCTCATCAATTCATCATCATCTCATATTAAACAAAGACTAAGATCAATTTCTTGTCATGGTTTTTCACGTACCAAAACACTTCCCTTCCACCTCTCACCTACTGATATACCATCGATGAAGAGGGAGCATAGTGGAGCAATGGAAGATTTGGGTTTACGGAGATAGGGGATCGATAGAGACGAGTAGGTTGACAAAATATAGTGCTTGGAGGAGGGGATGAGATTAGAATCAATAGGAGACGGAAGTGGAGGTTGGAGGAGGAGACGGGGTGGGATTGACGAAGGGTAGTAGTTGGAGGAGGGGAGGAGTTCGTGGATCTTTGGCAATGTCTATGTGAGGAAGAAAGTGAGTGTTTAGTTACAAGCTTAGCAAGAGTATGAGAGAATATTTAATTTTTTTTTTCCAAAAGAATAAAATTTTATTATATTCAAATGAAAATGTTTACATCCAAAGCCAAATATTAAATAGCCATTCTGGCTCAAGACTATCCCAATTATGGGCAATAAAAGAAGCTACTAGATGCACTGCCTTGTTACAAACACGAGGAGCGAAGATAAATTCTACTAACCTCAATTGTTGTTAGCCACTTTAGCAACCTAAAAGATTACTAAAGTTTCTAAGCCTTAACCTTGCAAGTGCACAAAGATGTTGATGGTATAGTAAGCAAGCAAGGGTATTGTTTATTACTTTGCAACTCAACAAGCACACACACATTTAAAAAGATTTGATTTGGTTTTGAATTGGTACTAAACAGAGATTTTAATTAAAAAAATAAACAAAATTAAGAATGGATTTTAAAATGAGATATGAGTCAAAGTTAGAGCATGTAATCCATGACTAAACATTCATCAACCAACATTATAATACCAACTTACAATTTCCAGCAAATGGAATGAAGACATTCATAACACATCCATGGCATGTAGATTATGTTATATCGATTCTCTCTAAGATATGTAAAGTGCATGTCGTTTAGCTCATTACAAGTATTCTATCAAACAACCTAGCATGACGTTCACTCAAGTTAACGAAATAGAATCCATTAAGTTGAAAGAGAATATGAATATCACAAGAACCTTAGAATATGTCGTATATTACTAAGAATTCTAGATGTTACTTCATTCATTTGATCACTTCTTAGCATAATCAATAGCTGCCAAAGAAAATATGATAGATATGTCGATCATCATATAATCACAACATTAATAACCCAAGACAAGATTTATAAGGTGATCAATCAGAAACAAGTCATAGGCATCCATTATAACAGTAAAGTAAGCATTCATCAAAAAATTGAGAATTATAAACTGGAATTATATTATTACAAAGCAAGTATCATGTCTAGGGCTTCGTACTAAGCCCTAACTACAAAGAGTTTAGTTACTCATGTCCAACAATAAAATAGCAACTTTAAAACTCATAAACAACTTGATAAATGGAGAAAAAACGGAGGAATGAGAATAGGTTAATAGCATTTATCTTAGCCGTTTTTTAATCTTGTGCATCTTCCACCTTTTATGATCAAGTTAGAATACCTAAGGACTCCTCCATTTAAAGTGGTGTCCCTTCTTGTGCTTTGGATGCTACTAAATCTCCAAACTCTCGACAATATTCGCAAATTTGCGGAAAATCTTCTTTCTGCACTGTTTGCACCAAAATAGCAATAACGTCTTATGTAAAACTCGAAATCGCGAACCGTAAAATTCTCCAGAAATTATACATCCATAGATTTCCAAGCATATAAGGTTCAACATCTGGTTCCCTCTAAGGAAGTACAGTTTAATCTTCCGACTTGACTAATCTGCACAGCAAACCTCTGCTTCCAGGGTGGAAAATGTTTTTGAATCCCAATAATACTCTTTTAGCTTTAATTTCAATTTTCTTGCCTGAGAATACAAATGTAAACAAATTAATGAAAAGCAAAGGAAAACATAGGATACGACACAAGAATTAAGTTCAAAAAGCACTAAAGATAGGTATGAAAACGAACCTATCAAATGTTGTTTCAAACACTAAACATCAAAGAGGATGCCTTCAATCACAACATCAAGTTGATTTTTTTTGTAAGGATTTCCACTAGACATTTGGAGTCTAATTCTATCCGACCCACCTCAAAGCCCTTATAAATACAAGCCAACACTGCCGCTCGTATCGCTTCAGCTTCTGCCATTAAACTAAATTCATATGGCAGGTCTCCATTGCTGCCTGCTCCTTAAATGATACTTGCATAATCTTTTGCCACCCATCCATATCCACCACGACCCTACACCTTGAACCAAGCTCCATCAACATTCATTTTGATTGTACGAAATGATGGGCATACCCAACTTTTAAGAAGAGTATCACTAAGTTGGACGGGAAGAGATCTTCTCCGGATCTCTCCCATTAAATCCCACCAATCAATTAATCCGGATCCTTGAAATTTGATTCAACGGCTAAATTTATTATCCTTTTAAGGGGTCCCCTATTTGTAACCGTTGGATCAAATTTTAAAAAGCCGGATTAATTGATTGGTAGGCTTTGGTAGGGGAGATCCAGAGAAGGTCTTTTCTCAAATTGGTCGCTACACCCCATCTACATATGGTACCATGAGAGAATATTTAATTTACAGGTGTTAAAATTTTACTGGGCCATCAGTGGTCAGTAAAAATAGGTACATACCAATGAGGACTCATTTACTTAAACCCTCACCAAATGGAAGAGAATGAGCCAAATGTCTCCAACTTACACCGCATTCCGCCGTTCTCTTCCAAAACCACATACTCAGGCCTCCCACCACCGCCACACCCTCCACAGAACCTTCTTCGTCGACGCCACCACCATAAAATAGGTCAGAGACCGAGGCCTCAACCATGCCGTCAAGAGGGAGAAGAACCTCAAGCCATTGATCAACATTAAGAACTTCATCAAATTAGAGCAGTCCAAATCTCTCCCCATTTCCATCCATCGCCCAAAAATACCCACCCGCTCCATCGAATTCATCCGTAAATAGCCTTCGATTTTTGAGGAATTTCTACCAGACGGCGTTGCAGTCCACCCCCATGTCCGGCTCACTCCCCAAATGCTTGAGTGAGATCTACAAGCAGGACATCACTGACTGGATTTTGAAGCTCCTAATGCTAGTAAAAACTAATAAATTGCCGCTAAATGTCAATGATCGCTTGAAATGGCATTTGGGTCTTACTCGTGATTTTGAAAAAACATTAGTCCCTTAGTATCCAGACTATTTCAATGTTATAGCTCGCAAAGGTTCAGCTTCTTGGTCCGAAGGTTTGTGGGATTTGGAGTTGGTGTATTGGAGAAATGTATTCGCAAGTTCAGTTACACAAAATAAGGCTTTAGCAATGGAGAAGAAAACTTCTGCTAGGAAGAAGAAAGCAATAAGTGGGGATCCTGCTTCTAAGGAGGAGAATCAAATTGTTTTTCCTATGGAGTTTTTAAGAGGTTTTGAGATGGATAAGAAGTTCAAGAAGTGGATTGATGAGCGGCAGAAGTTGCCTTATGTATCTCTAAATGAAAATGCAGCTCATCTTTGGTCTAAGAGTGACACGCCCCAATCCTATATCTTAAGGACAATGGGATGACCACTTGTTGACCGACACCCGAGGGTGATGCAAGCCATTTTATGAATGCATATGCCGATAACATGTAAAACATGCATATAAATTTCGCACATAACTACGTAGTGTAATATTCAAATACAATCTTATAAAAAATAATATAATAAGTTCAACTAATAGTGATGATGCATTACATGTTCAGATCATACTACTAATTCGGAATAAAAGTGAAAGGTGTAACAGAAAGTGCTATTACAAGAATGTCCAAGTGAAGGGAAGGACCCAACGTCACTGGTATGGGAATGCCTTGTAGCTCGGATTGTATGCCTTGTTCCTAGGTCTTGAGGGGGCGCAAAACAAAATATGAGTGAACCAAGTTGATATATAAGTAATACTGAAACAGTTATTCATCAACGTACTAACCCCCAAAGTTTATGAAAACTCAATAGTATAATATGTAATAGGTTTTCCGAAAACCCTAGCATGCCATAACACCTTTCAAAAAACATATATTGTATATAATGTGCTTAGTAGTGTTATCATAATCAATCGAAGCCACTACATCATCCGACCGAAGCCAAATATAAGTATTAATCGCCCGTAGGCTCATAGTATCGATAACCACTAAGTAAGCACATAAAATCATGAACATAATCTTTCCAATCTATATATATATATATGTCATCAGAGCTCAATAGCTCAAACAACATATTATAAAACCACATTCATAAGTATGTATATAATCATAAATCATATATACAACAAAAAATGTAAATTCGATAAATCATGATATTTCATCACTCGTAAAACCAATTTACTCATAAACGTTTCATAAAATGTAGCCATTAAATCATGTTTTTCATATATGCATTTCCAATAGTAAAATATGCATTTTAGAAGGGGTCCACTCACAAATACTCCGTCGTCCAAGAGCCGTGCGAAATAGGAAGGACAAAAATGTTTCTAATAAACGCACCTAAGCACATAAAGGGTCCAATTACTAAAA